>NC_143015.1:109318087-110029337 GCF_055824585.1 Amblyomma mixtum
GTGAAGAGCCGTAATAACGGCTCTCGCCGTAGTAATGCTAGAGCAGCGCGATCTGCTCTAGCATAATGAAGCTTTCATGTGGATCACTTAACGCAACGAGCATCAATAATTTTCTCTGGTAGCACAGTACACATTTCATTTCCTCTGTCACGGACGGCTTAGTGGATCGCTATTGATTGCTTTACTGTGTAAGCAGTATGAGTCCCATTAGGAGAAATTGCCCGCGTGTGTCTCTGCATGGCCGCTGAGTGAAGCCTCCGGTGCCTACAGTGAGTGAGACGAGTGCTACAACCGTACCCTGACGAGAGGTGAGAGAGAAAATCCGCGACGGGTGAGGAGGAGAGGTTGGAGCAGCAACAGCCCAAGTCAGCGGCGGGTGCGGAGAGAAGGAAAGAGGCACCGAAAGTGAGCGCCACGTCGCCGGATCGAATTCAGTGCGCCATGTGACATGAAATGCATAGAACGTAACAGAAGTAAACGTGTAAAAAATCATTAGAGAGCCGTGAAGCCAGCCAAAGTATGTAAATAGGCGTTAGGTGTAAAACAAAATCCTTACGCAGCCATGTAAGCTGAGCTGAAGTAATGTGAAATTGGCTCAACTTTCATGCAGTGAGATGCGGCAAAAGGCAAAAGCAAATCAAACAGAAAACGACATCTTAAAATTCCATTCCGCTTACGCAGTTTATAGCATCAGGCCTTCTGAGCGTTTGTCTAACACTGCACGGGTGAATGTAGATTTCGCCCCCCCCCCCCCCCCCCCCCCCCCCCTGATATTCGGCGGGAAGAGTTTGGGTAACCTTTCTGCTTAAGTATTATTCCACTTGCTCAAAAACAGCCCTGCACGGTTCGTAGAGTGAATTCATTAAATCTACAACGACCAATCACTGGGGCACTGTAGCGAAATAGCGGCCGCTAGTAATTCGTCGTCTGATGGCAGGCATAAACCACACTTAACTCGGGCCTTAACTCGGGCCTGCCTACAGTGCGCTTCGCGAACCAACAACATTGCGCATGCAAGAAACGGCAGGGGCCACACGAAAAAAATCATTCATAAACCACACTTTAGGGCAAATATTAATCTTCTAATGTTGAAAGTCTTCAAAGATAGATAGCTACATGGAATAGATTACAAGTTTGAGGTATTCTTTTTCGTGGAGGAAATTTATAAGAAAAAATGTGCCTCACAATGTGCGAGTGGCGCTCGATGGGAAGTGAAAGGTTATCATGAGATAGATTAGCGAAACGCATTTGAAGGGAAATAAAGCATGTTTTGGGGGCTGCCAAGATTAAATAGGACGAGCGAGATTCGGGAAAATTTTCTTAAAGGAATTGTCCTTGGTTGGCTGATATGAGCGGCTGTATGAGCCCTCCAAGGGTGCAATTTGCCTAGCAGTCTTTAACCTATTTGATAATAACCAAATTCCCTCCTATCTGTTGAAACATCAATAGGCAATCATCGCTGAAACATCACACATATGCAAACTCAGTGCGGTCGGATCACGAAGCAGGAAAAACCTAGAAGCAGCCAAGTTCTAACCAAGACAGACGATCTAGGACCGCTTACGCATTTCGCTTAACTCGGGATGTCGTAAACAGCGCGAAAGATGTATTGAAAGGAAAATAACATTGCACATAGAGTCGCCAAGCAATGGGTGTAACTTCCGCAGGACTACTTCCTGCTGCCAAAAAAAGCTTGTCCATTCTGCCATGTATAATCTGTGCTTCTATGTACACGGAAATGCATGCAATGTACACTCTAAATGACCATGTACGCAGCCTGCGCTCATAAAGTCGTGGGTGCTGTTTATCATACTGTCGAGCTTGGACCCATAATGTTCAGGTGACCTGTGCAGTAATGGACACTAATGTCTGGACGCCAAAATTTGGTTCAGGACGATATGTTGCAAATACGCTTTATGGCTGCTCTGACTATTCGACGACTGTCTGCATCCAATTCGCGATAGTTGTTCGCTTTCACACGAAGCTGCCCGTTGTGTAGTAAAACTTCCAACACATATCAGGCTTGCGAAAACAACAGAAGCCCTGGGCACCTCCTCCTCTCTATAGGTGAGACGGCACGAACATCTTTTCACGGTGTTCTAAATCCATCTACATTTTTCTCTCTTTAGACTATACAGATTAGTTCTCCATGAACAGGGTACGACAATCTATTAACACAAGTACGAAAGTGTGCCGGTTATTCTTTTCCCCTGATGTAATTGAAATATGGAACAAAACTGTCAAGTGATGTTGGGCGAGAGTGCGAACGTGCAACAATTTGAGCTTGGTGTCGATATGTTTTTGAGAAATGGTGCACAAATTTTGAATTCTGATTCACGATTGCTCATTAAAGTGATTATAAAATGTATTTGTTTTTGTTCCCTCCCTGAAGCGACCCCTCATTGGAGGATTAACAGTATGACCAAATAAATAAAAATTAAAGCGAACGCATCTCTTCTCTCCTGCGCTTACTATATACTCACCATGTGAACCGCCCTTTTATTCAAGGCTTTGTTTGCTCTTTTACGTATCCCATGTCACAAGGAGCGGGGTCCCTGCTGAAGCATCCCCAGCAAAAAAACCAGGTAAAATGCGGTACGCCTACGCTACGTGATGCCTCCCGAGGCTGTCCTCTGACAACACAGAATCCACGCCAGTCTTTTGCACTCCACGGGCACCTGGTATGCACCGAAACTCTAAAAGCGCCTGTACGTCGTCATACGTATTTGGTTTAAATATGCGATACGCTCCAACTTGACGCCTTAAAGTATGCATAGATACTTCTTTTCTAAATGAGCACGCTGTTACTTGATTTGTACTACACGAAGCATATTACTGCGAAGAGCTAGGTTATGACGGCTTCTTACGCTGGCAAATTGCTGCGAAGTGACACGAGAAAAACGAATAATAAAAGAAATAAAAAAATCGTCTCACCGTGTGTTTTGTGTGAAAAAAAAATGCCGCCCGGTGAATGCAACTTTTTTAGTTAAATCAGGATGATGCAATTCAAGCAGACTGAGAGAGCCTTAAATAGAAAGTATCTTTAACAACTCAAACAGGGCAATTTTCGAACGGCGAGAAGTCAGATGGCTTTCAAATAGCTGGTGTATTGGGGTTTAACGTTCCAAAGCGGCTCAGGCTATGAGGGACGCCGTAGTGAAGGGCTCCGGAAATTTCGACCACCTGGAATTCTTTAACGTGCGCTGACATCGCACAGTACAGCTTTCACATAGCTCCACTTTACAAACGTACACTTCTGCAATTTAGCAACTCAAGGAACTACGTCAGAAAATATTGCCGTTAATGCGGAATCTCAAGGAGTGACTCTCGTACAATTCACGGCATGAGCGCCCGGTTAGCAAGTTGCGGGATACTTTTGCTTGGTGTGCGCTTTGCAGAGCAGCGCGATTGTACGACAGCAGGATTTGAAGCGAGCTCACGCACATGCGGTGTAGCCTGAGACGCCGGTTTCTCAGTCTGCGAGCACTGAGTGGTCGATGGGGATATACTGCATCCAAAGAAGCGGCAGTCCTGCAAGAAAAAAAGAATTTCGGCGCTTATAATGAAAACGCGCCAAATTACGCGCGCTTTCGAGCAACTTGTAGGGAAGGCAACCTCTCCAGTGCGTGTAAATCGTCAAATTTGCCAACATTTGTTGAGCCACTGCGCCGAGGGTAACCACGTTTTCAAAATTCTAAAAATGATATCGTATTACTTGCGGTGGTCTACGCGCCTCTCATATATTAAGAAGCCTAACAGTAACACTTAAAATGGTAACTATTCAATATTAGTTAAACTGCCTGACAGTTAGCATGGGTTAGCTGTATACTGATCTACTATGATCATGGAAGACAGTTGGGCTAGTTGGTGTGAATTCGTTAGTGACTGCGACATTGCAACTAGCGTGGAAAGCACAAGGACAGCGACAAAAAGGAACCGACGGGACAGCACGCTAGACTTCAACTGACGTTTTAATGCACACATAACAGATTTTTACACTTCTATTCAGCGCATGCTCAGGAGCATGTACCCCCGCCCCCTTCTCTTTATCACGAAGCAGGTTGTCATAACAAAGTGTAAACATTTAAACCAAATTGACGCGCAAGTTTTTTAACAAATACATTATCTCTTTTTTCGTGAGGGCTACTGAGGGTGTGCTCACGCACTTGTCCCCTGCCTTATCAATGCAAAAAGCTTCAAATATCTCCCTATCACCCTGCCTATGAAGCCGCCTCAGCACTCTCGTGTCGCTAAAGAGTGGAACGCATTTTTCTTCATTACCGCCTGTTGTTTTTACTATGCATTTGCGGCAATGTGCGGCCAAATGGCCCCCCGCCATCAGAGCTGCGACTGTAGTCCGGTGTTTTCGTAACCTTTCGTTCAGGCACTGGCCTGTTTGGCCAATATAACATTTACCACAGGTCAGTGGGATAAGATACACTACACCGATGGTGCAGTTCACAAACCGCGTGGCGTGTTTTGTTGCGCAGGTTTTTGCCTGGTAAGCATTGTTGACCATTCGGCACATCCTAGACAGCTTTTGTGGGGCTGTCAAAACGACAGGGATGCCGCACTTTCCCGCGGCCTTTTTGAGGCGATGGGACAAGTTGTGCATGTAGGGCACAGGCACCGGACGTCCCCCCAGGCTGTCACTGCAGCAGCCTGCTGTCTTGCGACCATGTCGGAGCTCTTTAATAAGGCTCTCAGCGACAGACGCGAGTATGCTGTCAGGGAAGCCAGCGCTACGCAGACGGAGGACCTGCTGCTCAACACTCACGTTCACTTTGTGATCACAAGACTTCTGAAGAGCGGCTCTTAGGCAGTTCAGTGCTATCCCTCTTTTTACGGTTCTCGAATGGGCCGAATTATAGCTAAGAACAGGCTTTTTTGAACGAGGGAAGTATGTCTAGCATAGTGAGCTACTACTAAAGCTAATGCTGAGGTCAAGGTAACGTAAGCAACCCTCATCAGGAACCTCACGAGTGAAACTCAGACCCTTACCACATTCTTGGAAAACACTAAAAACACTCTGCACAATGTCATCTCTTCCATCAGGCGTCACACTTTTTAAAACAACAAGATAATCATCAACATATCTAAAAATTTTGGCAACAAAAGTCTTGTCCAGGCGCGAAAAAATTTCTTTGTCAATAGACGCTAAAAACAAGTCGCTTAAAACCGGTGCAATACGCAAACCAATACATATGCCTTGCTTCTGCAAGTAAGAAGCCTTGTCAAACTCAACAAGTGTAGAAGAAAGGTAAAAGCTAAGCAATTCTAAAAAATTATCTGCTGAAATCCCAGATGAATTTTGGAAGACAGTCACACCCAGCGCTTCAATTCGCTCTCTGACAGCTGTGCAGAGTTGTGTCTGTGGTATAGAGTAAAAAAGATCTACTACGTCAACGGAAAAGGCACAAAACGCATCACAGGTTTTTTCTTGTCTCGAAAGGAAGTCTATTACCTGATTGGAGTTCCGAATTAAAAACGGGTCATCCGGAGTCAACAAGTTAAGGTGTTTTTGTAGAAACTTGGAAAGCTCTCCCTGCCAGCAGTGTTTTTCAGTAACTATTGCCCTAAGAGGTATCCCTTCCTTATGGGTCTTAGCAGAAAAAAATAAGCTCAACCTATCCCTTTCCTAGCCCCCAATACTTTTTCCGAGTTTTTCAAGGTTCATGTCTTGGCATAGGGCTGACGCTCTTTTCTTCACTTTAGAAGGATGGCTCATAACGCGGACGAAATTCTTGCTTACAGCTGCGGCTGCTTTCTCACCAAACACTGACCTTGGCATAACAACAAAACCGCCCTCTTTATCAGAAACAAGCAAAGTCAGTGAATTACTCTTTAAGAACTCTACCGTATTTTTGACCGCTAATTTTTTTGCAGATTCTAAGGGACCTGAAGGAAGACAGTCGACGCCATCTGACACACACCTACACTTTTCTTCACTGCTAGCACGGTTCGCTATGTTCCTTACAATACCTAGAAGAGAAGCAGGGTTCTCTTCGGGCTCAACGCAAAATTTTGGACCAAGTTTTAACACTTCTTCGACCTTATTAGGTAGCTTCTCCAGACCAATACAAGTTACCGGTGCAGCCCTAGCAGGCAATTTTTTGCTACAGTTCCTCCAAGTAGTTAAGCTCGGCAAGCACTGCTTCCACAAAAATTCGCAAACATTTCAAGCCTCACGAGTTCTCGTCCTAAGCACAGCCTCACAGTCCCGATGTACACTCACTTGCGACGAGGTGACGACACGTAGGCACACATGCAAGTGCCTCACTTGTCGCCATAGTTCTGACCGCATAATTTTAGGACGAGAACTCGTGAGGCTTCAAATGTTTGCGAATTTTTGTGGAAGCAGTGCTTGCCGAGCTTAACTACTTAACGATTTAACGATTTAACTTAACGAGCTTAACGATTTCGGACGCGATTGCCGCGTGGATGGTGGGACGCCCGCCGCCGCACGGTTCTACGCGAAGTAGAAACAAAAGCTTCGCACGACACGTCCACTGACGTCACGATCGGCGTCCACCAATCAGCATGCATTCAAGTGTCATTTTGGTTTGTTGGTTTGCTAACAGATGACTGTGCCCTGCGCGACGCATAGGCATATGACAGCGTACCACATGAGCCTCTAATGCAATGCCTAGAGTCACTGGAAATGCCCTCCGCCTGGAACGACGTGCTTCGTCGCCTCTATACACGCTGTACAGTTGTGGCCACAGTGTGCGGCGTCAGCTCGGAGCCAGTGGTCGTACAGAAAGGGTTGAGGCAGGGCTACCCGTTGTACCCTCTTCTGTATATGTTGTACGCTGCAGGGGTGGAACGCAAGCTGTTGGAAGCGCAGTTGCGGTTCTCGCTAAGCTACATCAGCGGTGGTGTAAAGGACCGATGGATATTGCCAGGCCTAGTCTTTGCCGATGATGTAGTATTAATGGCAGAGACAAATGCGGAGCTCCAGGCCCTCATCAACATATGCGCTGAAACCATGGCACCACTGGGCCTGAGCTTCAACTGAAAGAAGTCGGCGGTGCTGTGTTTTTCAGCGCGGCTGGACGCCGAGCAGCCGGCCCACCTACCTAAGGGGGACGTCCTCGAGATGGCAACGGAATACCGATACCTAGGCATTAGGTTCAGCACGCAGCCAGAATATGCTGCAAGACATGAGGAACACTTGAAACAAGCTTCGCAGCGAGCGGGAAACATATTGAGAAGGCGGTGCCTATGGGGCTGCAACCGATTTGTTATGGTCCGCGAGCTGTGGAAGGCAGTCCATGTGCCCGCATTGTCATTTTCAAAACTCAGTTATCTGCGTGACATCGCCCACAAGGGAATGGCTTGAGCGTGGTCAACGCGCGGTGGGACGCCTGGCGCTGGGGTGCCATGGGCGGGTGGTTAACGAGGCGGTACAGGGAGACCTCAGTTGGTCTACCTTCGAGGCGCCCGAGGCAAGAAGCAAAATAGCCTACGACGGCCGGCTGCGCCTGATGCACAAAAATAGGTGGGCGCGCAGAGTCTGACTATGTAAGTCAAAACTGCCTGCGGACTACATGGGTGAAGCGGCTCCAACACCTTCGTCGCAAGTTCGGCTTCTTCAGAAATGAAGTACAAGCCGACAACGCGAGGAAATGGGCCAAGGCAGTTGATGCCCAAGTGCGTGCGCAGGAGCGAGAGGCGTAGAGGGCTGCCATGGAGGGGAAGTCGACGCTGGAAGTGTACCGGGAAGCCAAGCATGACATCTGCGTCGAGAGCTTCTACGACAACAGTGTAGGCAGCCGCCTGTTGTTTGAGGCACGCGCGGGTGCCATGCCAACGCTGGTGTATCGCAAGCGCTTCGACACTACAGTCGAATGCACCCAATGCAGAGCCTGCGGAGAGCACGACGAAACAAAGGAGCACATCGTCCTACTCTGCGAGAAGCTGTCAACGCCACCGCACGAAGGCGCTACGCTTCCGCAGGCGCTGGGTTTCCGTTCTTCGAACGAGGGCTGCACAACGGAAGCGGCAAGCCATGCGGCAGTTGCAGCGACGAAGCGCCGATTGACAGAGTGGTGGACGCTGGTGCGACACTAGAACAGTACTGTTTCGTCAGTATTTGCGTGTGTGTTTGCCGCTTCGCGTTTGATAGTGGTGTTTTTATGTGTGTGTTTATCCAGCCAGGGCACCTTTGGTAGGCGCCCGCCCGTTACAAAGGGAAGGCTACATCATCATCACCTCGGCGGAACCTTTCTGGCGGAACCCGGGAAACGTGGCGCGACAGCGCCGCTACATTTTTCTCTTACGGGTGCTCGCGCGTCGGCGGCAACGCGGCCGTTCGCTCTCGAAAAACGCTCCATGCGGGTACGGCTCTAGGCCAAACACCCTGCATACTTGTCTAGGGATCCAAGTACTCACCACCGGCGACGCTATGCTTAGCTCTTGAGCGGGCGGTCGGGACTGGTGCCTTCGGACATGTTATTCGTCCTGGACAACTTGGAGCGACAGAACGTTGCTTTAGTCCCTGGTGTCGTCAAGTCGCCGTCGAAAAAACGGACCTGCGGACGGCGATCCACCAGGCGGCTCTGTCGGCTGTTTCCATGACAACGACGAAGTGGCATCATGTTTCGACCCTACAGGAGTGTAGAAATTAAAAGAGTGTGTTAAGCTCCACGGTATTTTCTTCGCCTCGACGATTAACAAAGAGTAAGGTCCATGGATGTTCTTCGTCTCGACGATTACGAAAGAGTAAGCTGCACAGTATTTTCTTCGTCTCGACGATTTACAAAGAGTAAGGTCCATGGTATGTTCTTCGTCTCGACTGTTAAGAAAGCCCTCCACTACGGCGTCTCTCATAGCCTTAGTCGCTTTGGGACGTTAAATCCCATAAAACCAAACCAAACCAACCGATTAAGAAAGAGTAAGCTCTACGGTATAGGTTCAGTGTTGCGTTTCTGCCACAACGTTGCCAATGCTAACGCACGCAGCTGACGTCACTAGCGCCACGTAGATTGAAGCGCGATTGAGGTGTCCACTGTCAAAGGGGGCCAGTTATGGGCCTTTCCTTTGCTTTCGAAACTCTTGCTGAAAATGAGAACTTTTATGAGGAAAGGAAATGCCGCAGTAACTGTCTCACACATCTCAGTGGACACCCAAACCAAGCCGTAAGAAAGAGGAATAAACGATCGAGGCAGCGAAAAAACAAACGGAAGAGGTGTTCGAACCTTTGTACTCTGGTTAAGTAGCTCATCATCGGTTTCGGCGCAGCCCCGGAGCGGCTGAAGGTCAAATCGACGGAGTCGGCGAAACTCTCGCAACATGGCGCACTAAAGCCTCCGATTTGAAATCGACGCCACACCTTAATGCGAAAGCATTATATGCATGGCCCATCGCTAACGAAACGCGGCGTCGGCTCTGACCAGCAGCTGGTGTCTCGAAAATCCCAGATGAAGCCACCGCGCCATTAATGAAAATTTAAATTTCTTCGGAAGGCGCGAGGAGTTTAACGAGGACTTTCGTTCTGCGAGGCGGGCAAGCAACCCATGGGGCGCAAAACCACGTTGCTTCTTGTCGAACAAAGCTGAACCTAGCATACGCACTGGCTGTATGCTAATGACTAGGCCTGTCCTTAGAAAGGAAGAGAAAAGAAGCAAGAATAATTTTGGAGGACGCTTAAGCGTCGCTTTGAACAGTGGAATGCGACAGCGTCTTGACGCGATGCCGGGGAGTCCACGGACCGACATCGCCCGTTCGGCGTGACACCCTACCCGTTGGGCGCCTTGCCTTTCGGAAAATTGATTTTCGATGAAAGGAAATGACGCCGTAGCAGTATCTCTTGTCGCGGTGGACATCCGAACCGCGCATGATACGCAGACCCCGATTATAGATCGTCGGTTAGAATCCCAGCCGGGAGCTAGCTTCCAACTGATGTTTACGCTGTACGAACCGCTGAATCGTGTGACACCATGGTGGTGCTCATTACAACAAAATTACATTACGCGTGGTGCTCATTACAACTACGACTACGCCGACGGCTTTTCGACCGAACGAGCTTTTACGCTGTCGCGTAAAAATAAAATCAATGCTTTCGCATTTAAAGCGCTTAAGTCGCCTTAAGTGCACTCCATTTTTTTTCAACTCCTTATCGAGACGGGTACCTGACAGCGTTCTTCGCATTGGTGCTCCCAGCACACATTACGCGGACGCACGCTTTGGCTGAGCCATGGTGTTAGAATACCATGGGCAGAGCGCGTACGCTCTGGCTTCTAATTATGCTAAGCAAGTGACATCGTGAACGCTCTGCATGGTTCCACCGATCGCTGCTGGCTCGGTTACGGTATGCAGAAATAAAAACTCCACAGGTCGCAAAAATATGGCTGGCTGGTAAGCGCTGCAAAGCGCGAAATAACGTGCGAAAGCACGTTTTTTTTTTGCGTATGGACAAGACCGCCACATACCTGAAAGCCCGAGTGAGGTGCCTGCAAGCCGGCGCTGTGGCTCAGTGGTTATGGCATTCGGCTGCTGACCCGAAAGACGCGGGTCCCATCCCGGCCGGTGCGGTCGAATTTCGATGGAGGCGAAATTCTAGATGCCCATATACTGTGGAATGTCAGTGCATGTTAAAGAACCTCAGGTGGTTGAAATTTCCGCCCTACACTACGGCGTCCCTCATAGCCTAAGTCGCTTTGGGACGTTAAACCTCCATAAAGGTATAATAAAAGATACCCACTCCCCAGAGATTCAGTTATTCGCTTTTCATTTCCTCAAAATAAATGGAGTCTAAACCTTCCTCTGGTTTTGAGAAAAGGCTTATGGTTGATGGGGGTTTAACATCCCAATGCGACCCAGGCTATGAGGGACGCCGTAGTGGAGGGCTCCGGAAATTTTGATCACTTGGGGTGTTTTAAACGTGCACTCACATCGCACATTACACAGGCCTCTAAGATTTCGGCTCCATCAAAATTCGAGCGCCGCGTCAGGGATGGAACCCGCGTCTTCCAGGTCATGGGTTCGATCCCGGCTGCGGCAGTCGAGTTTAAATGCGCATAACTGCCTTAGTTTGCAGGCGGACGCCACCGCCTACTCAAAGCGTGATTGAGGTGTCCACTGACCCAGTGAGCCAGTTACACTGCTATCTCTAGAGGCATCACACACGCATCCCGCGGAAACCCGTGGAGTGCGGCCACAAGTGCTTTCGCACTAAAATGTTTGACAGCGAGAGGGAAGCTTTTGTGTGCCGGTCCCAACTCAGGATGCTCGGCAGCCAAACTCCATAGCGACAAAACCACCACGGCATTAAATCAATATATTACGGGCTTACAGAAATGAACATGTGAATGGCAGTAAAAGAAAAATTGGAGGGCGCTTAAGCTTCGCATTTGGGAGTGGAACGCGACATCGCGTCGCAGCGCTGCCAGGGTTTACATCGAACGCCTTCGCGCTATCGGCACGATGCCTTGCCTTTTGGAAACAACTTTGAACGCGTTTTTCATTAAATTAAGGACGCAAATTTAGTTAATTAGCATCATCAAGCATTGGCTTTTCATTCCGGAGATTTTATTAACTTTGAACTCCTTTTTCCAATTTCTTAATTTCTCCAAATAATCAGTTAATTACAATTATTTCATCAACTCCTCATCGCCTATCACACACCAAGCGATCGTCAGTCATTGCAGCCTCAAACTGCTGTAGCACATCTTCCTTGCGCAGTCCACGAATATTTTGCACAAGCGGTGCCTACTGCGCCGACGATTTTTTTCGACCGAACCTTGCCTCGTAGAAAGAATGCGTAGCAGAAGAAAAAATAAGTGTCTCACCGTGGGTCGAAGGGGCCCGTGAGCGTTCTCGAAGAGGCAGAGTGGAGTCCGAGCGTCGCAATGTCGCGGCCGGCTGAGGCCGATCAAGCGTAGGCTGTACTGCGCGTCGCAGACTAAGTAACGGGTGCAAAAGGTGGGCTAGACTTTAAAGCCCAAGCGGAGGATTGAGAGCCTTAGAAGCTGTTAAGTTGAAGAAAAGGACAGGTTTCAAGCAGCCAACAAATAATCGGGGGCTGCGTAAAAATTGCCTCAGTATGTTCAGGATAGCGACACACCATTCTTCATTTCGTGCAGCATAAACTTATTAAGTTAGAGCCTTTAGCTCAATACAAGGATTCGAACCAGCGACCTATAGTCGGGGGAACCGAGGACCTGTAATCGGGGCTGCATAAAAACAAGTCGTTTCATGCGCGTTTTGGGTGTCCACCAAGATAAGTGAGACTGTTACTTCGTCATTTCCTTTCCTAAAAAAAACTCGATTTGTCGAACGGCCAAGGCGTCACGCCGAATGGGCGCTGGCGTTTCCGTGGACTCCCTGGTATCGCTGCAACACACTGCCGCTTTTAAGGCGAAAGCCTTTAATGGCTCATACTGTTGTAACCAAGACGTGCTAGCAAATTTTTCCGCGTTTCAGATTGGTCGAAATGGTCGTGACGTCACTGCGCGCGAACTTTGACGGGTCTCCGCCGAAATATGGGACAGTTACTGCGCAATCTCCTTTCCTCAAATGCAATTTTCGACTGGTGTTCACCGAGATGTGCGAGACAGTTACTGCGCAATTTCCTTTCCTCGAATACAATTTTTGTAGAGCGGTTTATTGGCACCTTCAAGCGCCGGCGACGAAGACCCTGGCGCAAGAAGTCTAAGAACGAGCGAGGCGAGGAACCGGCACACAAGCGGCAGTTCTCCAGCACGAGCCTCCTACGGGCGGCGCTAGCGCTTCGTCGTCGTTGGTGGCGGTGCTGTATCATCTTCTTCAGGCGAGAGTTGCCTGGCTACCCCGTCCCGCACGAAGTGTTTGATGGTAGCGAGTAATTCATTGTTGATGCCCAGGCCGGAGATGGAGTCGGCAGGTGGGGGAGAGCGACGAGCGCAAAGGCGTTGTTTGCGCAACTCATCGAAACCATGGCACAGGGTGTACACCGAGGCAACGGTGGTGGGGCTCTTCGCCAACAACATCTGAAAGGCGTCGTCGTCGATGCCTTTCAGGATGTGCTTGATCTTCTCAGCCTCAGTCATAGCCGGGTCAACACGCTTGCAAAGGTCTACTACATCCTCAATGTAGCTCGTGAAAGTCTCATTGGTGTGCTGAGCTCGGACACGCAGGCTTTGCTCAGCGCGCAGCTTTCGCACGGCGGGACGACCGAAAAAATCCGCGAGGGTGGTCTTTAGAACGGCCCAGGTGGGAATGTCGGCCTCGTGGTTTCGGAACCACAGGTTAGCGACGTCGCTCAGGTAGAATATCACATTTGTGAGCTTGACGCGGTCGTCCCAGTTGTAATGGCGGCTCACCCGTTCATACGACTCCAGCCAATATTCCACATCCTGGTCGCTGTGGCCGCTGAAAACAGCGGGGTCCCGCTGCCGGACGGCACCGGAGCAGATGACTGGCTCCGGCGGAGGGGCTGGCTGTTGACTGGGGGGCTGCTGACCGGCCTTGGACATCGGAATGGTGCGACTGCGAAGTTCCACGATGAGGGGAAACGGTGGTGACCGCAGCAACCTCCACCAAATGTAGAGCGGTTTATTGGCACCTTCAAGCGCCGGCGACGAAGACCCTGGCGCAAGAAGTCTAAGAACGAGCGAGGCGAGGGACCGGCACACAAGCGGCAGTTCTCCAGCACGAGCCTCCTACGGGCTTCTTCTTCTTCTTCTTCTTCACCTCTTTATAATGGCACATACCCACGTGGGAGGATTGGCCAAGGTGTAGTGGTATACATAAGAAGATTTTCATAGGATTAAACGTGAATTTTGAAAAATGTATTCATGAAAAACGACAGAAGAATATTTGAAGTGAAATAACAAAGAACATTTTGGCGAGAATAATAATGATTAAAAAAAAACAAAAAAAACTCCGAGACTTTTAAAGGAGTTAGCAAATCAACCTACCAGTTGCAATTATGTAATCATGTAGATTCCCACAAATTGAACTCAAAGCAAATCCTTTGGCGCTCGCTCCGAACGATAACAACACTGGCATAGATAACGGGAGCCCTAACCTGGAGAGAGGGACCTCCAGGTAAATCTTTCTCTGAAGTGCGAACTTTGGACAGTAGAGCAGGAAATGGTCCACAGATTCAACGACCCCGCATGAGTCACATAGGTTTGTTGGAGACCACCCACATCTGCATAGGTATAAATTTAAACTGGGAATCCTGCACCGCAGTCGCGTCATTGATACCTCACACTGCCTGGTTTTACACGAACGGGCGGCGCTAGCGCTTCGTCGTCGTTGGTGGCGGTGTTGTATCATCTTCTTCATTCCATTTTCATTTTTTTCATTACGGCCGCTGTTTCATTACGGCCACTCTCAGGGGCACGGCGCGCAGTTAATTATATATCGGACGACGGGCGAAATTGGCGTTTTGTATACTGCACAACGTTCCTACATTTTACACATGATCACCAGTGGACAATCTGCGTGTTCGATATAGCCTTGTTATCCGTACTATCCATGTTCAATATATCCGGGCTTGACTTCATATCCGGGCACATCCTTCGCATACGCACCAAGCGCAAATATTTATTGGGAATATTTATTGGGAATATTTATTGGCAATATTTATTGGGAATATTTATTGGGCAAAATATTTATTGGGAATGGCAAAACTAATCATAGGACACTAATGTTTGGTCCTTAGTCCAGAACTGCGCTGTCATTTGCAGCCTTCTCAATCGCCTAGCTCAGCTTAAGCTGTTCATTGAGGTCAGAACTGCCCAGCAGGGACTCCCACTGCTCTAGAAGTGCAGATGCGTTTTATTAGATCCTACCTGCCCTCACATTCCCACTCGTAATGTGGTGGAGCGAAGCGAGGGATGAGAGTCTTCGCACCAGTGACAATCATCCCTATACCAAGTCAGGCACATGCGGCTATATAAGAGTAGGTTTAGATAAAACCCTATTTGAATTTTTCCCCAGCCCTGGATTTACTTTTTGTCGCGGTCTTTGTGTGGAGGAGCATAACAGCATCTGTGGCTACGATGATGTTCCGGGCGATCAGCTGAGGACTCGGCACCCGGTGTTGATGCTAGCATAGGTGTCGGGCGGTTGGCGCAAGCTCGAGCTAGCCTATTTGCTCCGTCTTTTCGTCGTAACCCTTAATGCCCCGGCATCAAATAAAGTACACAGGGGTGAAATTTCTTTGCATCTTCGTGAGAATCCTGAGTGCGTTCATGTCCGCCCTGCCGTAGGAAACACGCGTTGTATGTGTGTGTTTCTGTGTGTGTGTGTGTTTGTGGATAAAGTGAGATGCTGGTTTTGCCACGCGAAACTGCTCAGACTGGCCAGGGGGGTCGGCAGGTTGATGCCGAAGAATCGAGTGGCGGTAGCAGCAAAGCTCACCGCTCCGAAGAGGACTCCCGATGTCCTGCCACCGTCCAGAAAGGGCTTGTCGGAGAAAAAAGAAAATCTGCACAAAGGCCGCCATATTCAAGAAATCAACCGGTGCCCGTTGCTTGCTTCCCAGAGGAAAGAACTGGAAAGGACGCGATGTACAGCGACCAAAAACTCCTGGTGAGCAGGTTATCGGGAGAGATAAAGTTTCCACAAGATCCGGTGTTCGCTGCTGCGACGGAGATAACGCTGGGAGATTGCAGCTGGGTGCCGAGACCAGAGGCCACAACCTGATGACGGAAAAGTACTAGCTCTGCAATTGTACAGAGCCTTAAATAAATTCTGGTGTAATCTTGAATTTTCGAGTGGCTCTGCTTCCTCGTGGGGTGAGAGGAAATAGTGGAAAGGAAGAACGAAGAACCTCCTGCGTCGCTACCCCAGAACCCTGCCTCCGTGTGGTACCCTGTCTCGTTTCCAGAAGATGGTTGTAGCGCCGAAACAGACCACACACAGAAAGCTAGACGGGACAGGCGCAACTTCAAACTGAGTTATTCACCGCGAACGCGAATGAATATAAGACAAACAATCAAGAAGGATCGCAAGAACCACGCATGCGCGGGAGGGTTGTACAAAAATTGAAAAAATTGAAAAAAATTTGAAAAAGAAGATAGCCGAGTCAAACAGGTGTCTCGCCCCCGTGTATCTAAAAAAGCAGTTTCATTCTTTTATATTGCAACTGAGTGGGTACTAACACAGTCGCTACAATTGCTTTTGATATAGAAAGCCTCTAACAGTTTACGGGCTGTCTGGTCGTGACTTCTGCTTAAAACCTTCGTTTCTTTCAGTCTTGCTGTACACTTAATCTTTCTTTCTTCCCTGCAGGCTTTACAGTGATAGGGCAGATGTGAGCCTGTGCCATTTTTTAAATCCCGATTGTGCTCTGCTAATCGGTCGTTAATACAGCGGCCGGTTTGGCCGATGTAGTTCTTTCCGCAAGTCAGAAGAATCTGGTAGACGACTCCCACAGCACATTTAACAAACGGAGCGGCATGTGTTTTCTTACATTCAGTTTTCTTTGCCTTGTTTGGATCAGATTTAACGCACAGGGCAGCCAGTTTCTTGGGGGCGGAAAAAACCACAGGTACCTTTTAATTTGTTGCCACATGCTTCGAATTGTGCGCCACCTTATGGGTGTATGGGATGACAACCGGTCTACTTTTGGTTTTGGTGACCTCATGTTCATTGCCTTCTTTACTACATTCTTTCTTCAGTTTTCTTAAAGTTTTTGCTACTGTGCTTAGAATCGACGTTGGAAAGCCCGCTTGTTCCAACTTCCGAATCTGGGTTTGGAAGCTTTCGATCGCTTTATGGCAACATGATTTCTTCAGCGATGCTTCCAGGCACATCTGGGCAATGGCGAGCTTTACAGTCTTTGTATGGGCAGAATCATAGGGCATTAATTCCTTTCGTGCGCGAGGGCAATACATCCAGCAAAAACTTTCGTCTTTAAGGGTGAGGTCTAAAAAATTGCAACCTATTGCCTTCGGCCAGCTCATGGGTGAAGTCCAAACCTTTTCCAAGTAGTTTAAAGCAGATAAAACTTCTTCGACTGTTTGTGAGTAAAATGAGGGAACCCGTTTTTTTTTTTAAGTTAAAAAATCGTCAACATATCTAAAAGTTTCAGCACTTTGGCTTCCTCAATAGTTTCTACCAATGACCTGTCCAGCACCGCAAGAAAGATTTTACAAAGCACAGGAGTGACGCAGGAACCGATACAAATTCCTCTTTTGTGAACAAACAGCTGGTCTGAAAATGATACCACAGTGCGAGACAGGTTGGTAAACCATTATGCCATGATGCCACAGGCATTATGGTTTACCGCAGTTACTACAGTGCGAGACAGCACATTTAACAAACGGAGCTGCATGTCTTTTCTTACATTCAGTTTTCTTTGCCTTGTTGGGATCAGTTTTAACGCACAGGGCAGCCAGTTCCTTGGGGGCGGAACCATTTTCTGGAAACATGCACCAACTAGCCCCCCAACAAGTATTACTCAGTATAACCCTGTCTCGGAACGTCGGATGCCCCGGTGAACCTCCCGTGGTGTGAAAGAACGCTTGAAGGCCGAGGGCCACTATTTAGCCGAAAAGCTAGTTTCCTCCCCCTGCGGAGGCACGAAAAAGAACTGGGATCTAGACTCTATTGCGATCGATTCCCGTAACCCACGCTGCGCCAATTCCCAATCAATTAGCCCCAGCCATCTCCCAGCATCTCACTTTCCTTTCCCTACATTCTTTCCTTCCTGCTCCTTCTTAGGGAAGATAGGGGTGTGTTCCCAGGCTCACTCTCCTGGCTGTGAGTTCATTTTAGAGCAATTTCCTGCAAGTATAATCTACCCTAAGCTGTACCGCATGTTAGTGTTAAGCGAGGGCATTTTCATTTATATGTTGCTCGGTCAAATCTGTTGCGCGTCAGCGGTGCAGTCAGTGGCTCGTTTTCAGTCTTTTTTGCAGCTACAACTTAATGTATCGAAGCCGGGAGTTTGCATCTGAACTGCTGCTTGCAATATGAAAAATTGCAACATGGAACGACGATCTCATGTTAACTCGGAACATAATTTAGGATAACAATTAAGCAACAGATTTTCGTAAATAAAGTAAAAAAAGATGGGGAGCTAAACTTTCACTTCACTTTTTGATTCCGAGATTCCTGGAATATCTCCTCGCTCTAACCAGTCTGGAAGGCGACAGAAAGTTAGCGCAGGCGGGAAGGCGTTGAAAAATACTGCTAGTCATGACCATCAGAGGCACGTTGCCAGGTGAAGATTAACACTGTGGTTCTATTTTTAACTGGTGCTCTCAGGGAATGTACAGTACAGTGCTGGTATTACTCTAGGGGAAAGAGTGTGATAGTTTTGTCTTCCCTGTAGTCACTTGTCGGAAAGAAACTTTGAGGCTAGCGAAAGGGTTTGAACTTAAATTCAGGAGCGCAAAGGGAACATATTAGCTTAATAATGCGCTACCTGAAGTTAAGAAGAGAACATGGGCATGGCTGAGGCATGTAAAGCAAAGGGAAAATAACAGACTATTGTTAAGGGTAACGGACTGCATACCAATGAACGCTACCATGGGGCGAAAGAGTTCGATAGGCAGATGAAGTTTACGGAGATAGGTTGGGTGCAACCAGAGCAGGCCACGCTTAATTGAAGCGATACCGGAAAGGCCACAGCTCTTCAGTGAACTTAGTTGGGACGATGAAGGCGACGATTCAAGCTTTCTCTCAGATCAGGTATTTTGCCTCAAAAAAAGTTTATTGGGTACATGGGCAATGCCAAGCGTCTTTTTTTAAGGCGAAAGCTTTTTATGGCTCATACTCGCAGCCAAGGTCACCCTTCGGTGTAAAGCTGTCTTCCACGAATAACGCGGCAACTAATCAGGATATAAGAAAACGAGTAATAGCATCGGATAGAGGGGACAAAATGTAACTCCGCACCCGACGCCAAGTTTGATGACTGTACAGTGATTAGTTAATAAATTACCGCCAATTATAGCGAAATAAACAGAGAAAACAACCAAATGTACAGTGATTAGTTAATAAATTATAGCCAATTATAGCGAAATAAACAGAGAAAACAACCAAATGCGTCGATATAGAGTGGACGTTGATATAAGGACGGGAACGGTGTGACGTCACATCCACTTTAAGTTGTCACAGCGTAGTGAAAATTATCACAGAATGGGCGGAAAAACGCCAGATTTGTGTCAGATTAGATTAAAAATGTGTGATTAATCGTATTTTGAACTGCCTCCAACGAATTTTTTTTTCACCTTATTGCTGTGGTCTTTCTTATGGTCTGTTTTTCATCTCTCTGAGTAAAGTATATTGAACGAGGCTCCACATCAAGCAGCCAGTTCGCGATGTAACGCTCTGGTAATAACCGAAATGCTTCAGGATATCACCCGAGATATAAGAGGATGTAAACTTAGGCTACGCTTTCATCCCTGCTGAGAAAGCCGTCTCTGAGGTTGCAGTTAGAAGGTGTAGATTCTGGAAAATGCGTTCCTTGGTTCGTGCATCTTGACGACATAGTTAATTGTTTTTGCATGGTGGTTCACACGTGCAGACAATTTATTAAAAGCTCTTGCTGATCTGGCTGACTGAAACTATGCTTCACTGCGCGTAGAACTGATATCGGGATGTAGTAGTGCACGAAACACTCGTTCATCATGTACAGTTTGTAAGCGCCCCCATGTGGTCGAAATTTCCGGAGCCCTTCACTACGGCGTCCCTCATAGCCTGAGTCGCTTAGGGACGTTAAACCCCCATAAACCAAACTAAACCAAACCAAGTGTCTGGCTGATATGAACAGAGCTGGTGAAAGGGGTGCCTATCAGCAGCTAACGTGGAAACAGCCTTGCGTGTGTTTTCTATGTTTGCAAGCGAGCACAAGTGTTCTTATGGATCATTTTTTAATCGCTCAAACTCCTCTCTAATGCCCTCTGCATCGGCCATCAGACAACGTGACGTTAATAGAAAACTGCAAATTTAGCAAGAAAGGAACGCATTGTAAGCCTCGCAAAAAGTAAATAAAAATATTCAGTGAGTGAAACTTACCAGAGTTGAAAAAAACGTACCATGTGCAATTTCGCGTTGTCTTCCTGTTGTCAAATAAAAATAGCTAAAAATTAGATTAGCTCCGCAAAATTTAAGCTTTGCTGCCGACATTACCTTTACACCGACCCCCCCCGAATTTCGATGGAGGCGAAATTCTAGAGGTCCGTGTGCTCTGCAAAGACAGTGCACGTTAAACAACCCCAGGGGGTCGAAATTTCCGGAGCCCTTCACTACGGCGTCCTTCATCGCTTGAGTTGATTTGGAACGTTAAACCTTAATAAACCAATAAACGTAAACCAAACCGAAAAGTTAGTGGGGGCAAGCCCAAAAGAAATCAGACTTCCAACCTGTGACTCGACTTTGTAATCATGGCTGTCCTTACTCTTCTAATGGGCGGAAAAGCTTGGTAATCACTGAAAAATTTCGAGATTTCCGGATTCTGGATCGGTAGAAAAAGAAGAATTGATATTGTTTTCAGTTTTATCCTACCCTGTGAACTTAAGGTCTGCATTTTTTCACGCTGGACGCCACACACTGCTTAAGTTTTTTTTTCTCTAATGAATTCAATGTGATTGCGTTGTCGGGGGCCTTTATGGAATGTTCCGTTTCTGTGTGAGTGTTTCTCGTTTATTCCTCCTTGAAAGTATGAAGAGTGACATCGATTTTTGCATGAGCTTAAGCAACAGAAGTTGCCATCATTGTTTGGCGCCGAGCCATTCCGCATCATGCATGTACAGCCTTTGGCAAAAGTAAGAAGGCAGCATGGTTTACTTCTCAGTCGTATAGTGGAGCATTCATGTGTCACCCTTCAAATCCTAAAGGCGTGTCAGGTAACAAACCCAGTTGTCGTTACCCTTGAATAACTTTTACTCTTTAGGGAATCCGAGGGGTGAAGACATCTACGCGCCATTAGGGCGCCGCATTACTAATTGGTCTAGGATCGTTAAGGTGGTATTGCATTCTTGAAATTATGCCGAAGTTCAGGCAACTGAACTGATCTAGACAAACCATGATGCTTGCGAGCTTCAGCCTATACGCTCGCCCGTTGATTTCCATGCAGCCTTCTAGCGTTCTAAGTATACCAGTTTTATGTTGATGATGATGAAGATGAAGTATATTGGTAGTTCAGTTCCATCCGGGGGTTTCCTGGCTCATAATCTTAGAAAGTGTTTTTCACGGATATTTGACTACGTTCCTGAGCACTCACTTTCACCGCAATCAGAGCCGAATTAGGTCGCACTGGACGAACAACATGGATTTTCTGGTGTCACGTGGGGCACGTGGGCCCTCGCGCCTTCATGTTACGTTATCAATAAATTATTCCTGATATCAAAAAAGAACTGAAGCCACCAGTTGCACTTCTGTCAAAGTAAAGAATTACCGAAGACACTTTGGAAATTCTAAAGTGTGCTTGGCGAAAGCCTTCTGGTCAACCCACTGCCGCTTCCCCGAAACGCTTAGCACGGAATCACTGGGCCACTTCGGAGCCAAGCGTCTCACTCACTCGACTGCAACGAGACGTCTGGAGAAGGAGCAGCGGTGCAGCTGCCACCGCCGACGCGCCTGCGCCCCTTCTACCGCTACTGTGTGACGTCATGGTTGCTATCCACAGCTGCGCCCCCTACCGGCGCGCCGATTGCTAAGGAGGGGAGGAGGTTGCGCCGCTGCGCGGCGGAGAGGCCACATTTGGCACGATTCCAGGGCACGGACGTACACCGCGAGCATCACACGCCTGAACATTTTCCTGGATGGGAGGAGGCCACAGTATAGAGAACAATATAGGTTTGAGTGCCAAGCGGAGTTCAGCCCGGGGGGCTCTACCGTAACTCTACGGATACCCTGGGATTAACCGTGCGACTGATAGCACTTTTAATATGCATCAGCCAAATATTATAGTGCACTTAGGAGACCAAGTGGGCTGGTTTGTATGGGGGACGGGTTTTATAAACAGAAAATGGACACCGAGAATACATTAAAACTTGATTTTATTCATATATCACCGCGTTTTAATCACAAGGAAGATGCTTTTACTGAAGACGAAGCTTGTATAAGCAATAAAAGGTAAAAAATAGCGAAGGGAGGTAACTACAGCACCTCTTTATACCTATACCTATTTTCTGTACTGCCGCGGTTCTGACAGCATGTCCAACTCTCTCGCGCAAATATTTTAAAAGTTAGAATATTGTAAGATGCTGTTATGGATATACTTCACGTAGTGGTCCGTTTTTCAGATACGTAGCAAAATCTTTTAGTTTCCATCGTTCGCATTGTGTTGTTAAGACTGCCATAGAAAACCAATCGGGAACGCTTGTGAAGATGGCAAAAACATTAATAGAAAAAAGAATGCAAGACTGCAGTCGGTTGATGAGCGGATATATTGATTGTTATAGTAAAATCTTACGTTGTATCAAATATTTGCATTCCTAAACGCTTTCCCTCTCAAAAATGCTTTCGTACAGAATTGTAGGGTAATAAGATGGAACAACAGATTCGACTCGTTCAAAACGCTTTGTTACGTTTTCAGCAAAAGGCTGATCTCTACAGCATCGGAGCATCTTCCTAGTGTCTTCAACTAGACTTCTCCCTCGCCGTCAATGCAGAGGTCTCTGCTATGCTCCGGCACGTCGACTCCGCATACATCGGCGAAGTAGTCGATGCACACCGGAGGCACCGAGTCCTTCAGTGCACGCTTGACCCACAGAAGACAGTCTGGAAGCGCGAAGCGAAGAGCATTAAAAAATTGCGAGGATAGTTTGGGAACTAAAGTGCTGAGAGGCGAAAGCCAAGGACGCTATGCCGTGACGACTTCCGGTGGATGCGACATCACACCGTTCCCGTGGCTATATTGATACCCAAATTGTACATCTTTCGGGGATCTTACGTGTTAACTACGGTTAGTTACACATTTTTCCATCTAATTTGACACAAATCCGACGTGTTTCCGACCATTCTGTGACAATTCAGTGATTCTGTGATATTCTGTGACATTCGCTATGCCGTGACGACTTCCGGTGGATCTGACGTCACACCGTTCCCGTGGCTATATCGACGTCCGAGCTGTTTCTACGCAATTGCGACATTTTTGCCTATAATTAATTAACTAATTAATCTACATTCATCAAGCTTGGCTTCTAGGTGCATTTTGTCCTCCTCTATCTGAAGCAACCACTGGTTTTCTTCTACATTTTTTAGTTCCCGAGTTAAACGCGTGTGACACGCTTTGTTAACGGACGACAGTATGAGCCATTAAAAGTTTTCGCCTTAATACAGAGCTTGGAAGCATGTATTTTACACACGAAGACTTCCCTTACAAGTTTCTAAATCCCTAATGCCATGAATTATCTCTGAGTAGTGTTCGTGGTCTACGTATGCTGTGACGCCGAAAATAATCACGGAGTCATTTGGCGTCCAATGCCCGCAGGAGTACGAAGATTAGCAATAGCAGCAAGCTTACCTTCATTTGTACTAAATACAGCAGAACTCGCATCCTTCGTAACGCCGACAAAATACACCAGCGTTACACCTGCCCGTCTAATATACTTCCCGCCTCCATTTAGACACCTCGCGCCCCAGCTTTCCGCCTCTATGCACAGTTTGGAGTGTTTTTCAGCTGGTCGTTATAATCCGCGACAACTGTTCTTCGCACAGCAAGCATATCAACGATGCCAGCAAAACCTCGATGCCAGCGGCGACGCTGGCATCGAGGCACCCTAAACTACAAAGCCGAAAGGCGCCCCCTCTCTCTAGGCTGCATAATTTAGTTCCCGGTTGCACCAAATAGTTTCTGATTTAAACCACTTAGAATCGTAATACTCGTTATTTAAGACACATTTCTAACATATCCGCACATTTTCAGCATTAGAGAATCAGGCCGGAACAGTTCCTACGATTAGAACGAATTGTTTCCGCACGTCCCGTTACATGAAGCTTTCATAGATGGCGCCGGCTACGCGAGCAACAGCGCTGCAAGCAACGTTACATGCGACTGTCCTGTGGCCGAACTATTGGCGCAGTGGCGCACTTGCAGACGCTGCACGCCTGTAGCTTTCTGTTCACTGCCAGAAATAGTTCTCACCGTGCATTGTCAGTCCCCCATTCCTCATCCCTCCCAGCCACTGAGTTGCGTATCGCTTAATACTACGCCAGCTCATTCCGCACCATCCACCTCCTTCTGCTTATTCAATAATTTCAAAACAGGCTTTTTCTCTCCTCTGCTCAAATATACTTACGATGATCAGTATCTTCCACGTCCATTACGATGCAGTTGTCGTCTGCGTAGTACATTATGGCCTCCTTCGGTGTAGGATCTGCGGGAAGTGCGATCAGCTCTCAGACAGGTACCAATAGCCCGCTCAAGTACACGGTGAACAGCTTGTAGTGATTCAAAGCGCATTAGTAGGTTCATGCGTGTCGTTTTCGCAAACCACACTACGACTCATATCCCTATTGCCAAGCTCGTGATTCTTTTCTCCAGGAGGTACAGCAACACAGGATGGATGGATGGATGGATGGATGGATGAATGGATAGGAGCGCCCGCTTTGGATCGGGGTAGTGGCAGTTGCCAAAATGCTCAGCTTTTCTTTATTTTTGTTCAACTCTGTTGTCAATTCTCATTAAGATTCGCCATCTTCTTTACCTGCGGTTTCCTACACTTCTAACCTTATGTCACATCTCTGCTTTTTAGCCACCAATCCTCCAATCGCCTTTTGCTAACTTTCACTGCAGATTTATTTACATGACCATTGTTATCTTTCAACCCTAGGGCCTCCGGAAGAGTGACTATGCTTGCATCGACATCCGGATGGATACCATCACATTTCAGTATGAGGTGTTCAACTGTTTCCACAGAACTATCACACACTGCACATGTGTCGTCTTCTTCGTTAATTTTTTTGTAGCTGCGCGTTCTAAGACACCCTCACCTAGCTTCAAAAAGTAGGGCACTGCCTATTGAGTTATCATAGAAAAACTGTTCCCTGATCTGCCTTTTCCAGTATTGATATAGCTCTACACTATGTTTCTTTTCCATTGAATTAATCCAATTTTTAGCTTCCGCGTTTTTAACCTGTCGTTTAAGGCTCTTTCTTTTTCCGTCCTCGTGACCGGCATACTTACTGGTTAGTTTTATAGTTCTTTTCCGCCACTGTGAGTCAACGCTCTCTCTGTATAAATATTTGAATACCTTAGCTGTCCACCTGTTAGCTTTCGGTTCAGCAGTGCCACGTAGCGGCGACTAGAAGAAAATTACTGGGAACGGATAACGACAGAAACAAAAGCTGTCGTTCCAGTAAGTTCTGCTGAACAATAAATTAGCGGCGGGTTTGTGAACTCATAAGACTGCAGTTCGATTCACTTTGCTCGAAATACGTTTGTTCTCATTCACTTTACACTCAGCCCTAGTGAACCACAAATTGTCTATGATCTCCAGTCGTGTGTTATATTTTTGATTGATAAATACCGGGATGCTTTTGAACTGAAGTCGGCGTTTGGAAAGCAGTCAGACGAGGATGGAGTTGTGATCGGAAGCTAAGACTACCCTGGAGAGAGCAGAATTCTCCCTCCCTCCCCTCTCGCTCATTTCTGGTTTGGAGTACAATTTTTGGTGCCTCATGTTTGCTTCCGAGAGTGAGTGTTGAAACAAACTACGTACTTACCATCACCCACTGTCATGTCCAGCGTTCCTGGTTTTTCTCCGGGACTGATATGGAAGGTTATGTCCCTCCTGCAGAGATTGAAAAAATTTGACGCTACATTTTTGACCCATAATGCCTCTCCTGTGTAGTTTCTCTCTTCAAAAATAATAGTCCTTTGTTAGCAATGAGTGTGTTAAGCCGATCTTCAAAGATACAGGGGGCAGAATTATTGTTGCAATATGACTCAGCACACTTCATTTGTTTTTAGAGAAAACGTCACTTTTGTAGTTCCACACCGCGGGCCAATTTACAAGAAATTGGTTTGAACACGATTTTCGCTCAACTTCTACTTGAATACAGCCTGCCCAAAATTGGGGCCTCTCAGTGCTAACTATTCCATGGAAACTTGTGGAAGGGCAATTTCAAAGAGGTAGATTAAACTGTGGCTTTATACACCTCTGTAACGTTAGCCATCGGTGGCTTCGCTTCACTTATTAAGGGCGAATATGCACGGCACCAATTAGAGAGCTCCTGTTAAATGTATACCTACTGAGGCTTTAAGGCGAAAGCCTTTAATGGCTCATGCTCGCGGCGTCCGTCCGTGCGCTGGAATCGTGCCAACTGTGGCCTCTCCTCCGCGCAGCGGGCTACCTCCTCTCTTCCTTAGCAACCGGCGTGCCGGTGGGGGGCGCAGCTATGCATAGCAACCGTGACGTCACAGAGCAGCGGTAGAACGAGCGCGCGCGCGTCAGCAGTGGCAGCTACACCGCCGCTCCTTCGCCAGACATTTCGTTGCAGTCGAGGGAGGGAAACGCATGGCTCCGAAGCGGCCCACTGATTCCGCGCGAAGCAGTTCGGGGAAGAGGCAGTGGGTTGACTACAAGGCTTTCGCCAAGAACACTTTAGAATTTCCAAAGTGTATTCGGTAATTTTTTAACTTGCACCCACTACCCAGAGCACACGGGCGCCTTTCATATTTCGCCTCCATCGAAACGAGGCAAGGATTTTCTTCTGCGTTCTGAGCTTAGCAACTGAACACACACAGCCCCAACGGTAGAGCAGCGAATACGCCTTTACAGAAGGAACGCGATGCGTGACGATTTCGTATTTTTCTTTCTACATCATAGTCCGAGGGGCCGGGTATAAACTTGCAGGTGAAAAAAAAACTCTTATTGTTAATTATTCTAACACAAACTGCGACATACCTTCCCCAGTGCAATCATTCCCTAAAGCCATTCTCACTGCCATGAGTAAAAAAGAAACAACGAAAACAACCTGATGATTACGTGCTCCTGCTCCCTTGAAACTTCAGCTAACCACTAGAGGACGGAAATGGATGAAGCTAAAAAGAGAGCAAGAAGACAAGACGGAGGCGAGGAAGAAGGAGAAGGAGGAGAAAACATTTATTGTTGCACTGTACTGAATTGGTAAAGGGAGGTGTGGATGGTCGTTGACCTGGGTGGCAGTCCCTATTCCGGGACGCCATTGGCTGCCGCCGGTGCCCGTGCTCTCTGGACCAGGGCCCGCTGGGCCTCCAGGTCCGAGCTGGACAGGGTCGCCTCGCAGCCCTCCCTAGTTGGCTGACTTATAACTGATATATTTGTATTTAACTGGCAGGCCCACACCATGTGCTATAGGTCAGCATACTGCCCGCAGAATTTGCACTTGCCCGTGAAAGTCGGGTACACGGTTTGGAGCCGTCTGAGGTGGCACTCCTCGGTTCTGTCGAGACCCTTGGCGGGTCCCGGGAGTACCCTCCTGCAGAGGCGTAAATGGTTTCTGATATCCGCGTAAGAGATTAGCGGAATCGGTATGAGTGCCGCGGCAGAACCGGGGAATTGAGTGGAACCCGGGGGAAGGAACGCTCGGGCAGCCGCGTGAGGGGCCTCGTTTCCCTCAACTCCCTGGTGACCGGGCACCCATACTATCGGTTTTTTACTCATAGCCGAATTCGAATTTCTCTCAAATGCCAATAGTATTCTGCGGGCGAGCGGCGCTATCCTACCCCGCACGTAATTTCGGCAGGCCTGCTGCCAGTCCGACATTATGTACGCTGCGTCGGAGTGGGTGGCGGCCAGTGCAATCGCCACTTCCTCAAACATTAGCGCGTCGCTACTTTTTACGGAGAGCCCGTTCACCTGCTTTCCCTCGTGCACCATCGCAATGGTGCAGATGCCCTCCTCGGTTGGACCCGCTGCATCCACGTAGTATATGCCTGTCTTTTTCCCGTAGAAATTTTGTACAAATTTTGCCCTGGCTTCACGCCTTCCCTGATTATACTCCCAATTCATGTTTTCGGGGAGCGGCTTAACCGACAAAATATTTTTACATGCCTCCGGGATGTCGACTCTGCGTTCAGTGGTGGGGAGCAGCGCGAGATTGAGGTCCCGAAGGACTTGTCTGCCGGCGCTGGACACCGACAGCCTGGCAGTTTGGTTTGTTCTATGGGCCTCAATCAGCTCCTCCACCGAGTTGTGGACACCAAGTTGGAGCAGGCGCTCAGTGGACGCTTTGGCAGGGAGTAAGGAAGAAGCAACGTGCTTTCGCATTCCTTTAGGTCAACCAGAGTTAAAGCACAGCCAATTTCTTGCACTAATTAAATCAATTCTTAAGCGCGAGGGTGATCTTCTAGCGCTAACATAATGACAAGCTGAAAAACATGATCATAAGGCATTGTGGTGCGAGGCTAGGGCACGCTGAAGGACCCCAAGTGGTCTGAATTAATCCGGTATTTCACTACTGCGTCACCGATAAAAATGAAAATTGGTTTTGAGCAAAGCAAGTGATGCAGTAACTGTCTCACATCTCTCAGCGGACACCCAAACCGCGCCGCTAGTCAAGAGACAAAGGAGGGAATGAAAGAAGAAAGGAAGGAAGAGGGGCCGTAGTGGAGGTCTCCAGAATAATGTCGACCACCTGACGATCTAGGGTTAAAAAAGGGAATGAAAGGAAAAAGGAAGAAAGTGGTGCCGTAGTAGAGGCCCCCAGATTAATTTCGACCGCCTGGGGTCCCCCATAAGCAATGTTCGTTTCGGGACATTAAACCCCACAATTTACAATGCACATGGAGTACTGCGTCATCTGATGCCCTCTTGAGTACTAATTTTCTGACGCCACGCGGAAGCTTCGATCAACGCGCATACGGCGCCTGGAGATTAACTCAAAGTGCCGAAAGTGTCACACGTCGAACTTGGTGAGCCCATTCATCGGCTTGTCGTGATCTCCCATCCGAACTTCAGCACAGTCAAGGCCTAATGTCTTAAATAGGGTATCAAGTCTGCAAAACTTCCTTTGGGACTCTCTTGGGAACAAGAAGACAGGACGTCGCACTGCCTCATGCAAGATTTAGGCACTTCACTGTCTCCTCGCCTCCCTCTACCCGCCCCGCGTATGCCTTCAGCACTGACCCTCTGACATTGCCTTTCGCAGGGAGCTATAACCAAGCCCCATAAGGTCTTTCCTTTATTCAAACGCTTTCAATCATTAACTGAATCAAGTGCCAGCTTCACCGCCTGTAGGGTAGCAGCCAACACAAGGTTACCACGGCTGGTGCCTATATCCTCAACACGTCAAGAATCTTCCTGAATTGAGCTTGCTCGTCGCAGGCCGAGGAATAAGCTAGTGTTGAAGAAAAAGCAATTCCGCGCTGCGGCACGCTTAATGAGGGGCAGCGCGTCCTCGCCCGACAGTTTCTGAAAAAGCCACGCTGGGAGGAAGCTACAATTGTCAGACGCATAGGCCTGCGCTCTTGGCTCGTCAACATACATGGCACAGTAGCACGCCGACATCTCAACCAGCTGCGTAGATTTACGACACCGTCTGAGAGCTGTCCGCCAGCGGAGAGAACACGTGCACCATCTTCCCACATAGCCTGGCACCTCTTCCCGGAAGAAGAGACTTCGCCCAGGACAGACCTAGGAGACACAGCGAACAACAGCCAGCCTACAAGTGTTTCTCCCCCGAGCGCACAAAGCCAGCGCGCCTCCACGCGTGAGCGCCGACCCCCTGCACGATACCAGGCAACTTTCTAAGGGGGAAGGAAGTGTTGTGTCCCCTTATTGCTTTTGTGTGTGTGCGCCCCCGCATCCTCCTCCTAACGACCACTCGCATCCTCCTCCTAACGACCACTTGCCCCTCGTCGCACGCTGTCGCCAAATGCCCCCCCCATGGTGCGCCCCCGCATCCTCCTCCTGTTTTGGGAAGCCACTCCCTCCCGTGGACGCTTCTCCGCTCCCTCCTTTCTTCGCGCGGCCAGTTCGGCTCCTGCCTCGGTCGAAGCTGGTCGCACCCTCATCGGCTTTAAATAAACGAAGTCTTAAAGTACCGTGTGCGTCTTTCGCTGCATTCAACACAGCGACCGGACACGACATTATCATATTATAAAACTGTGACTATTTTGGTGTATGAAATGTAGACTTCCTAACTGTGCGAAATGTTCTCTATATTTGTTTGTTTGTTAAACTATTATTTCACTGCAGTGTTGTGTACGTTGCTGCCTTGTACGGGCCCCACGCACTCTCAAGCGGTTTCTTAACAGCTTTTCCGCCTGCGGACCCCCAATGATGTGATGGAAATAAATGATGATTTATTGATTGATTGATCGATTGATTGATTGACTGATACTTATCTCTGATAAAATGACAGCTCTGGCGCGTTTACGCAGGTATAAGCGTAATGTCCTTCGGCACCGCCGACGACACAGGCAAGCCATGAACAATGCGAGTGGAGCGTATTAGTGAGATGTAAAACAAATCGCTGGAAAATATGGCCCAGGACCACGTGGCTACGCGAGAGAGATTCTCGAGGGAACCCACTTTAGGCGCCGATGTTTAAAGCGCAGCTCTTAGACGCCTGTTCATGTATTAAGGCGAAAGCCTTTGATGCCTCATCGTTGTCGACAGAAGGTCGTCAGCACAAGCTTGTCAGCAGTGTCGTCAAGCATTTGACGGGTGTCCACCGAGATATGTGAGACAGTTATTGCTTATCCCTTCCTCAAATACAATTTTCAATTTCTTCACTACGGACCCTCTTTCTTCTTTTACTTCCACTTCCTCCCTCCCTCTGAAAACGGATGACGGGTGTCCACGATATATGTGAGAAAGTTACTGCGTAATCTTCTTTCCTCAAGTACAATTTTGATTTTCTTCATTATAGCTCCCCTTTCTCTTTCTTCTTTCACTCCCAATTCCTCCCCACTTTCTTCATTCACTCCCAATTCCTCCCCTCTTTCTTCTTTCACTCCCAATTCCTCCCTTCCTGTACGGTGCGGTTCGGGTGTGCACCGAGATAACAGAGAAAAGCGTTGCGTTGAAACGGCAAGGCATCGCGCAGTACGGGTGGCGGCGTTCCGTGGACCCCTTGGCAGCGCTACAGCACTCTGTCGCGTTCCACTCCTAAAGGCGAAGCTTAAGCGTCTATAATTAGCAGTTAATTAGTATCTAGTCATTAATTAGTAATGTGCCATTGCTTAGTGATTAGTACTTTATTATGTGTGACTTCATCCAGTGCTGACGTCAGAGGCATTCAAAGTAGTGCGGAAAACTCTTTCGCCTCTACGCACTTTAGACCGTCAAAGTGCCCCATGAATTTTTGCGCGTCGTAGTCGTCATCGTCATTGGCATCGTCAGCGTCGGCGTAGTCGGCGTAGCATGCCACCTGACAACCGTGGCAGGTAGTAGCAGAGTGGTGGTTGGTTTACGGGGTTTAACGTCCCAAAGCGACTAAGGCTATGAGAGACGCCGTGGTGAAGGTGTCCGGATGTTTCGACCAGCTGGGGTTCTTTAACGTGCACTGACATCAGCATAGTGAAGCGCCACGGGAAGGTGGCTGCCACGGGAAGGTTCCATACGGTGGCTAGCAGTGTAGCACGCCACCTGCCAGCTGTGAATTGATGTGGGATGAACTGCACTCAAATTTCGCATTACCGACTATCCTAACCATCTGTCAGTTTTTGTCAATTTACAAAAGGCAACATTTGCCAGCAGGTGGAGCCGCCGTCGACGGTCAGCGCTGGCGCCGACGCCATTCTCAGAGTTAATGTCAGAATACAAAAGGAAAATGACTTGACTCTTAAACATGAAATCTTACTTGGCCAAACTGTCGGTCTGTTGGAGGTTCCAGACATACGTGGCAGTGAGCGCCTCTAGGTCGATCTCAGTTCGTGTTGCTGCCAGGCACTGCAGCAGGGCGTTGTTGTCGGAGTCCCCTATGGCCACCGCATCAGGGAAGTTCAAGATCACCTGTATGGCAGACGTCGGTTACTCAGACAGGGAAAGTAAGTAGTGCCACACCAATGCTCTTTTTTTTTTTTCAGGCATCGAGACTAGTTTTAGATGTCCCGGTGCGTCGCGGGGTTCAGACACGAGGAGAAAACTTCTCCGTCTTTGTGTGCGGCCAAGATATATGAAGGGGCTGAGAGTGCGACGCCACATTGCTTACGACACCACGAGTTCGTGTTGTGTTAGGGTGATTAATCAAGATCAGAGTTTTCAAACCGTATGTCGAACGAACGTGAACGGCTGTGGCAGTTGTGCGACGTATGTTGTGCAAAACATATGTTCAGCATAGAGATGTAGATTTTGACTTAGCTTATACTAAAGAGAAGTGGTGAAATCATCCAATAACATAGCCCTCATTGTTCTGGCAAACACAAAGAAAAAATTGCTGTGTACTTTGTCTCAAGTATTGGTCAAAATATGTTTCATTTAATTAGAACCAACCAGCCACCAAACAGATATGCAAAAGGCACCCCGGAAAAGCTCGTACCTAAAGTACTAGGTTCGCAAGAAAAACGGATATATTTAGAAGAAACTTCTTCCAGTCCTATTTGTATAATGCATCCGTCTATGCCACATTCAAGTTAAGAACGAGAGTATACTCAGCCGAAAAATATATCGGGCTAAAACATAGGGCCAATATTTATTTCCCGCGAAAGCTATTGCATGTGCGTTTTGCGTTTCATGTTGCTCAACGCCTTATATATTCATATTTCGGTTTGAAGAAAATTAATGAAATAAGCGAAGTGCAACGGCCCCCAAACCTTTAATATTTTCTTCCTATCCATGTTTTCCAGAACTGCAAGCAATCTGGTACGCATGTTCAATGCCACATGTCCTAATAATATCTTATCATTAAATTTTCGGATAAATTCAGTTTGTTTACTGCCGTCAGTATTTTATGAGCATAGCGGTACCGAGCGGTAATACGGTCAGAACCACAAGGGACGAACATTTCTTTTGCAAGTATGAATGCAGCTCTCAAAGGGGCACCAAAGAGGAATCTGAACTCGTGTTTTTGCTGCGGCAACTCGATCTACACATTCCGAGTATTATTAGAAACTTCGATCTATTGCCATGGGCGGCTTATTTCCCTAATCTAAATTGATTTACCTTCCGACTCCCGCCTGATTCTTTTTTAATTCCCCACAGACGGTGGAAGGAGTCGACCAACGCATGGAGTGCCTTTCAGGCAGTCGCATGGCGGCTTTGCTTTCGCTTTTATTTTGTTTTTTAGGTTTTGCGTGAATAAATGGATCTAATCAGAGACTATATAGCTGCAAATTAGGCCCAGAGGAATAAAAATACGCGTGGACTCTTTGCTTTCGCCGATCACAACCTATCACTCCGCCGATGGCAGAGCGGCAAGCCGCCACGGAACTGGTTGAAAGGTTGGTCGACTCCTCCCACCGTCTGCGGGTAATGCAAAAAACAAGGCTGGAGCCGGGACGTTTAATCACATTTAAATTATGGAAATCGGCCGCACAGTACAATAATTCCAAGTTTCTAAGAACGCTCCGAACGCGTAGATAGAGCTCCAGCGGTAAAAATACAAGTTCAGATCCCTCTTCAATGCATCTTTAACAGATTCGGGAATCTGCATCAAAGAACCATGTATAATATCATCCTCGCTTTTCTCTTTTCGGCGAAAAACAAAACTTCCCTCGAGTTCTTAACGTTTACTTTATGGAGCCCAAATCATTCACAGCGCGTTTTGGCATGCGCGCCCAACATACGCCTTACGAAAAAACAACACAACGCAGCTCCATAAAATATCATCGCGAACCTATGCAAGACAAGTAGTAAATGTTTTCCGTACATTCAGAATTTCAGAAAACTAAAATGTACCATGTATACTTAGAATATGTAAATTTCAAGATTTCGCGAAATTCCCAGCCGCGTACTGCCTCCTCAACGCGGTATGCAAGGTAAGAGACTTAGCGGCAGCGGGCGGCGTTGCTGGGAAGGTGTCATCATCATCAAGAGTGCTGCTTATGAGCACTCATCATCATCAAGAGTGCTGCTTATGAGCGTGCCGGTAACGTGCCCTAATGGGCATACAGATCTGAGAAACGTTTTCACCGCCATGTAAAGTATTTAGCCTCTCCATGAATTTTGAATCCACCCGCGTGGGCTGATGTAACGTGCTTAGTTTCAGCCACTTAATTTCACGTGCTTAACGTGCTTAAATTCAGCCACCGGAATTAACAAAGGTACTTATTTCCGACAACCACACTGCATATCTAAAAGAACTGATCGTGACTGTAAAATTCGAGAATACCGCACTAGAACTAACCTTTACGCTAATTAATTTTTTGCAAGAACTGTGACAGAATGGAATCGATTGTCCTATAGCCAAGTGTGCGGTACTAATGAAGATTTGTTTCTGTCCAAGTTGTAACCCCCCTGCTCACACGCCCTTCGGCAAACCGGGGTATCTCTGAATAAAGAATAAAGAAAGAAGGACTGGTTGGTTGGTTGGTTTATGGGGTTTAATGTCCCAAAGCGACTAAGGCTATGAGAGACGCCGTAGTGGAGGGCTCCGGAAATTTCGACCACCTTGGGATCTTTAACGTGCACTGAGATCGTACAGTACACGGGCCTCTGGAATTTCTCCTCCAAAGAAATTCAACCGCCGCGGCCGGGATTGAACCCGCGTCTTTCGGGTCAGCAGCCGAGCACCATAACCACTGAGCCACCGCGGCGGCAGAAAGGACTGAAGATTCACGAGGATTCCTGGGCTAAATTTCAATCTATATTATTCTGAATCGTGCTTCAGTAGAGCGCAAGGCATAGCGCTTGTCCTGTGTGCTCTTTCTTATATGCTTCAGAGCTTCTTCGCTGATTTTCCTCTTTTATGAGTCGTGCTCCTGGGTGATGGGATACGACTCAGGAGGAACAAAACGAGGCTTGAACTTAAGCGACATTCAGGAAAATTTCGAATATGCCTGTAACATCAGACTACGAGCTTTCCTAAGCCAGAAACTGCCCGATTACGCAAGTAAACTGCGACTGTCGGTATCAACATTTTGTCGCCGATCTAAGACGCTATACCACGTGATCCCACGTTTCAAAAAAAGCTGCTAATAGTCCTTCTCAGTGGCGTGGTGACAAGTTTCAAAACTTTAGTTCATGTTTCTCAGCGATAAACGAGTTTTTTTTTACTTTGTGCTCGCGGACGAATGTTAAAGGCCCACGAAGACAAGAAAACCGTTTTTTTTTATTTAGAACAGTAACTGAATAAAGTGGTTCTCAGTGTTCTTTTAACAGCTAATATATTCGAGAGTTCTCTTCTTTTTCTCACATGATTTATTAAGCCTATATTCATACCAGAAACGAAGTCCTGAAATACTAGGACAAAATTACGGGCATCGCCTCTCGCTCCCGAACTACGCTCTAAATAAAGTCATAGTTTTTGTAAATGACTATAATCCATAAGGTCACGTGCATGGTTAATGAAAGAGCGAAAGGCATATGTTGGTCCACCAGACAAAAATGTTAAAGGAGATTTCGTCATGTAACAAAAAGAAAACGTTACACTATTTTCCATTTTAGGGCAGCAACAAAACTGACGGCAAATTTGCTGTTCATCTTGGTCGTTGGGTCGCTGCATTTTCTGCTAGACTTGTGTATATATACCTTCTCACTGTCAGTAGTTACAATGTCCTTTTTTTTCAGTCCCGTTAAGCTTGTACAGACCAACCACAGTTCGCGTACACTCTAAACAAGAATAAACCTAGATGAAAGTAAAAGGGACAGGTGTATTTTTGCTTCCGGATGCTGTGTAGGACATTCGTAAACATGGGCCACCGCATGAAATCCGCGTACGTTCAGTACGTACCTTTTAAATGATGTTACTCTTTCATGCAGTTTCGGTTTCAGTTTCAGCTGTTGGCTGACGGTTTCGTTGTCGCTAGTGAGCGTCAGATCACTCCAGGCATACAAAAACAGCAATATAAACGCTCTTTGCTCACTGACTGCCGTTCCAGCTTTGGGAGTGGTTTCTATGCAAAATTTTAGAGGTGGACCTTCCAACATTACAATGCTGCTCAAAACAAGATGGTCGAGCATGCGTTTCAAACTGAAACAAAGCAAAGAACAGTAGTTCTTTTGTTTCATTCATCTAAAAGACGTTTCGTACATTCCAGCCACGCCCTTAACGCATCTCCTGTAGCCGTCATAGTTCGTTTACATAGAACTGCGTCATCTTGTTTTGGGCAACACTGAAATGCGGGAAAGCGCGCTTGGTTATGGAGTGGTTATATTGCAGTTTTTGTATGCCTCACACGATCGCATACTCACTTGTGACGTCGCAACTATTGTTATGCAACTGAAACCTGAACTGAAACTGCAGAGGAAGAGAATTCAGTCGCTAATTATTTATTGAGCGCTTATGAACTGGACTTGGCGATACATGTTTACCAATGTCCATGCATCATTCAAGACAAAAAACGCGTTCCGAAAAATTAGATGTCTTCTCTCCTTTCAGTGGGAAATTTTCTTCGTGACATTTTCGGGAACATGACTGAATGTGAATTTTAAAGCTGTGCACGTGACTGTCTTATCAGGAGAGGCACACAATTGATATGAACTTCGTACAAGGTGCATGCTGATAATACATACCTTGAAAGTGTCTATTTCGTCGCGGTGGAGCTTCAGCGGTCCGCTCGGTGGCGCCAGCTTTCCCAGGACAACGTTGATTGTGCAGAGCTCGACCAGCAAGAGTGCAAAGAAAGCCCTCATCTTGAGACTGTTCAAGGAGACAGACCCTGTTGCGGGGACCGTAGCATGGGGGCTCCTTTATACTTGCTTGCTTTCTTCGGAGAGGATAAAGGTGATGAAGACTGAGGGTTGGTGGGTGGGGGAGGGGACGGTAAGTCGCACAGTGGCAACTGAGGCCATAATTCCCTTGGTGGTAGACACCTATAATCACACCATTATTTAGCTGGATTGCGGAGGACCACTTTGCTGTTTTCGTGCCTGTAAACGCCACCACAAGTGCAGCTCGTTGATAACATTTTGGCCTCGACCCTGAAGATAACCGCAAAACAAGACAGGTCATCAATCTTCCCCGCCAGAAGGCTATCTGAGTCGTAGCAAGAACATCTTGACGAAACTGCGGAGGGAACTTATTTGGGTCGATTTTACCTTATCTGCGGCAATAACAGGCTCGCCGAAATTCCGCGCGTGTCAGTTATTACACGGTTTCCTGCATGAGCAGAGACGACCACGAAGGAAATGTCCCGTTGTCTTGCGACCAGTAGAGCTGCCAACTGCGCAGGCTTATGGCTCGATTAGATTTAATTGGGCTCGCAAGCCTTGGACTCGCCCCAACTGAACTACGCGGAAGACCCACAAAAACACCACTTCATTGCGGGCCAAAGAACATAGTTCAAAGGCAACGTAGGGCAAGTGCCGAGATGGCGGTGAAGGAAACGAGGTCAGCACGCCGAAATTAGCTGAAGGTGCGGCACACAGCGGAGCCCTGGCTAAGCGCGAACCCACGGCAGCAACCTTTCATGCTATGGCAGAGTGTCGAAGAAAGTAGCACCGTGCAGTAAAGCTCTAAACCGTACACAATGGGGATGAAGAGCTCCAAAGGAAAACAGTCTACGGGTGAAATGTTCACAACTGACATCACAGCACTCATTTTATCGAGCAGTATGCAAAATATATCAGAAAGAGCTGGTATGTGGCTTTAAACTTATCAAATGGACGGCTTTTTACTAGCAACAAAAGCGTTCCCCACTGGTTTTACGCGGCCGTCTGAAAAAACTTTATATAAGAAAGATCTTGCTAGACATCTGAAGAAGGAACAATAACCTTCAATATTTCCAAAACAGTACATTACATTTTTTGAATTTTCAAAAATTTTGTGGGATAATATTGGACATGGTTGACGTGGATTAGTCGGCAGGGTATTATTTCGATTGTTCCTTCACTATAGCTGTTTTTGAATGAACAGTTACGAGTTATCCTCGCCCGCTGTCATTTGCCAAATTCCTCTATTCCAGTATCTAGTGTTTGTGTTCCGTTCCTATGTTTTGCATGTCGAGGCCTAGACAAGAATTTCCGGGCTGAGCGCTCAGGACCGTATTTCTACGGGTTAAGGAAAACCATTTCACCGGGAAGAGCAAGAGTTGACGCATGATCCATCCTCTGGAACAATTACCTGCTGATGGACAGAGAGGCACTGCAGAAATAACTTTTGTTTCACGAACCCCGAGACGGCAAACTTCAGTTTGTGAGTGTACCATCGGAAAAAATTCACGGACTACCCCCCCCCCCCCCCTTTCAAGTTTCTACCCGTGCCACTCCGCGTAAGGGTACCATCTCACAAAGCACTTCTAGTGTCGAAATGGGCCCACTGTGCCGGTCTGGACACCACAAGTGTTTTGTGAAGTGGCGCCCCCACGCAGAGTGGCACGGGCCGGAACTTGGAGGGTGTCTGTTCCTTTTGCTCCCGATGATACATGAGGTGTTCTAGGCAGGTGGTACGTCCTTTGAACCTCATGTGCAGACAAACTTTAGCATACCCTCCGACAGCCCCGACTCTCACACCACGGGACCTCCCAAGTGCTCATTGTGGCCAACTGTGACTGACATGGCGGCGACCCCCAGTGACAGTGGTTAGGAGAAGAGCGTCTCTTGCTGCCACCGAGCCGACCCTGAAGAAGGTGCCGAGTACGCGAGGAAACGTCGGTTGCCCCATGTTGTTTGTTGGAAAAGGATAGATGGGGCACCGCCACAAGAGTTTTGATGTCGTAGCCAAAGTGTGGCACGCTTGGCACTGACCAGACACTTTTTCCATGAGGAATTAGGAAGTTCCAAGAAACCTTCTGGCGAGAGAACCCATTGGTTTCCTTCTTTACTCCCAAATCCATTTTGAAGTGTAAACCTAAGGGACCACAGATACATCCCTTAAATTTAATACTTCGCTCTTATGGTCCTCACATACAAAGGAAACGTATGGCAGTCTTTTGTACAACCTTAGAATTTGATGTCTCTACCCCTTTAAGCGCGCTGTAGCTGCTGGTGTCACTGATGTGTGGATAAGATGTTAAGTTTGCCTCTAAGAGTGGAACGCGCCAGCGTCTTGCAACGCTGCCAGGGAGTCCACAGAACACGATTGCCGTTCGGCTCTGCGCCTTGCTCGTCGGTAAATTGGTTTTTGAGCAAAGAAAATGTATCTGTGTCGCATATCTCGGTGGATACCTGAACCTCGCCGTAAAGGAAGGGAGTGAACGAAGACACCGTATTCACTAGACGTGCCTTTGTTCATTCCAAACCATCGAGCTGGCATTGCGGAGCGGTTAGCGTGCTCGTCTCGCACTCCGGAGACCCTGGTTCGATTCCCCAACTCGACCAAATTCCTACTCGGTTTTATTTATCTCGTCTGAGTAGGAAGGTTCAGTTTCAGTTTCAGTTTATTCACTTTGAATGAAGGTTATACAAACAGGGTGATAAAAGCATCTGGGCCCTTAGCAAACTGCAAGTTCGGGCCCATGCAATAAGTGCTCAAAATAGCGTACCCAAGCGTCAACATAAGAAAAAAAGATGTACAGTTTATGTGAGTAGAAGATGTTACACAAAACTACAATCAACTGAAGCAAGCATATGCAAGCAATGAATGAAAAAAAAGACAACAGAAGACGTTCGTTACAAGCATTGAATAATACATAAATACAGGTTAAAGAGTATTAGCTCATTCTATACAAACCAAGTAATACACTTTTTAGTGGACTATATTTCTGCTAGAGATTGAAAGTTATTTTTATTGATAATGTCCTTTACCAAGCGAGAGAAATTTGGACTTCTTTGAACCATTACTGGAAGAGCGTTCCAGATTTTTGTAAAATTATAATGATCCTCACTTCGTGTGTGCCTTTTTGGGGGTATAAAGATGGTGGAGGGAAACGGGTTATTGCTTGACAGAATTTTATGCACAGCACAAGCTGTTTTCTAATCCCGTGCGACTGTGAATGGCATACTCTGCAGTTCAGGAAATAGTGCTGCAGTGTGTTCTCTGTAACATGAAAAGGTTAGAATGCGCAAAGCACGTTTCTGCAGAATGATGAGTGGTTCTAGATATGAAGGATAGGTATAGCCCCATGATTCAACGCAGTATGTGAGATGAGAGTGAAAAATTGCGAAGTATATTGCTCTGAGCGTTTTTAGGGGGAAGTATTGTCGGGCTTGAAAAAGTAGAAAACATGCATGGCTTAGTTTCTTGCAGACGTTACTGATGTGCTCCTTAAAATGCAATGACGAGTCCCGTGTGACACCTAGGTATCGGCATGAGTCGACTTGAACAATGTCTTTCTGACCAATCCTTAAGTTAATAGAACCTTTCTTTTTACTGCCTGAAGATGTGAAAATTACGTAATTTGTTTTTGTGCAGTTCACCGTTAATTTATTAGCAGTAAACCATTCAGCTATATTATTTAATTCTTTATTAGCAATTTCTTCTAGTCCATTAATATCTTTACCGGAAATGAGTACAGCTGTATCATCGGCGTATATTATGACATCACCATGTTTTAAGCAGTTGGGAAAATCATTTATGTATAAGGAAAACAGAATTGGCCCTAATACCGATCCTTGTGGTACCCCATGCGAGACTGGCAAAAAGTCGGACGTGTCTGTTTCCATGTGTACTCTGTGCTGTCGGTTTGTGAAATAGCTTCGAAAGAAGTTTAACGCTACGTCGCGGAACCCATAGCAAGCTAAGTTCATCAATAATATTTCATGATCCACCGTATCGAAAGCTTTCTTTAAGTCCAAAAATATGCCAATAACTATTTCTCTATTTTGTAAACTATTATATATACTATTTACGATGGATGTAACGGCTGTGCTTGTTGATTTGTTGGGTCGGAATCCGTGCTGATTGGATACAATAAGATTGTATTTTAATAAAAAGTCTAACATTCGTTTTGTGATAAGTTTCTCAAATAATGTATTAATTGCAGATAGGACTGATACAGGCCGGTAGTTTTCTAACAGATCTGGATTCCAACACTTGAACACAGGAGAGACCCTTGCCTTTTTAAGAATATCAGGGTACGTGCCGGAGTGAAAGGCGGAGTTAAATATCTTTTCTAGGAACGGACAAAGTAAATCTATATTCGACTTTAGAAACTTTGTGGTTATAGCATCACAACCGGCGGCTTTACCAGTGGGTAATGACAACACCAAGGACCTTATTTCGGTGGATGTTATATCGAAAGATACAAAGGACTGAACAGAGCTGGCAGGCAATCGAAAATGACTAATTTGAGGGATTTGTAGAGCTAGGCTGCGACCAACATTAATGAAATATTCATTAAAGCTATTTGCCATCTTGAGCTTTGAAAATTCATACAGGGAGCAATCTGGGAGCTCCGGTAGGTGCAGTTGCCTCTTGATAACCGAGTTAATTACCTGCCATAGCTTTTTTGAGTTTTGTTGGTTTTCCAAAATAATTCGACTGTAGTATGCTTTCTTGCAACCGCGTAGCATTCCAACTAGCTTGTTCCTGAAAAACTTGTATTGGTTTCTGTAAAACCAGTTTTCTTTGTGTTGCTTGTGCTTTTTGTACCAGTAATCTTTGCTGCGGGAAAGTTCCAAAGTATTGCGTGTTATCCATGGCTGAACCGGCTGCTCAAAATACTTCTTTCGAATGGGTGTAGGTATTCCAGATTGAGAAAGTGCATTGTCAAAGAAAGCGTACATTCTGTTTACGTCACTGTCGCGTAGAATCTTATCTCCAACTGCAGTGATATTTTCGCGCAGTAAGTTGCTGTCTAAACGGGTAGCCGTGCGAATCGCGGCTTTGGGTACGTTAGACGGGAAAGAGGCTAGCAGGAACGTAGGAAAATGATCGGTTATGTCTGCATCGATTACTCCGGAGACTGTATCGTCCGAGTTGAAATTGCACAAAATATGGTCAATAAGCGTAGCAGAAGTATCACTAATGCGTGTAGTGTGTGTTATGACATTAGAAAACCCGTAAGACTCAAAAAGTGTTCTGTAAGCATAGTTAGAACTTCCAAGCAAATCTAAGTTAATATCACCGCACACCATACACTTTTTATTCCTTCGCGCTAACTGTTCAGAAACTGTTTCCAGACAATCAAGAAACGTGCCCACATTAGAACTAGGAGGCCGGTAAATTACTGCAATGTAATTAATTAGGCGAATTGGTTAATTAACTAATTAACTAAACTCAGTCACACGTACTTGGAGCGTCCCTATACCATCCCTTTAATTGGTTGCATGGTTACTAGCCAAAGTACAATTCGCCCGTTTGAAATTCGCGCACTTTGACGTCACGACCATTTCGACGAATTGAAAAGCGTGACATTTCTGTCGACAACTCCTGCTTACAACGATGAGGCATTAAAGGCTTCCGCCTTAAATTCAATATTAATACCGGGAGTTTGCAACGAAGTTTGCACGCAAACAAACAGCAAGAGTCTTTCATCCGTGCGTGTGCTGCTTTCCAGCCTGCACACATACGCGAGCTGTAGAAAATTCACTGCAGGAGCCGGATATGATTAAACCAGTCCTTGAAGCTCTTCAGTATGTGGCACAATGACTCCTCCAGCAATATCGTTCCGAGGTGTCTTCCTTTGCCATCCATATCATCAAAGGCAACAACAAACAGCCTTTCTTCACGGTGGAACGTCTCGGCTGCGTTACTGCCCTGTGTTTAGCGCTGAAGGACGGTCGCTGTGTTGTGCTGAGATCGCAGCGCTCGACAGCCCTGAAAGTGTGCAGGCCACCGCTGAGGCAGCTGATGACTTTCAGCGTGTGTGTCATTGCTTGCTGCGCTTTCTCCAGACCACATTTCTCTACTTCCTTTTTTTTTTCTTTTCCGCCCCCTGGGGAAGAAAAGCTCGGGCCGAAGCGTGTGCGCGTTCGTTTCCTTCAACTGCCTAGTGACCTGATACCGGAATCCTTCGACGTCCTCCCTTACTGATTCAGGCTCCCCCTCTCCGTTAACAACATATTCAGAAATATTACAACATTTGCGCCCTGAAAGGCAGACACTCCAGAGGCCCGCTAAGGGTCTCAGTAAATCAGAAGAATGTCACCTTCGAAGGCTACAAACTATGTCGTTTAATAATCCAGCTACGCTTCACGCCATTGAGCGCAAGCCCTTCTCGGCATAGTGCGAATTTTGTGGCCAGAAGGCAAACTTATACCATGTGGTATGGGCTTGTCAGGCAAATAACAGTATTGACATCATAAATCAGCCATCGCGGGAGGACTGGGAGGCGGCCCTGTCCAGCTCGGACCTCGAGGAACAACGAGCCCTCGTCGCCAGAGCACGGGCATTGGCTTTTACCAACGGCGTCCCGGACTAGGGACCCAATGAGCCTTACCTTAAACTAACTCATTGTGACTTTAAATAAACGTCATCATCATCATCATCATTTTCCGCTCTCTCAGTCCTTCTCCCCTAGTGCAAGGTAGCCAACTGGAGTATCATCCGGTTGACAAAACTTGACAAAGTCTCCATTCTCATCATTCTAACCAACGTGCTCACGTGAAGTGGAGGAAGCGTTATTTTATTGACAGCGCTCAATTTCATGCTGTTTGTTGCTTTGGATGATTATGTGCAAAAGATCATATTCCTGGATGACTAGTAGTCTCCGTCATCATCGAAGCAAAGATCTCTTGTGTGCTCCGGAACCTCGGCGCCGCAGGTGTCTACGTATTGGTCGATGCAAACCTGAGGCACGGAATCCTTGAATTTTCTGACGACCCACAGGAGGCATTCTAAGAAAAGCATTAGCATGCTTGTATTAAACGCCCGCACATACATATATCTGCGCGCGAGCGCAAATTTCACCTCCACAGATAGTTATGCGAAATAATATTGTCGCCTACAAATACTCTGGGAGATACTGTTTCGTTTTTAATGATCACCCAGGTACACCTTTTCTTGTAACGGGTCTTTCCTAACGTCCTGAAGAGCCCATCCAATAACTAAAGCAGCCTCGTGCTTGTAACTTCTGCTAGATAACTTCACAAATATCTCACGGAGTGGAGCAGTCAGTGTGCAGCGATGGAATTGAGATTGAGCATCCGCCTAGCGCGCAGTTAGACCATTATTTATTTATCTAATACCCACAGCGCCTTTCGGCATTACAAGGGGGGGGGGGTGGTTACAAACGCAAGAGTAAATAGCACAATTCCGAATCCCGGTGCTGCGTAATCCTACACAGGATTTCAAAAAATCCGCGTGTCGATGGAATTGTGTAACCAAGCATGGGTTCCCGCCTGATCTCGGTGATCAGAACCGACAGCGTAATCTCTCACCACAACAGGATTTAGCCACCCTCGTGTAGTACTTGGCCACAGTTACCTCTTATATGAAAACACCTATTAAACCTCGGCCCTCAGTTCCCGACAGCTGTGTAGAATGTGACCAAAGTGGCGGTCAAGCTAAGTCAAGCTAATCAATAAGCGAAAGTAACTGGCATAAGGAAGTTTAATGTGGAGAAAATAGATCACTGAGCTATTGAGCATACAGGAGAAGAGAAATGTGAGGCTTGTTATGACACACACACGCATGAAGGAATTCAACAGACATCGATATCAAGGCGCATGGGAGAATGTTTAATTTCCGCGGTAATAAAGGGCGTAATATGTCCACCGCTATGAACTAGGGTGGTGCTGGTGACCACTCGAATTCAGGTTACAGACAAAATAATTACCACCGAAGCTGCCGTGGTGGCTCGGTGGTTATGGTGATCGGCTGCTGACCCGAAAGACGCGGGTTCCATCCCGGCTGCCATGGTCGCATAATACTAAGCTCTTGACAGCCATGCGCGGCGTAGCACCCCGCAGGTATTTCCATATCCTATATTTGTACATAGTTTGTATTGCCGCCCTACCCCTAATCTGCGTTAATCTGCCATCCTTAGCTTCACGTCGCAAAATGTTTCGTATCTGCCTATTCCATAAGATCTTTCATCATCCACACCTGCGCAGTGAATTAATCTCTCCCCCGCATCACCTGTCATCAAGATTAGATCATGCCTACAAAGTCGGTGTCCCATTTTGCAGAACTCACGCTTTCTTTCAGTCGTTTTTACCTCGAATAGCAGCAGAGTGGAATCACCTTCCCGCACCAACAGCAACCATCAAAGATTACCACCTTTTCAAGAACGCCTTATCTAACACTGTATGATTAGACACATCTGGAACTTTTTTTATAATAGCCCCATTTCGTTTATTGTATTGTTATGTTTTTTTTCGGTAACCATTCCCCTCTCTAATGCCAATAGCCCTGAGGGTATATGAAATAAATAAATAAATAAATAAATAAATAAATAAATAAATAAATAACCTTTCTGACTATCGCTCCCCCTTTGTTTTCCTCTGCCTGTTCTTTTTTTCCCGCTAGCCGCAGCTCAGGTGCTTCAGCTTTCGAAGGCAGATGCAGCGGCTAGCAACATCTTTTCCTTCCATTTTTATTCTTATCCATAAATAGCCGCTAAGAGCAACAACAAATGCTGGAAGCCTCTTTAGTGCGCGATGTCAGTGCGCGTTAAAGAACCCCGGGTGGTCGAAATTTCTAGAACTTTCCACTGAGGCGTCTCTCATAGATTGACTCGTTTTGGGACGTTAAACACCATTAACCAAATTAAACCTTAATTACCACCGAAACTGCAAGGTTTGACACCCGCCACCGTAGCTCAGTTAATAAAGCACCCGACGCGGAATTTGGAGAGTGTGGATTCGGATTTCGCTGGCCGCATGTGGTTGTTTTTTTCGTATACTTTCAAATTAGTTCTCCGTAGGCGATAAAAGAATTAAGCTATTAATTTCCCATTTATCAAGAGTGCAAATTAAAAAAAATCGAAACATTTCCTTGTTCTCCTTATTTATCAGACTGTCGAATTCATTCATATGTTTATCATAACGAGCTCCTAATTTCCCTTCCCTTGTCTGCGCGAAACTATAAAAGGCATAGGGGAATTTTTTTAATGTGTGCTACTACCAGACGTTTTATGTCCACCGCTACGGACGAAGATGACGTTGTCAACACTCTCCAGGTTATTTTACCAGCAACATAAATACCTCCGAAAGCAAAACGTTTCACACCTGCCGTCACTGCTAATTTCTAGTTCATGAAACAAACAATGTTATTTATTAAGCAGTGTTTGTTATTTAATATTTCTTTTCTTATTTACTTGTTTATTTGTCTGTTTGAAATACCCTCACGGCCTGGGTTAGGCTTTATAGAGGGGAGTGGAATGCCTTAAATTACACGAATAAGAGAAAAACATAGACATACAGCGGTATCAATTTGGGAAAGAAAACAAACAGTGCAAAAGTGATTAAATTTAGGAACGTCAAAATATAGAGCGATATGGAAAAAATATTAAGCAGCTCAAGAAATGATTAATTGCGAACATCAAAATTAGCTGTTAGGGCATCTTGGACAAGCTAATATCTGTTATAATGTTACGCTCAGGGGTTTATTAAGTCCGGGACGCAGTATTGAAAGCAGCTGGGTCCGCTTGCCGAGCACGAGACGCCACCAACCTCGTTTTCCTCATCTTCGGCTTAGCCAGCAATGCCGACCATGCAGAATAGGTATCGCCTTTTCATGGGCGTCACACTTCCCCCTACGTAGCCGAGGCCCGCTGGGCGAGTTGAGAAGCGCCGCGCGAATGGTAGGGCTTCAGCCGGGCAACGTGAGTGACTTGAGTTCGCGCTGAACGACGGCCGCTTGCCGTGAGACGAGCTATGTGGTAATTGAGCTCGCTAAATTGCTCAATAATGACTTAGGGTCCATCGTAGTGGCACAGCAGCTTCTGAGACAATCCTCGCTTTCTGATAGGCCGCCACCACAAGACCAAATCACCAGGGCTGTAAGTGACGTGACGGCGGCGGGCATCGTAGCGCGCTTTGGACCGATCTTGGGAGGCGAGAACAAGAAGGCGAGCAAGACGCCGGCCTTCTTTGGCGAGACAGTGTCTCAGCAATGGAGAGATCTTCAGAAAGCTCGTCAGAAAATGGTAGTATGGTGTCCAGGGTGTAGTGTTGGGGGCGAGCATAGAGTAAAAAGAAGGGGCTGTAGCCAGTAGTCTCATGGCACGCGGAATTGAACGCGTACGTGATGAACGGCAGGACGCTGTCGCAATTCTTGTGCCTTGAATCAACATAGATTGACAGCATGTTAGTGAACGTGTGGTTCGTGCGCTCAGTGAGCCCATTCGTCTGGGGCTGGTAAGGCGAGGAATGGTGAAAATGCGATGCGCAGGAACGGAGAAACTGCTCCACGACGTCAGCGGTGAACTGCCGACCACGGTCACTGATGATAACTTTTGGAGGTCTATGACGCAGAACTATGAATCGTAGCAGAAAAGAGGACACATGATACGCTGTAGCCGAGGTTAGGGCTGTCGTTTCACAATACCGAGTAAGGTAATCGACACAACCCACTATCCAGCGGTCTCCATGATAGGATTTCGGAAACGGGCCCCAGGAGATCTATGCCCACTAGCTCAAACAGTACTGCAGACGGTGTCACAGGGTGAAGCTGATCAGATGCAAGGCTTGTAGGTCGCTTGTATCGTTGACACTGAGTGCAGATGGCGACGTACCGCTCAGTCGTGGCCCGCATTTTCGCCCAATAGAAGCGTGCTTGGGTACGGTGGGGCGTCCGTGCTTAACCAAGATGCCCAGATGAAGGGTCATCGTGCATGACCTGCAAGACAGAGTTGTACAGGCTCTTCGGGACTACCAGCAGGAAGCGGTGGCCCGTAGAACAATAGTTCTTCTTCCACAAAAGACCATCTCGCACGCAAGGGTGTTCAGCTTCCGCAGGGAGAGACCGTAGGGTTAAATCTTTCTGCTGTTCCGCTTTGAACGTTGCGACATCAGGAAAAGCAGGTGGCACTGACGCAACGCAGTGGTCCAAAGTATCGATGTTAGACTCCGAATCAGGAAGAGGCAGCCTCGAAAGACAGTCCGCGTCAGCGTGACGGCGACCACTCTTGTAGACGACTGTGTAGTCGAACTCTTGTAGCCGGAGACCCCACCGTGCAAGGCGCCCGCCCGGGTTACGCAGGTTAACGAGCCAGCAGAGGGCATGATGGTCGGTTACGATGGTGAACGGTCGTCCGTACAGATAGAAACGGAAACACTGCGTTGCGAAGACGACGGCCAAGCATTCTTGCTCGGTCACTGTATGATTGCGCTCCGGCTTGCTGAGCGAGCGACTCGCATACGGAGCAACGTGCTCTTTGTTGTCGCATCGCTGAACGAGAACAGCGCCGAGGCCAACACCGCTGGCGTCGATATGAATCTGTGTGGGAGCGGAGAGATCGAAGTGGCGAAGTACAGGGTGGGACGTCAGATGGAATTTGAGTTGGCGGAAGGCAGAATCGCACTCAGGTGTCCACTCGGAAGCCATATCTTTCTAAAGTAGACCTGTCAGGGGGTAAGCTACGTCCGCAAAGCGATGAATAAAGCGGCGAAAGTAAGAGCATAAGCCCAAGAAACTCCTCAGCTCTTTGACCGACTCTGGTGGCTTGAACGACTCGACAGCTGCAGTCTTGGCTGGATCAGGTCTGACGCGTCTTCATCCACGAGATGTCCAAGCACCAACGCTTGACGCGCACCGAAGTGGCACTTTGTAGAGTTAAGCACAAGGCCAGCTTGGCTCAAACAGTCCTGGACGAGAGCTAAACGCTCGTTGTGCTCACTGAACGTCTTTCCGAAAACTACAACGTCGTCGAGGTAGCACATGCATATTTCCCATTTCAAACCGCATATTATAGTGCCCATAAATCTTTCGAAGGTGGCGGGCGCATTGCAAAGGCCGAATGGCATCACATTAAATTCATAAAGGCCATCAGTTGTAATAAACGCTGTTTTTTCTTTGTCCGCGGGATGCATAGGGATTTGCCAATACCCCGACCGAAGATGAATACACGAGAAGTAGGAGGCTGAAAAAAGGCAGTCGATGGCATCGTCGATTCGGGTAGGGGGTATGCGTCTTTTTTCGTGACGGCATTCAGACGACGGTAATCCACGCAAAAACGCCATGACCCATCCTTCTTCCGAGCAAGAATTACTGGAGCAGCCCACACTGCAAAAAAATTTGCACCCTTAAGGGTGCATTTCCGTGTCTATAACTAACACCCGTGCACCCTCCCATTGACGCCGCGGATTGACGCCGCGGATTGACGCCGCGGATTGACGCCGCGGATTGACGCCGCGGATTGACGCCGCGGATTGACGCCGCGGATCAATTCTGGCAGATATGCAACGCTCTTTGTGGTGTGATCCGCGGCGTCAATACAGACCCCTCTTTCGCATCGACCCCTCTTGTGAATTCCGCATGCCCCGAAATTTAGATAGACGTGACTGTAATTGCCTGCACCGAATTCGTCTGGACGTTGCCTTTACTAAATTCTATCTTTATAAAATTGGTGTATCAAGTAGCCCTCTGTGCCCGACATGTGGTGTGCGCGAGGATATTCAACACTTGATCTGCCTTTGCCAAATCTTTAATACTCATCGCAAGGTACTGTTCGCTGCTTTAGGACTTCGTCAGGACGACCCCGTGCACCTGGAGCATGTCCTTGGACCCTGGACTGATGCGACTTCGGCTGAGCGAGGAACAAAAGCTTTCTCAGTTTTTCTAGGGGACACGGGTTTAGTGGACATACTTTGATAATCATGTGTGTTTGTGAGCGCGTGAGTGTTGAGTATGTTTGATGTCACTTTTTTTCTTTTTCTCTCTCTCTCTCTTTCACCCTCATCTTGAGTAGCATGCCAGGCCTATAAGCAGGCAGACCTCTCCATTATTCATTAAAGTCTCTCTCTCTCTCTCTCCCAAAAAGGTGCAAAGTAAGCTCATCGCAGCCATAGCAAGGGCGGGATCGTTACATTGGCACCCTTATTTTTTGGCTGCCTGAAAGAGTGCAAAGTATGCTTATCGCGCCCTTTTTCCGACTGCTTTAAAGTTTCATAGGTTTTTATTGCTTTAAAGGGCGCTCATCAATTTCTTTTATGCGAAGCATATTACAATAGGTAACCCAAGCCCTTCGTGACGGTTACACGCCGTGCACACCACGTGACACAATGACGTCACGACAGATGAGAGACGGGTCTCCAACTCGTGCCGTCGCTGCGGTTGCACGCCGTGCAGACCACGTGGTATGGTGACGTCACACCACGTGCCACAATGATGGCACGACAGATGAGAGACGGGGCTCCAATTCGTGCCGTCGCTGCGGTTGCACGCCGTGCAGACCACGTGGTATGGTGACGTCACACCACGTGGCACAATGACGTCACGACAGATGAGAGGCGGGGCTCCAACTTGTGCCGTCGCTGCGGTTGCACGCCGTGCAGACCACGTGATATGGTGACGTCACACCACGTGCCACAATGACGTCACGACAGATGAGAGACGGGGCTCCAACTTGTGCCGTCGCTGCGGTTGCACGCCGTGCAGACCACGTGGTATGGTAACGTCACACCACGTGACACAATGACGTCACGACAGATGACAGACGGGGCTCCAACTTGTGCTGTCGCTGCGGTTGCACGCCGTGTGAATCACGTGGTATGGTGACGTCACACTCCCGCGCATTTCGAACGCGCGTTCACACTCGGTGAAGGTGAAACACTCGCTCCACCGGGCAGGCGGACGCGGCTTCCGTGGCAATCCAGGCGCTCACCCAACGCGCGTCTCGGGGTTAGTCGGCGTTCCGCTGTAGCCATGCCGTTGTCTTCCCCCACGACGAAGGCTTCTAGTGGTTGTAATAAAATGACCAAGTATTCAACCAAGGAAAGCCATGTATTACCAAGCCTAGCCATCAATATGCTTCGCATCTGACTAGGCTTAACCTTAGCTAAGCCTCAGCCATTTTTTTGTGGCGCACTCTTGAATGGAATCTAGGCATTGCCTACGAGGAGCTGCCGAAGACCTGTCGAATTTTTGCACTAACGTTACGGCTCTCCAACTATATTTATAATACCCAGATGTGTGTCTCTGAACCTCCTTGCCGAGGAGGAGAGAAAAGAACAGACGCGCATACCGCGTCCGCCGAAGCGAAGACGCCAGCTGAAACAACAGATACCCTCACGCGTATACTTTGGTTGGTTGCGACTGAGAGAACAAGCCGAGCCACTACCGCTGCCACGTGCAGATAGAAGAGAGTTGAAAGATAAGAGGACAGCAAAAGAGAGACTAAATACGCGCGTCGCAACAACCGCGTCCGCCGGGACGGACGCTGGCTGAAAAACAGATACACGGCCGCAGCCAGAAGGCTGCGAACCGAATGCCACGACGCGCATACTTTCTCCAAGTTTATATATGCCACTTCAGCGACCCCCTATTTGGAGTCAGTGACGCTTAGCATTTCAGCTAAAGTGATTCAGTTAATTCTCACATTCTGAGGACGCAGATCCCAGTCATAGCTGAAACCCCTCCCCAGTGACCCCCCGATTGAACTGCACATGTACGGGAATCCAGTGCCCATTGTGCCTCAGGTGAAGATTCTCGGCCTCCTAATTAACAACACACTCGATGCAACCGCCACCCTTCAGCTCTTGCAGAGACAGACCAAACAGGTCGCTGCACTTATCAGGCGGGTGGCAGCACGCAATCCTGGGCTCTCTGAACGCGAGACCCTCAATATGACAAATGCACTAATCATTAGCCGCATTACATACCACCTTCCATACCACATAATCACTCAGCGGCAAAGACAACAGGCAGACATCCTAATACGCACGGCTGTCACCTCTGCCTTACGTCTTCCACGGACGGTTAGCACGAAACGTCTCCTGGCCACTGGTACCCACAATACAGTGATCGAATTAATAGAGGCTCAACGCACCAGCCAATTAGTCCGCCTGAGTCGCACGGAAACAGGACAATGCCTACTGCGACAGCTACGTCTAGATCCACCAATTCCCACCCCAACAAGTCCTACACCTTACATGATTTCTCTGCGCACGCAGGATCACATATATCAGAAGCCCCTACCGCGCAATATGAGTGCTAGTCTCCATCACGGTAGGCGGCAGGCAATAGCGAGCTATTACACGAAAACATACAGCAACCGCTCCGATATCCTTTATGTCGACGCGGCACAAAATTCTAAACCAGGATATTTCACGGCAGTCGCAGCCTATGAAGACCGCACAGTGGGGGCCGCCGCCACTATTCGAACTAATTCGCCTGCAGAGGCGGAAGGAGCCGCCATCGCACTTGCTCTGGCCCACTCCATCATTGACAAAAACATAACCGAAATTTGCACAGATTCACAGGCCGCGTACCGCCACTACCTAAAGGGCGTGGCAACTCCGGCAACACACCGTATTCTTACCACGGCCACCTATCTCGACCGAACGGTTACTCTGTCGTGGGTCCCTGGGCATGCCTCGATCCCCGGTAATGAGCGCGTTCATGTGCTGGCCCGAGAACTCTCCTCCCGGACCCCGGAGGATCAGGCACCCAACCCTGCGCAAGAAGCCCCTTCGGTCTTCTCTACATATCACCAAATTACCACATTTTACAAATTCAGCCGCATGACACTGCCACCACCCCACAGTACCTTGTCGCCCTTATCCAGCGCCACATGGCGGCAATTACAGACAGGCTGCTTTATTTCACCCCACCGCCTCTCATGCTTTTATCCCACATTTCCTCCTGATTGTAACACCTGCGGCGTGCCCAAATCCACACTTTTCCATTACCTTTGGGAATGTCCTTCCCCAAAGGCAGTATCCCCCATCCCCAATCCCACTCATTCATCCTGGGAGGCTGCTTTACGGACCGCTCAGCCCGCCGGCCAGAAATGGCTAGTGGATCGGGCTTTACGTGAAGCACTAGCCCGTGGACTCCTGGACCAGTAGGGGACCACCCTGGAAGATTTTTTTTTGTTTGTGCGTAATAACGTTTCCATCCATCCATCCATCCATAGCTGCTTGCATCAAGGTTGCAGCTGTCTTTTAATGGAAAACTCGAATAGCTCACATCATATTAAAGCACACTTGATTGAATTACTGGGATGTTGTTCGACAAGTCAAAGAATACCGTACACCCTTACGCACCCTTGCACCCGAAGGAGCTACAACACCATTGTACTCGTGCAGCTTTGAAGGGCCCATGGGTGCATTATAGGTGCTAACGTGCTCAGCGCACTCGTTTCCAAAAAAATAAGAAGAAATGAGGGTGTGGAAAGGGTGCAGCCATGAGCGCTACACCTTTAAGGGTGCAAATTTGTTTACTGTGCAGGGGCTCGACGACTCTTGTATAACACATTTAGTTAACATCTACTTCACTTGCTCATTGATCAGCTTACGTTCAGACGGGGACACTCGGTGGAGCTTTTGCCGGATCGGATGTGAGGCGCCAGTGTCAAACCTGTGAAGGGTCCGAGACGAGGGGATGGAAGGTGGGCCACCGGGCTGTGAACAGTCAAACATGGTGGAGTGTCGCAGAAGAATGGCCAAGACAGCACGGCGCTCATGCGTTGAGAGAGAGTTGTCAACCATGCTAAGTAGCTTGGACTCGTCACAAGACTCTGGCGCTTCCGCGTGCAAGGCGTCGGTAACCAAGCAACGGACACTTGTGAGTCGTGGCTGAACGACGCAAGCTTCTGGCCCTCAAGCAAAACTACAGATTCTGTAGAACAATTCACTGCGCACAGTTCAGTGCGACCGTTGGTGCCGGTAACCATAGCATGAGAAACCAAAACATTCTTCTTCATGCAGGTAAGATCGTTCGGTTCCGCAGTCGCATCAAACACGTCGACAGTGGTATCGGGGCAGGAAACCGCTACGCGTACGGCCGAAGAAGGAGGGACGACAGTATCTCGGGTAACAACGAGCACACTATCTCCACTGCAAGAGCCTTCCCAAGGCCAGTTGTAAAACATTTGCCGACGCTGAGCTCACTGGTACGACAATCGACGTTGGCGCCCCACATCTGCAAAAAGTCGAGCCCAAGAATGACGTCGTGCGTCGATCGGGCGAGCATGCCATTTCCGTGCTGAACACTTCACCACTCAAAGAAACCTTAACAGTACACACTCCAATTGCAGGCAACAGTTCGCCACTCACACCACAAAATTGGACATTTTTGTCAAACCCAAACAAAACTTTGCGTCCGAGGAAACACTTAAACGCTGCACTCATAACTGAAACAGTAGCACCGGTATCCTCTAAAGCCATCACAGGTACACCATCCACTAGTACATGCACTTTGTCGGGACTGCACTAGCACTAGCACGCTAGCTTGCCGGGAATCCAGTCATCCATCACCGCAATCCGAACAAGCGCCATTAATGAAAACTGGATCTCAACACCGGAATTGAAGTGAAAACCGAACTTCTATCGCACGTAACTGGTATTTGGCCAAAGTATGTAAATCGACCATCATTTTTTTTCTTCTGGAAACTTTCTGAGATTGAACATATATGTTTCGCGGTATGATTTTCTTTTATTTTCTCTTTTTTTACAGTTCTCCGGCTTCCTGTCCATGTTGATTTATGCTGGTATTTCCGGCTCGCACTCTTATCAGGTAATCACGGCCCTTAGCACCTCTGGCCGCATCAACAGGCGAAGCCTCCACGACCGTGCGATAGTAGCTTCACACACACGCACGGACGCACGCACGCAAGCCCGCACGCACGCACGCGCGCACACACACACACACACACACGCACACACACACACACACACACACACACACACACACACACACACACACACACACACACACACACACACACACACACACACACACACACACACACACACCGACTTAGCTGGCCCGAATCCGCACGCCATGCCCGCTCCCTCCTACCAAAAGCGAGAAGGCAACATAATCCCTCCCCATAACGACCGCTCTTTTCCAGACAAAATCTTTTGTTGGAGCGTTGCTCCGGGCTCTGAGGCTGTTTGTTCTCCTGAATGTTGAATGATAATTTATCTCTGGTGGTATAAAAGGTATTACTTTTCAGCAGCTCATGAAATTAACTGGACTTCAAATTCTCCCGATATGGCTTGGTTTCCGCCTAGACGCTTTGGTAATGCTACCTACTAATGATTTAAACTGAGCGAAGAAACAAGTACACAGCGTAGGAAAATACATGACACGGGCGCAGAGCTTTCTTCCGCTGTTTTCTCGTTTCTTCGTGCAGTTTAAACCATGAATCTCCACCAACTCGCCCAGTTCCCTTTCCTTATTATGCTACCTAAACCCAAGTTCCTGTAAAATATCAATACCCTTACAGAATTCTTGGTCCAAATGTTTCAAAAAATAAAACAGTTATAGCTAATCACAATTTTTCTTGCTTTCTGTTCACATTCTTCACTGTTCTCTGTACTGAATGTTTTCGCGTGCCACGCCACTTTTGCTCGGCGAGCGTCCTTTCATATGTCTTACGGTGTCCATGGAACTCCACATCCAACACGACGCAGTTCTGGTCCTCATAGTAGAATGTGCCCTCCCTTTCTCTTGGGTCTGCAAGCAAAGAAAAGAATTCTCAAAATCAAAGAAAGCTATGGAAACATACCCAACAATTGTGTACAAAAGTATTTTGGGCGGGAGACCTTTTATGACGCAATTTTTTCATAAAAAGTAAGATTTCACTATAACCAATATACCCGCAAAACTTCCGGCGGCAGTCTTGAATTTATTAACGTTTCTGCTATCGTCAGGACCGTTCCCCATTGGTTTTCTATAGGAGGCTTAACTGTTCGATGCGAACGACGGAAGCACTTTAAAAAGTTTGGTTTATTAGTTGGGTTTATTAGGCTTCAACGTCCCAAAGCGACTAAGGGTATGAGGGACGCCTCATAGATCTTGGAAAAAGATTTTGCTCTGAATCACAAGAATGGACCATTAATTTCAATATTTCCGTAAAAGTATGTCCGAAATTGCTGGAAATGTTACTCACAAAAAAATGGCTGTGCCTTAGCTAAGGTTAAGCCTGGATATCTCGAAGCAAAAAAGATGCCCAGGCTTAGCTTGATTAAGCCAAGAATGCGTTGCATATTGCGCGGTCTTTTTGCGCGAGGTATTGCTTGGCGGCACTCGATTTTTTCAGCAGCTTTTCCTCCGTGACGTGACGTATGGATGGATGAATGGATGGATAGGAGCGCCCCCTTTGAAACGGGGTGGTGGCAACCACCACCATGCTCAGCGGTCCTTATCTTTTGTTTTGTTTTTCCTTTCTTTTTTTTCTTCCTTTTTCATTTCTTTTTTTCACGTGGTTTGGTGACGTCACGTCACCACGTGACGTCACGTCACGTGGTTTGGTGGCTGCCCGGCCGCGCCCAAGGGCTGAACTGAGTGATTGCAATATGCTACGCATAAAAGCTGCGGCGATGCTCGTGGTTTAGCTTAAGCTTATACTTACGGTCACGCTTAGGAGCTCTCTGGCTTTTCCGAAAGGTGTTGGCTTAGGTATACAAAGTTCATACGGAGGCGGAAGAGGAGACGCGCGTGCTGTCTTAGGAGGTTGGTTGGTTTGGTTTATTGGGGTTTAACGTCCCAAAGCGACTGAGGCTATGAGAGACGCCGTAGTGAAGGGCTCCGGAAATTTCGACCACCTGGGGTTCTTTAACGTGCACTGACATCGCACAGTACACGGGCCTCTAGAATTTCGCCTTCATCGAAATTCAGCCGCCGCGGCCGGGATCGAACCCGCGTCTTTCGGGTGGTGGTGGTGGTGAAAACATTTATTTCGAATGAACTGGAGGAATGTTTGGATCAGCCCGTAAGGGACCGATCCTTACAAACACTAGGTGGAGGTCCCTAGTATGGGACCCCAGTGGCGGTTGCCGCCGCCCGGGCGCGCCCGACTAAGGCTTGTTGGGCCTGTAAGTCGTGGCAGCCGAGCAGGGTCGCCTCCCAGTCCTCCCGGGTTGGGTTGGGGATGGGGGGAATAGCGGGGTTGGAGGGGCAGGCCCACACCATGTGATAAGTGTCAGAAGACACTGCACTACAGTGTGGGCAGCTGCCGCTAAAGGAGGGGTCAAAATGTTTTAGCGCTGCCGGGCACAGCAAAGTATCGGTGAGAAGGCGGAGAAGGAGCCGCTCATCCGCCTTCTTCAGGCCTTTACATGGGCTAGGGTAAAGGCGATGACAATTTTGATAATATGTTGTAATATCTTTGAATGTATAGACCGGATTAAAATCGGGTTCCTGATCGGATGGGGAGGAGAAAACAGCCCGGTGAGAGAGCGCGCGGGCGGCTGCGTCTGCTGCCTCGTTTCCTGCCAACCCCTGATGAGCAGGGGCCCATATGAGGTAACGGTGTGCGGGGTCCGTATCCCGTATGCAATTTTGATATATTCGATAGGCTAGGAAGGGAGTGCAGCCTTGTTCGACGTTCCGACAGGCCCCTCGCGAGTCGGTGATTATGTATTTTGAATTGGAATGTGAGGCCGCGAGAGCAATCGCGACCTCTTCTGCTTGTGTTGCACCGCGGCGGGTCTTAGAAGGTTGCTTTAGAGACATGTACCGTGGCGTGCATTCCTCTCGGGTGTACACCAAGATATGAGAGACAGTCGTTTGCTTTCCTTAAATGCAATTTTCATTTCATTTCATTTTCGTTAAGACCCTTACGGCGCGGTTCGGGTATCCACCGAGATATGAGAGAGACAGGCGTCGTTTCCTTTCCTTAAAACCAATTTTCTTTTCATTTTCCTTTTTTTACGGCGCGGTTCGGGTGTCGACCGAGATATCAGTGTTTCCTGGCACACAGTTTGTTTTTCATTTTTTTTTATTTGTGATATTTTATTTCTCTCTTGTCTTTTTTATTTTTGTTTCTGTAAGCGGTGGCGGCGGCAACGGTGACCACCTGCGCGGTGTGTGACGTCACTCGGTTTCGCGCATGCGCAGAAGTGGCAAATCTGGGCTCCGGCTCACGCGAAGCGCGGTGTTGACTAGCCTAGCGAAGAGTTTCGCTTCTAAATATTTAGTTTATTCAATATCCGGCCCAGGCCGAAGCTGGCATGCAATTTGTCTTCACTGAAAAGACATCAGATATTTTGCTTCAGTTCAGCCGCTGACTATTCTCTATATTTTATTACTTTTCATCGGTGTCGTAATCATCGATCTCTACAGTCATTCGCTCCTGTGAGCTTGATACCAATCTGACATTGGAGGCCATCATATATTGCATGGCTCTGCGCGCTTTCACTTAGATCTCAATAATCGTTTCTATTGGCCGACTGCATCTGGACCATTTTCTACTTGTACATGCTTATTAATGCCAAGGCATTAGATAGGTTCTCTATACCAAAACCCCGACGCTGCCAAAAAGTAGCGGTGTTAAAATCTCGCGCCTGGTCGAAACGTTGTGACGTCATGAAAGGCAGTGAAATGCGGAATGTTAAGCAGTAGTAGCCAGTACTACAGTACTTACAACTGCAACATCTACAAAGAAATACAATAGAATTGGAACAGAGTTGTAATATAATTATAATAGAATCGCAGTAGTATTAGAATGAAATATCTTGGCGTCCACTAACAAATAGTCTAAACTGGAACACTCACATAACTAACGTATGTGACACAGCATTTCGGAAACTTTGCCTTCTCCGTCATAAATTGAAGCACACCCTCGCCGAAACTAAACTTTTAGCTTATACATCATTAATAACACCAAAACGTGAATATGCATGCGTAGTATGGGACCCTTATACCAAAACGAACATTGACGCTCTCGAAAGAATCCAGCGTAAGGCAGTGAGGTTTCTTTTTTCTAAGTACCGTACAACTGATTTCCCGACAGCACTAATGAAACAACATGGAATACCGACGCTGGAACTGACAAGAAAAATTCAGCGCTTAAAATTATTTTCCTTCTTAAAAATAACCTTCTTGCTCTAACTCCTGGTCCGTACATAACACTACTTACGGCACGCCGAACACGACATCGCCACGATGACTCTCTTACGCCATAGAGCACCAGAATTAATGTTTTCAAATATTCTTTTTTTTTCTCGCACGATAACAGATTGGAACAACTTACCACTGCCTCTTCTAACCAGCATTGATTCAATTGAAACCTTGAATTGCTCTTTTTCTTGTCTACTTTTTGGTCGCCCAAACTGATCGTGTTTTCGCCTTGCTGCATGTTTGACATTTCATTTTCGGATATTTCATTAATTGGCTTACTTCTGTTTGTTTATGTTTGACTTCCCCAAATGAGGAGCTCGCTTTGCATTTCGTTTAGTCCTTGTTTTGCTCATATTCTATTGCCCAAAGAACAAGTGTTTTGAAATTATTATTTGCTATCTTCGTTCTGTACACTGATGTCATTTGTATGCCCTTCCTGTTTGGGCCGTAAAGGCCTGCAGTATTGAATAAATAAATAATAAATAAATAAATTAGAATAGTATTGATATACAGTTACAATGTTTTCGCATTACTCACACGTAAGTTCGAGGTAAGCACCCCCGGTATATTTTGTTTAACATTCTCTATGAGATTTAAAAGACAGTATGATCAATGAGCCCCAACCAAACCTATAATCCATAAGACAGTCGTCACACACAGTGCGGCCACTCTTCCTACTGTACGAACGCACTTTTATTCTCTCCCAAAATCTTCCCAAAAGCCAGGACTACAGCTACTAAAGTCGTCGACAAGTTTTGAGAACTTCCAAAATTCAGACTAATCCGAGCTTTTATGACTATTCGACATCCTTCCTAAGGGGCTAATCCTCTTTGTAACCAACTTTCCGAAAGGGAAGTGAGCAAATTTGGTCTTGTAGCGTGAGCTAAATTGCCCAGTCTCGCCGTCACGCGTGCTCTCTTGCACGACCATACTGCGCATGCGCGAGGATCAAGTGACATCACTACGCACAGCTTGGCTTGTCTCGCCGCGAGCGCTCGCCTCCCTTCGCTTAAAATGATCGGAGTTTAAAACGTTGTCAACAACGCCAAGGCCAATGCACACAATGAACGCCGACGTCCTATGGCTTCAGCGCCGCGTTTCTGGCGGAACCTTGTCAATGCCTGCAGCCGACATCTCTCTCTCATCACACCACGCACCTGTATGCACAATTCAAGCATCCACTGACCCAGGGAGCCATGATGCACACTTCTTTTCCTTAAACCGATCGGAGTGTAAAACGTTGTCAACGCCAACGCCAATGAACACAACAAACGCCGACGGCCTATGGCTTCAGCGCCGCGTTTCTGGCACAACGTTGTCAATGCCAACGCATGCAGCGCACACCTGCCCCTACCGCCACATAGCTTAAAGCACGGTGGAAGAGTCCACAGTTCATTTGGGGAACGAAGAAACCCGTGGTTCTGCTGTGCGTGTACATAGCAAGGACGGCAGCACTTGCGGGCGGCGCGCGTTGTTGCTTGCACCGTCCGTGACGGTATAGAAGAAGCATTAGAAAGAGTCCGTTTTTTTTTTTTTTGGAATATGGACCTGCGAATCTTGCGAACGAATTACCTCTAGACGCTCACTGCCGTTTCTACCCCGCGCGAAACGAAGCTCTGGAACAATGAGTCAAAACGGGCATGGGAGGCCATTGGGGCCGTAACTGCACATCGCAAAACTTTCGTCGGTGAAGAGCTAAGAGCGAAGGCTTCCATTGCAAAGTCATTCTTCGAGTAGAAATTGGCAAGTTTAAGCCCTGGAAACATGCTGCGGACATCAAAGTTTTAATATAATCAGTGGGTCCAATTATAAAAAAAAAGATGGCAGGGCTTTAAAGTAGTTTTATCGAGCAGACATGCGAAAGCATGTGTTCGTTCCTCGCTTCTTCTATCTGCCATCTGCAAGGGAAAAAACCGCGTTCCTCCCACTTCATTTTCACAACCTCTCTACGCTCTGCGGCAGCTGGTGCTACGCCCTTCTCACATTGGCTACAGCTGGCGGGACGTTCCTCCGAACTAACCCGAGCTTACCCGAATTACTCCGCGGCTTCACACACGTTTCTTAGTTGGTTTTGACACGGTTAAGTAGCGTTTTCGCACTCAAAACTAGAACTCGGGCAGTGCCACAATCTCCATGAGCGGTCGAATTTCGATGTAGGCGAAATTCTAGAGGCCCGTGTACTGTGCGATGTCAGCGCACGTAAAAGAACTCCAGGTGGCCGAAATTTCCGGAGCTCTCCACTACGGCGTCTCTCATAGCTTGGGTTGTTTTGGGACGTTAAACCTCATAAACCAAAACCAAACCAAATGTATCTGCGAAATAGTGTGTGAGAGGCGACTTACGCGCCAATGCTCCGTTCTTTTTGCTGGGAGCATTTGTTAAACATCCGCGAGACCTTTAGTATATTAAGTTGGAGCGCTATACATCACCAAGAAACCCAACAAATCGACCGACAAACTATCAGTGGTCTTCGGTTACAGTCTTACCAGCCGGAACAACATACCATCAGGTAGCGTAAAGGTCATTCTTCCAGGGCCTCGTGCTGTCACGTAAAAAGGAATTTCATGCCTGCGTGGAAAGGATGACAGTGGATGCCAGTATAACTGCGTGGATGACAGTATAACTTCCATTATTCTGTCTTGGACAATGTATGGTGGTGTTAATCATTAAAAAGGTGCAAAATATAACCTCAATATTTTATTTCTGTGCCACTGACAGTTGTAAACTAGCAGAAGAACACGTAGGGATGAAGAGGACAAGTGTGCAGATCGATTTGATTATTTATCTGCGCCACATATTTTACGAATTACTTCCATACTCTTTGCAGCATTCCACTGACCAAACACATAGATTAAAGGACAACTCCCATGGCAACCAGATATTGCTTTGTTAATCTGTCGTGCCTTTCTTCCTGACTCCTTTCCGCCAAGAAATATTTCGATCTTCAGGAAATTTTCCTTGGAATAGGTAAGTCATGATTTAATTAAAACTGTTGTCTTCTTTATCAGTGCACACCCACTTCTGCAGGCACTGTTATGGTGTTCAGGGTTACACTAGCTAACGATCACTCCCTATGTTGTAAGTTACTGCAGAAGCGACTTGACAGAGATACTTGCGGATTCTAATTTTTACTATAGTTGGATACAACTGCAAAACAAAGAGGCAAATATCCTTCGAAGGAAGCCCTGCAGCCAATGGCTTCGACCGATTTTCATGACGTTGTGGTTAATCCCCTTGGACCTGATAGCGGCATATGGGGGTTGGGAGGGGGGGAGTGGTAGATGAAAGGGGATTAATAAGGCTTAATCGACACTACCGGGGCGTCATGAAAATCAGCCGACGCCATTGGCTAGAGGGCCTCCGTGCCACTTTGTTCTGGAGTTGTATCAGTCTGCAGTCAAGAATAAATTCAGCATGTGAAAATACATTCCTAAAATCCTAACCCCTTGCACCCCACTGGCTTCGCATTGCTTCACCAGCACGTTCCGAAGCCATTCTTCAAGCCCAATCATGGCATTAAAATCACCGTGCGCTGGATATCTAGCCAAAGAGCATGTTATAGAACGAGTTCGTTTAAGAACTAATTCAAGAATTCAACCTCAGAACTCTCCAAATTCCCTAGCCCGTTTCAACGGGATGGAAACACATGGAAACAATTAGAGAACAGCCCAACAAAATAAAGAATGTCGAGGAAAACTGCACTATCTTGCCGTCAGTCACGTCCGTCCCTTATAAAAATGATTTATAGACTCTTTAAAGACTTCTTATAGACTCTACTGCTTCCCAATAGATATTTCCTTTTGTCTATTCATAGTCAGTAGACTGTACACAGAGAAAAATATACTGACAGCGTATGGCCATAAATCTATAGATTGTCTATAGGCTGTTTCTAGGATTTGTATTGGCTATAGACCATTCCATAATATTTGTCTATCGAAGGCCTATAACTTCATAGACGAAAGTATATGCACAGTGCATAGACTTTCGAAAGAAATTTTTGTAAGGGGTAACGCAGCACGGAACAAGCAAATAACCGCGAAGTTCAGATTAACACTCTATTCACCTCAATAGTGCTCTGTACATTCGGATACCGTCAGGGCTCGCCGTACCCCCGTCCAAGATACGAACACAATATGATCATGTAACACTGCCATTATCTCCTGTTAGATAATGATTTTTCACCTCGACTTCTTGGTTTCACACAGGCTCAGCAGATAAAAAAGGGGCCTTAGTGGAGCCAACGCTGTTTTTTTTTTGTTTTTTTCCCTGGCCGTAGTACTAGCCTGAATAAAGTTGCTTTCGTCGTCTTCGTCGAACAAATGCTTACAGCTTCTTGGAATAGACCGGAAGCTTCGCGACTCCGCTCTGTTAATGTGGTTATTAACAGACCACCACTATTTTCTGTCGCAGTAGGACGTCCGAGACGGAAAATGCCCGAGAAGATGCACACGAAGTGAAAGCAACCCATACTCGGGCGACTCCTCGGTTGCTGGAAAATGCCACACAAATGTGGCAGTCTGTGCCACGGGATCAATTTCCGTTCGGTTCGCTGCCACGCATTTCAACAGGGCGTCGTCTTTGGGGTCCCATATGGCCACCGAGTAGGGGAAATGCGTCATCGCCTGCGATCAAGAGAAACGTGCGTAAGAGGCCTGCCTTTAAAGTGCTGAGATAAAACTCTCCTTTCGGCTAGTTGGGTTATGGTGAAAGTAATATGAAGAACGGCCCTACCAACAGTTACGGACCAACGGAGCGTTGGGCCCGTCGTTTGTGTATCTTCTCTGTCCCTGTTGGTGCCACCGTCATCGTGTTACTTCAGAGCGCTGACAGATAGGTGCCGAAGGGCCAGTAGACCCAAATACTTATCCAGTGCCCTTAGCAGGTTGCCACTTGTCTTGAATTCGTAATTCAAGATTTGTTACAAATATGCGTCGATAGAGGAAACAGGGAAAATATTCAGGGGGGGGGGGGGCACTTTGTTGACCTAAAGTGCGGTGAGGCAAAAACCTTAAGCGCAGTGTTGCTGCTTGTCTCACTGATGTGTGGTTAAGATGTTAAGCTTCGCCTCTAAGAGTGGAACGCGACAGCGTCTTGCAACGCTGCCAGGGATAGGATAGGATAGGATAAACTTTGTTTGCTCAATTTTACAAGTTATTACGGTCAGCAGAGGTCGGCGCTCCTATTTCAGGGCACCGCTGAGCTTGGCTGCTCGCTGGGCATGGATGACCAGTACTCTCTGGAGAACCGGGTTGCCGCTGGAGAGCACTCTCCCACTGTTCCGCACTCAGATTTTGTATTCTATGGAAAGCCTCGTTTCTTTTGCATTCCCACGTGATATCATATAGGGTGGGTTTGGCCCCACACCATGGGCATATGTCCCTGTATTGATCCGGGTACATTTTGCTTAATATATGCAAGTTCGCAAAGGTTCCCGTTAGCAGTTGTCGCCAGTATGCTTCCAGGGAGTCCACAGAACGCCATCGCCCATTCGGCTCTACACCTTGCTCGACGGTAAATTGGTTTTTGAGGAAAGGAAGCGTGTCTCTCTTGCATATCTCGATGGACACTTGAACCTCACCGTAAGGGATGGGAGGAAGATGGGAGTGAACGAAGATGCCGTACTAGCTAGACGCGCCTTTGTTCATTCAAGACCATCGAACTGGCATAGCGGAGTGGTTAGAGTGCTCGTCTCGCACTCTGGAGACCCTGGTTCGATTCTCCAACTCGACCAATTTCCGACTGTTTTCTTTATTTATGTTGTCTGACTAGAAATGTTAATTAGGCTAATTGGTCTTTACCATTGTTCTAATGCCATCCATCATGTTCTGTCACTCACTTTTCAAGTGATGGAACTCTAAAAAATGTTCGACACAATCTCTACGAAACGTCTAGAAACGTCTGTTAATGATGTTTAATGATAGTTAAGCTTGCACATTTCGTGATACTAATTTATGTATGGTTAGTGATAGTTAACGTGCACCTAACTAGTGCACTGATTAATTAGTGTTAGGTAAGGTACAGGAGCAGTGCACAGTCCGACATGCCACTCCTTAACTAATAGTAATTACCAATTAGTCATTTATTCATTCAGTACAATGATAAATCCCTTTATATCATGTTCCTATGTCTTTCGACTGCACCCGATTAAGCATCGATTGGCTATTGATTGGCATAAGCCCATATAAGGCGTATATCCGAAACGCGGACACGTTTTCTAACACGTCCTGGCCACGACAATATGAGACATTAAAGGCTTTCGCCTTAAAAAAGGGAGAGGGGCGCGTACCAACCGTTAGACCGAGGTTCTAGGAAGTGTGGAGTGCCCCCCTTTTCCACATTTATCCTAATACATATGGCGGCGCATTCAGGTCGTTAGTCAAAAAATGAGCCGACGCTGTGGCACCAATCGAATATCGCACGTTAACACACCTAACATCGGTGGCCGATTCGAATCCCTGCCGCGAATTTAACGAGCAAATTTATACCGCACGAAACGCGAAATCATATGCCACCACCCCGAACACTGTACAGCAAACGGTCGAGCCGCAGTGTTCACACGAAGATTCGTAAAGGCGTGGAATTTGGTGTACTTAGGTAACCGGTTCTACCCCTGATTTCAGTTAGGCTGTAACTTGACAGTAAGTTTATATTGCACGACACGTTGAATCGTACGACAACATCGGGAATATTCCACTGCAAACGGTTGGCCCACAAATTTTATACAAATGTCGGTAGTAAGTGCCCCGACTTTTACGCCTGCCAGACAGGGATATATATACAAGATCGACATAGTTGAGCTTTCAAGTTGCGGTGGTCGGGCATCACATTGCCACCTGTTATTATTTCATTCCATTATGTAACCACCTAGCTTACCATGGCAACCACTGAGTTACAATTTGTGTTAGAACGCATAACGTTGAGATCCGAAACGCGAGAAGTATAGCTTAACGCTCTAAAATAACGAGATCATGAGCTTCGGTACTGCAAAACATTGTGGGATGCTGTAGACAACCAGGGGTACAACAATATCCGATGCCTATAAACTGCAGGCCTATAAACGATGCCTATAAACAGGGAAAACTGAGGCAGCATCCCTGAAGAAGTAAGTAACGGAGGTAAATGTGCCGACAGCCGTCGACAGTCAAAACGCCATCGTACACGTACTCCTGAAGCTCTCAAATAAATATATACTGCACCGTAAAACTATCCACTATGTCAAAATGCAGCTTGCGAGGTCCTCCAGGAGCTCCCAACTTTGCCTGCACCAATGAGACTGCCCCAAGAATGGCACAGACGACCGCAGAGACAGAATGCATCTCGATGTCTTCCCGGAAGTCACTGTAGCGAAGTTACAACCTTGGTGCGCGGCAGATTCAGGAGCTGCACTTCTCCACTACTCGCACAGCGGCAGAGTTTGGGCTCCTCGGTTCTGTTTACAGAATTGGAAAAGCGCTCGAAAGATAACAACGCGCTGCGTGTCCTTCGTTCTGTGTTATTGCAATCCTTTTGCGCAGGCAGGTGGTTCAAATTGGAATACCGCTCTAGTTCACTTTCGCATTTCGTCCACATGGTCGGACAGGTTCAAATTTTGTTTCAGCCTCGTTGGGGCATTCGGAGGCAAAACTGGCATTTTTGCTAGCTGCGCTCGCAATCACGCTATGACGGCTTTGAAGATAATACTTTTTTCTTCTGCAGTTATGAAGCACGTACAAACGTACACAAGCTCGCACGGGCGCTCCCGTGAGTCATGCACGATGCCACTCAAGCACGTACAAAAACAAGTGTAATAGATTTCCCGTCCACCGTGCGTAGCTGAGCCTGTAGTCATTTACGAAAGCCAGTTCAATGAAGGTCATTCATCAAGGGTATCGAGTTCTTTGCAGATTTATAGGCGGTGATTCAGGGAAAAGCGCAATCTGTAGTCCACTCCACGTTTGCCGCATGTGACATGGTCTGATCGATACAAGCGTATTGACCCCTGGTGGACCTATAGAATCATGGAAATCTTGCAAGTAGCAAAAAAAAAATGCGGAGTGCCTTGTGCGCCTTGTGATGACTCGCTAGAGACTTGTAGCACAGGCATTCCTTTTGTGTGAACAGCTCCGCAGCAGGTACCTCCCAATTAGGCTTGACGCTACGACCCTGGCAGCTTGATCAAGCCCTTGCTCTCTTGCATCGAGCGGCCGGGACGTTAGACAGCTTATTTCCGCCATTTCTTTATCTATATACATCTGCCGTCTTTCATTCCCGTGGGTCTAGCAGCATGTGTCTGAATGCACAGCTAGAATGCTCTGGAACGTACCGATGAGCAGTCCCCTGTACATTTCCTTCCCATTGAGCGACTTTTAGTGAAGTACCGTACAGATTAATGTGGAGTGTCGTGGGGACGCAAGCCCCGTTTCAATTAGCGGTAAAAAGCGAGCCCCAGAGAAACAGATGGCTGCGACAGCCCTTCGTTTGAAAGCACGGGTTAGCGGATTAGATGCCGAACGCGGAGGCCATATTTTTGCGAGGGGACATCTAAATAAACGGCCGTGTTATGAGATGGCAATGTGCGTTGAAGATTGTCTAATAGTGTAAGTTGATTAAGAGCCGTCCCCTGAATCGTACGTATGAGCCTGGCAGTTCTAAGAAGTTTTTAGGTAACTAATGCCAACCGTATCGTGTTATATATCGCACCATCTTATCGTAAATATCCTAACCTAGGTAATGAGGACTACGAGTGACACGGCGTGGTGTGATAAGCTTCTGAGGGCGCATGCGAGCTCGAAGAAGTGTAGCCCAACTTGCCTACACTCATTTAAAATTTCTCCAATATCCTAATCCTCGTTTAACATATGCCTTGCGGCACATAGTCCGAATAAAAACCAGGCCACTATTGCCCGAAGAAAAAGCAGCGGCAATCACTAACCTTTGTGACTCATGAGGAGAAGTTAAAGCAATATAACATTTCCACCCCTCTCGCCAGCGGTTCGCATTTCATAGAAAGCAGTATTTGGACGTCCCTTTAGCGTGGTTGCGACTTCCTTTGTCTTAACCAGTTCTTCCCTCGTTCGGTGCGACCGCCAAGGAATTCTCGTTTTGTGCTTGCGGTTACCTTCATGATTGCATAAGTGAAACTGATCGGTTACCCTGCGAACGCTATATACATTTCTGCGGCATAATCGAAAATTGTGTTTTATTCTATTCCTGATACTTGAAATTTGTTTGATCGATTTAAATTACATCAATTAGTGTAATTTTTTTCTAGCTGCAGACATTCCACTATTCTACTTCTCCGCCTCCCGACTTTTTTTCTAGCAAAAATGCTTTCTTGGCATTCACCACCGTACCTTAGCCAATACCACCGGGTGGGTGTGTGCCATGTTTACTGAGGTAAACAACAACACTAAACGGTGCCGTTCTAACGCGCGTGCACTCATCGTGCTAAACAGCGCCTCATTTCCACCGCTGCTGCTTCTTTTCATTGGTGCTAATACTGAAGCTAGTTAGGTGTCGTCACCGTCGGCGCATAAAATTACAAAAAAAAATTCAGCAGTGCTAATCTTAGCTCCTTAGCGCATTATTTAACGACGGCTTTTAAACGCGCGCTTTGTTGCCCAACTCGCCCAAATGGGTTGTCGAAGGCCCGGGCTCGGTCAAGGCTCCCTCCTCTCGCGCTCATTTACGCAACTCGCGTCCATACGCAGCCTTCATCTGCAGGCGGTGCTCGGTCGGGATCCTGCGTCGATTGCATCCCCGTTCGGCAGCGCACTCAGCAGGATCTTGTTTGCAGCGACAATTGCCTTTACGCTGTTGAGCGCGGCGGTAGGCGAAAGGTTATTAATGCGAAAGAATTATATGGCTACGTCGCGTCAGCGAAAAGTGTCGGAAAAACGTGTCCGCAAACTTTGTCCGCACGATTACATCATTCTCTGAAGACAAATGTACTAGAGTGTGATTGTGACAGATAGTGTGTGATAAAATGTTGGGGTGAAAAAAATTTGGTTGATGAGGTGTAGTTATAATGAATCAAACACGAAAAAAAAGCGAAAAATACACTTAAATGTCCAAATAGCCATGCACGTCGATATAGTACATGGACGTCAGAACAGTCACAGACGTCGATATAGTACGTGGACATTTTGTTTTCGCGTTGCTCCAATACGGGTCGCCGCATTGATCTGAAAGTTTTTCCTCGTGCTATGTAGCTACACTCTAAGCAGAAAGGAGTGAAATTGGAGTAAGCGCACTACCTTTTATTAAAGAGAGTACGCTAGAGGACGCATACTTCGTTTTTTACCCCCATACAGGCGTATTTGCGTTTAGAGTGTAGCTCTACATAGCACACATCCGCGACTAGCTCTTACGCCAATCCAGCCGATGGGCACTCCGGATTGCTACACCTTGTCTCTGACGTCACGTTCGATTTGCGCGGCCCCCCGGGCTGGTTACCGTGGCAACCGCTCAAGTCACCGGCCCACGCTGAAGCTCCGCTCGGGAAGGGCTCCGTATAACAGCTCTCGCTGTAAAATGGAAATTTGCTTCGAAGAAATTAAAGGCGCAGTTACTGCCTGTCACTTGAAAGGCACCTCGAACGTGCCATGGAAAAAGGAATAAAAGAAGGAGAGAAAGGAGCAGGGAAAAGGCACCGTAGTGGACGCCTCCGCATTTAATTTCAACCGTCTGGGGTTCCCTGGTGTGCACTCATACCGTAAATCTCGAAAAAAAACAACGCAACTCTGATAGGCGCGAGGAAGACAGGATTAGAAGTGCGGATGAGATGGAGCTAAGTGTCGTCACTAACAATTTTAAAATACGAGAGAAGACAGTTTTTACAACATTTTGGCACTCCACCACTTAGAGGTGCACTGAAGAGGAATCTGAACTCGTAATTTTACGAATGGAACTCTATCTACAGGTTCCGACAGTTCTTCGAAACTTGGAATTATTGCCCTGTGCAGCCAATTTTCCCAATATAAATCCGATTAAACGTCCCGGCTCCCGCCTTTTTTTTTTTAATTCCCCGCATTCGGTGGAAGGAGTCGACCAACCTTTCACCCAGTCCCGCGGCGGCTTGCCGCTCTGGCATCGGCGGAGTGATACGTAGTGATCGGCGAAAGCAAAGAGTCCACCGTATTTTTATTTCCGTGAGCCTAATTTACAGCTATGCAGTCTCTGGCTATACCTATTTATTCACGGAAACCTAAAAAACAAAATAAAGCGAAAGCAAAGCCTCCACAGAACTGGCTGAAAGGCACTCCATGCGTTGGTCGACTCCCCCCGCCGTATGCGAGGAATTAAAAAAAAGGGCGGGAGCCGGACGTTAATCCAATTTAATTAGGGAAATCAGCCACATAGGACAATAGGTAGATGTTTCTAAGATTGCGGGAGGTGGTGACGATTTGGTTTGCAGCCTTCGGGCTGCGGCCGTGTATCTGTTTTTTTCAGCCAGCGTCTGTTCCGGCGGACGCGGTTGTTGCGACGCGTGTCTTTACTCTCTCTTTTACTCTGTCCTCTTATCTTTCAACTCTCTTCTATCTGCACGTGGCAGCGGTGGTGGCTCGGGTTGAGCCAGTTGGCAGGCCCGTGCACTTTTCCTTTTCATCCTTCTCTCAGTCGCAACCAACCAACCAAGATTGCTGGGAACGTGTAGATCGAGTTCCCGCGGCAAAAAGCCGAGTTCAGATTCCTCTTCAGTGCACCTTTAAGAGCTTTCAGACGACAGGTATTTGCAGATACACCTTTCTGAATAATGTCAGTTATGATAATTAGTTTTTGAGCTTAGGAAATGGCGCCACCAACGGTCTTACTTAAGGTGAACTCGTGAACCGCACTTTGTTAAAAGGGATTAAAGGGCAGAGTGAAAGGAGTGAAAGAGAGAAAGAGTAACTGTAGTGTGAGGCACCAGTATGAATTCGACCATCTGGAGTTCTTTACATTACACTGATGCAGCGGAGTACACTGGCGTCTTTTGCGTTTTACCTTCATCGAAAGAAGACCGTGGCAGTGATTTGTTAATTCTGTATGCATTCGTGAGGCACTTTCACCTGGCTGATCTGTCTCACCTTAGAGATTTCTTTCCCTGGAGAATGATTGCAGGATGCCTGGTAGAAACGAATTATGTTGATTCATCATAGACATCATTTTTCTGACCCTTAAAAGTTAGAAGTTTATTAGTATCAATCCTACAGCTACCCAAAGAGCAAACAATGTAAATACTTGATGTCGCATTTGGTACACGTTTGGTACCATCAGGTGCACACTAAGACTCACTGCATATCGCGTTATCAAATATCAGGCTTGTACCAAGATATGCAGCGCTTAGACCAGAGAAATCGATTTATCGTGATGAGTAGCGCCAGGATTCTCCCCTTATACGTTGCACTAAAAGGAATTCCGTCTTGAAAACATGAACCAACTAGCCCCCAAGCAAAGGCTGCTGAATTATCTGTAAAGGCTATATGAGTGTAACTTGACTGCGCTATACTACGCCTTCAATAGCAGCAACAGATGGACATCATTCTAGCAGGGTAAAAAAAAACGCAGTACGTCAGACATTTTATAGACGGAAAAGAGGATATGAGAAAAGTACACGCCGAATATCCGAGCCTAAGCGCGTCTACATAGGACTGAGCGCATCGAAGTTCTCTGCTGCATTCTCTCACTGCTTCACAAAGAAGCGTAACAAAGCCTATACCATTAGCGGGCTACACTAAAACTGAGGCAAAAAAAAAATAGACTCGCTATAAAATTAAAGAAAAAATGATGGTCCATTTGCGCAGTTAGGTCAAATGCAAATTATGTGCGCTATCAGTTCGGTTTTCTCTTCGGTTCTGGTGCTCGGATCCATTGTTCCCGGATGGCAGTTGTTCGGATAGCGATATTGGGTTAGTGTTCATATATGCGGAATTGGTCATTCTCTGCATTCATAGATCCCTGGCAGGCTTCCTAGCACTCCTGTCGCAGTGGTGCAGCGGTCAAGTTTGGATGCACCACTGCTCTTCTATGGCAGATGCTGCTATCGGTGGGACATGGGTTGACACCAAGGTTGCTTTTCTAGAGGAGCCTCTCACCATTACTTGAGCTTCCGTCTGACATGGTGGGCAGGCTGCTCATGCTCACCTGCCTACCAGGTGGTGGGCAGGTGAGCAGCCTGGCACAAAACCAGCTTGCCCGCCGCGGTGGCTCAGTGGTTACGAGGCTCGGCTGCTGACCCGAAAGACGTGGGTTTAATCCATGGAGGAAAGGCCAGAGGTAGTAGTTTCTGTGGCTGATTAATAGTAGGGATGGGCAGGAGCTGCACTGCCTGGCCAAAGCTAGAGTTGCTGTGAGTTAGGTGGACACGGTGCAGGAAGTGCTTCTTCCCTTGAAGAACATGGCGGAGATGGGTACGCATAGTTTCCTGGGCGGCAATCACCTCTAGTGGGAGACATCCTGCCTCCGCTACTGTTCCTGATGCAGAGGAACCCTTTGGGAGGCCAAGGCATATTCGCAGGCAGTTGTTCCGTGCCGCAACGAGAGACTTATTGCTTGATGTAGACAATCTTTGAAACACTGGTAGACAGTAGCGCAAGGTTCCTTCAACGTAGGCTTTTTCAAGCAGAAGCATTGATCGGCAGTTGCTACCCCACCTTGTTCCCGCCATGAACCTAAACACTTGCGATGCTGCAATGATTCTCTCGCGGAGTTTTTTGATCTGAGGTGTCCATGACAGATTATAGTCGATTACAACACCCAGGAATCGCTGAGATCGTACATATGGTAGCGATCGTCCGCCTAGGAGCAGCGGATATCGGGTCATCGTTTTTCTTGTAAACGCCATTGCAACACTCTTTTCTGGCAAAGAGCCGCATGCCACAGGCAGCGCTTCTGCAAACTACTCTCGCCTACTTAACGGAGGAATATAGGCAGCACACCCATATCTTCACCGATGGTTCAACTACTAAAGAAACATCTTCATGTGGCCTTTATGTGCCCTCAACAGGCCATGCCCTTTCTTACCGGCTACAGCGGAGGACATCCTCTACGACAGCTGAGCTTCACGGCATTAAGGAAGCTGTTTCGTACATCCTGCGCCGAACCGCCGACCGTTGGGTTATCTTCACCGATTCGAAAGCATCTCTCCAGATCCTGGCCAACCTGCTGAAGAAAACGAATCACCAGCCAGTTTCCCTGGACATCGGATATCTACATCATCTAGCTATTGCCGCAGGCCACTGCATAACATTTCAGTGGGTACCTGCTCACTGTGGCATTCAGGCTAATGAAAAAGCAGATGAAGCGGCCCGTAAGGGCCATCAACATCGGAGATACATTCGAACTTTTTTTACGAAATCTGATGCGTCCCAGGTGGCCAAAAGTTTTGCTTCCGAAGAAATGTATCGGCTTTGGAGTTTGCCGACGTATCAGTACCAATTGCTTCACTCAATCGACCCACATCTTAGATCAAGACTCTCACCCAGAATTCCTCGACATCTGGAAACACTTTATCATCGACTTCGTCTTAATGCTGCATATACAAACGGCTTACGATACCGTTTTAGACAAATGGACAGTCCGCACTGTGACAACTGTGCCGCGATAGAAACTGTAGAGCCTATCTTGCTTGAGTGCCCTGCATATGCTAACGAGCGTGCGTACTACGCACATTGCATGCAGAAGCTCTGCTCAGTGCCCCTTACAATGGACAAAGTTTTAGGTCCCTTAGCCTGCCTTAGGCAACAGAGACTTGCAATGACTTTTCTATTCACATATTTAAAAGACATTGGACATCTCGATAAGCTTTAAATTCACTTGCACGTCACCTTCATGCATTCTTCATGCAGTGAACTTCGTCAGCCCATTTGACGGACTATGCACTCCATCACTCCATAGGTTACATCAATACTCGCCATTGCATCCTTAGTACCCATTTCATGGCCGCATTTTATCTTCGTTTTTTTTTACCTCTTCCACTCTGCTCTCCTTCTGTCTTTATCCCAAATTCCCCTCCCTACGCAGAGTAGCATGCCAGTGATTTTTAAACGCCGGCTAAATTCTCTGCTCTTCATTAAAGAGTCTCTCTCTCTCTCTCTCTGGGTTTAATCCCGACCGCGGCAGTTGAATTTCGATGGAGGCGAAATTCTCGAGGCCCGTGTACTGTGCGATGTTAGTGCACGTTAAAGAACACCAGGTGGTCGAAATTTCCGGAGCCCTCCACTACGGCGTCTCTCATAGCCTGAGTCGCTTTGGATCGTTAAACTCCATAACCAAACCAAACACAACCGTCTTTAGACTGACAGAGGCAGACAGACAGAGGCAGACAGACAGAGACAGACGGACAACTGCTAAATACGGGGAATGATCGCTATAAATTTTAACGCACTAAAAACATGGGAAACGAATTTCTGGTTTACCCAACGTTTTCACACTCTATTTTGTAATGAAGCAGAGCGCTGGTGTTAGAAATCCGCTGCCCAGTAGAGAGATGGCGCTGTGTAAATAATCTCGCCTCTCCTTGCTCATCGCTAGCGGTATTCGCAAGATCTGAAGCCGAACCCCAAACAGTCAAGTGCCTTGGTGTCATAAGGTATTCTCGCACCCATTCTTGCACCCCATGAAAACACAAACTGCCTTTGCACGTGTGGAAGAATTCAAGCTCATCAACTAATTTCCCGCGTGCATTACTGGTGCGACGGGTGAGTCTATAGGCCTGCAGAACTAACTATGGTAAACAAGCACTTAACTTCCTTATACCTAATGTTCTAAACAGCTACGAATCTAACCAGCTGAGCATGTATAACCTCCGACCACATGATTTAAAAGTGTACTTTGTAAATAATATTCCATAACTTCTTTTCATATATTGTAGTTTGTGTATGTATCGGTGTCCTTTTCCCCTTTGTCATCAACCCAGCAGTGTATAACTTTCAAATGCATTTGTTCAGTTTTAATTGTTTTTTTGTAGTTTCAAACTACATCTCTGTGTACCCATCAGTTCAATCGTAAATATTATAAATTCTTTCTACAGTGTGCTCGTATGCGATCTGCCACCGTTGTACGCATGTGTTTATTTTACTATTTTGTAATGGCTCTTAGATGAGCCACAGGCATTTTCAAGCTATTTTCTTTAGCTTTTGGCCTGTGGCTCATCCTAAAGACTGTATGCACATTTGTAAAATAAAATAAAGTTTGGTTTGGTTTGGTTTGGTTTATTTGTTTCGCCCTTTTCTTTCCCGTCCTACGCTATATGGTTCGAAAAGGGGTGCCAAAAAGCTCCAGACGCATGCAAGTGTATAGCATCGCATACAGCGCCTATAAATTTTTAATATCCAGAGTTAGCTCAGGGAAAGAATGGTCCGCTAGCTAAATGAAAATTGGGGCCTGTTGATACATTAACGAAGGTACAAATAGCGCTTAAACAAGATGAAAGAGGAGCAGAAGAAATACAGTGCCCGGTTGGGTCTCTTCTGTCTCGTGTTTAAGCCCTGTTTTGACAATGCTCACTTGTTTTTTGAGGACAAAGAGAATGCGAGTGAACATGAAATCTAAGCCAGCGACATTTGTGCCTGCACTGCCTGATCTATGAGAGCCTATGTGACCCGCTACACACTTTTCTTGGCGACCCATTGCCGACACGCTGTGCTCGGTACTGCGCTTAATTCGATCCCGAGCCGAATACGATACCTTGTATTCTTGACTCGCTAGAGTAATTAACGCTCGGCACAATGAAGACTAAGCCTACAACTTCTGAACAAAGCTGAATGCATGACAGCAGTACTAATTTACCCGTTAACATTACTCGCTCCTCGGAGCTAATTTTATCCATCGCTATAATTACATAGGTGTCAGTGTAATTCGAGCAAACATCTAGTGTACTCACCGTCATTCAACTGACACTAAAATAATAACCGTCGCTCACGCTTTAACGCTGTCTGGAATTGTATTGTTTCTGATGCAAGTTCTCGTCCTCCAGTGTAACGCCAATACTGGTGCCTTGGGTAAAGAGATAAGCAATTTTTTTTTAAATATTCAACAAAATGTCGCGAACTTCACGAGGCTTCATTTCTGTTCGTCGAAGGTGACCCAATCACCGTAGATAAGACCATATGTTTCCAGCTCCGCTTCAAGGAGTCGCGGCTTCAATCAAGACGTGGTGTCATGGTCTTCTATATCCACACGAAGCGCGTTTTTTATACTATATCTACTCTATTATGGAAGTCATTCGCCGTCAATCACAAATAGTGGACAAGTACACGGTATAAAGTGCGCTTTATTATTTATTTTCCTCGTTTCAAAGTAGCCGCTGGTCGATAACTAAACGCGATAGCACTGAGAATTTCACATCGTCAAAAAAGGCAGCATGGCGACAGTAACAAATGTTTCTTTCGAGTCAACTCGTGTTTAAAGGATCCACAGTCAGAAACTATAAGCGGGAAAGAAATGGAGGTGCCTCTCCGCGTGCCACTTGAAGTGTAGATGCCTTCAATAGCGCAAGAGTGTGAGTACAGCGTTGATTTGACTGTATCCACATCCCTAGTACCCGTCACAGACGTCATGGCATGCGCGAAGAAGACACACTCAAGCTGGTCAGGAGCCTAGTGGTCAGCCGGGCGACATACAGTCTCCCGTACTACAATCATATCAAAAGTGAAATACAACAGGCGGACGCGATTTTACGCAAAGCGTATAAAACCGCGCTTCGGCTACCCCATAACACCTCAACTGAAAAGCTCTTAGCCTTGGGACTGCACAACACGTTCGAGGAATTACGGGAAGCGCAGCATGTTGCCCAAATGCGCAGACTACAGCAGACCTCCACAGGCAGAGTTCTTTTAAAGAAACTGGGCTACACCGAACAAATTCGAGAAATATTGAGAACTAAAACGATCCCCGATGAGTACCGCAGCACGCTCAGGGTGGCACCAATACCAAGAAACATGGACCCGAACCTCCACAAAGACCGAAGAGAGGCTTACAGAAAACACACGCTTACACACAGGCTTACAGAGGCTTACCGCTTACAGAAAACACACGCATCCCAGGATACAACAGTGTATGTCGACGCTGCCACATATGCCATGACTAGGGGACAAGGCACCAACAACGCAGTGGCAACTGTAGTCAACTCAGAATTACACGAGATTACCAGCGCCTCCCTGCAAGACTGCACGATAGCTGAGGCTGAAGAAGCGGCCGTCGCTCTAGCGGCAGCGGAGGGCTATCGGACTGGGCGGTCACTGACAATTCTTACTGATTCACAAGCAGCCTGCCGCAACTATCTTTGCGGCAGAGTAGGTCACAGAGCGCTCCGCATACTCCGCTCTGTAGACTGCAAGACGCAACAAACACATGCAAAACCACACAAGCCGATCAAACATAAGATCATCTGGGTACCGGGGCACACGGGGGTGGCAGGAAACCAAGAGGCAGACAGGATAGCTCGAGGATATACTAACTACCGAGCATCCAACGTCAACGACCTTGAGGAATCCCTGCCAGTACCTCAGGAATACTCGGCCATACTCAACAACTACAAAGGCAGCAGGATGCGGTACCCACCACCGCACAAATCTTTAAACAAAGAAGAGGCTGTCACATGGAGACAACTGCAAACGGGGTCATATCCAAATCTAAACACACTAAGTAAAATTCACCCCACACTTTACGCACACAATTGTCCGTGGTGCCATGAAAAACCTACACTGTATCACATCACATGGGCATGTCAGAAAGTCGACATCGTCCCAGTTATACAAAACCCCAGTGTGGAGCAATGGGAGGGTCTGCTCTCCAGCGACTGCCGCGATGACCAGATCGGTTTGATACGGCGAGCTCAGCTGACGGCAGCATCCAGCGGAGCCCTGGAATAGGGGCAACCGACCGTTGCGGATGGACTCATCTGACCACATAAAAAAAAAGCACTTGTGCTAGAGCCAAATAAAGTTATCCTATCCTATCCTATCCTATCCTATCCTCTCCGCGTTAAGGATTTTTGAGTGCATATCTGTTTTCATCTACGTGTGTCTTGGCCAAAAAATTTATAAAATGCAATATCAACGCAGAACTCAATTTCCCTGGCAGCCTTAGTGCGGAGCTGGGAATACATGTATGCCCATTTATTCGTAATATAAAAATTAGACGAACACGTCATCGCCGGAATCACTCGCTACAGCCAATTTTCGCGAAAACAAAATCTTTTAAGCACAATTTTTATCCACGCACAATTTCTGATTGGAATTCCTTTCCAAAATGCATAGTTGAATCCGCGGACTTCGACCAGGCACTGCAAAAACATCTATTCTGCTGACAAGATTCATTTTTTTTTTGTGGTCGCTCAGTTTTTCCTCATACTTTGGTTACTTTGATGTTCTGATAACTCCTTTTTTTTCTTTTTTTTTCCTTGTACTACTTTTGCTGTACTGAATTTTTGCCATTACATTGCTCTTTGTTAGATTCGCGGGCAGCTTGTATTACCTTCTTTTTATTGTTTGTACGCAATATTCCATGTATGCCACTTCTGCTAGGTCCGAAATTGAGGCCTGCAGTACAGTGAAATAAATAAAATACGCCTGCGCGTGCCTCTAAATCTCGAGAAGTGCATTCTGGACGCTCAAAAATTGAATTCCTTCGTCGAATTCATGCTCCGTAAACTTATGACCTGGCTATAAGCACATGCGTGTGGATGTACCGTTTCAATCACTGCCGAAAGAACTGGGGTCGTATTCTTGTGCATTTTCCGCTGTCCATTTCGCGTCCATTCTGTTCGCTGTTGACATTGAGCTGCGGTGCACCTCACCATTGGCTGTATACCGCATTCAATTTCAGCCACCCCTTACACAAAATTTTTCAGTCTATAGAGTGTCTATAGACTTCTGTCTATAAAGTGTATAGAATGTTTACAGAAAAATGCTAGAGAACAGTCTATAGGCAATACAAATGCCATAGACAGTCTATAGACAATCTATAGATTTATGCCCACAAACTTTCAGTAGACATTTGTCGATAGATAGTCTATAGACTATGAATAGACAAAAAGCACTATGTATAGGTAGGCAAGCGTAGCAGGGGGCGGCAGAAAGTTAGGTGGGCGGATGAGATTAAGAAATTTGCGGGAACACGGTGGCCACAACTGGCGAAGGACAGGGTTAATTGGAGAGACACGGGAGAGGCCTTTGCCCTGCAGTGGGCATAGTCAGGCTGATGATGATGATGATAGAAAATGAATAGAGTCAATAAGAAATCCATATACTGTCTGTAGACCATTTTTATAAGGGAATGGTGAGGTGCGGTCGCCAACCGCCTAATGACCGGGTCACTCTACCCAGACGCCTGAAAGCCATGGGTTTATCTGAGATTCTGAGTTACGACTGGCAGATCTTCGAACTGACGCGAAATGGAAGACGGCAAAATGGACAGGTTGTATAACACGGCCCCTGCCCTCCCGGAGCAACCTCCCACAGGGCAGGAAAACATGTCACTCCCCAAGGACTTTGATGAGCGCAAGTTTAAAAAGGTGACCCGTATATCCTCGCAAGTAGAACGGAAACGACTGATTTTCAGCTTCCCCGCTGGCACGAAACACATTCGCTGATTGAACTGTGTCGAGCGGCTTATTTCTCTGCGACTCGAGGTACCGGTTAGTCGTCATGCGTCTTGTCTCAGCGCTCATCGTTGTCGCCCTCGGAGTGGCTTCACTGGTTGAGGCCAAGCTAGGACCTCCTGCAGGACCAGGAAAGCTGAAGCATGACGTGCAGGACGCTTTCTGGGTAGAGTATATTTATTTATTTATTCCTCAAATGCCCCTCGGCAGAGCTAGGCGGCTTCACAGGAGAAGGTTTTCAATGTAGGTCCTGAAGTTCGTCTCACTGGAGTGGTGTACCGCTCCTTCAGGCAGATCATTCAAGTCATTTGCTGTTTGCAGAAAAAAAAACGAGTGAAGATGCGATGACATGCGCGCGTGTGGAGGGTATACGGACTAAGAATGACTGATCCGGGATGAATGGCGGTGAGCGGCAGATACCTTGGTTTGGTTTATTGGGGTTTAATGTCCCAAAGCGACTCAGGCTATGAGGGACGCCGCAGTGAAGAGCTCCGGAAATTTCGACCACGTGGGGTTCCAATGGTGTTATCAATTTGAAAATGATAGAACTTATGATTTGCTATAATGCACTATTGATGAGAGCAAACGCCGTAGAGAACTTAGTGAAGTTTTCTATGTCGATTGTAGCGCCGCTACTCGCAGCCTAGTAGATGGAAGATGAAGCTTTACCGGGTTTTCAAGAAGCAGTGTCTGAGAATATCGGATGTAGTCACGCGCAGTTTGCTTTACGTCTACGTGGAAGGACCAAAAAAGATGAACGCTGTGAGCCAGTTTTAAAATATAGTCACCGTTATGCCGAGATACAAGTGGCTGTCATCGATGTTTTTTGGCTGCCCATTGAAAGAGTCATACCGTCGTCTATAAGGAGCTAGAATACCCAAAAAGCTGTCATTCTAGCCCAAAAGGAGTGCACAAAGGAGGATGTATCTCATTGTCAGAGAGTTTGCTGAAACTTGTCCCCAGAAGAAAGTTAATTGTTAATCGTATTCGATGGGAGACAGCCTGAACAGCTGGTCGTGGTTTCAGAGCAGGAAGCTGTGGAACTGAATTGCTTCACAGTGTCTGTCATGTGCGGTATTTTTTTGTAGGGTTTATAACTCCGGATTCGGCATCATATGTCGGGATGAAGCTCGGTGAGAAAGGTGCTTCCGGGGCCCACGGTGAGAAGGAACCTGTGTGACGGGAGAGCATAGAGCTTCTCAATATTACCAAGGCTGAAAAATGCCGCCATCGTCTACGCGAATTTCTTCAAGTGAATTTCCTCCAACTAGGGAATACTGGGATGTGCACACTTTGCGTTTCATGTGCAACATTCTCAGAAAAAGATTTTAAAAATTAAAAAATTGGAAGATACAGTTATGGAAGTCTTGAATATACTTGAAGGTACCAGTCTATTCTTGTGACATGTAGCGACATCTTTTTTTAAAACTGTTTCCATGGGTCGCATCGAACAGTTAAAACTGCCAGAGAAAACCAGTTGGGAACGCTTTTAGGATAGCAAAGGCATTAATAGAAAAGAGAAATGCAAGGCTGCCGTGAGGCGATCTGCGGATATATTTATTTTTGAAGTGAAATTGCTCATTGTATGAAAAAATAGCATTTATAAATGATTTCCCGCTCCAAAATGTTTTTTTCGGCAATTATTTGGTATGGGTTTGGCTAGTGTTAGGTCGAGAACGGGATTCTGCAGCAGACTGTTAGCTTGGCAGCTATGATATTTACTGTTTTGTACTACAACTTGTCTAATCAGTGGAGTTTTCACTTCTCCTTATTCGAATTTGCCTTATGTCATAAGTCGTGGCTGGCGACATACTAGAGTCGTCAGGGCTCCGGAAATTTCGATCCCCAGGGGTTCTTTAACGTGCACTGACACCGGACAGTACACGGGCCTCTAGAATTTCGCCTCCATCGAAATTCGACCGCCGCGGCCGGGATCGAGCCCGCGTCTTTCGGGTCAGCAGCCGAGCACCGTAACCACTGTCCACTTGTACAACATGACCTGGTGGTCGAGTTGGTCTGACATATCTAGTGAAGCAGCGCAACGGCACAAGGCCAAGGGAAGAAGAGGACAAACACAGCGCTGTGTTTGTCCTCTTCTTCCCTTGGCCTTGTGCCGTTGCGCTGCTTCACTAGACACTGTCCACTGCGGCAGCCTGACAGCGGTTTAAATGCGCTCATACAGCTTTTTATCCTCTCGCAGGCAATGGCGCACTTCCCGTTTTCTGTGGCCATATCGGACTCGAACAACGACACCATCTTCGAATGTGTGGCTGCTAACCGAACCGAAATTGATCCCGTGGCAAGGACAGGCACGTTTGTGTGGCTTTTCCCGGAAACCGAAGACTCACCTAAGTAAGATCACTTGCACCTCCAGTTCGTGTTCTTAAAGCTTAGAACACCGCGGATACCTCAGTCCGGAATATAACGTCCTTATGGCCTGTGCGTTCTGTTCATGAAAAATTGAAATAGAGAAATTCGTTTTCGAAGGAAGGAAATTGCTCAGTAACTGCCTCACATCTCGGGGGACACCTCAACCGCGCCTTTAGAGACGCTGGGAGCATCACACAAAAAGGCATAGTGGTGCCATTTTGGACGGTCTAGCAGGAATTGGTTTTTGAGGAAAGGAAATGGCTCAGTAACTTCCTCACTTAACACTTCAACCACAGCTTGAGAGAAGACGCTGGGAGCGTCGCACACAGAGGAGAAATTAGCAAATTGGCAAGCTGGTTTTAAGGACAGGAAATGGCGCATTATCTGCCTCACATATCACGGTGGACACCTGAACCGCGCCGTAGGGGAAGGGAGGGAGGCGGGAGTGAAGAAATGTTGACGCAGTGGAGTCTCCGGAATAATTTCGACCAACTAGCTAGTTGGTTAATTTCGGTGCGGAATAATTTCGACCAACGTTACCAATGATTCTTCCAATTAGGTGGCAACGAAGTGTCCTCGGTCCAAATGGCGTTGATATATTCGAGTAGGGTTTCGCATGCCCGATGAGGAGGGTTCGCCAGTAATTTGACTGTGACCTTATCCCTCCCGGGCACCCTCTCCTTGCGCATTCTGGCAAGAGCCGCGCGAAGGTCATGAAGCTGGAAAAGCTGATCCAGTTCAGGATTATCGCAGCCTGCATACGAATAATCCTGCCCACGCGGGTCTTGATCCTGATTGAGGTATTGTGAGCGCAAGGTGTTCGCCAGCTGCTTCGTGTTTCCTTGAAAGTTGTGTATCACACGAATGAGGTGTTTCTGGGTTCCCGAGCGTGTTTGTGTAGGGTCTATGAAACTCCTTAAGAGCCGCCAAGTGTTGCGGCTCGACATCTGTCTTGCTGCGCTGTTGCATTTATCTACCCTGTTAGTGTCGGCGAGCTGGGCAGCAAACTCGGCAGCTTGCTCGGTGATGTCAGAGGTGCGAGCGCGGGGTTTACGATTGTGTTTCCGCCGCCGCTATCACTTAGTGAGGCTGCGGCAAGCTTCCCAGAGGGGCATCAAGTCTTTATCCACATCCGATGCACACTGCTTAAGCTGGAGGCGCTGGGAGCTCCGCACACAAAGGCAGAAACATCTCACCACGCATGCGCATACGATGAGAGATGAGTTGCGCTGGCAAGCCTAAACCCAACCCTACCAGAGAGGAATGGGAGGCGGCCCTGCTTGCTTGCTCGGACCTTCAGGCCCAAAAGGCTTTGGTCAAGAGGGCTAAGCTGGCGGCTTCGACCAATGGGGTCCCGGAATAGGGACTCCACCCATTGCGGGGCTTTTTAAGAAAGCCTCACCTCTTTTATTAAATAAAGGCTTTTCATCATCATCATCATACGATCAGAAAAATTTAGGCGCAGAAATGATAGCGCCTGGTGTAAGCAGGCCATGTGGTGGTTCTAGTACCTCTTTAAGCAGTGGCAGTACTATGAATGACAATAGTAGTACAAGTCACGCTAATTATAACGGGAAGAATGGTTTTATCGCTATATTTCTTGCACGTAATTTTTTGGCTGCTTTGGGGACGGCCTCTTCGAATATTAATGAAAGGAAACTAGACAACGTCTGTCGAGCTACGGGAAATTGTAATCATACCTTTCGGAACCGGTGAAGTGCTCATAATGGTTTTTGTCGTTTTATATATTTGCAGGCTAGAAGTCCCGTTTTATTTGACAGCTGACGGCCCCGGAATGATAACCTTCACTATCGATGAAGGTGCGTATGTTTTTAAAAGCCTTATTGGGAAACCGAAACCATATGCTTTGCTCATAAACAAAACTTGGAAGATAATTGGTTATTGCGAACGTGTACCGAACAGCAGAAAGTAATTGAGCTGATTATTTGAAACGCTTCGAAAACCTTCGCAAAAAAGATTGCAGCACAATGGATCGTGATAGTGTTATGAGGTCCTGATCGCATGCACAACCATCGTTTTAGTGCAATCGCCCACATACAATTCGAATTACTTTAATAAATAATTAATGATCACTAATTGCTATATCCACTATTTCACGAGCATCGAATCACAACTCACGAAATGATATGGCAGACATGTGCACGCATCAGTCGTCCAATTACTATGAGACCGAGAATTCGACTTTCCTCGTTGAACTTTTACCTTTAATTATTTGTAATTACCATGTTTATATATGTACACACAAGTGCACGTCTTAAAACACCACACTAGGTCAAATACCGGAAGCACTGACTAGGTGCACCTGTATCCCGCTTTAATCACGGAGCTTTCCCGGCTTATGGGTGGCGTGCTCGTATCGCAGTTGAAGGGTGCTCGTATCGCAGTTGAAGGGTTCTTCAGTTTTCACTGTAGTAAATTTGCTTCGAATATTTAAACCATTTTAAGACGAAAAGAACGGCGCAAAATTTGGTGACAAATGGTGAAGGCGAAACGTTGAAAGGATTAGGTATTAAGGCGAAAGCCTTTAATGTCTCATCGTTGTAAGCAGCAGTTGTCGACAGAGAATGTCACGCTTTTCAGTTGGTCGAAACGGTCGTGACATCACAGTGCGCCAATTTCAAACGGGGCCAATTGTACTTTGGCTAGTAACCATGCAACTAATTGAAGGGACCATATAGTGATGCTCCAAGTAAGTGGGACTGAGCTTAGTTAATTGCTTAATTACCCAATTAGCCTAATTAACTTCTCTAGTCAGGCCATATAAATAAATAAAACATGGTAAGAAATTGGTCGAGCTCGGGAATCGAACCCCGGTCTTCGGAGTGCGAGACGAGCATACTATCCAATCCGCCATGCCAGCTCGATGGTTTGGAATGAACAAAGGCACGTCTAGTGAATACGGTGTCTTCGCTCACTGCCATCCTCCTCCCTTCCCTTCCGGCGAGGTTTAGGTGTCCACTGAGATATGAGAGAGAAATACATTTCCTTTCCTCAAAAACCAATTTACCGACGAGCGAGGCGTAGAACCGAATGGGCGATGGCGTTCTATGGACTGCCTGGCAGCGTTGCAAGACGCTCGCGCGTTCCACTCTTAGAGGCGAAGCTTAACATCTTAACCACACATCAGTGACCACACTTTAGGTCAAAAAAGTGCATCCCCCCCCCCCCCTGAATTTTGACGGCTGTCCACAGAGTTATGTGAGACAGTTACTGCGTAATTTTCTTTCCTCAAATACAATTTTCATTTTCTTCATTACGGGCCATCTTCGTATTTCTTCTTTCACTCCCACTTCCTCCGTTCCTCTACAGTGCGGTTCATTGTCCACCGAGATGACAGAGAGTTACTGCGCCATTTCCTTTCCTCAAAAACCGTTGCGTTGAAACGGCAAGGCATCGCGCCGAACGGGTGGTGGCGTTCCGTGGACTCCCTGGCAGCGCTACAACACGCTGTCGCGTTCCATTCCTAAAGGAGAAGCTTAAGCTTAAGCTTAATTAGCAGTTAATTAGTATTCAGGCATTAATCAGTAATTAACCATTAATTAGAGATTTGTCATCACTTAGTAATTAGTACTCAATTACATGTGACGCCACCAGTGCCACAGAAGCACTGAAAGTGGTGCGGAAAACGCTTTCGCCTCTACGCACTTTAGACAGTCAAAGTGCCCCCTGAATTTTTTGGTTTAATTGACTGGGTTGTATAGTTCTAGGTTGATAATGCAACAAAACGTTATTTCATATTCCAACTCGTCTGCGGCTCATAAAGAGGTAGAAGATCAGCCTCTTTTGTGCCTAAGGTTTTGTTTTTTTGTAAGGAATTCATCGGTTTCTTGCAGATCCTACTGTCAGGGAGGGAAAATTCTACTACGCGGACGAAAAGTGCGTCGTCCTGCACCTGGAGTTCAGTGGACATCGTAAGACATTTTTTTTATCATGACTGCGTTGAAACTGAAGTGCGCCTCCTCCCTCCCCCCCTAAAATATGATGAGAATGAACAGAAGACAGTCTCGAAAGACCCCGCTAAAACAATGGTTAGGCTTACGTAAAAACTTTCAATTGAGGATATCTCGCAAGAAACCGCTAAAACAATGGTTAGGCTTACGTAATCACTTTCAATTGAGGATATATCTCGAAAGAAACCACTAAAACAATGGTTAGGCTTATGTAATCACTTTCAATTGAGGATACTATGTTACAAAGGTATTGAGTGAGTCCGTCGTATAATGAAACTCTGGTGATGTTCGCAAAGAGATTGCCATCGTGGCGCAGTGGCCACAGCGTCCGGCTACCAAGCAAAGTGATGGTAGACTGAATTTGCTGGCTGCGGCGGCCATAGTTTCATCGAGGCAACCTGTAAATAAAAACTCGTATACAGGGATCACTCGAACAAGAAGAGAATGGACAGCTTCCATTTTTGGACGTCTTAGTGAAACGAAGCCAAACCGCACTCTCATTCAAAGTGTACAGAAAGAGCACTCATACTGGCCGCTATCTTCACTTTAACTCCCTTCACCCAGCCTCTCACAAGAGATCAGTGGTTGCCTCGCTTTTTCGTCGAGCAGACCGCATCTGCACAGAGCCAGAGGACGCCAAAGCCGACCGTCAAAGAGTTCGCAAGGACCTCTCCGAATGTGGCTACCCTTTGCCTTTCGTCAACGCTGTGGAACGAAAACTGTTGCGACCCCCGCGATCTGACAGTGGCCCAGCCGCCAAAAAACGTGCACCTGTGCCATATGTGCCCGGGATCAGCGAAACCTTGGCGCGCATCCTGCGTTCTTACGACGTCGAGGTGTCACATGTGCCGGCGAAGAAGTTGCGGCAAACTCTCGTGAACGTGAAAGACTGCCTGCCAAAGGAAAAGTTTCCGGGCGTAGTGTACAGTATACCGTGTAGAGACTGTAACCATGTGTATGTGGGTGAAAGTGGAAACTTTGTTAAAAGATTGAAACAACACCAGTATGATGTTGAAAACAAGAAAGCTTCGTCAAATGCACTCGCCGAACATTCCGAAAGCAGGCAGCATGACATAGATTGGAGCAATGCGCGCATTTTAAAAACCGAAAAGAATCTCAAAAGCCGCCTATATCTGGAATCATTAATCATTCAGACAACCGACCACACTCTTAATCGCACTGACGGGGCACTTCATAGTGCATACGCCCGCTGCCTAGGGCACATTTTAAAGCATAAATAGCCAGCCTTTCGCGTTTGTACCTTTTTGTGAACAAGGCTCCCGTGTGGGAGCCGAAACGTCGTTTAAAGTGTTCATTGTTTTTTGGACGGTGTTCTGCCTTCTTCTTCATGTACACCCCCGACCAGACGGGTTTCGGTCCAACCCTCGACTTCATCAACTTACGCCGGTCGTATGGCCAAAGAGCAATCACCGAAATCCGTCGATTTACTTCCGTGACTACTCGAGTGGCATCATTCAAAGGTCACTTGAACTTCAACATGACATGCAAGACCCTTGGTCTCATTCCTCGGTCCCTCCGCCTCAACAGGCCCGTTGCAACAAGTTTCGGCTACAGTGTGGTCGCCAAGGCTGAACGACTTCTATTACAGGCAAGAATTTTAGATTGCAAACAAACAATTAGGAAACTAGAAAACGAAGCTTTCTTTGCACGACGCCAGCTAGAGCACCAGTACCAAGGCTGAACGACTTCTATTACAGGCAAGAATTTTAGATTGCAAACAAACAATTAGGAAACTAGAAAACGAAGCTTTCTTTGCACGACGCCAGCTAGAGCACCAGTACTCAGCAGTTTTCCCAAGCGTGCAGCTACACGCCAATTTTCAGGCCAAATTAACTGCAGCCAGAGCAGAACAGTCTCACGAAAACAAACTCAACAGGCTTACACATCAGGATAGGCCTGCAAGCAGCAACGTCACTTTGTCAACAGTTCACAGCCTGTCCTCGTATAAGCCTAATCCGGCTGAAATGTCCGTACTTAACTTGGGCCTAAACTTCAATGTGGCGCCGGCGCCAGACAAAAGAAAAATTGTATGCGCGGTGGAGAATGCAATCAGCAAGGTGGAACCATTCCGCCGCGAAGAAGCCCGTACTCGCGCGATCGGCGCTCTTTCGAGGTTGCGTCCGCTTCAGGCCTCCTCGACACTCTCTTCAGCTCAGCGCAACGCAATCAAGCAACTCCAGGCTAATGTAGATTTGGTCATTCTACCAGCTGACAAAGGAAATTCCACTGTTCTTCTCGACAAGATCGACTACAAGAGCAAAATGCTGGCCCTGCTGAATGACCAGAGCACTTACGTGCGTCTCAAGAAGGACCCAACGGCAAAGATACAGACACAGTTGCAAAAGCTTCTATCGGACGTCTTTCGAGTGGTGCCACCCCAGCACAAGTCCCTCTACTTCGCGCTACTATGTCACAATGGCTCAGCTCCGGCGTTGTATGGCCTTCCTAAGATACACAAAACCGATGTTCCAATGAGGCCTATCGTAGATTTCACCCGTTCACCCCTCTACAAGCTCTCTGGCTTCCTGCATCGCATACTTGCTCCGCTCGTCGGAAGAACCCCCACCAATGTGCGTCATTCTGCTCACTTTATAGAAAAAGTTCGAAACGTGCGTCTTGACGACTGTGACATGATGGTCTCTTTTGATGTCAAGTCGCTCTTCACGAGCGTTCCAATTGACTTAGCAGTCGAGGTTTGCGCGGCAGCCCTGGAATCTGATGCCACTTTGCCTGGCAGGTCGCCAATCGATGTACCGGATCTCAGGCGACTCCTGCATTTCTGCCTGAGTAACACTTATTTTACTTTCGACCATGTGTTTTACAAACAAGTTCACGGCACAGCCATGGGCGCTTCAGTTTCTGTTACCGCTGCAAACCTAACAATGGAATGGCTGGAAAGCCGCGCACTAGATTAATTCAGCCCACAACCAAAGATTTTTGTGCGGTACGTCGATGACTGTTTTTCTATTATCAAGAAGGATGCTTTACTTGATTTCACAGCGCATCTTAACAGCATCGAAGAAGCCATCCAGTTCACAGTCGAACAAGAAGAGAATGGACAGCTTCCATTTTTGGACGTCTTAGTGAAACGAAGCCAAACCGCACTCTCATTCAAAGTGTACAGAAAGAGCACTCATACTGGCCGCTATCTTCACTTTAACTCCCTTCACCCAGCCTCTCACAAGAGATCAGTGGTTGCCTCGCTTTTCGTCGAGCAGACCGCATCTGCACAGAGCCAGAGGACGCCAAAGCCGACCGTCAAAGAGTTCGCAAGGACCTCTCCGAATGTGGCTACCCTTTGCCTTTCGTCAACGCTGTGGAACGAAAACTGTTGCGACCCCCGCGATCTGACAGTGGCCCAGCCACCAAAAAACGTGCACCTGTGCCATATGTGCCCGGGATCAGCGAAACCTTGGCGCGCATCCTGCGTTCTTACGACGTCGAGGTGTCACATGTGCCGGCGAAGAAGTTGCGGCAAACTCTCGTGAACGTGAAAGACTGCCTGCCAAAGGAAAAGTTTCCGGGCGTAGTGTACAGTATACCGTGTAGAGACTGTAACCATGTGTATGTGGGTGAAAGTGGAAACTTTGTTAAAAGATTGAAACAACACCAGTATGATGTTGAAAACAAGAAAGCTTCGTCAAATGCACTCGCCGAACATTCCGAAAGCAGGCAGCATGACATAGATTGGAGCAATGCGCGCATTTTAAAAACCGAAAAGAATCTCAAAAGCCGCCTATATCTGGAATCATTAATCATTCAGACAACCGACCACACTCTTAATCGCACTGACGGGGCACTTCATAGTGCATACGCCCGCTGCCTAGGGCACATTTTAAAGCATAAATAGCCAGCCTTTCGCGTTTGTACCTTTTTGTGAACAAGGCTCCCGTGTGGGAGCCGAAACGTCGTTTAAAGTGTTCATTGTTTTTTGGTCGGTGTTCTGCCTTCTTCTTCATGTACACCCCCGACCAGACGGGTTTCCGTCCAACCCTCGACTTCAGGGATCACTAAGATAGAAAAACGTACTCGTATTGCTCGCCTCAACATTCCATGATGAAGCATGCTCCAGAAAAACTAGTGCTGGATGAGCGGAGAGTTTCACAAGTACGTTTGAAAATGTCCAAGCTCTTCTAGCCTCACATGATCAAGAACGAAGGCATAAGAAATTCCATTCCCACGACATCCATTATGTCGACGCATTAAGAATGGGCGGAAAGGAAACGCCTCACACCCTTCATATTTTGTGGGCGCAAACTTTATGTTCATGTAGAATATTTTCCTTTAAGTTTTCATAAAGTTTGTGCCCACAGAACATCATGTGCATCTTCCAACTCGCCTATCATTCAATTCTGTTGTCTCAGACTATGCTGCACATATGTACGGGGGTAATGTCATCTGCGACAAAAATGACATGTTCGCGCGTGGGCAAAAACACGTGAAAGCCGAGTGGAATGCTCAGCTTTTTGACGAATTTCGCAGTGCGGCCCATCCATTCTGAATACAGTGTAAGAAAGAAGTCAATATTTTGTGTAATCATAATTTGATGTAATAAGATGACAGAGGAAGGGTCGCTACGGTTTGCGCCGAAAGTAATGCGAAAAGGTTGGTATAACTTTCTTATTTTCTGACAGACGTCGTTTTAATTCTAAACGCTTGTAGAGCATCTGTTTCCCTATTCGAAGGTACAACTTAAGACAGCCTCCACCACAAGCAATGGATTTGGGCCAGCATCAATTTATCCACTGGGTGCCTATTCGTTTCACTTGTCGGTTATTTTTTCCCTCTGCATGGTTTGTATTCAACGAATTGTATTCCTTGCTTAAAATTTTTAAAGAATCTCAGCCCATTGCTCTTGTCAATGGCGCCATAGCCGTGAACATTCAGCAGCCTCCTGTGTACATCGGACAGCCTGCATCTTTGCTTCGTAAAACTCCATTTCTTCCCTTTGGAATTCATTAGCTACGAGCGCTAAAAAAATAAAGCTTATTATAGAGGAAGAGTTACTCTACAATCGCATAGAATTTGTACGATGTATATCAGGTGATAAGCACGTTATGTGAACTTTGCATTATTGCGTTGCTTCCGCTAATTGATAACATACATGCAGCTCAAAAAAATTCAGGGGGCACTTTGACTGTCTAAAGTGCGTAGAGGCGAAAGCGTTTTCCGCACCACTTTCAGTGCTTCTGTGGCACTGGTGGCGTCACATGTAATTGAGTACTAATTACTAAGTGATGACAAATCTCTAATTAATGGTTAATTACTGATTAATGCCTGAATACTAATTAACTGCTAATTAAGCTTAATCTTAAGCTTCGCCTTTAGGAATGGAACGCGACAGCGTGTTGTAGCGCTGCCAGGGAGTCCACGGAACGCCACCACCCGTTCGGCGCGATGCCTTGCCGTTTCAACGCAACGGTTTTTGAGGAAAGGAAATGGCGCAGTAACTCTCTGTCATCTCGGTGGACAATGAACCGCACTGTAGAGGAACGGAGGAAGTGGGAGTGAAAGAAGAAATACGAAGATTGCCCGTAATGAAGAAAATGAAAATTGTATTTGAGGAAAGAAAATTACGCAGTAACTGTCTCACATAACTCTGTGGACAGCCGTCAAAATTCAGGGGGGGGGGGATGCACTTTTTTGACCTAAAGTGTGGTCACTGATGTGTGGTTAAGATGTTAAGCTTCGCCTCTAAGAGTGGAACGCGCGAGCGTCTTGCAACGCTGCCAGGGAGTCCATAGAACGCCATCGCCCATTCGGTTCTACGCCTCGCTCGTCGGTAAATTGGTTTTTGAGGAAAGGAAATGTATTTCTCTCTCATATCTCAGTGGACACCTAAACCTCGCCGGAAGGGAAGGGAGGAGGATGGCAGTGAGCGAAGACACCGTATTCACTAGACGTGCCTTTGTTCATTCCAAACCATCGAGCTGGCATGGCGGATTGGATAGCATGCTCGTCTCGCACTCCGAAGACCGGGGTTCGATTCCCGAGCTCGACCAATTTCTTACCATGTTTTATTTATTTATATGGCCTGACTAGAGAAGTTAATTAGGCTAATTGGGTAATTAAGCAATTAACTAAGCTCAGTCCCACTTACTTGGAGCATCACTATATGGTCCCTTCAATTAGTTGCATGGTTACTAGCCAAAGTACAATTGGCCCCGTTTGAAATTGGCGCACTGTGATGTCACGACCGTTTCGACCAACTGAAAAGCGTGACATTCTCTGTCGACAACTGCTGCTTACAACGATGAGACATTAAAGGCTTTCGCCTTAAAAATTTCTTCTCCGGAACGATGAGAGAAACCCTACTCGAGCAAAGGTGCTAAAAGGAAGTCTACACCAGGATAAAAGCAGCATATAGAGGAGAATTTTCCAGCAAGGATATTTGCTGCTTTGTACATTATGTAAATGCAGAAATGCTGCCGCTTACGGCAGGGACCAATCAGCATATCTGCACGTAAATGACGCCGCCAGCAAACTCACTGCGGAAGATCCGAGAACACCGCTCAGGTAGTCGGGTCATTCGCTGGGGCTAATATTTAATGAGCTAGTATTTTGATCGCGGACATTCCGAAGACGCAAATTGTAATGAACGCGGTTTCAGTGCCCTTTCATTAATTTCAACTCCGCGTAGCCTCCGCTAGTGTCATTCGGTTATGGCTCTCACCACAACGTCCTGAACAACATCACCCTGAGGCACACCTAGACGCGCTCAAATGAATGCTACAGACGGCGTTATACACAGCGCGTGTTCTTTGAAAAAATTTGTTCTTTCTCTACCGGCCCATTCTAACGAAGTTTTCGCAAATTGCGCCCGTAGTTTGATTAAGCCAGAACAGAGGACAAGGGAGAAATTTTCCATGATGGACTTGGCCCTCATTATCTTCGCGATGAAAGTGATTGCAGTGTTGCTTTGAAATTCGTTGATGAGCCTTCGATCCTTACATATGCTAATATTTATTTAGCAAGTTAGCAGTGGCTGCCAACACCGTTAATGCACTTTGGGTCAACGGGCCTGTACAGTTCTGCTTCACTCAGCCGTTTTCGCAGATTCAAACATTAAGCTACCCTATTTCGAAAGCGAACTGCCTCATTAGCTAGTTTTTATGAACATGCGAGCAAGCCCTCATAAGGTATACGTTGGCGCTATAGGTTGGTTTATGGTTTATGGGGTTTAACGTCCGAAAGCGACTCAGGCTATGAGAGACGCCGTAGTGAAGGGCTCCGGAAATTTCGACCACCTGGGGTTCTTTAACGTGCACTGACATCGCACAGCACACGGGCCTCTAAAATTTCTCCTCCAACAGTAATTCAGCCGCCGCGGCCGGGATCGAACTCGCGTCTTTTGGGTCAGCAGCCGAGCACCATAACCACTGAGCCACCGCGGCGGCGCTAGGTTAGCGCTATACCGCGAATTCTTAATAAGTTGATGGAAACGACTCAACAACGCTAACAGACAGGTCCATCACGTATTAGCGCTGTTAAGTCGTTTCCGTCTACATACACGTACCCAAGCAGAGCAGCTAATGGGCCCAATATCGGAAATGTATTGGCAATTGCCGGTTCCACAAATAAGGACCAGAGTAAAGCCATTCATTTCCAATGTTGGACTGATTATCTGTGCTGCCTGGGAACCAGCCCGATTAAGCCCTCCTCTTGAGTTTTAACAAGACATAGTGCTCAATTTAATATCTTCTTTTTCTATCGATATCATTTCTAGAATGCTTTCTGTGGACCCTGAAGGAACTCAAGGACTCGGTGCCTCAAGACTGCATCGACCAGTTCGAGGACGCGTGTGGCATCGTAGTTCGTCAGCACAGCAGAGATCTTTGCCCAGATGGAGAGGGAGACTACTGATCTTCCAGCAGCAGTGCCTAGAAAATGTTCACTCAGAAATAAGAAAATTCTGAGAAATACACAGTGCATATTAGTTCTTGATATCACCGTCGCATTACATTAATGAAAGAATAGCGCTGTTCCGACCCAGTTGTTGGTTGTTGTCATTGTTCTAATCAACTTTCATATTTTATTTGATTCCATGTTACCTTAACGGCCGCGTTTCACTTGACCACAACGTAGAATAAGTGAACGCAGAGGGATAGAAAAACACCACAAAGCACTCACATTAACTAGCTTACTGCTTCCCGCTCCGTCCACACTTATACAAATCAACGCGTAAGCGCACCTACGAAAAAAAAATACAAACAATCAGGGGAAATTTCACGTCCCTCATCTATGGCAGCGAAAAACTTCGCATGAAACAAAACCACGGAAAAAACTAAAACAACATTTCTGCACACCGAAGGAGCTCAACAAACTATTAGTACATATACCCGCAGCCTTGAAACCGCCGTTATCGGGTCAATGCGCCTAAGAAAAGCCGCTCCTTATCGCTTACTAACATATATGGCATGCTGACGCAATTTTCTTCAAGCGTTGAAATTTCGCCAGTTGCAACTATCTTCATCGTGGTCTTATCAGGGGACCTGCGCAAAATTTGTGTGCTCTAAGAAAAGTCCATGTTTTCAGTCTCTGGAATTTATACCTGGGTGTCCAGAGAAAACCCCAGTGGTGTTTATTGTTAATGAGGTATTTTTAAGGAGCAAGGGTAGCTTTGACCAAAGAGTGTCATAACATAAGGTGGTTTTCATTGCACAAGGTGGCGTCAACGACCCATTTCCCAAGGATTTCACACTAAAGAAGCCGTGCACTAGACCAGGACAGTGCTTGTACCATTGCATCACTGGTTGGTAGGCTGCAGCAACCCCGCACCTCCCGCATGCGAGGCGGAGGCTCAAACCACTACGGTTACCCCACTGCGGTTAACCACTGCGGTTACCCCAGTGGTGTTGTGTCCCCTGAGCCTTTCATTTAAACATCTGCCAGCTTCGCCGGCGGAGCCAACAGAGGTCACCACGACAAATATCAGCAAGAAGTTTTATTCGGCGCTGCTATCCCTCTGGCAAATTACAGAATTGTCCCACCACGTTATGATGAGCAAAGTTCGAGTTTACATGAGTTCACTCTTTCTAAGTACAAAAGCGGCCCTGCGCTCTCCATACACGAAGATGCCTATAGCAACCTGGCTACAGCTATAGTCCTCACCTGCAGGAGAGCTCGCGCACGGGCACTCCACAAACACACGGGCGAGGACGCGGTTGTAGCCATCACGAACCCCTCCCTCCAACCGATTGCCACCCTTCACATAACTCCTACTGCCACTTCGGAGGAGGCCGAGGAGGCCGCCATTGCCCTGGCCATCACACGTACGAAGGCCCGATATATTCTATCCGGCTCTAAAACTGCCATACTAAATTTTTCTCGCGGAAGAGTTCACGTCCCTGCATTTCGCATACTGAACTCCCTCGCCGCACACCCACCCCGCCACATGGAGTTGATATGGGTGCCTGCCCACACCGGGAATCCCGGAAACGAGGCCGCCAACGCTTTAGCCCGAGGTTCTCTCAACCGGGCACCGGCGGCCTCCGACCTGGGGTTCTCGCGGGAGCGCATGCACTCATTCAGAGAAATGACGCAGGCCTGCAAAGCCGAGCGTCGGCTCTACCTTCCACCCCATCCCACCCTCGACTATTATCATCAGACACTTTGGAGGTGGCTTCAAACACGCACACCTTACCCTCCCCTTATATACGCTCACGCTATCACCAAGTCTTCACAAACCCCTCCTGTACCCTCTGCCACCACCCCAAAGTGACTCTAGACCATGTCCTTTTCCTTCTCTCCGGCGGATCCTCCCCCGCGGGGCCTGGAGCACCTTACCACTTGGGAGGCATGGGAGACGCAACTGCGTTCTGAGGACCCGGCCAAGCAAGCGATCGCCACCGGCCGGGCTGCCAGCGTCATGACCTCTCCAGGTCGGAAATTGAAAAGTTGGAGGTACTCATCAGGAAAGCCTACAAGACGGCACTGGGGCTACCGAACTCCACGCCAACGGCAAAGCTCATGGCTCTAATAGTTCATAATACCCTCAAAGAGATGTGGGAAGCACAATGGCTCTCACAACTAAGTAGGCTCGCACTTACAAAACCCGGCAGAGAACTGCTCGAAAAAATCCATGTTAATCAGCCCTATACAATTGACCAAAGAGAAGAGGTCCCACGCGATGTGAAAAGACGCATGAACGTGCACCCCATTCCGCGGAATATGCATCCAGCCTATAACATCGAGAGGAGTAAAGCAGGAGGGGAAGCCCTGAAGAAGAAATGGTTTGGTTTAGTTTGGTTTTATGGGGTTTAACGTCCCAAAGCGACTAAAGCTATGAGAGACGCCGTACTGGAGGGCTCCGGAAATTTCGACCACCTGGGGTTCTTTAATGTGCACCGACGACATCGCTTAGTGCACGGGCCTCTAGAATTTCTCCTCCAAAGAGAAATGGGACAAGCAAATTAACACCCTTTTCGTGGATGCAGCAGGACCAAAGAATGGAGTCATGACTATTGGGGTCTCAACGCCTTCAGGGTCGATGGTGAACTGCGCCTCGGTGAAAACATCTAACCCCACTCACGCAGAGGGGGCAGCTATTGCATTAGCTGTAGCATCTAACCCAACGCCGTTGTGCTCAATGATTCCCAGAACGCCTGTCGCAACTTGAATAACGGATTAATTCACAAGTCAGGGTTGTCATTGCTGACTAAGCATCCACCCAACCAAGTCTCAGTCATCTGGTTCCCCGGTCACCTGGAACTACCAGGAGGAAACGAAGCCGCCCACAGGCATGCCCGAGCTCTCCTATACCGGGCGTCTCCCCCTGATGCCCATGAAGGGTGCCGTGAGCTAATAGGTTTAGCAGTGTATGCTGACAATCTTGCGCCATACAGAACAGCCAGAAAAGAGTACCCAACACCACACAAATCCCTCGACAAGTTAGAAGAGAACACCCTTAGGAGACTACAAAACAACACATACCAAAAACCATGCTAAATTACACCAGTTGTACCCTACACTATACTCTCCGCAGTGTCCACATTGTGGAGCGGTAGCTAACCTCTACCATATGGTGTGGGCATGCCAATATAATCAATTAGTTGACCCCATTCCCAACCCCTCGGAGGAGCAGTGGGAGGCTATTCTGCTCAGCGATGATCCTGACCGTCGGCACTGGCTGGTGGGAGGGCCAGCGCAGCAGCAGCAGCCAGTGGACTACCGGACTAGGCGGCCCACCCACTTGTTCTGAGAATATTGCCACGCGCCTAACGCGCCGCGCGTCCTCCGCGCTGAGTCGAAGAAGACGACGAAGCGGCGGCGGGCTCTCGTGGCGCGCTGTTCTGTTCTGTGTCGTGGAAGCTGGCTCCATAATTAAAAGAAGGCTCCCGGTCTTGGGTTCTTTCCGACGTCTACCTTCACGGCTCCTCTGGTCGTGACACTGGTGGAGGTGCGGCCGATGCTCCCTACTCCTGAGGACGACTCGACGCGTCCGCCTCTAGTGACCACCCCTGTCCATCGTGCCAGCCGGAGGATCCGCGGCCTGTCCCCCGAGGCCCTTCCTATTGTCAGCGCGCCTTCAACTACCACTCCACTCATGGCGACGCCACTGCCCGCCCTGCCTACGACTGTCTCTGCAGCCAGCCCCACCTATCTAACCCTTCAGACTCCACGCACGCCTAAGCCCTTTCACGGCGACCTGTTTGAAGATGCCGAAGACTGGTTGGCTCACTACGAACGTGTCGCGACCTTTAACTGCTGGGACGACGCTACACAGCTCCGTAACGTTTACTTCAGCCTTGAAGACTCTTCACGAACGTGGTTCGAAAACCATGAGACTACTTTCTCTACGTGGCCGGACTTTCGACGTCAGCTCCTGAGTACGTACGCCAACAGAGACCGCCGGGAGAGCGCAGAGCGTGCACTGTCCTCTCGAATTCAGCTTCCCAATGAGGGTGTTGCCATGTACGTCGAGGATGTGAAGCGTCTTTGCCATCGCGCCGATCCGGCCATGCCTGAAGAAAAAAAGCTGCGGCACCTGATGCGCGGCGTAAAAGACCAGCTCTTTTCCGGCCTCGTGCGGAACCCGCCCTACACCGTCGCGGAGTTCCTGGCCGACGCCGTGCACATGGAGAAATTGCTGCAGCAAAGATCCCATCAGTACGACCGGCAACTGCGCCAAACGTCGACTCTATCAACGTTGGACCGGTTCGACCATGATCCCAGGACGAATCCGGACTCCCTTCGCGAACTCATCCGTTCCGTGGTCCGCGAGGAGCTGCAGCACCTTCAAGCCACCTTTGCCTCTCGCGTCGATTCCGTCACCAGCGTCATCCGCGAGGAAGGCCGACAGGCACTCAGGGCGCAAGACGCTGCAGCTGTGCCGCCGCCGCAACCGACCCCATACGATCCCGCGCCGTATCCGACTCCTGTCCAGCCAGTCACGTACGCGGACGTCGTGCGCCGCGCGGCCCCATCTCCTGGGCCTTCGCCTTACACCGCACCATTGGTCGCGGTGCACTCTGCCCAGCCGACTCCTTACTGGGCGGATCGGCGCCAGGCACCGCGGAAGACTGACCTCTGGCGCACTCCGGATCAACGCCCGCTCTGCTACCACTGTGGTGAGGCCGGCCATCTCTACCGGCGGTGCCCCTATCGCGAAATGGGACTACGCGGTTTTTCTGTCGACAGCCCCCGTCCACGCCCTGGAGAGCGCCCTCAAGACATCGCCGAGTATGTCACCCGCCAGCGTAGTTCACCATCTCCTCCGCGCCGCGAGTCGCGATCGCCCTCTCCACGCCGGTCTTCGCCCTCTGGGTCCCGTTTCGCCTCAGGACAACGTGGTTCCTCGAGCCCTCGTCGGGAAAACTAGCTCCGGCGGCCTTTGGAGGCGAGGCCGCTGAACGCCGTTCTGACGCAAAGCTTCCACCGCTGCAGCAACTGAATCGCCCCGACGTCGCACGCCGCATCGCTGCACAGTTTTCCCCGACGCGCCTTTCGTATCGCCGCGATGCCGCAACCCCAATCGCCGACCCGCTTCCGCCGCCGCACCGACCCAATCGCCCCGACGCCCAATGCCGCATCGCCGAAGAGTTTCCCCCAACGCGCCGCTTGAATCGCTCCGACAGCGCAACCCCAGTCGCCGACCAGGTTCCGCCGCCGCACCGACTGAATCCTCCACAACAGCCATCGACGGGCCGTGCTGAAGGCAGGGTCTCCTTGGATATCCCTGTTCTCGTCGACACAAAGGAGGTCAGCGCGTTGGTTGATACGGGCGCAGATTACTCTATCCTTAGCGGACGGCTTGCGACGGCCCTGAAAAAAGTGACGACACCCTGGGACGGTCCCGACATACGCACGGCAGGCGGACATCTTGTCGCACCACTCGGCATGTGTGCGGCCCGGGTTACGGTTCGAGGCTGCACATTCGTTGCCACTTTTCTCGTTCTCCGCTAATGTTCTCGCGATGTCATCCTTGGCATCGACTTTCTTCGCGAGCACGGTGCGAACATAGACCTCCCGAACCGCTTGGTGACGTTTTCTATCGCAATGGCCACAGAAGAACCTGCGCACCAGGGTTCTCGGTCCGCCCTGCGAGTCGCCGACGATAACGTTACGGTGCCACCACGTGCCAGCATTCTCACGAGAGTTACCTGCGACGAGCCACATAGGGGACTCCGGGTTGTCGAGCCTAATGTCTCCCTCGTACTCACTAAGGGGGTTGCGGTGGCACGGGGCCTTGGATCCTTTCATGACGGTTGTACAGAGGTCCTTGTCACCAACTTCTGCAATGAACATCGACATCTGTTCCGTGGCACAGCCATCGCTTACGTCGACCATGTTCAGGAAGTGGCCGAATACTTTGCTTGTGCAAAGGACACACCTGGAGCTGACGCCGAAGCGGTCACCAGCGTAGACATAAATCCTGGCCTTCCACCCACTGAAAAGAGGCAACTCCAGGACCTCTTGCGGGAGTTTGGTGCGTGTTTCACGTCGTCGTCCAAAGTGCGCCAAACATCGATAGTTAAACACCACATTATCACGCATGAAGGAGCCCGACCCATCCATCAGCAGCCCTATCGTGTGTCCCCTCGTGAGCGAGATGCTATTCAAACACAGGTCGAAGAGATGCTCACAGACGGCGTCATCCAACCGTCAAGCAGTCCGTGGTCGTCTCCTGTCGTCCTCGTGAAAAAGAAAGACGGGACACTACGGTTCTGCGTCGACTTATGGAAGCTGAACAGTGTGACCAAGAAAGACGTGTACCCGCTCCCGCGTATCGACGACTCCCTCGACCGACTTCGTCAAGCCAAGTACTTCTCTTCGGTCGACCTCAGAAGTGGTTATTGGCAGATAGAAGTTGATGAAAGGGACTGTGAGAAAACCGCCTTCATTACACCGGACGGGCTGTATGAATTTCGCGTCCTCCCATTCGGGCTCTGCTGTGCTCCTGCCACGTTCCAAAGAATGATGGACACCGTTCTCACCGGTTTGAAGTGGCAGACCTGTCTTGTTTATCTTGACGATGTCATCATTTTTTCCGCAACGTTCACGGAACATCTGCACCGCCTCAGGACTGTCCTCAAAGCCGTTCGATCCGCCAACCTCTCCCTCAAACCAGAAAAATGCCACTTTGGGTTCACCGAATTGAAGTTCCTCGGGCACGTCATTAGCGCTGACGGAATCCGCGCTGACCCAGAGAAGCTTCCTGCCGTTTCTGCCTTTCCGGTCCCTTCCCACAAAAAAGCAGTCCGAAATTTTCTGGGCCTGTGCTCCTATTATCGCCGCTTCATTAGAAACTTCGCCCAGCTCGCCAGCCCTCTGACGCTCCTAACCCGTGAAGACACGTCAGTTTCCTAGGGCAACAAACAACAGACTGCCTTCGACGAGTTACGACGCCTACTCCAATCACCACCCATCCTGGCACATTTCGACGAAAATGCCGATACGGAGGTGCACACGGATGCGAGCAACGTCGGTCTTGGCGCCGTTCTAGTTCAGCGGCAAAACGGTGTCGACAAAGTAATTGCCTACGCCAGCCGCGCACTGTCGCGTTCTGAGTTGAACTACTCTACCACGGAAAAAGGATGTTTAGCGGTAGTCTGGGCCGCCGCCAAGTTCCGCCCATACCTCTATGGCAGACCATTTCGTATCGTCACCGACCACCACTCGCTGTGCTGGCTGAAAAATTTAAAGGACCCTTGCGGCCGCCTAGCACGTTGGGCATTACGCCTGCAGGAATTCGATTTCACCGTCACCTACAAGTCAGGCAGGAAACACACCGACGCTGATACCTTGTCACGCGCTCCCGTCGAACCTCCTCCGCAAGACACCTCCGACGATGATAGCTTCCTTGGAGCGGTCAGCACATCTGACCTCGTTTCCAGACAGCGTGCCGACGCCGAGCTCCGTCTGCTCATCGAACATCTCGAAGGTGGGTGCCCTGAAATACCACGAAACCTAGCTCGTGGACTATCGTCGTTCTGCCTGCGGAGAGGGGTGCTTTATAAAAAGAACTCTACTTCAAGTCCGACAACTTACCTGCTCGTCATACCGTCTGATCTGCGGGATGAAGTCCTCCTTGCCTGCCATGATGAACCGACTTCCGGCCACCTTGGAGTTACCCGCACCTTATCCCGAATCCGGCAGAACTATTACTGGCCCAACCTAACTTCAAGTGTCAAGCATTATGTCCGGACATGCCGGCAATGCCAGCGGCGAAAAAAACCCGCGCTCAAGCCTCCTGTACTGCTTCAGTGCATCGAGCCGCCACAAATACCATTCGACAAAGTCGGCATGGACCTTCTGGGGCCATTTCCTCTCTCGTCTTCCGGCCACAAGTGGATCGTTGTCGCCACAGACTACTTGACCCGCTACGCTGAAACGAAGGCCCTTGCGCGAGGTACTGTCGCCGAAGTTGCCCACTTCTTTATGCACGACATCGTGCTTAGACACGGCGCCCCATCGGCCATCATTACTGACCGAGGCAAGGCGTTTACAGCCCGACTCCTACGTGACATCTTAGCGCTTAGCCATACATCTCATCGACCAACAACAGCGTATCATCCCCAAACCAATGGTCTAACGGAACGGCTCAACAAAGCATTGGCGGACATGATCTCGATGTACGTCGACGTTGAACACAAAACCTGGGATGAGGTCTTGCCGTACGTCACCTTCGCATATAACACCGCGACGCAGGAAACCACCCAGTTCACCCCGTTCCGTCTCGTGTATGGCAGAGAGGTCCGCATGATGCTAGACGCCATGCTGCCGTACGGCGACGCAGAGCTTCCCCCTGAAGCTGGCCACTTCGTGGAGCAAGCAGAGCAGGCCCGTCAGCTGGCCCGCTTGCACATCAAGGACCAGCAATCCGCCGATGCCCGACACTATAACCTTCAGCACAGGGACGTGCACTACGAGCCGGGCGACCACGTGTGGGTGTGGACACCAGTGCGCCGCAAGGGATTGTGCGAAAAGCTTTTAAACAGGTATTTTGGCCTGTACAGAGTCCTGTGCCGCCTGAACAGCGTCAACTACGAAGTTGTCCCCCATGGAACTGTGGTCGCCGGCCCTCAGCGTCAACGGCCTGAAATCGTGCATGTAGTGCGCTTAAAGCCGTACTTTTCGCGTGACTGAGCGCTGTGTACACGCTGTTTCGTACCTTTTCCCCTTACCCCACGTGTGAACTTGACTCTCCCTGCATGTCATCTAGCGCGCACTGTATAGTTCACCTCACCCCCAGTCTTTTTTTTTTGTTCCTCCTCCCCTCACTGTACATACCCCATTCCACATCGAGAGAGAGAGAGAAAACTTTATTTACAAAGGAATTCGGGGCACGCCCCAGGGTCCCCGCACGACCCCACTGCACTCAAGTGTTTATGTTCCTGAGGTCCATAACACTGGCAGCACGGCCGGTGGCGATGGTCTGCACGGCCGGGTCCTCCGAGTGCAGCAGGGTCTCCCAGTCCTCCCAGGTCTTGAGGTTCTCTAGGTCCCGCAGGGGAGGGTCCGCCGGGCAGAGGGAAAGGATGTGGAGGGAAGAAGCGAAGGGTTCTGGGCATAGGGCGCAAGCAGGAGTGGGGAAGGAGGGATGATAGTGGGTTAGGGTAAGGGGCGAGGGGAGAGTATGTGTTTGTAATCTGCGCCAGAGTGTTGCGTGTCTGTTATCTAGGGAGGGGTGGGGCGGGGGGTAGAGCTGGCGAGAGGCTCTGTATGCCTGGGTCAGCTCACTGAATGAGTGCATGCGATCCTTCGTGAATCCCCGATCCGAGGCCACCTGAGCCCGGTTTAAAGAACCTCGGGCTAAAAGGTTGGCGGCCTCGTTTCCGGGATTCCCGGAGTGCGCAGGCACCCATATCAGCTCCACTTGGCGGGGCGGGGGTGCATCGGGCGAGTCCAGTATGCCAAAAGCAGGGACATGAACTCGGCCTCGAGCGAAATTTAGAATCGCAGTTTTAGAGTCAGTTAAAATATACCGGGCTTCCGTGCGGGTTATAGCAAGTGCAATGGCGGCTTCCTCTGCAGCCTCTGGGGACGTATCTGGAGGGAGAGGTAGTGTGAGGAGGGTGGATGAAGAGGAGTCCACTGCAGCTGCTGTCGCTTCATCACCCGTGCAGGCAGCGTCCACCCATACGGCGTCCGGCTGGGGGCCGTACGCTCGATGGTGTGCCTTCGCACGGGCTCTGCGGCGCTGCTCATGGTGGGACGGGTGCATATTCCTCGGGAGCGGCCTGATGAGAAGCTCTCGGTGAAGGGATCGTGGGATGGCGAGAAGGGTTGGGTCGTTGGCCGGTATTTTGATTCCCAGGGAGTCCAGGATATACCGACCTGTGGAAGGTTTTGTGAGCCTGATGTATTGGGCTGTCGGTGGGCCTCCACCAGTTCCCCGATCGTGTTGTGGAGGCCCAGGCCTAGTAATCTGTCTGTGGGTGTGTTGAGGGGAAGATGAAGTGCTACCTTGAATGCCTTGCGAATCAAAGCATCCAAAGCGTTTATGTCATGTTTGGATAGTTGTAAATATGGGGTAGTATACAGTACACGGCTAAGGACAAAGGCATGAATGAGGGGACATAGGTCGCCCTCCTTCATGCCTCTATGATGTCCCGAAACCCTGCGGATGAGGTGCGATATCGCGCCTGCAACCTGCTTGAGTTTCTTGAGGGTAGTGGTGTTTTTGCCATCGTTCTGGATGTGCAAGCCCAATACACGGAGGGTGCCAACCTCAGGTACCGGGTAACCATTCAATTCAATGGCAGTGGGGGAGCGGGGACAGCGGTGGTTCTTAGGCCGGATGAGGAGCAGTTCGGACTTCTCTGGGGAGCAAGACAGTCCGATGGTCCGTGCGTAATTTCGGGTGAGGGTTGCTGCTTCCTGTAATGTGTTCTCTATGTCGCCGTCACTGCCGTGGGTGATCCACAGGGTGATATCGTCGGCATAAAGAGTGTGCTTGAGGTGGGGAATAGTTGCCAATTTCCGGGCGAGGGGTATGAGGGTTATGTTAAAGAGAAAGGGGGAAAGGACGGACCCTTGAGGGGTGCCGATACTCTGAAGTGTGTAGGAGGTGGAAGACAGAGGGCCGAAGTGTATCTCAGCCGTGCGGTCAGTCAGGAATGCTTGAATGTAGGCATACGTGCGCACACCCACATTCAATGGGGATAGAGCAGTCATGATCGCCTGATGTTCAATGCGATGAAAAGCTTTGGAGAGATCCAAAGCTAAGACTGCCTTGGTGTGACCTGGAAGAAGCGGGTCAAAAAGGTCGTGTGTGAGTTGCAGCATGGCATCCTGTGCGGATAGATGAGGGCGGAATCCCACCATGCTATGCGGGTAGACGATGTTTGCTTTCGCGGGGGGGAATAATGCCACGCGCCTAACGCGCCGCGCGTCCTCCGCGCTGAGTCGAAGAAGACGACGAAGCGGCGGTGGGCTCTCGTGGCGCGCTGTTCTGTTCTGTGTCGTGGAAGCTGGCTCCATGAAAGCAAAAATCTGAACTCTTCGTGATCCGTCGTAAACAAAGAGGTAGGCGTACCACGACATCCCCCCCGCAAATAAACGTCTATGTTAATGGACGATCTGTCAAAGAGGTACAGACCATGAGGATACTGGGGTTGTATTTACAAACAAATGGAAAGAATACTGACACACTCACTAAGCTAAAACGCACGGTAGAAGCGACGGCGCGATTAATCCGCCGCATAGCTAACCGCAGACAAGGGGTGAGGGAAAGAGATTTATGCCGACTAGTGCAGGCCTTTGCGCTAAGCAGGATACTCTATGCCACCCCTTATCTCAAATTTTCGAAAGCAGAAAAGGACAAATTGGATAGTATGATACGGCAGGCCTATAAGGCTGCGTTAGGACTCCCACTAAATGCCTCAACTGAAAGGCTTATGAGGCTAGGAATACATAACACCTACAATGAACTGAAAGAAGCCCATTTAATGGCTCAAACAGCGCGATTAGCCAATTCCAGAACTGGCAGGAGTATTCTTACCAGGCTCGGAATTAACTTTCAACCTACGAATAACGATGCTAAAGTAGATTTACCCCGCGACTATAGGACGGCCCTACTAATCAAACCACTCCCCAAAAACATGCACCCCTTACACCATGAGGGTAGAAGACAAGCAAGAGCCAAAGCCTTACATAACAAATACAGACAGTGCGCTGGAACACTTTATGTAGATGCGGCAGAATACAAAAATACCAATGCCTTTCCAATTGTGGTTGTGAACGAGAATGGTGACCACATCGTCTCGGCGACAATCAAAACGAAATCCTCTGAAACGGCAGAAGAGGCGGCTATAGCCCTCGCCCTAGCGCATACCCAAGGGAGCATCATCTTCAGCGATTCCAAAATGGGTATCAATAATTTCGCTAAAGGGCGAATTACAAACACCTCCCTTAGAATCCTTAACGCAACCAAATTCTCACCAAATTATTCCGAATTGATATGGGTCCCAGCCCATTCGGGGAATCCGGGGAACGAGGCAGCCCACAATAAAGCCCGAGGTTTCGTCGACCGGGCAGTGGATGAGTCTGGCTCCCTGAATTTCACGAAGGACTCCATGATCACATATCATGATCTCACCAATCATTTTAAACTAGAGAGGAGAATTTTCCCCCCTCCAGACAAAAGACTTACTAAAGAACAAGAGGTTACGTGGCGTCGTCTACAGACGAGATCGATACGCACCCCATCACTCCTCGCGCACATTTATCCAGATCTTTACAACCCAAACTGCAAACACTGTGGCCACCGTGCTACCTACGATCACATCCTGTGGGACTGCAAAATAGAGCCACCTCCGGGTGATCTAGTTACAGCTCCTTCTCTCGAGCGGTGGGAGACCGTGCTGGCTAGCTCTGACCCCAGAACGCAAGTTTTGGCGGTGGAGTGGGCTGACAAAGTCGTCGAGGGCTATGTACTCTCGACCACTTAACGCGACCTCTTGCCAAGCTCTTCCCGGCGAATAAAATGTTTTACAATCAATCCATAATTAAAAGAAGGCTCCCGGTCTTGGGTTCTTCCCGACGTCTACCTTCATGGCTCCTCTGGTCGTGACAATATTGAACAAATAAAGATGTTTGTAATCAATCAATCAATCAATCAATCAATGAGCCTCCGGTACATGAACGTTTGAGTGCAGTATGGCCGTGCGGGGGCCCACGGACCTGTGCGTCCCAAACTCCCCAGTTGTAAATAAAGTTTTCACCACCACCACCACCTATTCCAACGCGTGCAAGGGACTAAGTGCAATATGCGAAGGGAGCCTGGTGAATTCGCCGCCGTCTTGGTGACGAAGTCTTACCCGACGGCCCCTTGGCTCAACCCACACGCGTTTACATCAGCTCGAGAAGCAAATCTCAGACCTACAGGCCGAATCAAGCGAGCATTGTCGAGGTTATGTAAACACTCTGCATGACGAGCGTTAGTGAAAACGGTCTGTTGCATCCTGCCGATATGCTGCCAGCTTTTCACACCGGAAGCATGTTCGCGAACTTTTGACAACGGCCCAGGACACAGTATCCCATGCCACTCTAGTGAAACCGCGCATTCAGTCTCGTCCCTTCAACTGAGATGCGATTCGTGCCAAAAAAGAAACAAAAGAAAATTGCCGACGATTACGTTACTTCGTAATGCGAAATTTTAGCGTAGCACATCAGCTGTTTCAGCTTTTCAATAGACTGAGGCAAAGAATTCGAGCAAGACATGTGCGCTCAATTGCAGACTTGTTATTTTTCACGCATATTCCTTCCTCAAGAAACACTTTGCTAACAGTCCTTTATTGTCATGAAAGATGCTTTGTGGTCGGAGGAATAGATAAACATATGCTTGACTTGCTGCACCAATGCCTGGTTCTCAAAGAGGTCTATACAAGTATTTCGCGAGGTTGCCACAGCCGCGGGAGGCGTTACGAGCGAGAGGAACGGGATGTTCTCTCACATGAGTGGTAAGGAATTCCTGTTTGTTTGTCGTTAAACCTACATCAAAGTCCGCACCCACCCACCCACCCTGCCACGTGGCAGGTGGCAGTTAATGTTTGATCGCGAGAACTCGCTCACCGTTGTCAGCGCTAACGCATACGGCTAGCGCACATCTCTCCCGCTCTCTCATCACCCCACGTACCTATAAGCAGGGTTAAGGCGTCCACTGACACAGAAAGACAGTTATGCGCATTTACTTTCCTTAGAATGATCGGAGTGTAAAATGTCAACGCCAACGCCATTAAACACAACCTGCGCCGCGTTTCTAGCACAACGTTGTCAATGCCAACGCATGCAGCGCACATCTGTCACTACCGCCTCGTAGCTTAAAGCTTGAATATCGTGTCCACTGTTCCAAGAGGGCAGTTATGCGCCTTCCCTCTCGTTCAGGTGTCCACCGAGATGTGTGAGACATAGTATTTTCTTTCCTCAAAAACCAATTTCCCCATTTTTTCCCTCCGCTTTCCAAGGTCCCGCTCCATTGGTTTCGCAGCTTCAAGCACGACTAAGGTGTGCACTGCTGGTTACAACGGACAACGGCGACGGCGACACCGCGAAACGCAGAGACAGGCACCAAAGAGCTGCGCTCTAAAACAGGCACTACTAGGCTTACATGACCGAGCACCCATCGGAAAGGATCACGCCTTAAAGCCTCAGGAAACCATGCTTGTGCAAAAATAGGCCTGGTTGTTGACGCGTGCCCGGGACTAGTCATCATTTTCCGGTTCTTGCCCCGCCCGGTGCCGATCGAAATGGCTCTCCGGCCGGATTGTGGCCCGCAGGACGTAGTTTCGATACCCCCACTCTAGAAGGCGAGCATGTCAGGAAGGATGAACTGACTCAATGCTGGCAATGTTTTTCCAAAGAAATTCCGTCCCACTTACCTCCGTTAACGACTCGACCCTTAGCCTAAAATGCATTTCGAACATATTGTATACATTTTCTGTTAAAGTTTGCGTCATTTTGTTCCTATGCTTAAAAACCATAACGAATGCTTCCTAAGTATGCAAGCGGTAAAACTGAACATTCTTACAAATATCTCTAAAATACAACTTTTTCTCGCTTAATGCATTTCTGAGGCATTAACAATATGATGCCTGTATATTCAGTGGGGCTTAAAAAAATGACTACAAGGTGACTTTACCACGTGCAACGAATTTGAACTGTTCGACGGCGGAACGAATCACTGGCCCGCCGATGATTGTCGAATGCTCGAGAGTCATTTTTTGTGGCTCCCTTGCGAAGAAAAACGGAAGAAAAGTTCGTTCGTCCGTTTCGCGCAATATGCCACTCGTGAATGGATGCACACTTTTAGGGTGAAAGGGTGAAGACATACATAGATCATGAAACATAGGACATTACGGAGGTACAAGAAAAAAATTCAGGGGGCACTTTGACTGTCTAAAGTGCGTAGAGGCGAAAGCGTTTTCCGCACCACTTTCAGTGCTTCTGTTGCACTGGTGGCGTCACATGTAATTGAGTACTAATTACTAAGTGATGGCAAATCACTAATTAATGGTTAATTACTGATTAATGCCTGATTACTAATTAACTGCTAATTAAGCGTAAGCTTAAGCTTCGCCTTTAGGAATGGAACGCGACAGCGTGTTGTAGCGCTGCCAGGGAGTCCACGGAACGCCACAACCCGTTCGGCGCGATGCCTTGCCGTTTCAACGCAACGGTTTTTGAGGAAAGGAAATGGCGCAGTAACTCTCTGTCATCTCGGTGGACAATGAACCGCACCGTAGAGGAACGAAGGAAGTGGGAGTGAAAGAAGAAATACGAAGATGGCCCGTAATGAAGAAAATGAAAATTGTATTTGAGGAAAGAAAATTACGCAGTAACTGTCTCACATATCTCGGTGGACACCCGTCAAAATTCAGGGGGGGGGGGGGGTGCACTTTTTTGACGTAAAGTGTGGTCACTGATGTGTGGTTAAGATGTTAAGCTTCGCCTCTAAGAGTGGAACGTGCGAGCGTCTTGCAACGCTGCCAGGGAGTCCATAGAACGCCATCGCCCATTCGGTTCTACGCCTCGCTCGTCGGTAAATTGGTTTTTGAGGAAAGAAAATGTATTTCTCTCTCATATCTCGGTGGACACCTAAACCTCGCCGGAAGGGAAGGGAGGAGGATGGCAGTGAGCGAAGACACCGTATTCACTAGACGTGCCTTTGTTCATTCCAAACCATCGAGCTGGCATGGCGGATTGGATAGCATGCTCGTCTCGCACTCCGAAGACCGGGGTTCGATTCCCGAGCTCGACCAATTTCTTACTAGGTTTTATTTATTTATATGGCCTGACTAGAGAAGTTAATTAGGCTAATTGGGTAATTAAGCAATTAACTAAGCTCAGTCCCACTTACTTGGAGAATCACTATATGGTCCCTTCAGTTGGTTGCATGGTTACTAGCCAAAGTACAATTGGCCCCGTTTGAAATTGGCGCACTGTGACGTCACGACCGTTTCGACCAACTGAAAAGCGTGACATTCTCTGTCGACAACTGCTGCTTACAACGATGAGACATTAAAGGATTTCGCCTTAAAAGTAGTGACATATATTTGAAAAGAAATAATGGGCCTCTTCGATTAACCGCGCTCGGGCAGCCCGCTGGCGGCCCGCAAGTTCGTCTCTGACAGGAAAACGTATCATGGTCACGTGGGCTGGCGGCCACCGGAACCAGCCCGCCGGCAATCACGGCGGCAAGCAAGTCGCGGATCACGGAGGACAAATGCTTTCTCTAGATCCGTTCTGCGTCTCATTGCTACGCACCCGTACGGTAGAAATAGGCTGCTTGTTATCGAAAACAACGACTTGCAGTCATTGAGGGCTCCGTGCCGAAGACTGCAGAACATGCAGCTGATCAAGCTCGCACTCGTATACATCGGCAACGACAACGCGAGCGCGTGTCTTCGGTGCACTGTGTAAGCTTCAAGAAATACTGAAAAGCATGCGATGAGCAATCGCAGTCTAACGTGTTTCAGTCGACACCACATAGGACGGAAAAACTGCCCGTGCGTTGTTTATTAAACGACAAGCCGTACTCTCGGATTATTGCGTGTTTGCTTACGCAGTAAGTATATATGACTGGTATGACCGCCGACGATCGACCCTGGTGGACTCTGCTGTGGTCGTTGCGATTTCTACGCTCGTAACCTGCTTCCTGTAAGCTGTAAGCAGAAAAGAATCGGGATACGTTCGTTCACTTGTAGTCTGTCGGCCACCGGCTTTTGCTGCGGGCAAGGAACGCATAATCTCGGCAAAAGCGCATATCAGCTTGCTGAACGTCCACCTAGAACAAGCGTGTGCACTGTATAAATTTAACTGCGTATCGTTTCTGTAATAATACAGTTTTATAGCAGAGAACTGGCACTGGAATGAAAGGCGCTACAATAAAGCCCTGCGTGTCGGCGCACGTTCCGCGTGTGTTTGCATGACGATCAGCGCTAGAGCTCATTTTTATCTCCTTTTTTTAAAATGAGCCAAACGTGAGGAGGTGCATGCCTGCGGTACTTCTCAGATATTTTGAGCATATGTGGCAGAAGGCCCGAGCATGAAGCTGTACAACAGTTAATTGGCGAAGACAGAATCAGCACTTCGTCGGCGCGACAACTGTGGCCACATATATGCCCGCAAATGTCTCGAGCAATGTGCTCGTGAGGGCTTTTAATAAAGGACATGTCAAGCGTTTTTCAAAGCATATCCACTTTTGCACTGCGCCAAACGCAATGAAGACCATACGCTCCCGTATCGCGCTCAACCAACACTTCGTAAAACACGTTCAGCACATGCATATATGCGCGCGTCTGAACGCGTACTCGTAACTGGAATCCGGCTGCTCTCGTGAAAGGCCTCAAACACCATCGCAATATCCGCCGGGCGCACGAAATTAACAGCCGAAATATTTTCTGAATCAGAAGTATGCGATCGTAATATGAAGCGAGCAATTGTGCTTGCGAGGTGGTGAGACGATCGAAATATGATCGCGCATACGCGCGCAAAACATATCAATAAACAGCGAGAACTACCGCAAAAGGTGCCATTTCGGGCGACACAGTCGATATGCACCGTGGCCTAGTCGAAACAAGCGCCTGCATCGCGCAAAACATCGCATGAAGAACCGCGGTCCTTCTAGTCCTTATAAAAATGGCCGCACGAGCTTCCCGCTACCATACACATCTCTGTCGTCTGCTAGCTGCCCGAGCGCTGCCAGCACAAAATCGTCCTGGCGAGTCGGGCCGCCGGCTGGCAGCCTGAAACCGCCCAGCCAGAGAAAAACGAACGCGTTCCGGGCAGCCACCGGAAGTGGGCGGAGCAACCCGAGAAAATTGAGCGCGCTCGGGCAGCCCGCAAGCAACCCGCGGGCTGCCAGAGGCGGATAATTGAAGAGGCCCAATGGTGCCAGGGAAAACTCGATCGGCGTCACATGTGGCCTGTGACTTCCATCTAAACACGCCACTGCTCAGAGGCGGGTATCAATGGCGGGGAAATGCAAAAGGCGCAAATGCGCTCTGCGATGTCGAGGACAGACGACTTCTGAAGAAAGGATACGGCGAAGGCACTGTCTCCCTTATCGGTGGCAGTTGTGGAGGTGAAAACATTTGTTTATTCTTGAGCCTTATGATTACAGCCTACTGATGGGTCCGCTCGGTACGCGTAGGGTGGCCGGGAGCTTTTGTCTCTCAGCGTTTTTAGAGCCCAGCCCACGAGCTGTTTTTCTGCAGCCGGGTCTGCGCTGGACACCGTGATATCCCATCGCTCTATGTCGGGGAGTGGCAATTCGTACGGTGGCTGGAGCTCAATGCAAATGTAGAGAATGGGTTCCCCGCAGAGGGTGCATTCAGGGGACAAAAACCCCAGGGTGGATAATGGAAAGGTGACCTAGGGATAGAAAGCTACGGGATTAAAGTTGTCGCCAGGTCACCAGCTCGAGTTGAGAGGAATTTGGTGGAGGGGGGAGGGGATACTGGTGCTGTTGCTCCATTCCACTCTCTACTGCTTTCCAACGTTACACCCATTCCCATGGCGAAAGCCCTCACCAATATACCTCTCTCACTCATTCGATGCGGATTACATTACACTTTGGACATCCAGTGATAACGTCGACCAAACGGAGGAACCCCTCAGGGCTGAGCCACACATCGTCGAGGCACACGCCACGGCAATGTGCCTTGCGTGCTCATCGACTAAATTAGAACTACTGCACCCTCCAAGGTGCCCCACAGACACAGGTCCTCCGCCCTATAACCAAGCCAACATCAAGGATAAACCAGTTCCCGAGGATGATAAGGTGCGCACACTGGACATCATTGTTCAAAACAACAGCAAGAATACTGCCATTACTATTAAACTCACGAACACAGTCTACCATACCATGAGACTGATTCGACGGATGCAGGAACACGACCTCCACCGCCTAATACAAGCCTTCGTAATAAGTCGAATAGGATGTTCCGTGCCATATCTGCTGCTGCTGTTGTTGTTGCCCCCACAGTAATGGCGCGTACCCGCTGTGGGGGATTGCCCAAGACAGAGCCGGCGACTTACAGGTACTCAAAGCGTTAAAAAAATGAACGGAAATTAAAAATTGATAAAGGTAGTAATAAAAACAGCAATAATAATAATAATAATAATAATAATACAATAAGTAAATAAATAAAAGAAAATTCAAATTTCTTCATTGCAAGAAACTAATCAGAAAAAGTAAATGCCCTAATATAACCTCACCACCAGCATCTAATCATCACCATCTAAAAGTAAATGCATTAAGGCAAACCTATAAAACGGCCCTCAGTATCACTAGGCACACGTCGACCGCCTATCTCCTCCTCATGAGATTTCACAAACTCTATATGAGCTTATCGAAGCCCATCGCACAGCGCAACTCGAACGCCTATCATCCACCACTATGGAGCGGCACATTCTCTCTGCCCTAGGCCTGAACCCTACAAGCTCCCTCAGACACATGCACTCAATCCCAGGAGCAATTCAATAATCCCATTTAACAATCCATCCACTCCCCAAAAATATCGGGGGCGCCTCAACCGCGTTTAGTGCATTGCGTCGTGCGCGTGTGTGTGTACTGTACTCAACCAGATCATGACGCGCGTGCGACCTGTACATATGTTAATATGTAGATAGACTTGTAACATTGTACCTCTACCCCCTCCTTTCTACTATCTCCTCACTCTTTTCATATCACTTCTACACACTGCCTGCTATCCTTTATTTCCGCTGCCCCAGCTCAGGTGCTTCCTACAGTGATAGCAGATGCCGGGGCAAGCAAAAATCTTTTCCTTCCATCTATTGTCATTAAAACAACTTACTACTACTACTACTCTCAACAGCACCGTAACACAAGGGAGGAAGGTGGAGTGAAAGACGAAAAAGATGAAGAGGTGCCTAGGCTCTGGAATAATTTCGACCCATGGGGATTGGAAGAAGACGACGACGGGATGGAGAGCACGAGACAAGCACGCGCAGAGAATAAAACAAGGAGCCCGTGGGCGCGAGGTGCACAGTCGACGTGGCCTTGCACAGAACGAGACGTGTCAGCGCAAGCGAAGGCCAGTCAGCCGTGTCCAGGCCCCAGACCGCCTAACATCAAAAGGCGCAGCAAAAGACTCCAGAAGGCATCGATGACACTCTGTAGGTTCTCTGGCAGTTATCCGGAACTACCCGCAGCTGGCTCCAGCACCCGATTAGAGGGATGGCCACCGTGACACGTCATCACATAAGGTGAGGACTCCGAGGAATACGAGGGGACGACAGCTAGATCCATAACCAGACTTTTTTTTTCACCTGATGTCTGGCAGGAATTTCTGGCCTGTAATGGGTCTTATGGTCATCGCTCAAACGGTTGGAGTATTTTAATTCGCTTGACGATCAAAGCATATTCTGCTCAGTCGTTGCCTGTGCCAAGCGTTCACCGCCTTTCGTCGGTGAATTCCCTCCAACGAATGATTTCAGTGTTACTAAGAAAATTTATTTTTTGAGGAAAGGAAATTGCCCAGTACCTCTCAACACCCGAACCACGCCGTTAGTGGAGAGAGGAAGGTGAGGGTGAAAGAACAAAAAAAGAAGTGGCTAAGTGGAGGGCTCCTCAATAAGTTCGATGTCAGTGCACGTTAAAGATCCCCAGGTGGTCGAAATTATTCCGGAGACCTCCACTAAGGCATCTCTTTCTTTCTTTGTTCACTCCTACCTTCCTCCTTTCTCTTACGGCGCGGTTCAGGTGTCCGCTGAGATATGGGAGACAGATACTGCTCCATTTCCTTTCCTCAAAGACCAATTTACCAATCTTTAACGTGCAGTGACATCGTAAAGCACACGGTCGCTTTTGCGTTTCGCCTCTATCGAAACGCGGCTGCCGCGGCCACGTCCGAATCGGAGTACCCCAGCTCAGTAGCTAAGCGCAGAATAACGCGTTCCTCCTCTCTTAACTCGGCTGTGGAAGCCCTTGGCTTCTAATCCCCTCAATTTCGTGTGCATATACCTTCCAGTGACGGCAACTTCGTGCCGTGACGTGTCACGTGCCTATAGCGTCCCGTCGAAAGGAATGTTAGCTAGAGGTGCCCTATAGGGTTGCTTCTCCAACTGGCGCGGAAAGCCAACACCCTCTAAGCCCGCGGCATGAATATCGCACCACGAATTCCGAAGAACATACTTGTGATGAAGTTGTGGAAGCCAAGCCCTAACCGTGTAGCTCTTCCCGAGCGTTGTAACGTGAAAACGTGAAGGGAAAGTGCCAGTGAACGCCAGCCACGTTGCGTAGCATTAGTTGGTCGCACCGTACTCCGACTACTTTGACTATGCGGCGGCCAAGGATCAGTACCCAGATCGAACCCGACCGCGGCGGCCGGTTTGCGATGCAGGTGAAACGCAGGAGGTGAAGGTGCGTTGTCAGTGCCAGTTGATGTCAGTGCACGGTAAAGATCACCGAGTGGTCGAAATTACTCTGGAGACCGCCACAACGGCACTACTTTCTTCCATTTTTCTTTTACTCCCACCTTTATCCCTTCCTTTACGGCGCGGTCCAGGTGTCCATAGATATGACAGATACTGCACTATTACGTTTCATTACCAATTTTCATAAACCAATTTTCATTATGATAAATGACCGTGGCGAACACGCAGTGGCGAAAGGCAGCGGCTATGAGTTTAGGTTTCGGCCTGCGGAAGAAATGGCGCCAGAAGCGCGCACATAAAGCAGCGTGCTACCACAGCTCCTGAGCTGGTTACGAAAGGCAACGGCAACGCCGCGAAACGCAGGAACGGGCGCGAAAGAGCTGCGCTCTAGGTACGGTTCAACTACTCTTGAACCTGGTTACACCTCGAAATCCGTGGGGTATCGGGCAACTGCATGCGGCTTGGCGTCTGCAACGTTGAGCGGGTTCCGGACACTGGATAAGCAGCCCGCCTGTCCTACCATCCTGGCATGAAGCAGTTAATGATCGATCGAGAGAGTTTGCCCACCCATTGAACGCTGCGGCTAATTGCTGCAGTGTCTGGTTTGGTTTTACGGGGTTTAACGTCCCAAAGCGACTAAGTCTATGAGAGACGCCGTAGTGGAGGCCTCCGGAAATTTCGAACACCTGGGGTTATTTAACGTGTACTGATCTCGCACAGTACACGGGCCTCTAGAATTTCTTAGTGTATGCCGCAACGTTCTCAGCGCTAAGCATGCAGGCCACAATGGGAGAGGACAGGGGGGTGTCTGTCGCCGCTTCGGCGGACGCGGTTGTTGCGACGCGCGTCTATTTTTTAATCTTTCCTGTCACATCATTCAACACTCCTGTCTGCACGTGGTAACGTACAGTCAGGCCGGAATGAAACGCGAACAGAGCATGTCAAGAAAACAAAATATTTTACCTGCCTACTTTCAGCTGAAGTGTACAACTAGCCTGATTCATGTGTCTGGGTAAAGGGCCTACTGAAATGCATAATCGAAAATAGGTTGTAAAGGAATATCTCGCTGCAACGCAGAAATGTATGACATATGCGTGTTCGCGTTTCATTCCGGCCTGACTGTACCTACCACCCAACGTACCTATCAGCGCGGTTCAGGCGTCCGGCGGCCCAGGGAGACAGTTATGCGCACGATCGGAGTGTAAAACGTTGCATCGCCAATGAACACAATGAACGCCGACGGCCTATGGCATCAGCGCCGTGTTTTTGGCACAACGTTATCCATGCCAATGCATCCAGAGCACATCTGTCACTACCGCTACATAGCATACAGTTCGATTGAGGTATCCATTGCTCCAAGAAGGCAGTTATGAGCCTTCTCTCTGCTTTCCAAGCTCCCGCTACATTGTTTTCGCAGCTTAAAACGCGTCTAAGGTGTCCACTGCTGGTTACAAGCGCCTGGGGTAGATCAACAACTGGGGGGTGGCACATCAACGAGCGCAGCTGCGAAGAGGGGATGTCATCTATGACAGGTGTCCAACCAAATATGTGAGAGAGTTATTGCCTCGTTTCCTTTCCTCAAATGCAATTTCCATTTTCTTAATTACGGCACCTCTTTCTCTTCTTTCACCCGCACTTCCTTCCTTCGTCTACGGTTCTATTCCGACGTCCACCGAGATGGAAATCACTGCTCCATTTCCTTTCCTGAAAAATGAGTGGCGCAAGGATGTTTCCAACTGGTAAGGCATCGCGGCGAACGCTCAATGGCGTTCTGTGGACTCCATGGCAGCGTTGCAACATGCTGGCGCGTTCCACTCCTAAAGGCGAAGCTTGCCCGTCATTAGTCGTTAATTAGTAATTAGTTATTACATAGTAATTAGTTAGTAATCAGGTGTGATGTCATCCAGTGGTGACGTCAGCAGTGCCACAGGGGCAGTCAAAGCGGTGCGGAAAATGCTTTCGCCTCTGAGCACTTTAGACCGTTAGGGTGCCCCCTGAACCATTTGGATTTGACCAACGGGCAACGCCTCGCGCCGAACAGGCGACTGCGTTGCGTGGACCCTGACAGCGCAACATGCTGCTGCGTTCCATTCAAATTTGGAGGGCGCATTTTGGTGTTGGGGGACAGCAAATTCCGACCACGGCGGCCGCGTTTTGATGCAGGCGAAGCGCAAAGGCACCCGTGCACTGCGCGATGTCAGTGCACGATAAAAATCCCCGGTGGCCGAATTTATTCCGGAGGCCTTCAATACGGCACCCCTTTAGAAGCGAAAAGCTTCACTACGAGGGTCGGAGCCGAGCTTCGCGTATGCCGTGTGCCGCGACCGAGTGACGTCACAGAAAGGAAACGACGCCTGTCACTCATGTCCCGGTGGACACCCGAACCGCGCCGTAAGGGAAGGAAAATGAAATGAAAATTGGTTTTAAGGAAACGACGATCTCTCATATTTTGGTGGACACCAGAACAGCGCCATAAGGGAAATTCGTTTGGTAAATTGGTTTTTGAGGAAAATAAATGGAGCAGTATCTGTCTCAAATATATCGCTGGGCAGCTGAACTGCGCCGCAAGGGAAGGAAGAAAGGTTGGAGTTAAAGAAGAAAGAGAGAAAGAGGTGCCGTAGTAGAGGTCTCCGGAATAATTTCGACCATTTGGGGATCTTTAACGTGCACTGACATCGCACAGGACACGGGGGTGGTGGTGGTGAAAACATTTATTAATCATAGAGAGAGGTGTTGGGGGTCGTGACCTGAAGGGTCACGCCCTTACAACCACTAGGTGGGATGCCTAGTCAGGCACACCATTGGCGTTTGCCGTAGCCCGGGCGCGCTGCGTTAAGGCCCTTTGGGCCTCGAGGGTGCAGCAACCGGACAGGGTCGCCTCCCAGTCCTCTCGGGTGGGGTTCGGGATAAGGGGTAGGGATGGGTTCTGCTGGCAGGCCCACACCATGTGGTAGGTGTCAGACACCTCCCCACAGTGTGAGCACCGCCCGTCGAATTTAGGATCGAAATGCTTTAGAATTGCCGGGCACAACATCGTGTTGGTGAGGAGGCGCAGGAGTGCCCGCTCGTTGACCTTCCCCAGCCCTTTGCATGGGGTGGAAAGAGTTTGGTGCGTGGATTTGTAATAATCGCATATTTCCTTAAAAGTGTAAATCGGATTGAAATGGAGGTCCTGGTCGGCGTCGGGTCCCGTGGGAAATGCCCGGAGAGAGAGCGCGCGGGCGGCGGCGTCGGCTGCCTCATTTCCGTGGACGCCTTGGTGACCTGGAGCCCAAACGATAGATCGGTGCGCGGGATCCGAGTCTCGGCTACAATTTTGGTAAATACGATAAGCTAGGGGAGTAACCCACCCTTGCGTGACGTTTCGACAAGCCCCTCGTGAGTCGGTGATTATGTATTTGGAGGAGGTGTCAGAGGCTGCCAAAGCGATGGCAACCTCTTCTGCGTGAATTGCTGACTGGGCCTTGAAAGTAAGGGCGTCTACTGTTTTACCCTCGTGGACGACCGCGGCCGTGTACCATCCCCTGGAGTCCGGGCCGGATGCGTGCACGTAGAAGACTCCTGGTTTGCTCCGAAAATGGCGGTCCAAGGCTTCCGCCCGCGCCAGGCGCCTGCCATTATTATCCTTTTTGGACATATTGGTGGGGAGAGGCCGCACATGGAGGGCGCGTCTCCAGTGTACGGGAAGGCGGCATCTCTCCTCAGTGAATTGAGTATGCTGGATGTGTGGTCGGGCTAAAAGGTGGCGACCCAACCCTGTCTTTGTGAGACGAGTGTATTGGTTGTTGAGGTGGGCCTCCCGAAGCTCCCTAAAAGTGTTCACCATCCCCAGTGCCATAAGGCGGCTGGTAGAGGTAGAAACTGGGAGGTCCAGCGCTCGTTTCATAATTTTGCGGGGGATGACCTCGAGGGAATCCTCCTCCTGTTTCCGCAGGTGGAGGTACGGAGTCAAATGCAAGATTCGACTGGTCACGAATGCGTTCGCCAGCCGCAAGGCGTCTTTGCATCGTAACCCATCGCGCTTGTTGGAAACCCGGCGGACCATGCGGACCATGCGGCCAACCTGGTCCCCCACCTGCCGGAGCTTGGCGAGTGTTGTGTCGCAGCGTCGCTGGTTGTGTATGAAGAGTCCAAGGACTCTGATTTCCTTGGATTCGCGAATGGGACCGCTTTGCAACGAGAGATTGATTTGGGTCGAGCATGTGCGCGAGGGACGTAAATGCACGAATTCCGATTTCTGCGGGGAGCATTGCAGACCACAGTCTCGAGCATAGCGGTCCACTATGCTGGCGGCCGTTTGCAGGCTGGTCTCCATATCCCCCAGGCGTCCTTGCGTAGCCCAGATGGTGATGTCGTCGGCGTATAGCGCGTGCTGGACCCCTTCGACCGCACCAAGCAGGGCGGGTAGGCGCATCATGGCAATGTTGAATAGCAGAGGGGACAGCACCGCGCCTTGTGGAGTCCCCCTCGTGCCGAGCAGGAAAGGTCCGTGCTCTTCGTCCTGTATTCGGATGTAGGACAGGCTGTCCGTGAGAAATTGTTTAACGTAATTGAAGGTATTGGTGCTGCAGTGAGTTTGACTCAAATGTTTGAGTATGACCTCCTGAGTTACGTTATCGAACGCTCCTTTCAGGTCGAGCGCAAGGACAATTTTATCGTTTTGGGGGTGTGTAATGGGGTTCAAGATTTCGCGGTCGAGTTGGAGCAGGACATCCTGTGCGGATCTATGTGGGCGAAATCCGAACATGGTGTCCGCGAAGGTGTTGTGTTGTTCGAGGTACTCGGACAGCCGATCCCGCACCATCGTCTCCATCAATTTTCCCGCACACGAGGTGAGAGAGATGGGGCGGAGGTTGTCCGTGTCGATCGGTTTGCCGGCCTTCGGGATGAAGGTGACAAGAGCCGTCTTCCAGTCAATTGGGAGCGGGGTTTCCCCCGTCCAGATCGCATTGATGTATTCTAGAAGGCACTGGTACGCTGAATCAGGAAGGTTCGCCAAAAGTTTGATGGTGACCTTGTCCCGGCCCGGCGTGGTGCCCGGGCGCCTCTTGCGTTTCGCCGATGGTGTCTCCTTTCAAGCCCCAGGCACAACACAAGCTGAAGAGGTTGCTATCGCCCTAGCTGCTTCTGATACCAAATCAAAACACATCATAACAGATTCGCGTTCGGCGTGTAAAAATTATGAGGCTGGCTGGATAACTCCACTAGCTGAACGAATACTAAGGAACTGCAGCCGAGACATCGATCCTACTCCCCGCTGCATAGTTTGGACTCCGGGCCATCAGGGCCTAGCAGGAAACGAAGCTGCAGACGCGGCGGCCCGAGCACTCATTCACCGGGCGTTCCCATTGGCTCCTGAGCACCTGAAACCTGAAGGTGGCTCTTTACTCTCGTTCAAAGACATAACATCTTATTATAAGGATAGGCACCGCGTGTACCCAGCCCCTGCAAAGGGACTGGGGAAAGCAAACGAACGCGTTCTACTTAGACTATTCACTAATACAATGCTGTGCCCGGCAGTATTAAAACACTTCGATCCCGCGTTCACTGGCAGGTGCAAACACTGTGGCGAGGTGGCTGACACCTACCACATGGTTTGGGCTTGCCAGCGCAACTCAGCTCTCTCCCCCCACCCCAACCCTACCAGAGAGGAATGGGAGGCGGCCCTGCTTGGCTGCTCGGACCTTCAGGCCCAAAAGGCTTTGGTCAAGAGGGCTAAGCTGGCGGCTTCGACCAATGGGGTCCCGGAATAGGGACTCCACCCATTGCGGGGCTCTTTAAGAAAGCCTCACCTCTTTTATTAAATAAAGGATTTTCATCATCATCATCCATCAAAACGCGGCCGCCGCGGTAGGGTTCGAACCCGGGTACTCCGGATCGGTAGACGAGCGCCCTACAACTGAGCCACCGCGGCGCCGTAAGGGAAGGAAAATGAAATGAAAATTGATTTTAAGGAAAGGAAACGACGCGCCTGTCTCTCTCATATCGCGGTGGACGCCCGAACCGCGCTGTAAGGGCCTTAAGGAAAATGAAATGAAATGAAAATTGGTTTTAAGGAAAGGAAATGGCTGTATCTCATTACACCCGAAAAGAGTGGGCACTCCAGTACATGTCTCTAAAGCACCCTTCTATGACGGCACCGTATTCACTAGACGCGCCTTTGTTCATTCCTGCAGCCGCGTGTTTACCACGGTTACTACGCATGCGCGAGGACGGCTATATAATGCGCTTGCCAGAGAATAGCGTCCGCTCCAGCGCACGCGGTTGTTGCGACGCGCATCATTACTCTCTCTCTTTCTCTTTCCTCTTATCATTCAACTCTCTTCTACCTGCACGTGGCAGCGGTGGTGGCTCGGCTTGAGCCAGCCGGCAGGCCCATGCACTTTTCCTTTTCATCCTTCTCTCAGTCGCTACCAACCAATAGGCGTGCGGTGGTGGTGAAAACTTCATTTACAAGTGGGGAGTTTGGGACACACAGGTCCGTGGGCCCCCGCACGGCCCCACTGCACTCAAACGTTCATGTCCCGGAGGCTCATGACGCTGGCAGCCCGGCCGGTGGCAATGGCTTGCTTGGCCGGGTCCTCAGAACGCAGTAGGGTCTCCCAAGCCTCCCAAGTGGTAAGGTGCTCCAGGCCCCGCGGGGGAGGATCCGCCGGGCAGAGGAAAAGGATATGGTCTATAGTGGCTTTGGGGTGCTGACAGAGGGTACAGGAGGGGTTTGTGTGGACTTGGTGATAGCGCGAGCGTATATAAGGGGAGGGTAAAGTGCGTGTTTGAAGCCGCCTCCAAAGTGTCTGATGATAATGGTCAAGGGAGGGATGGGGTGGAGGGTAGAGCCGACGCTCGGCTTTGCAGGCCTGAGTCATTTCACTGAATGAGTGCATGCGCTCCCGCGAGAAGCCCAGGTTGAGGCCGCCGGTGCCCGGTTGAGAGAACCTCGGGCTAAAGCGTTGGCGGCCTCGTTTAAGGGATTCCCGGAGTGGGCAGGCACCCATATCAACTCCATGTGGCGGGGTGGCTGTGTGGCGAGAGATTTCAGTATGCGAAATGCAGGGACGTGAACTCTCCCGCGAGCAAAATTTAGTATGGCAGTTTTAAAGTCGGATAGGAGACATCGGGCCTCCGTGCGTGTTATGGCCAGGGCAATGCGGCCTCTTCGGCCTCCTCCGAAGTGGCAGTAGGGGTTATGTGAAGGGTGGCAATCGGTTGGAGGGAGGGGTTCGTGATGGCTACAACCGCGTCCTCGCCCGTGCATGCGGCTTCCACCCAAACGGCATACGGTTCCCTGCGATAGTGTTTGTGGAGTGCCCGTGCGCGAGCTCTGCGGCGGGGTTCGTAGTAGGTGGGATGCATGTTTTTGGGGAGAGGTTTAATAAATAATTCGCGGTGAATGTGGCGGGAGACCTGGAGCTGTGTGGGATCCGTGACTGGTAGGTGGATACCGAGGGTGTGTAGGATGTGTCTGCCGGTGGTGGTTTTCGCGAGACGTATGTATTGTGCCTGTCGGTGTGCCTCGATAAGCTCCCCTACCCTATTGTGCAGGCCTAGTTGGAGGAGTTTTTCGGTTGAGGTATTTGGGGGTAGTTGTAGTGCTGTTTTAAATGCTGTTCGGATCATGGCATCCAGGGTGGAGATTTCCCCGGCCTGGAGTTTCAGGTAGGGGAGCGTGAAGAGAAAGCGGCTGAGGACGAAGGCATGAATGCGACGACATAGGTCATGCTCCTTCGTGCCCCGGTGGTGTGCAGAAACGCGGCGGATTAGGTGGGATATCCACACCGTCGTCTGCTTGAGTTTCCGTATGGTGAGTGTGTTTTTCCCGATGTTCTGGATGTGGAGGCCCAGTACCCTGAGACTGTTTACCTCCGGGATGTGCCAGTTTTCCAGTGTCTCCATGATGGGGGCTGTGGGGCAGTTTCGGGTTGTGGGGCGGATTATAAAGAGCTCCGACTTCTCCGGAGAGCAGGAGAGCCCGATACTACGCGCACGTGTTTGGGTGAGGTTAGCTGCCGATTGTAGAGTATTTTCTATGTCTCCATCACAGCCATGGGTATTCCATAGCGTTATGTCATCGGCATAAAGTGTATGACGAAGGTTAGGGATGGTTTGTAGATTGCGGGCAAAGGGAATGAGAGTGACATTGAAGAGAAAAGGGGAGAGGACGGATCCTTGGGGGCTGCCAACCCCACTAAGGGTGTATGGGGGGGATATGTAGGGACCGAAGTGAATTTCGGCCGTGCGGTTAGTAAAGAACGCTTGAATATAGGTATACATACGTTCCCCTGTGTTCAAGGGGGAGAGGGATGCCATGATCGCTTGATGGTATAGGCGATCCAAGGCTAGGACAGCTTTTCTGTGACCCGGAATGAGGGGATCGAACATTCACCATGGAAGGAGAAGAGAGTGAGGCTGCTGCTAGACGACGCAGAAAAGCTGGGAGTTCTTCCGCGCCACTTTCCGTCCCCTCCTCCTCCTCCTTACAGTGTGTAGACGGCCGAACGCCTCCAACGTTATCGTGGTGCACTCAGTGCATTGTGTGCGAACTGCGACAGCCAAGTTCGCGCAAGCGAGCTTTGCATCCTATTGCGCAATAAAGGATTTATTATGTTATATCTGAGCCATATGTAATATTATATTAGAGCGCGATGCAATATTTGAGTGCTCTGCAATGGCTCCAGCTGAAGCAGTAGTTTTCAAGTGACTTCTCGTGGCCCCAAAGTGAACGGTGACTGCCTGAGAATTGCGCAGACTGGTTGCTTTACTGAACGGCCCCCATCACAGTGCTCAACAACTGCACACATACTTAGAGCCAATGTCTCACATGTGCGATGTCATTGGCGATGTCATTGGATGTTAAACAAATCGACAGGGTTAAAATTAATCTGAAGCACTCTATTACGGCGTCTCCCAAATCTTATGTGCAGCTTTGTGACCTAAATTCTTTATACGCTACCATACCACAATATACTACGGCATATGATCCACCACTCATGCTAACTCATAAAATTAATTACCAACAATACCATACCATAAGTCATACCATCCACCACGCCATTTCTCACCAACGTCTAATGGTTGTTTGAGAAGTTTTTTAACATCACACCCTGTGGTGGCCCTTCCAGCTGTAGTCTCAAGGATTCTAAAAACAGCTGCCTCTGGTAAGGCGTCTAGCAAATGAGACACGACGTTCAGCCCAAAAGACGTTGTTCTACACGAGTTATTGCTCCTGAAATGCTTTCGAACTTTGTCACGCGCTCTAGTGTGGGATGAAGTCGCTGCAGCGTGATGATGTAGGCGTTTCTGAAGGACAGTCCCCGCATGAATAACGATGCAACTAAACGAGCACAATTTAGTTCTTGTAAACTACATACAGTGGACATAGCAGGAAGAAAATATTAAGCTGAGCAAGCGAAGTTTTCAAATATTATTGCGCTCTTATACCTTTATTGTGTGTGCGTATCTGTACCCGCTTAGTGTTAGTCGGTTACTCCTATGTGCCGTAGATGAAGACAGACAAGGTTCTTTGAAATGAAAAGTCACAGACGGGTACAGATCCTTATGTCCGCGCTTGTGCACGATATAAACATCACACTGTATTTACCTTCTTCGCATATAGCTGCCTCTTTCATTTCGATGTGGTACTTTCCTGGCGGTCACTAGCAGCTGGACGAGTGGCGTCCATGGTGCCTGCGGATGGAATGCATGGGTGAGTTGGCAGCTGTATTTTCGAGGAACTAGTCGGGTTAGTCGGCAGCTTATTGAAGCGACAGCTTCACAAGGCCACGTAAAGATAACATCACCGTGCTTTCAGTTTTAACTTTGAAGCGAACCAGAGGTCAAACCATGAGAGCTTATGGCGTTAATATGGTGTGCTACCCGACGGTACCCGACCTCAAGGTAAAGGTCGAAAGATCGTTTCCGTGTGATATGGGATGTCATCGCAAGGTTGACATGACGTGATCCACGTAACTGATTGCATCATAACTTGTGAATATGACGAGGGCCACGTAGCGGCCTCTGGCGCTGAAAGACGACGAATAATCCGCCGTAGCAGCTCGTCGACCTGAAAAGTTAGTGACAGTTCTTGTAAGCTACATACGGCAGATGTAGCAGGAAGAAAATATTAAGCTGAGCAAGCGAAATTTTCGAACATCTTTGCGCTCTTATGCCTTTTTCTATGTGTGCATACTTGTACAAGCTTAGTATTAGTTGGTTACTCCCATTGAACCATAGATCAAGAGAGACTGGGTTCGTTGAAATGAAGTCCCTCAGAGATGGGTAGAGATAAATACGTTTGCTTCTGCCCACGGTTGTCTAGTGTGTCGACCTAACACTATATTTAACTTGTTCGCGTAGCTGCCTCTTTTGATTCGGATGTGGTACTTCCCTGCCGGTCACCTAGCAAGTGGACGACTGGCGTCAGCCGGTGCCTGTGGATGGAGTGCATGGGAGAGTTGGCAGTTAATTTTGTGAGGAACTAGTCGGGTTAGTCGGCAGCATATTTTTCCTTCGTATAAGCACGCATGGCCACCCGTGCTTGTGGTGAGTCGGGCAGTAACGGCGGACGCTGTGTGCGAAACATTGCAGAACTCCCGTTCAAGAAAAAAAAAGGTGCGATATAAACGGTTCGGTACGGATTGCTCTCTAACTGAAATGCGGTAACGTACTGCCCATTCATTTTGATTGAAATTATCAGCTTGAATCTGGTCTCATGACTGTCCTTGGAAAAATGATTTGAATGAATGAAACATCTAAAACCCTTCTATAACGGCGCGGTTCAGGCATCCGCCGAGATTAGAGACAATTACAGCGCCCATTGCTTTCCATAAAAATCAACTTTGAAGGATTTAATCCCTGGACCGTTGTTTTAGGTGCGCTGTTTCGTTGTTTGAAGATGCAATACCAATTCGCTCACTCCGCAGTGTTACTACAGTTCGTGACTGTTGCTAACTGCCACTTCGCGTCAAAGTGCAGGGGACTGCCCCGGTCTGCCGCCAGGCTCATGCAATACTGGCTCCAGAAAAGCAATTGTGCGGGATCGGCGCCCCGAAAGAAGTGCAGTGGCTATCTGAAGTGCCTTCGCCGCGTGGGTGTCAACCACGGCTCGAACGAAAGAACATTTCACAGCCTCCCCCTTTCGTAGTTCTTGTGACGGAGAGGAACCTGTACCAGGTGAGGATGATGGTTGACACCAGACTAGCGCACTAGACGATACATATGCGAGACGCTGTGCGCATTTGCTGCAAAAGGTGTTAATGTGACAGTATATCTTGTCTCATGAGTGGCGTGCGCATGACCTGTCGCCAGTGTGTGCCGGCCAAGCGTGTCCGCACAAAAATGACCATTCTAAAAAAAGAAATTCCGTGGCATTGCGGTACGAACCCAAGCCCTGAATGTGCCAGGCGGGCAAGCAACGCATACGCCCATAAAGGGTCGTTCGCTGACGCGTATTAGAGGAGCACGAAGTGAATGTATTGGGGTGTGTACGACGGTAAAGCGTGTTGGGGTTGTGTTCTAAAGTGATACAACGATTACTTACAAAAAAGTTGCTGACTCCATCCAGTGGTCACATGATAAGCGTCATGTGACAATCACGGCTTGCGATAAAAGTTGCCGGCGTAAAAAAAAAGGTCAACTTGGAAAAAGCAAGCTGTTCACATTCAAGCCCTAAACCTTTTCCATTTCTACACTGCAGCGCACAGCAGTGTTCTGCAAAGCAGAATAATCGCTTTTCAAAATTCCCATCGACAGCAATTGCGACGGGTATTTTCTTTTTGTTTTCCCTTACAACATCCACGCATTCTACCAAAACTTTGGGTGCAAGTTCTGAGAAAAGACCAACTTTCTTGAATAATACTTTTAATTGTGTGGAAACATTGGTATATTCCAAGGTAATGTTATCAACATATTGATGCTTCATTTTTTGATGCGCAGCAGAATCTTGGTTTAGAATGCCTGCTGCGCTCCCACAAAGCATTTAAGACTCCCACAGCACACGAAAGGGGAACATGCGGTTTTCACGATAGCAGAATTCTAGAAACTTGCGATGAAGAATGTGCGAATATATTGATCATTATGCTGCAATCTTCCGGTACGCGTTAAAACTGCGGTCATAAACTACCACGCGTTGTAAAAATTCGCACCTCCACAACATCTGGTGACGATTGTTATCCTTGGCAAATATGCGCAGGCAAGCGGCGTTCTGTTTCAGGGCAGTTGTATTGTCGATTTTTGTATTATGACTCGTGGTTTACGCCACTCATTGCTCTTCACATACTTTAAAACTTTGTAATACACTCTAGTCTGGGATGAAATCACTGCAGCATGAAGATGTAGGCATTTCTGAAATAAGACAGTTTCCGAGGATATATAGATTCAATAAATCCAGCTCAATTTGAATCTTGTAAACTACGTACAGCAGTCTTCACAGGAAGAAAATATTAAGCTGAGCGAGTGAAATTTTCGAACAGTTTTTCCCCTGTTATCCCTTTCTTGTGTTTACATATTTGTACCCGGTTATAGTTAGTTCCTTAATCCAATTGTGCTATAGATAAAGAGAGACAAGTTTGCTTGAAATGAAAACTGACTTATTCAGAAATGAGTAACATCAGTGGACTCGACTCAGCTCGTGCTTGTCTGCGATGTAAAACCAACGCTGTATTTAACTTCTTCACAGAGCTGCCTCTTTCATTTGGATGTGGTACTTTGCTGCCGGTCGCCCAGCAGCTGGACGACTGGCGTCCAGAGGTGCCCGCGGATGGAACACATGGGTGAGTTGGCAGCTGTTTTTGCAAGGAACTGGTCGGGGTAAACAGGAGCTTATTTCTTCTTAGTAAAAGCACGCATCGCCAGCCTTGCTTGTGGTGAGTCCGGCTCTAACATCGGACGCTGTAAAATCAAAATTGTGTGCTGAACAATGTCGTCTTCCCGTGCAAGAAGGGAAAAGTGCGATACAAATGATTCCAGATGGACTGCTCTACTAAAATGCTGTAACGTAGGGATCTGACCCTCATTGCAGGTATCTGCTTGCATGCGGCTTCATGGTTCTCCTTGTAAGGACCAAACGCCCGACTAAAACCTTTCCCCTACGGCGCGGCTGAGGCTGTGCCGTTTCCTTTCCTCAAAAACTAATCGTTCTTTAATCTTTCCAACCAATATGATAGACAAAAGATTGGTTGGTTTATCGGGTTTAACGTCCCAAAGCGACTCAGGCTATGAGGTACGCCGTAGTGAAGGGCTCCGGAATAATTTCGACCACCTGGGGTTCTTTAACGTGCACTGACATAAAAATTGAATGACAAGTACAAGCGCTCTACGTATCTTTCTTTTTTCCCCTGGGCATTTGTTTTAGGAAAGCTGTTTCGTTCTTTCAAGAAGCGATACAAACTCACCCATTATGCAATGTTGCTTCAATTCAGGACGGTTGCTTACTGCCACTTCGGGTCAACGTGCAGGGCTGCCCCGGTCTCCCGCCAGGCTCATGCAATACTGGCTCCAGAAAAGCAATGCCACGGCATCGGCACCCTGAATGAAGTGCAGTGACCATCTGAAGTGCTCTCGACGCACGGGTGTCAAGCATGACCTCAGGGAAAGAGCCGGTCTCATCGTCGCCACTAGCGGAGATCTGGTGGGGAAGTGGAACCTGTTAAGGTGAGGAAGGTGGCTGACACCGGAGTAGCGCACGAGACGATACTTAGGCGAGACGCTGAGAGCATTTTATGCAGAAATGTGTTAATGCGAAAGCATTTTGTGTCTCAAGGTCTCCAATACGGCTTATTGAAGAATGCTTGCTGTCTACGTGGACATATATGTATAACGAGTAAGATATGGGCGCATTTTTTTATCCGGGTGAAAGAGGCTGCTCGAAAACCTGAAGCATATTCGTGGGCTCTAAAATGCGACTGTAGAAGAGATGTAGCAAAAGTATAGGACTCAAACTCAGAGTGAATATATCCCCAATAAGAACAAATTACCTTAAATGACAGAAATTTTCGAAATGATACGGTACAGCGTCCGCCACTAATGCTCTCAGACAATTCATAACCAACAATACAATACCATAACTCATACCATCCACCATGCCGTTTCTTACTAACGTCTATAAGTTGTTTGACAAGTAAAGCTTTTAACATCACACCCTGTGGTGGCCCTTGGAGCTGTAGTCTCAAGAATTCTAAAAACAGCTGCCTCTGGTAAGGCGCCTAGCAACAGAGACAGGGCGTTCAGCCGAAAAAACGTTGTTTCACGCGAGCCACTGCTCCAGAAATGCTTTCGAATTTTGTCACGCGCTCTCGCGTGGGATGAAGTCGTTGCAGCGTGATGATGCAGGCGTTTCTGAATGACAGTCCCCGCATGAATAAGGCTGCAAAGAAACCAGCAAAATTTACTTTTTTGTAAACTACATACAGTAGACATAGCAGGAAGAAAATATTAAGCTGAGCAAGCGAAGTTTTCGAACATTTTTGCGCTGTTATGCCTTTATTGTGTGTGCATATCTGTACCCGCTTAGTGTTAGTTGGTTACTTACATTGTACCTTAGATGAAGACAGAGAAGGTTCGTTGAAAAGAAGTGTCACAGACGGGTACAGTTAACTACGTTTCCTTATGCCCGCGCTTGCCTACGATGTAAACATAACACTGTATTTGACTTCTTCGCGTAGCTCCCTCTTCCATTTGGTTGTGGTACTTTCCTGCCGGTCACCTAGCAGCTGGACAAGTGGCGTCCAGTGGTGCCTGCGGATGGAACGCATGGGTGAGTTGGCAGCTGTTTTTTCGAGGAACTAGTCGGGTTAGTAGGCAGCTTATTGGAGCGATACCTTGACAAGGCCACGTAAAGATAAGATCGCCGTGCTTTCAATTTTAACTTTAAGCGCGCCAGAGATCAAACCATGAGAGCTTATGGCATTACTGTGGTTTGCTACCCGATGGTACCCGACCTCAAGGTAAAGGTCAAAAGATCGTGTTCGTGTGATATGTGCGTCATCGCATGGTTGACATCACGTGATCCACCTGACTGATGATATTCATAACTTGTTAAAAACTCAGGGGGCACTTTGACTGTCTAAAGTGGGTAGAGGCGGAAGCGTTTTCCGCACCACCTTCGCTGTTTCTGTGGCACTGGTGGCGTAACATATAATTGAGTACTAATTACTAAGTGATGACAAATCACTAATCAATGGTTAATTACTGATTAATGCCTGAATACTAATTAACTGCTAATTAATGACGCTTAAGCTTCGCCTTTAGGAGTGGAACGCGACAGCGCGTTGTAGCGCTGCCAGGGAGTCCACAGAACGCCACCACCCGTTCGGCGCGATGCCTTGCCCTTTGAGCGCAACACTTTTTGCAGAAAGGAAACGGCGCAGTAATTCTCCGTCATCTCGGTGGACACCTGAACCGCACCGTAGAGGAAGGGAGGAAGTGGGAGTGAAAGAAGATAGATAAAGAGGAGCCGTAATGAAGAAAATGAAAATTGTATTTGAGGAAAGGAAATTACGCAGTAACTGTCTCACAAAATTCAGGGGGGGGCACTTTTTTGACCTAAAGTGTGGTCAATGATGTGAGGTTAAGATGTTAAGCTTCGCCCCTAAGAGTGGAACGCGACAGCGTCTTGCAACGCTGCCAAGGAGTCCATAGAACGCCATCGCCCATTCGGTTCTACGCCTCGCTCGTCGGTAAATTGGTTTTTGAGGAAAGGAAATGTATCTGTCTCTCATTTGTCGGTGGACACCTAAACCTCGCCGGAAGGGAAAGGAGGAGGATGAGAGTGAGTGAAGACACCGTATTCACTAGACGCGCCTTTGTTCATTCCAAACCATCGAGCTGGCATGGCGGAGTGGATGCATGCTCGTCTCTCACGCCGAAGACCGGGGTTCGATTCCTGACCTCGACCAATTTCTTAATCGGTTTTATTTATTTATATGGCCTGACTAGTAAAGCTAATTAGGCTAATTGGGTAATTAAGCAATTAACTAAGCTCAGTCCCATTTACTTGGAGCAGCACTATACGATACTAGCCAAAGTACAATTGGCCCCGTTTGAAATTCGCGCACTGTGACGTCACGACGTTTCGACCAATTGAAAAGCGTGACATTTTCTGTCGACAACTGCTGCTTACAACGATGAGACATTAAAGGCTTCCGCCTTAATATGAGGAGGACCGCGTAGCGGCCCCAGGCCAGGTTCATCGCGATGAAAGACGACGAACAATCCGCCGTAGCAGCTAGTCGACCTGCAAAGTTAGTGACAATACTTGTCAACTACGTACAGCAGATATAGCAGGAAGCAAATATTATGCTGAGGAAGTGAAACCTTCCAACATTTTGGCGCTGTTATGCCTTTTTTGTGTGTGCATACTTGTACCGGCTTAGTGTTGGTCGGTTACTTCCATTGGACCATAGATGACCAGAGACAGGGTTCGTCGAAATGAAGTCACTCAGAGATGGGTAGAGATATATACATTTCCCTATGCTCGCGCTTGTCTAGGGTGGAAACCTAACACTGTATTTAACTTGTTCGCGTAGCTGCCTTTTTCATTTGGATGTGGTACACCCCTGCCGGTAACCTTTCAACTGGACGAGTGGCGTCCAGCGGTGCCTGTGAATGGAGTGCATAGGTGAGTTGGCAGCTATTTTTTTCGAGGAACTAGTCGGGTTAGTCGGCAGCATATTTTTCCGTAGTATAAGCACCCATCGCCACCCGTACTTGTTGTGAGTCGGGCTATAAGGGCGAATGATGTGTGCGAAACATTGCAGAACTCTCATTGAAGAAAAAAAAAGGTGCGATATAAACGGTTCGGTACGGATTGCACTCTAACTAAAAACCGGTAACGTAGGGCCCAGTCATTGTCAGTGAAATTATCTGCTTGCATCTCGTCTCATGACTGTCCTTGAAAGAATGATTTGAAAGAACGAAACAGCTCCACCACAACCCTTCCCTAACGGCGCGGTTCGGGCTTCCGCCGAGATGCGAGACAATTACTGCGCCTTTTCCTTACCATAAAAACCAACTTTCAATGTTCCCAATTGAAATGAAGGACTTGATCTCTGGTCCGTTGTTTTAGGGGCGTTGTTTTGTTGTTTGAAGATGGAATACCAATCCGCTCACTCCGCAGTGTTACTACAGTTCATGACTGCTGCTTACTGCCACTTCGCGTCAAAGTGCAGGGGAATGCTCCGGTCTCCCGCCAGGCTCATGCAATACTGGCTGCAGGAAAGCAATGGCACGGGATCGGGACCCAGAAGGAAGTGGAGTGGCCATCTGAAGTGCGTTCGCCGCGTGGGTGTCAAGCACGGCTAGAACGAAAGAACATTTCACAGCCTCCCACTTTCGTAGTTCGTGTGAGGGAGAGGAACCTGTACCAGGTGAGGGAGATGGTTGACACAAGATTAGCGCACTAGACGATCCATATGCGAGACGCTGTGCTCATTTGCTGCAGAAAGGTGTTAATGTGAAATTATATCATGTCTCATGAGTGGCGTGCACAGGACCTGTCGCCAGTGTGTGCCGGCTAAGCATGTCCGCACGAAAATGTCCATTGTAAAAAGAAACTCGCCGGCATTGCGGTATACGAACCGAGGCCCTCAATGTGCAAGGCGGGCAAGCAACGCAGGCGCCAATAAAGGGTCGTTAGCTTCAGCGTATTACAGGGCCACGAAGTGAATGTCTTGTGGTGTGTGCGACACTAAAGTGTGTTGGACTTGTGTTCTAGTGTGAGACAACGATGACTTAAAGAAAAGTTGCTGACTTCATGCAATGGTCACAGAAGTGTGATGTTAAAATCACGACTTGCAATAAAAGTTGCCGGCGTCAAAAAACGGTAAACTTAGAATAAATAAGCTGCTGATGTGCAAGCGCAAATCCTTTCCCCCACTGCAGCGCACAGCAGAATATTCGCATTTTAAAATTCCCATCGATAGCAATTGCGATGGGTATTTCATTTTTTTTCCTTAAATCATCCACGCATTCTACCAAAACTTCGGCGGGAAGTTCTGAGAAACGAACAACTTTCTTGAACATCATTTTTAGTTGTGAGGAAACTGTGCTATATTATAAGGTACTGTCATCAACATATTAATGCTCCATTTTTCGATGCGTAGCAGTATCTTGATTTACAATGCCTGGGCGCTCCTACAAAGCATTTAAGGATTCCTTACCACACGAATAAGGAGCCTGCGGTTGTCACAATATCAGAATTCTAGAAGTGTGCGAGGAAGAATGTGCTAATTTATGGATCGTTATGGTGCAATCTTCCCGTACGCGTTAAAACTGCTGTCATAAACTTCTACGCGTTGTAAAAATACGCACCTCCACAACATCTTGTGAAGGTTGTTATCTTTGGCAAAATTTCGAAGCCAGCTGGCGTTCTGTTTCAGGGCGGTTGTATTCTCGATTTTTGTTTTCTCACTCGTGTTTTACACTAGTCACTGCGCCTCAAATACTTTAAAACTTTGTAACACAATCTAGGGTCGGGATGAAATCGATGCAGCATGAAGATGTAGGCGTTTCTTAATTAGTCTCCACGGGAACATAGATTCAAAGAATGCAGTTCAATTTAGACCTTGTAAACTACGTACAGCAGTCTTCACAGGAATGAAATATTAAGCAGAGCGAGTGAGATTTTTGAACAATTTTTCCCCTGTTATACCGTTTTTGTGTGTACACGTTTGTACCCGTTTATAATTAATTCCTTAATCCAATTGTGCTATTGATAAAGAGAGACAAGTTTGCTTGAAATGAAAACTGACTTATTCAGAAATGAGTAGCATCAGTGGACTCGACTCTGCTCGTGCTTGTCTGCGATGTAAAACCAACGCTGTATTTGACTTCTTCACAGAGCTGCCTCTTTCATTTGGATGTGGTACTTTGCTGCCGGTCGCCCAGCAGCTGGACGAGTGGCGTCCAGAGCTGCCCGCGGATGGAACACATGGGTGAGTTGGCAGCTGTTTTTGCAAGCAACTGGTCGGGTTAAACAGGAGCTTATTTCTTCTTAGTAAAAGCACGCATCGCCAGCCTTGCTTGTGGTGAGTCCGGCTCTAACATCGGACGCTGTAAAATCAAAATTGTGTGCTGAACAATGTCGTCTTCCCGTGCAAGAAGGGAAAAGTGCGATACAAATGATTCCAGATGGACTGCTCTACTAAAATGCTGTAACGTAGGGATCTGACTCTCATTGCAGGTATCTGCTTGCATGCGGCTTCATGGTTCTCCTTGTAAGGACCAAACACCCGACTAAAACCTTTCCCTTACAGCGCGGCTGAGACTGTGCCGTTTCCTTTCCTCAAAAACTAATCGTTCTTTAATCTTTCCAACCAATATGATAGACAAAAGATTGGTTGGTTTATGGGGTTTAACGTCCCAAAGCGACTCAGGCTATGAGGTACGCCGTAGTGAAGGGCTCCGGAATAATTTCGACCACCTGGGGTTCTTTAACGTGCAATGACATAAAAATTGAATGACAAGTACAAGCGCTGTACGTATCTTTTTTTTCCCCTGGGCATTTGTTTTAGGAAAGCTGTTTCGTTCTTTCAAGAAGCGATACAAACTCACCCATTATGCAATGTTGCTTCAATTCAGGACGGTTGCTTACTGCCACTTCGCGTCAACGTGCAGGGCTGCCCCGGTCTCCCGCCAGGCTCATGCAATACTGGCTCCAGAAAAGCAATGCCACGGCATCGGCACCCTGAATGAAGTGCAGTGACCATCTGAAGTGCACTCGACGCACGGGTGTCAAGCATGACCTCAACGAAAGAGCCGGTCTCATCGTCGCCACTAGCGGAGATCTGGTGGGGAAGTGGAACCTGTTAAGGTGAGGAAGGTGGCTGACACCGGAGTAGCGCACGAGAGGATACTTAGGCGAGACGCTGAAAGCATTTTATGCAGAAATGTGTTAATGCGAAAGAATTTTGTGTCTCAAGGTCTCCAATACGGCTTATTGAAGAATGCTTGCTGTCTACGTGGACATATATGTATAACGAGTAAGATATGGGCGCATTTTTTTTCCGGGTGAAAGAGGCTGCTCGAAAACCTGAAGCATATTCGTGGGCTCTAAAATGCGAGTGTAGAAGAGATGTAGCAAAAGTATAGGACTCAAACTCAGAGTGAATATATCCCCAATAAGAACAAATTACCTTAAATGACAGAAATCTACGAAATGATACGGTACAGCGTCCGCCACTAATGCTCTCAGACAATTCATAACCAACAATACAATACCATAACTCATACCATCCACCATGCCGTTTCTTACTAACGTCTATAAGTTGTTTGACAAGTAAAGCTTTTAACATCACACCCTGTGGTGGCCCTTGGAGCTGTAGTCTCAAGAATTCTAAAAACAGCTGCCTCTGGTAAGGCGCCTAGCAACAGAGACAGGGCGTTCAGCCGAAAAAACGTTGTTTCACGCGAGCCACTGCTCCAGAAATGCTTTCGAATTTTGTCACGCGCTCTCGCGTGGGATGAAGTCGTTGCAGCGTGATGATGCAGGCGTTTCTGAATGACAGTCCCCGCATGAATAAGGCTGCAAAGAAACCAGCAAAATTTAGTTTTTGTAAACTACATACAGTAGACATAGCAGGAAGAAAATATTAAGCTGAGCAAGCGAAGTTTTCGAACATTTTTGCGCTGTTATGCCTTTATTGTGTGTGCATATCTGTACCCGCTTAGTGTTAGTTGGTTACTTCCATTGTACCTTAGATGAAGACAGAGAAGGTTCGTTGAAAAGAAGTGTCACAGACGGGTACAGATAACTACGTTTCCTTATGCCCGCGCTTGTCTACGATGTAAACATAACACTGTATTTGACTTCTTCGCGTAGCTCCCTCTTCCATTTGGTTGTGGTACTTCCCTGCCGGTCACCTAGCAGCTGGACGAGTGGCCTCCATGGTGCCTGCGGATGGAACGCATGGGTGAGTTGGCAGCTGTTTTTTCGAGGAACTAGTCGGGTTAGTAGGCAGCTTATTGGAGCGATACCTTGACAAGGCCACGTAAAGATAAGATCGCCGTGCTTTCAGTTTTAACTTTAAGCGCGCCAGAGATCAAACCATGAGAGCTTATGGCATTACTGTGGTTTGCTACCCGATGGTACCCGACCTCAAGGTAAAGGTCAAAAGATCTTGTTCGTGCGATATGTGCGTCATCGCATGGTTGACATCACGTGATCCATGTGACTGATGATATTCATAACTTGTGAATATGAGGAGGACCGCGTAGCGGCCCCAGGCCAGATTCATCGCGATGAAAGACGACAAACAATCGGCCGTAGCAGCTAGTCGACCTGCAAAGTTACAGTTCTTGTCAACTACGTACAGCAGATATAGCAGGAAGCAAATATTAAGCTGAGGAAGTGAAACCTTCCAACATTTTGGCGCTCTTATGCCTTTTTTGTGTGTGCATACTTGTACCGGCTTAGTGTTGGTCGGTTACTTCCATTGGACCATAGATGACCAGAGACAGGGTTCGTCGAAATGAAGTCACTCAGAGATGGGTAGAGATAAATACATTTCCTATGCTCGCGCTTGTGTAGGGTGAAAACCTAACACTGTATTTAACTTGTTCGCGTAGCTGCCTTTTTCATTTGGATGTGGTACACCCCTGCCGGTAACCTTTCAACTGGACGAGTGGCGTCCAGCGGTGCCTGTGAATGGAGTGCATAGGTGAGTTGGCAGCTATTTTTTTCGAGGAACTAGTCGGGTTAGTCGGCAGCATATTTTTCCGTAGTATAAGCACCCATCGCCACCCGTACTTGTTGTGAGTCGGGCTATAAGGGCTAATGATGTGTGCGAAACATTGCAGAACTCTCTTTGAAGAAAACAAAAGGTGCGATATAAACGGTTCGGTACGGATTGCACTCTAACTAAAATGCGGTAACGTAGGACCCTGTCATTGTCCGTGAAATTATCGGCTTGCATCAGGTCTCATAAGTGTCCTTGAAAGAATTATTTGAAAGAAAGAAACAGCTCAACTAAAACCCTTCCCTAACGGCGCGGTTCGGGCGTCCGCCGAGATGCGAGACAATTACTGGGCCTTTTCTTTTCCATAAAAATCAACTTTTAATGTTTTCCACTAAAATGAAGGACTTGATCTTGGAACGTTGTTTTAGGTGCGCTGTTTTGTTGTTTGAAGATGCAATACCAATTCGCTCACTGGCCATTGTTGCTACAATCCGTGGCTGTTGCTTACTGCCGCTTCGCGTAAAAGTGCAGGGGACTGCTCCGATCTCCCGCCAGGCTCATGCAATAGTGGCTCCAGAAAAGCAATGGTGCCTGATTGGCACCCCGAAGGAAGTGCAGTGGCCATCTGAAGTGCCTTCGCCGCGTGGGTGTCAACCACGGCTAGAACGAAAGAACGTTTCAAATCCTCCCACTACCGGAGATCGTGTGGTTGAGAGGAGCCTGTACCAGGTGAGAAAGATGATTGACACCAGATTAGCGCACTAGACGAAACATATGCGAGACGCTGTGCGCATTTGCTGCGGAAAGGTGTTAATGTGAAAGTATATCTGGTCACATGAGTGGCGTGCACAGGAGTTGTCGCCAGTCTGTGCCGGCTGAGCACGTCCTCACGAAAATGACCATTCTAAAGAAAAATGCTCCGGCATTGCGGTATACGAACCCAGACGCTCAATGTGCCAGGCGGACAAGCAACGCATACGCCCATGAAGGATCGTTCGCTGAAGCGTCTTAGAGGGGAACGAACTGAATGTCTTGTGGTGTGTACTACAGTTAAGTCTGTTGGGGTTGTGTTGTAAAGTGATACAACGATTACATACAAAACGTTGCTGACTTCATCCAGTGGTCACATGATAAGCGTCATGTGACAATCACGATTTCCGATAAAAGTTGCCGGCGTGAAGAAATGGTCAATTTGGAAAAACTCCTGCTGACATTGAAGCCCAAATCCTTTCACATTTAACCACTGCAGCGCACAGCAGTACCCTGCACTGCAGAATAATCGCTTTTTTAAAATTCCCATCGTGCGATGGCTGTTCTCTTTTTATTGCGGAAGCAATACTACGCTCATGAACGGCCTTTCGCGTAGTGGCGGCAGGTAGCCACGTTTGACCTTTAGAATGACCTCTGACGTCATACCAGGGTGAGAGATGCGGTTCCAAGTCGAGTCGTCGCGAAGCGGCGGTCGGTAGCCACGCGTGACAGTTTAAATGACTCTGACGTCATGTCATGCCTAGTCACGTCATAGCGTGACGTCATACCATTGTGAAATGGGCTATCAAGTCGAGTCGTCGCGCAGCGGCGCCCGGTAGCCACGCGTGACCTGTAGACGCGGCACGCCGCGTTCCTTCCGTTAGAGGCGCTGCGCTCGCTTTCGCAACCTACCAGGCTTAACCAAAGCTAAGCCCCGCCAAATTTTTTTCCCTTCCAACATCCACGCATTGTACGAAAACTTTGGCGGCATGTTCTGAGAAAAGACCAACTTTTTTGAACATCACTTTTGAATTGTGAGAAAACTGTTCTATATTCTACGGCACTGCCATCAGCATATTGATGCTTCATTTTTCGATGCGTAGCAGAATCTTGATTTAGAATGCGTGCTGCGATCCCACAAAGCATTTGACTCTCATAGCACACGAATGAGGTGCATGCGGTTATCACAATAGCAGAAATCTGGTTTGGTTTGGTTTGTGGGGTTTAACGTCCCAAAGCGACTCAGGCTATGAGAGACGCCGTAGTGAAGGGCTCCAGAAATTTCGACCACCTGGGGTTCTTTAACGTGCACAGACATCACACAGTACACGAGCCTCTAGAATTTCTCCTCCAAAGAAATTCCAGCCGCCGCGGCCGGGATCAAACCCGCGTCTTTTGGGTCAGCAGCCGAGCACCATAACCACTGAGCCACTGCGGCGGTGCAGAAATCTAGAAGCGTGCTTGGAAGGTACCGGAAGATTGCAGCATGACATTAATATATGAGCATATTCTTCCTCGCAGAAATCTGCAAGCGTGAGAGGAAGAATATGCTAATATATTGATGTTGTGCTGCAGTCTTCCGGTACGCGTTAAAACGGCGGTCATAAACTGCTGCGCGTTATAAAAATTCGACCCTCCACAACATCTGGTGACGATTGTTATCCTTGGCAAAATTTCGCAGCCAGCTGGCGTTCTGTTTCAGGGCAGTTGAATTGTGGATATTTGTATCATCACTTGTGTTTTACACTAGTCCTTGCTCCTCAAATACTTTCAAACATTGTAACACACTCTAGTCAGGGATGAAATCGCTGCTGCGTGAAGATGTAGGCGTTTCTGAATTAAGACAGTTTCCACGGGAATATAGATTCAAAGAATCCAGCTTAATTTAGATCTTGTAAACTACGTACAGCAGCCTTCACAGGAAGAAAATATTAAGCTGAGCGATTGAGATTTTCGAACAATTTTCCCTCCCATATGCCTTTCTTGTGTGTACAGCCACCCACAGACTTCACACGAATAACGGAAAGCGTGGCCCTGACTGCCATCAGCGCCCCGAAGAGATATGCATTGGTGCGAGATAATGCTCTCGGCATGGTTACGGTGGTTGACGATAGCTGGTGCACAGTTCGCTTTGACTGCTTTTCCGCTTGTGTGCCTGATCGCAGCGTGCACAGCGCGCTCGTTGCGGGGGCGTTTCTGCGCTTTTTGCTCGCCGATTCGACCTCCACGGCCCCGGCAATGCTCTTTGCAGTTTTCTTATCGCCGGAACCAGCAATTGCGCGCTAAGCTGCCGCGGTTCGCACCAGCTATCGTCGGCCACTGCAAACATACCGAGAGCATTATCTCGCACCCAATGACTGTCGCCTCATGGCGCTGACGGCAGTCCAGGCCATGCGTTCCGTCATTCGTGTTAAGTCTGTGGGCGGCTGTACATATTTGTACCCATTTAGAGTTTGTTCCTTACTCCCATTGTGCTCTAGATGAAGAGAGACCGGGTTCCTTGAAATGAAAACTGACTTATTCAGAGATGAGTAACATCAGTACATTCGCCTCTGCTCGTGCATATTTTTGAACACGTTTTGCCTTGTTATGCCTTTTTCGAGCGTACATATTTGTACCCGCTTAGTGTTAGTTGGTTAGTCCCATTGTGCTGTAGAATAAGACAGACAAGATTCGTTGAAATGAAAATTCAGAAATGAGTATTGATCAGTACGTGTGCTTATGTCCGCGCATGTGTAAAATGTAAACCTAACGCTGTATTTAACTTCTTCACATAGCTGCCTCTTTCATTTGGATGTGGTACTTCCCTGCCGGTCACCTAGCAGCTGGACGAGTGGCGTCCATGGTGCCTGCGGATGGAACACATGGGTGAGTTGGCAGCTGTTTTTGCAAGCAACTGGTCGGGTTAGTAGGCAGCTTATTTCTTCTTCGTATAAGCACGCACCGTCAGCCTTGCTTGTGGTGAGTCCGGCTATAATGTCGGATGCTGTAAAATCAAAATTTTGTGCGGAACATTGTCGTCTTCAGGTGGAAAAAGGGGAAGGTGCGATACAAATGATTCTGGGCGGACTGCTCTACTAAAATGCGGCAACGTAGGGACTCTTTGATTGCAGGTATCTGCTTGCATGTGGCATCATGGTTGTCCTTGTAAGGACCAAACGCCCGACTAAAACCTTTCCCTTACGGCGCTGCTGAGACTGTGCCGTTTCCTTTCCTCAAAAACTAATAATCTTTCTTCAATCTTTCTAACCAAAATGAATGACAAAGGATTGGTTGGTTTATGGGGTTTAACGTCCTAAAGCGACTCAGTCTATGAGAGGCGCCGTAGTGGAGGGCTCCGGAAATTTCGACCACCTGGGTTCTTTATCGTGCACTCACACAAAAAATTAAATATAAGTACAAGCGCTCTACGTATCTTTCCTTTCCCTGTACATTTGTTTTAGGGAAGCTGTTTCGTTCTTTCAAGATGCAATGCAAACTCGCCCACTATGCAATGTTGCTGCAATTCAGGAGGGTTGCTTACTGCCACTTGGCTTCAATGTGCAGGGCTGCCCCGGTCTCCCGTCAGGCTCATGCAATACTGGCTGCAGACAAGCAATTTCACGGGGAAGGGCAGTGATCATCTCAAGTGCCTTCGCCGCGTTGGTGTCAAGATTGACCTCAACGAAAGAGCCGGTCTCATCGTCCCACTAGCGAAGATCTGGTGGGGGAGTGGAACCTCTTCTAGGTGAGGAAGACGGTTGACACCAGAGTAGCCCACGATAGGATACGTAGGCGACACGCTGAGTGCATTTTATGCAGAAGTCTGCTAATGCGAAACCATTTCGTATCTGAAGGTCTCCAATACGGCATATTGAAAAATGCTTGCATCTTACGTGGACATATATGCAGAGTACTACATGCCTTGCAATGAATAACGAGTAAGATACGGGCGCATTTTTTTATCCGGGTGATGGAGGCTGCTCGAAAACTTGACGCATATTGGTGTGCTCTGAAATACGACTGTAGAAGACATGGAGCAGAAGTATAGGACTCAAACCCGTAGTTAATATATCCCCAATAAGAACAAATGACGCTAAATGACTGAAATCTTTGAAATGATGCAGTACAGCGTCGGAAAACTTAAATATTTTGAATATATCTCTGCACATTTCGAATCGTCGTTTTTGCTGTAAGCAAGCTTTCTCGACCTTCACATCATATTAGGCCATGCATATTTTATCATTCTATTGTATGAGAATAGTATGTAATATAATATTACAGCGTGATGTAATATTGGAGTGGCGTGCACAGGCTCCTGCTGAAGCAATAGCTTCCAAATTGCTTTTCGTGGTGTCAAAGCGAATGGAAACTGGGTGAGAATCACGCATACTGGTCTCCTTACTGCATGGCCCGGAAATGATGGAATGTTTTACTCTCCTACGAGCAAAGCTTTGGCTGTTTACAGTGAAAAAATTTATCTGCGTGCATACTTACATCCAATGCCTCACATGTGCGTTGTCAGTGCTCGTTAAACACAAATCCACATGGTTAAAGAAAAACTCGAAGATGTTTAGCCCTGCTTCAATCTGGAAGATTGCGAAAGCAACGAGGAGAGAGAGAGGCGATGGAGAGCGCGCGGCAGCGGCGGCGCCTTCGGCACGCTAGCTATGCGCTGTTAGTGCGTATGCGCAACTGGCAACCGCAGCGGCGGCACCTCCGAGACACCCGCCTAGCGACGGCAGCGGCACTTCCGAGACACCCGCCTAGCGACGGCAGCGGCGCGCCAGCTGTCCGCCATGTGACGTCACTGCTCCTCGCGCATGTGCAGTATAGCATTTCGTCAGCTCCGCGGAATGGATCCCCGACTCGCGCAGTGTTGCTTTCGCAACAACAAATGTGACGCACTCCAATTCTGCATCTCTCATATCTAATGTGCAACGTTGAGACGTAAATGCTTTAAACGCTACCAACCCACACTATAAAATTCATATCATCCATAACTAACCATGACATACCGTAACTCATACCATCCACTGTGTCATTTGTCACCCGACATTCAAAGGCTGCTTGCCAAGTAAGTTTGTAACAAGACACCCTGTAGTAGCCCTCGGAGCGGTAGTCTGACTGATTCTCTGGAAAGGTGCCTAGGAAGGTAGACAGGATGCTCAACCCAAAAGACGCGTGTTTGCACGAGTCATTGATCCTGAAATGGTTTCTAACTTTGCCACGCACTCCGGTTTAGGGTGAAATCACTGCAGCATGACGATGTAGGCCTTTCTGACTTAAGTGTGCTCCCGCGAGAATATAGACACAAAGAAACCAGCCAAATTTAGACCTTGCAAGCTACTTACAGCAGACAACACAAGGGGAAAATATTAAGCTGAGCAAGCGAAATTTGTGAACAATTTTTGCTTTGTTATGCCTTTTTTGAGCGTACATATTTGTACCCGCTTAGTGTTAGTTGTTTACTCCCATTGTGCTGTAGAACAATGTAAACCTAACGCTGTATTCTTCTTCGCATAGCTGCCTCTTTGATTCCAATGCGGTACTTGCCTGCCGGTCATCTAACAGCTGGACGAGTGGCGTCCAGCGGTGCCTGCGGATGGGATGCATTGGTGAGTTAATAGCTATAGCTTTTTTTGTGATGTAGCTTTCTTCTTAGTCCACAGGTAATTTTTTATTAGTATAAGCACACATCGCCACCCGTACTTGTGGATTGTCCGGCTGTAACGGCGCAAGCTCTACACTCAATATAGTGTGGCAGAAATTGTCGAATCCCCGTGCTAGAAAGGGAATGTCGATAAAAATTATTCTTTATGGATTGATGACTAAAATGCGGGAACTTATGGCCCTGACTGTGTCATTGCATCGGCTTGTATCTGGTCTCGTGACTTTTCTTGAAAGAACATTGCTGCTGTTTAAGGCTTTATTTGTGCGCAAATTTAAAAGGGAAGGGTGACGGGATCAGGCAGATGGGAGCCCTTGAGCCCCGGCGGCCTCCGCAGCCCACTTGGATGCCGCCACTTGTACGGCTGGGTCTGAGCTGCGCATCAGTGCCTCCCACTGCTCCATATTTTCAATGTTCCTATGTCGTTTTCGAAGATTTGAGCAACCCCACATCATATGCGTGAGGTTGGCTGGCTGTGGGCAGAATTTACATTACCCGTGTACTTGTCTGGGTAAATGTGCGAGTAAATTGTGGGATGAGGGTATTTATTTGTGTATAAGCGGCGCCGGGTGTTTTCTTCGGCTTTAGTTAGGGTTTTGTGGCCGGCAGGGTATTGTTTGCGTGCCAGACGGTAGGCTTGCGTAAGTTCCTGGTATGCGATAAGTACATCCTTGTGAGAGCTACTGCCGCCCCCGTGTTCTCCCTTTGCCCAGTACACTAGCTCTCGGACGGTGTTGTGGGTGGATTCATTGGCTGGAAGGGAGGAATGGGCGGGTGCCCAGATGATGCTGGCCGTGAGTGAGAGGGTGAGGTCTCGAAGGATTCTGGCCGCGTGGGGTTTCACGCGATCCCGGGCGTAATTTCGAACGGCTCGTTTGGAGTCCGAGATGATGGTAGTGGTTTGAGGTAGGGTGAGGGCCAAGGCGATGGCCGCCTCTTCCGCAGCTTCTGTATTATTGGTATTGATTGTGCCTCCGCTGAGAAGGACCCCCCGTACATCCCTGACGACTGCCCTCATGGCCCGTTTTACGGCGCGCTCGGCTGCGTCTGTGTACACCGCATCAGGGTCTTTGTGGTAGCGTTCGTGCAGGTGTTCGCAGCGGTCTTGGCGGCGTGCTTCGTGTTATCCGGGGTGCATGTTTTTCGGCAGCGGAGGGACCAGGAGTTTCTAATTTTCTTAGGGAGGCTTGTTTTGGGATGCGTTGTGCTCTCGTGATGTATTCCTATGGCAGCGAGGATGTACCGTCCCCTTGTCGTAGTGGTTAGACGCGTATATTGCGAGTAGAGGTGGCCCTCGATAAGTTCTTCCACCGTGTTGTGGATGTCTAAAGCTATTAGTTTCTCGGTATAGGCGCTGATGGGGAGTCCTAGAGCTGTCTTGCATGCTCTTCTGATAATTCTGTTCAATTTGTCGCGTTCCATGGCGTAAGGCTTCATGTACGAGGCCACGTAGTTGATGCGTCTGATGACGGCCTGTACGAGTCTGATCAATTCATATTTTTCCATTCCGGAGTGCTGGTTAGATATCCGTTTGATGAGGCGAGATGTTTGGTGCGTGACGCTGTCCAAATTTTGGATCATGTCGCCATTGTGACCATTGCCTTGAAATAACATTCCTAGGATCCGTATAGTGCCGATCTCGTTAAATTTTTCGCCTTCTAACTTTAGGTTGAGATTGCAGGGTTGTCCGTTTTTGGTTTTACCTCTGAGTATTGGCCGAAGCACTGTATGCTTTTCCGTGGAGCATGCTAGGCCCCGCGTGCCCGCGTATTGCTGCACCGTGTCAATGCCTTCCTGTTGTACGGTTTCTAACTCTCCGGTGGTGCCAGCTTCTGCCCATAGCGTGACATCGTGGGCGCAGAGGCTGTGCTTCAGTCCTGTTATATGGCTTAGTTGTTCTGGCGATTTTCAGAGGGCGACATAAAAAGGAAAGGAGAAAGTACTGCCTCTTGCGGGATGCCGCGGCCGCCCATTGAGAAGAAGCCAGACTAGGCGAAACAACGCGACTAGAACCCTTCCCTTATGGCACGGCAACGAATGCACCAATTCCTTTTCCTCAAAAATTAATCATCTTTAATCAAGGTCAAAAGAAATGAGACAGCTACAAGCGCTGTACGTATTTTCGTTTTCCCTGATCTTTGTTTTAGGAAAGCTGTTTTGTTCTTTCAAGATGCACTATGCATCTTGCACTCTGTTTTAGCGAAGTTGTGATGTCGATTTTTGTATTATGACTCGTGTTTTACACTAAGCATTGCTCCTTAAATCCTTTCAAACTTTGTAACGCACTTTACTCTGGGATGAGATGTCAGCAGCATGAAGAAGTAGGCCTTTCTTAGTGGCGGTTGAATTTCTTTGGAGGAGAAATTCGAGGCCCGTGTACTGTGCGATGTCAGTGCACGTTAAAGAACCCCAGGTGTTCGAAATTTCTGGAGCCCTCCACTACGGCGTCTCTCATAGCCTTAGTCGCTTTGGGACGTTAAACCCCATAAACCGAAACAAACCTTAATGAAGAAAATCTGCGCGGGAACATTGAAGCAAAGAAACCAGCACAATTTAGTTCTCGTAAACTAAACTACGTACCGCAGAAATCACAGAAAGAAAATATGAAGCTGAACGAGCGAAATTGTCCAACGTTATGCGCTTTTATGCCTTTTTTGTGTGCGCATATATGTACCTTAGTGTTAGTTGGTAACTCCCATTGTACTATAGACAAAGAGAAAAAAGGTTCGTCCAAATGAAAAAAAAGTCAAGCACAGATGGGTAGAGATCACAACGTTTGGTTCTGTCCGCTCTTGTCTACAATGTAAAACTAACGCTGTATTTACCTTCCTCTCATAGCTGCCTCTTTCATTTGGATGTGGTACTTCTCTGGCGGTGACTTTGCAACTGGTGAAGTGGCGTCCAGCGGTGCCCCCGGAGGGGATGCATGGGTAAGTCGGCAGCTGTTTTTGCGATGAAGTACTCGCGTTCGTCGTCAGCTTCTTCTTACTATAAGCGTGCATTGCCACCCGTGCTTGTGGTGAGTCCGGCTATAACGGCGGACGCTGTAGATTCAAAAGAGTGTGCGAAACATTCTCGAGTTCCCGTGCGAGAAAGAGAAAGTGCCATACAAATACTTCAGCACGGATTGCCCCTACTAAAACGCGAAAACTTCGGGCCATGACAGTGTCAGCGCAGCTATCTGCTTGAATCTGGTCTCACGATTGTCCTTGAAAGAGCGAAACAACGCAACTAAAACCCTTCTCCTACGACGGGGGTAACACAAATACTCAGCCATTTCCTTTCCTCAAAAACTAATCACAGTCATTGCAATTTTTTCAACACAAATGAAGGATCAACGAAAGGAAACACAACTACAAGCGCTGCACGTGTCCTACCTTTCCCTGGCTCTTTGTTTTAGCTGCGCTCTTTCGTTCTTTCCAGATGCAATACGAACTTACCCACTATGCAGTTTTGCTACAATGCATGACTGTTGCTTACTGCCATTTCAGTGCAGGCGGCTGCCCCGGTCTCCCACCAGGCTCATGCATTACAGACTCCAGAAAAGGAATGGTGAGGGGTTCGGCACCCTGAATGAAGTGCAGTGACCATCTCAAGTGCCTTCGCCGCGTGGGTGTCACGCATGACGTGAACGAAAGAGCCGGCCTACTAGCGGAGATAGGTTGAGGGAGTGGAGCCTGTTCTAGGTGAGGAAGATGTTCGACACCAGAGTAGCGCACCATACGATAAATAGGCAAGACGCTGTGTGCATTTTATCTAGAAGTGTGTTAATGCGAAGACATTTCTTGTCTCATATTCTCAATGTCTACTAGACGGCATATTGAACAAAGCTTGCATTCTAACCGAACATATATGCAGAATACTCTGTACCTTGCGATGAATAAAGAGTAAGGTACTGCTGCATTTTGTTGTCCGGGTGAAGGAGGGTGCCCGAAAACCTCACGCTTATTCGTGGCCTCTGAAATGCGGGGAGCAAACCGACAATGAATATATCCCCAATAAGAACAAATTATTTTAAATGACTGAATTCAGCGAAATGGTACGATACAGCGTCCGAAATCCGAAAATATTTTTAATATATCACTGCCCATTTATTTGAGGGCAGTGATATATTTTGCTTTCATTTGAACGAAGTCTACTTGAATGCCTTTACATTACTGCAGATTTTGCCGTTATCCACAGTGTTTTTGCGAAAATGTAAAGTGCGCATTTTGAATCGTCGTTTTTTATTGAGCAAGCTTTCCCAGGCTACACATACTATTAGCCGATATATATTTTATTATAACATGATACGAGAATCGTATGTAATATTATATTACAGCGTGAAGTAATATTTAAGTGCTGTGCAATAGCTGCTGCTGAAGCAACATCATTCAAATGTCTTCTCGTGGCGCCAATGTGAACGCTCTCTGAGAATCACGCAGACTGGTTTCTTTGTTGCACGGCCCCAGAGAGACGAATTAAGCACTGCCTTGTTACACTGGGAAATTTTCCTCGGCATGTGTGCTTAGAGCATATGCTTCAAATGTGCAATGTCAGTGCATGTTAAACAAATCAATACGGTTTAAATTAATCTAGAGCACACCATTACGGCGTCTCTCATATCAAGTGTGCAGCTTTCAGATGTAAACGCTTTATACACTACCATAGCACACTATAATACGCCATATCATCCACCACCCGTACTAACTCATACCATCCATAACTAACCATACTGGTTCGATCCCGGCCGCAGCGGCCGAATTTTTATGGAGGAGAAATTCTAGAGGTCCGTGTACTGTGCTATGTGAGTGAACGTTAAAGAACGCCAGCTGGTCGAAATTTCCGGAGCCCTTCACTACACCGTCCGTCATAGCCTGAGTCGCTTTGGGACGTTAAACTCAAATAAACCAAACCATAACTTACCTCACACTATTCACCTCGCATTTCTCACCCGACGTCTAAAGCTTGTTTAATAGATAACGTTTTAAAATTGTACCGTGTAGTGGCGCCTTGAGCGGTAGCCTTAACGATTCTTAAAAGAGCAGCCTTTGGTAAGGTGCCAGCCACGGAGACAGGACGTTCAACCCAAAAGACGTGGTTATGCACGGGTCACTGCTCATAAAATGCTTTCGAACATTGTCACGCTCTTCAGTTTGGGACAAAATCACTGCAGCATGAAGATGTAGACATTTCTGAATTAAGGGAGCCCCCGGGGGAATATGGATGCAGAGAATCCAGCAAAATATAGTTCTTGGAAGCTAGGTACAGCAGACTTCACAGAAAGAAAATATTAAGCTGAGCGAGCGAAATTCTCGAACGTTTTTGCGCTGTCATGCCTTTTCTGGTTGTGCATATCTGTACCCGCTTAGTGTTAGTTGGATACTCCGATTGTGCCGTAGATGAAGAGAGAGAAGATTCCTTGAAATGAAAAGTCATTAAGAAATAAGTAGCGAGCAGCATGCTCTCTTATGCCCGCGCTTCTCTGCGATGTAAACCTAACGCTGTATTTAACTTCTTCGCATAGCTGCCTCTTTCATTTGGATGTGGTACTCTCCGTCCGGCCACACTGAAGCTGGACAAGTGTCGCCCACCGGTGCCTCCTGTTGGGACGCATGGGTGAGTGGGCAGCCATTTTTGCGATGAAGTCGTCGGCTTAGTCGGCAGCTCTATTTCTTCTTAATATAAATTCAAAATAGTGTGCGAAACAGTCGAACTCCAGGCAAAGAGAAGGTACGATCATTTTAGGAAATTAAGTGCGCATAACTGGCTCCTTTAGTCAGTGGACTCCTGAATCGTGCTTATAGATACGTGTGGTGATGAGAGAAAGAGAGAGAGAGATGTGGGCTGTATGCATTAGCGCTGCCAACGATGAGCGAATCCACGCGATCAACCATTAACTGCCACCTGCCATGGTGGCACGGTGTGTGGGGACTTACATGTAGATATGAAGACAAACAGGAATTTCATGTCACTTGTGCGGGAGAAAATCGCGTTCCTCTTGCTCCTTACACATCCCACGGCTCTGACAACCTCGCGAAATACTTGCAGAGTCCTCCTTTTTGAGAACCAGGCATTGATGCAGCAAGTCGAGCTTATATTCATTTATTTCTCCGTTCAGAAAGCTTCCTTCGTGACAATTAAGACATGTCAGTGGAGTGTTTCTTGAAGTAAGAAAATTTGTGACAAATATACATGCGTGCCATCCTCGAGTTCCTTGGCTCATTCTATCGAAAAGCTGAAACGGCTGATGGACTCCGCTCAAATTTCGCATCAGGGAAGTGACGTAATCGTCGGAAATTGTTTGGTTTCTTGAAAGAACGAAACTACGCAACTAAAAAACTTTACCTTACGGCGTGGCTGAGACAACCATTTCCTTTCTCCAAAAATGTTTTCTTCATTTTTTGTCTACGAAAATGAGGGACCAGTGAAAGAAAAAAACAAGTACAAGCGCTGTACGTGTCCTTCCTCTTCCTGGTGTTTTGTTTTAGCGGCGCTCTTTCGTTCTTTGGAGATGCATTATCAACAAGCCCACTATGTAATATTGCTACAATTAATCACTTACCGCCATTTCACGACAATGTGCAGGGCTGCCGCCGTCTCCCGCCTGGCTCATGCAATACTGGCTCAAGAAAAGCAATGGCACGGGTAAGGGCAGTGACCATCTCAAATGCCTTCGCCGCGTGGGTGTCAAGGATGACTTCAACGAACGAGACGTTCTCATCGTCCCTCTAGCGGAGATCTGGTTGAGGATAGGAACCTCTTCCAGGTGAGGAAGGTGGCAGACACCGGAGTACCGAGCACCATACGATAAGTAGGCGAGATGCTGAGCGAAACTGTGTACCGAGCGGCAGACGATAACTAGATGAGAGGCTGAGTGAAATTGCTGAAGCACTTCTTGTCTCATGGTCTCAAGGTCTTTTAAACGGCATATTGAAGAAAGCTTGCATTCTATTCGAACATGTATACAGAGTACTCTCTGCCTTGCAATGAATAACGAGTGTAAGACACGGGTGCACTCTGTTATTCTGGTGAAGGAGGCTGCCTAAAAACCTGACGCATATTTGTCGGCTCTGAAATGCGACTGTAGAAGAGTTGTCGCAAAGTATTGGCTCAAACCCACAGTGAATACATCCCCCAATAAGAACAAATTATGTTAAATGACTGAAATCAACAAATTGATGCGCTACATTTCCCGAAATCCCAAGATATACAGAATACATCCCTGCTCACTCATATGATGGCCGTGATATATGTTTCTTCTATTTAAACTTTTCATTACTGCACGCGTTGCGCCGCCGCGATGGCTCAGTGGTTTCAGCGCTCGGCTGCTGACCCGATAGACACGGGTTCGATTCCGACCGCGGCGGCTGAATTTCTTTGGAGGAGAAATTCTAGAGGCCCGTGTACTGTGCGATGTCAGTGCACGTTAAATAACCCCAGGTGTTCGAAATTTCCCTAGCCCTCCACTACGGCGTCTCTCATAGCCTTAGTCACTTTGGGACGTTAAACCCCATGTCACGGCGCAGCTAGCGTGCGTCGTGGTAAACTGTGAGGAGTGTCGCCGAAAGGGAGCAGGGAATGCGCAGACAAAAGGAGAAGGACTTGAAACGGCGTAGCGTGCGAGGGTCTCGCTTCTCGGCCCCAGCGAGTGGGGAATGGTTTCCTCTAGGAAGTCGGTCCGAAACCCGAGACGACGACAGGACGGCTGGGGTGGCCTGGCGCTGTTCTTGTTTTCGTTCTTGCTAGCTGGCAAGAGCGGCTAACAGTGGAGCGTGTGTTTTAAATTGTTTGTTTCTTCTTGTTGTAATAGTTTTAGTTAGCCATGGCTGCTTACAGCGAGGCTTGTGTTTTATATTGTTTACTTGTCTTTTGCCTTGTGACCGCCTACTTCTAAACAACGGCGGGAAAGTAACCTATTGGCTAAAAAGTAAGTTTTGGCGGGAGGATTGCCTATTGGCTGAGGATGGAGTTTTTGGCGCGAATGTGACGAGATGGGTGCGCGCGAAGGAGAGCGCCGAGGTTGGGTGTGTGGCAGCAGGACAGATCGGTCGTGTGTGGCCGGTGGTGGTCCAGAGGCCGAAAGCGTAGAGTTGGAGACGCGAGTTATTTGAGCGGCGGCCGGACGGGCTGGCCGTGTGGTGGCCATCGGTGGTCCGGAGTCACGGAAGTTTTCAGGTTTTTATTTTTAGTTAAAGTGGAGAGGCCGAAATCACTCGGCATATGTAAATAAGTTGTATATACATTTGTAATAAATAATTTCTTGAAGAAAGCCTTCCAAGTGCCTCACCATCCGAAGACCAGCACACCTGTCTAAACTCACCAGTAGCGAAGCACGTCCCCAGGGTCACTCACGAGACCCGCTCTCTACGACTCCGCATCAACATCAAGGAGAACAACATCAACAACGACAGAGCAGAGAGGGAAATATTCGTGACTCCCCATAAAACCAAACCAGACCAAGCAGGCGTTGCCGCTTGCCACAGTATGGACAGCGAAAGTTTCTAGTGCACTTCTGGAGTCTTTGTTCCTGCAACAAGGAAGCTTTCGCGAGCTTCAGAAGTTTTAGACAACTGTTAGAGTGAATTAATATATTAAAGCGTGTGAAGTAGCTTTCAAGTGATTTCTCGGGGCACCAAAGTGAACGGTAACTGGCTGATTATCACGCGCACTGTTTTCTTTACTGCACGAACCCCACTGACGAATGTTTTACGTACTCGCGAACAAAGTTCTGGATTTTTATAGGGCAAACATTTTGACAGCAAGCGTGCTTAGAGCCAGTGCTTCAATCCATACGGTTAAAATTAATCTAGACCACACCATTACGACATCTCTGATAGCTAGTATGCAGCTTTCAGGCGTAAACGCTTTATACTTTGCCATAGCGCACTATAATAATACGTCACATTAGCCACCACTCGTACTAACTCATACCGTCCATAACTAACGATAAGATAGTTTACCTCATACCATCCACCTCGGCATTTCTCACCTGACGTCTAAAGGTTGCTTGAGAGATAAGCTTGTAAGCGTCTGCAGTGTAGTGGCCCTTGGAGCGGTAGTCTTTACGATTCTTAAAACAGCTGCCTCTCGTAAGGTGCCTAGCAACGGAGACAGGACTTTCAGCCTAAAAGACATTATGTGCAAGTTATTGTTTCTAAAATGCTTTCGAACTTTGTCAAGCTCTTCAGTAGGGGATGGAATCACTGCAGCATGATGATGTAGACCTTTGTGAATGAAGAGAACCCCCGTGAGAGTATGGATGCCGAGATTCCAGCAAAATGTAGTTCTTGTGAACTGCGTACAACAGACAACCCAGGAAGGCATCCCAGTTGTGCATTTCTATACCCGCTTAGTCTTAGTCAGTTACTTCCATTGAAGCATAGATGAGGAGAGACAAGGTTCCTTGATATGAAAAGTCAGAGATGGATAGAGATTAATACGGTTGCTTTTGCCCGCGCTTGTTTGCGATGTAAACCTAACTCTGTATTTAACTTTTTCCCACAGATGCCTCTTTCATTTGGACGTGGTACATTGCCGCCGGTCACCGTGCAGCTGAACGAGTGGCGTCCAGCGGTGCCTCCGGATGGGATGCATGGGTGAGTGGGCAGCCATTTTTGCAATTAAGTAGTCTGCTTAGTCGGCAGCTGATTTCTTCCTTAGTGTAAGCACGCATCGCCACCCGTGCTTGTAGTGAGTCCGGCTGTACCAGCGGAAGCTGTAAACTCAGAATTGCGCGCGAAAAATTGTCGAATTCCCGTGCAAGTAAGCGAAGGTGTGATACAAATGGTTCTGTACGGACTGCTCCGACCAAAATGCGGCAACGTAGGAACCTGGCTGTGTCAATGAAGGTATCTGCTTGCATCTGGTCTTGTTATTGTCTTTGAGAGAACGATACAGCCCAACTAAAGCCCTTCCCTAGCGGCGCGCGTTCAGGTGTCCGCCGAGACATGAGACAATTGCGTCGCCATTTCCCTTCCTCTAAAACCAATTTTTAATTTGTTCAAGTAAAATGAAGACAAAAGATAGCAAAGACAAGTACAAGCGCGTTACATGTCCTTCCTTTGCCCGGTACTTTGTTTTAGCGGCGCTGTTTCGTCACTTTTAGATCTAATACCAGCTCGCCGACTATGCAATGTTGCTGCAATTCATGACTGTTGTTTACTGCCGCTTCGCGTCAAAATGCAGGGCTGGCCGGGTCTCCCGCCAGGCTCATGCAATACTGTCTCCAGAAAAGCAATGACGCCGGATCTGGACACCGAAGGAAGTGTAGTGGCCATCTTAAGTGCCATCGCCACGTGGGTGTCAACTATGGCTAGAACGAAAGAACTGGTCTCAACGTCCCACTAGCGTACATCTGGTGGGCGAGAGGAACCAGTTCCTGGTGAGGAAGATGGTTGACACCACAGCAGCGCACCACACGCGATACGTAGGCGAGACGCTGTGTGCTGCCAGCACAGTTTAGTTCTTGTAAACTACGTACAGCAGACATCACAGGAAGAAAATAATAAGCTGAGCGAGCAAAATTTTCGAGCATTTTTGCGCTGTTATGTCTTTTTTGTGTGTGCATATTTGTACCCGCTTAGTGTTACTCTGTTACTCCCATTGTAGCATAGATGAGGAGAGATAAGGTTAGTTGAAATGAAAAGTCAAAGATGGCTAAAAATCAATACGTTTGCTTATGCCCGCGCTTATCTGCGATGTTAACCTAACACTATATTTAACTTCTTCCCACAGCTGCCTTTTTCATTTGGATGTGGTACTTCCCTCGCGGTGACCTAGCAACTGGACAAGTGGCGTTCAGCGGTGCCTGCGGATGGGGTGCATTGGTGAGTCGACAGGTATTTATGCGATATAGTATTCGGGTTAGCCCGCAGCTGATTTCTTCCTTAGCATAAGCACGCACCGCCACCGGTGCTTGTGGTGAGTCCGGCTATAACGGGCGGAACCTATAAACTCAAAATAATCTACGAAGAATTTTCGAATACCCGTGCAAGAAAGGGAAGGTGCCATACAAATGATTCTGTACGGATTGCCGACCCAAATGCGGGAAAAAAGGGCCCTGACTGCGCCATTGCAGTTCTCTGCTTTCATTTCGTCTCGTGACTTTTCTTGAAAGAACGAAACAACGCGACTAAAACGCTTCGCTTACGGCGTGGCTGAAACTGCGCATTTGCGTTCTTCAAACTACTCGTCTTTCATCAAATTTTTCAATCAAAATGAAGCTCAAAATAAATGAAAGACAAGCACAAGCGCTGCACGTACCTTTCCTTCTCCTGGTCATTTGTTTTAGAAAAGCTGTTTCGTTTTTTCAATATGCAATACCAACTCGACCACGTGCAATGTTACTACAAATAATAACAGTTGCTTACTGCCATTTCGCATCAAAGTGCAGGCGGCTGTCCGGTCTCCCGCCAGGCTCATGCAATACTGGCTCCAGAAAAGCAATGGCACGGGTTCGGCACCCTGAAGGAAGTGCAGTGACCATCTCAAGTGCCTTCGCCGCGTGGGTGTCAAGCATCACATGAGCGAAAGACGCTCTACTAGCGGAGATCAGTGGGGGAGTAGAACCTGTTCCAGGTGAGGAAAATGTTTGACACCAGAGTAGCCCACCGGAAGATAAGTGGGCGATACGCTCAGGGAAATTGATGCTGAAATGTGTTAATGCAAAAGAATTTCTTGTCTCATATTCTCAAGGTCTCCTAGACGGAATATTCAAGAAAGCTTGCATTCTATTCGAACATCATGTATGCAGAGTACTCTGTGCCTTGCTATGAATAACGAGTAAGATACGGGTGAATTTTGTTATGCGGGTGATGGAGGCTGACCGAAAACCTGACGCATGTTCGTGGGCTACGAAATGCGACCGGAGAAGAGTTGCAGCAAAAGTATGGGGCGCAAATTAAAAGTGAATATATGCCCAATAAGAACCAATTATCTTAAATGACTAAAATTTGCCAAGTGGTACGGTACAGCGTCCGAAATCCTAAAATATTCTTAATGTATCCCTGCACATTCATTTGAGGGCTGTGATGTATTTTGCTTTCATTTAAACGAAGACTACTTGAATGCCTTTACATTACTGCTGCTTTTGCCGTTAGCCACAGTGTTTTTGCGAAAATGTAAAGCCCACATTTTGAATCGTCTTTTTTTCGTTGAGCTAGCTATCGCAGGCTACACAGACATTTAGTCGAAATATATTTGATTATAATATAATACGAGAATCATATGCAATATTGTATAACAGCGTGAAGTAATATTTGCGTGTTGTGCCATAGCTGCTGTTGAAGCAATAGCCTTCAAGTGTCTTCTCGTTGCGCCAGTATGAACGCTGTCTGAGAATCACGCAGACTGGTTTCTTTATTGCACGGTCCCCAAGAGACAAAAGAAGCTCAGCCATGTTACAACGGGAAATTTTCCTCTGCATGTATGCTTAGAGCCAATGCCTAAGATGTGCAATGTCAGTGCATGTTATACAAATCAATACGGTTAAAATAATCTAGAGCACACCGTTACGGCGTCTCTCATATCTTGTGCGCAGCTTTCAGATGTAAACGCTTTATACACTGCCACACCAGACTATATTACGTCATATGATCCATCACTCGTACTAACTCATACCATTCATAAGTAACTATGCTGGTTCGATCCCGCCTGCGGCGGCCCAAATTCGACGGACGAGAAATTCTAGAGGCCCGTGTACTGTGCGACATCAGTGCAGGTTAAAGAACTCCGGGTGGTCGAAATTTCCGGAGCCGTTCACTACACCCTCCCTCACAGCCTGAGACACTTTGGGACGTTAAACCTCAATAAAGCAAACCAAACCATAACTTACCACACAACATCCACCTCGGCATTTCTCACCCGACGTCTCTAAAAGTTGTTTGACAGATAAGCTTGTAAACTTGTACCGTGTAATGGCCCTTGGAGCTGTAGTCTTAACGATTCTTAAAAAAGCTGCCTCTGGTAAGGTGCCTAGCAACGGAGACGGGACGTTCAACCCATAAGACATTGTTCTGAACGAGTCATTGATCCTAAAATGATTTAGAGCTTTGTCATGCGCTCTAGTTGGGGATGAAATCGCTGCAGCATGAAGCTGTAAACATTTCGCGTCAAAATGCAGGGCTGGCCGGGTCTCCCGCCAGGCTCATGCAATACTGTCTCCAGAAAAGCAATGACGCCGGATCTGGACACCGAAGGAAGTGTAGTGGCCATCTTAAGTGCCATCTTAAGTGACGGTCGTGACGTCACAGTGCGCGAATTTCAAACGGGGCCAATTACACTTTGGCTAGTAACCGTGCTGGCTAGCTCTGACCCCAGAACGCAAGTTTTGGCGGTGGAGTGGGCTGACAAAGTCGTCGAGGGCTATGTACTCTCGACCACTTAACGCGACCTCTTGCCAAGCTCTTCCCGGAGAATAAACCGTTTTACAATCAATAGTAACCATACAACCAATTGAAGGGATCGTATAGTGATGCTCCAAGTAAGTGGGACTGAGCTTAGTTAATTGCTTAATTACCCAATTAGCCTAATTAGCTTTACTTGTCAGGCCATATAAATAAATAAAAGCGATTAAGAAATTGGTCGAGCTCAGGAATCAAAGCCCGGTCTTCGGCGTGAGAGACGAGCACGCTATCCACTCCGCCATGCCAGCTCGACGGTTTGGAATGAACAAAGGCGCGTCTAGTGAATACGGTGTCTTCACTCACTCTCATCCTACTCCATTCCCTTCCGGCGAGGTTTAGGTGTCCACCGACAAATGAGAGACAGATACATTTCCTTTCCTCAAAAACCAATTTACCGACGAGCGAGGCGTAGAACCGAATGGGCGATGGCGTTCTATGGACTCTTTGGCAGCGTTGCCAGACGCTGTCGCGTTCCACTCTTAGGGGCGAAGCTTAACATCTTAACCACACATCAGTGACCACACTTTAGGTCAAAAAAGTGCCCCCCTGAATTTTGACGGGTGTCCACCGAGATATGTGAGATAGTTACTGCGTAATTTCCTTTCCTCAAATACAATTTTAATTTTCTTCATTACGGCTCCTCTTTATCTATATTCTTTCACTCCCACCTCCCTTCCTCTACGGTGCGGTTCAGGTGTCCACCGAGATGACAGAGAATTACTGCGCCATTTCCTTTCCTCAAAAAGCGTTGCGTTCAAAGGGCAAGGCATCGCGCCGAACGGGTGGTGGCGTTCCGTGGACTCCCTGGCAGCGCTACAACGCGCTGTCGCGTTCCACTCCTAAATGCGAAGCTTAAGCGTCATTAATTAGCAGTTAATTAGCATTCAGACATTAATCAGTAATTAACAATTAATTAGTGATTTGTCATCACTTAGTAATTAGTACTCAAATATATGTGACGCCACCAGCGCCACAGAAACAGCGAAGGTGGTGCGGAAAACGCTTCCGCCTCTACCCACTTTAGACAGTCAAAGTGCCCCCTGAATTTTAAGCTGAGCGAGCGAAATTTTCGAACGTTTTTGCGTTGTTGTGCCTTTTTTGGTCGTGCATATCTCTACCCACTTAGTGTTAGTTGGTTACTCAGATTATGCCGTAGATGAAAAAAGACGTCTACTTGAAGTGAAAAGTCATTGAGAGATAGGTTAGAGATCAGCACGCTTGCTTATGCCAGCGCTTGTCTCCGATGTAAACCTAACGCTGCATTTAACTTCTTCGCATAGCTGCCTCTTTAATTTGGATGTGGTACTCTGCTTCCGGTCACCCTGCAGCAGGACAAGTTGTGTCCAGCGGTACCTCCGGATGGGACGCATGGGTGAGTGGGCAGCCATTTTTGCGATGAAGTGGTCGGCTTAGTCGGCTTAGAGGGATGTGGGCTGCATGCATTAGCGCTGACAATGGTACAACGGTGAGCGAATCCTCGCGATCAACCATTAATTGCCACCTGCCAGGGTGGCGCGGTAGGTGGGGCCTTTAATGTAGATATGAAGACGAACAGGAATTTCTTGTAACGTATGCGGGAGAACATTGCTCGTAACACCTCCCTTGCTCGTAACACCTCCCACGGCTGTGACAACCTCGCGAAATACTTCCAGAGCCCTCGTCTCTGAGAGCCAGGCATTGGTGCACCAAGTCGAGCTTACATCCATTTATTTCTCCGATCACAAAACTTCCTTGATGACAATCAAGAAATGTTAGTGGAGTGTTTTTTGAGGAAGGAAAATGTGTGAAAAATAACAAGAGTTCTGTAATAGTACATGCATGCCTTCCTCGAATTCTCTGCCTGATCTATCGAAAAGCTAAAACAGGTGATGGGCTGCGCTCAAATTTCGCTTTAGGGAAGTAACGTAATCGTCGGAAATTGTTTGATTTCTTGAAATAACGCATACGCAGCTAAAAAAGTTTTCCCATACGGCGCGGCTTAGACAACCATTTCCTTTCCTCAAAAAGTTACCTTTCTTCGTTTTTTTTCAACTAAAATGAAGGACCAGCGCAAGGAAAGACAAACACAAGGAGTGTACGTGTCCTTCCTCTTCCTGGTACTTTGTTTTAGCTGTGCTCTTTCATTCTTTGACGATGCATTACCAACTCGCCCACTATGCAATGTTGCTACAATTAATCACTTACCACCATTTCGGGACAATGTGCATGGCTGCCGCCGTCTCCCGCCAGGCTCATGCAACACTGGCTCAAGAAAAGCAATGGCACGGGTAAGGGCAGTGACCATTTCGTGTGCCTTCGCCACGTGGGTGTGAACCATGACTTGAACGAAAGAGCCGATCTCATCGTCCCACTAGCGGAGATGTGGTGGAGGAGAGGAACCTGTTTCAGGTGAGGAAGGTGACAAACACCGCAGTACCTAGCACCAGACGATAAGTAGGCGAAACGCTCAGTTAAATTGCTGAAGCACTTCTGGTCTCATTGCCTCAAGGTCACCCAGACAGCATATTGAAGAAAGCTTGCATCCTGCGCGGACATTTATACAGAGTATTCTGTGCCTTACATTGAATAAAGAATGTAAGATACGGGCACACTTTGTTATTCGGGTAAAGGCGGCTGCCCAAAAATATAACGCATATTCGTGAACTCTGAAATTTGACTGCAGATGAGTTGTGCCAAAAGTATAGGACTGAAACCCACAGTGCATACATCCCCCATAAGAAAAAAATATTTTAAATGACTGAAATCAGCAAAATGATGCGTTACAGTTCGCGAAATCCTAAAATATTCCGAATATATCACTGCACACTCATATGAGGGTCGTGATATATGTTGCTTCTATTTAAAATTTTCATTACTGCACGTGTTGCCGCTAGCCACAGTGCGGATGGCGAAAGTGTCTAGTCCACCTCTAGAATCTTTGTTTCTTCCAGAAACAAGCTTTCGCGAGCTTCAGGTGTTTTGACAACTATTAGCGTGAATTAACATTTTCATGCGTGCGTAGTAGATTTCAAGTGATTTCGCGTGGCGCCAAAGTGAACGGTAACTGGCTGATAATTACGCACACTGTTTTCTTTACCCCACAAACCCCTGTGACGAATGTTTTAAGTACCCGCTATCAAAGTTCTGGCTTCTTACAGTGCAAAAATTTCCGCAGCACGCATGCTTAGAGCGAGTGCCTGAAATGTGCAGTGTCTGTGCACGTTAAACAAGTCCATACGGTTAAAATTAAACTAGAGCACACCAGTACGGCGTCTCTCATATCTATTGTGCAGCTTTCAGACGCAAAGGCATAATACTTTGCCATAGCACACATTAATACGTCACACTAGCCACCACTCGTACCAACTGATACAATCCATAACTAGCCATACCATAGCTTACCTCATACCATCCATCCCGGCATTTCTCACCTAAGCTTGGAAGCGCCTACCCTGCAGTGGCCCTTGGAGCGGTAGTCTTAACGATTATTAAAACAGCTGCCTCTGGTAAGGTGCCTAGCAACGGAGACAGGACGTTCAACCTCAAAGACGTCATGTACCAGTCATTGCTCCCAAAGTGCATTTGAACTTTTTCACGCACTCCAGTACGGGATGAAATCACTGCAGCATGATGATGTAGCATGATGATGTAGACTCTAACCTGAGCGATGAAAATTTTCCATCATTTTTGCACTATTATACCTTTTTTGGTTGTGCATATCTATACCCGCTTAGTGTTAGTTTGTTACTCCCATTGTGCCGTAGATGAAGAGACAATTCCTTGAATTCAAAAATCATTCAGAGGCAGATAAACCAATGCGCTTGCTTATGCCCGCGCTTGTCTGCGATGTAATCCCAACACTGTATTTAACTTCCTCGCACAGCTGTCTTTTTCATTTGGATGTGGTACTCTCCTGCCGGTCACCCTGCAGCTGGACAAGTTGTGTCCAGCGGTGCCTTCGGCTGAAATGCATGGGTGAGTTAATAGCTATATTTCCAACGAACTAGTCTAGTTAGTCGACTACAAGAGGCGGCCACAAACCAAGAAATACGGGGCGCAGGTACATGTGCCATATCTTGACTCGCTTAGATTTATTCGATGCAGCCCACGTTTATGGAATCAACTCTGGCGTCAGTGAATGCAATTTTATGAGGGTGAAAAGCAAAAACGCTCATGTGCTGTTCAATTTCAGTACGTGTTAAAGAACCCCTGGTGGTGGAAATTAATTGGAATGTCTCTGCTACTGCGTCTGTCATAGCCCCTGTGCATCTAAAGGGCGTTAATTGAATCCAGCATATATGTTGGTGTAGTAAGCGCTTAGTTTTCCTTTCAGGGACTCAACGAAAGTCGACCCCTAAAGACCGTAATCCTGAAATCGTTTCCCGTCGTCTAGACTAAAGAAAGACGCCATAATTGTGAGCCCTATTATTGTTTCTTTACCGTGCATATACGTATCTCTCATAGGGGTCGTACTGAAGAGATTGCTACTAGGGGCCGTGGCAAATCGCTCACTTATGCTCAGCGAATGCTAGATGCGTGACGTTAAAAACTTAGAAAACGTTAGAAAAAAACATTGCTCGCGCTTATTAATAAAAGGGTGACCACTGTGTTATCTTTTTTAACATTCACACCCTTGAGTGAAAGTTTTAACTATGAGTCCTTTGAGTTTTTGCTACTGTGCCAAATTACACAGCTGATTGGCAATCGGTTTTAGCAAAAATGTAATGTCGATTTTTCTCCCTTTTTGTTCTCGGTCGATACAATTTTTACGGGCAATCTGCGTGTGTGACGTCAAGGGCAGCACTGCCTTTGATGTTCGCTCTGCGTTTTGGAAAAAAAATTTTGACATTGTTTTCGGTCATTTCATGCACAAAGCCAGAGGTCTTAAGAAATGCATCAACAAACAATATTGAAAAACTTCGAGAGTTTCGTTTTGAGTCCCCATATAAGGTCCCGTATTCTATCAAAACTATATTCTTTTATCCTTCTGGCGTAATTTTCTTCAACCTCCTTTTCCAGTCTCCTAACTGTATAGGACGCTGAGGAGATAGCCTCCGACCAACGCGGACAAGTTAGCAGTGTACGCTGGTCCTTAGTATGCAGATGTATATATGGGTGCGCTTTGTTGTCCGTGTAAGCTTGACCCTCGAATGTTAGTATGTTGAACGTGGCTACGCGAAATCGTGACACACATGCGTGAGTTTGGAAATGCTATAAAAGCTTTGTCCCGAAAACATGCGCAAAAACCCATGGTCACATGTGTGCCCAATAAGGAGATATCTTCAGCGCTGCAACGAGTGAGATCATACATCAGATGTCTGTAAATCCGAAACTGGTCTCTCCTATTGCCGCACAATTATTTTGTGACGTTATGTAACATTATTTTTAATAAGTTTAAATATTTTATTTTAAGTATTTATTTTTTATTTTGTTTTGTTAGTTTCTTTTTCTATTCATATCATTTCGCTCTGCTCATTTTCTGTTCGCCCTTTGCTATTATTGCTCAATTTGTGGACTGTTCTGTATCCACTCCTGCTTGGGCCTCACGGCCTGCAGTAGGCCATAAATAAATAAAAATAAAATAAATTAAATCTTCATGACTGCCTTGTTCCCATCGCACATCCTGCTGTTACCCACAGTGGGAGGGCGAAAGTGTCAAGAGCGCATGTGCAATGATCGCTTCCAGGCAACAGATGCAGCGATGTTTTTGCGTCTGTTTTTGCGATGTTTTTGCGATGGCGTGCTGATCGTGTGGCGTAAAGTCTGAGTGAAGTCGAGTCGCTACTGTTGGAGTCGTATAGGTAGATCCTTTTGATGGAGGTGAAATTCCAGAGGCCCGTGTACTTTGCGATGTTAGTGCATGCTAAAGAACACCAGGTGGTCGAAATTTTCGGAATCCTTCACTACTGCGTCCCTCATAGACTGAGTCGCTTGGGGACATTAAACTCTCATAAACCAAAATATAAACTTTTCAAGTGGCTTCTCCTGACCACAGTAACTGCCAGGCAAGACTGATACCTTCACTACCTGAAACCTCAGAGTGAATGTTTAGCGCACGTGTGAACAATGTGCTGGTGTCTTACATTGGCAAAACTTTCCACCTGTGTGCACAGTAGATAGGTGGCAGGCAGATAGGTCGTTGACACTCACAAAGTGAACTAGGAGAAAGCTTCATTGTGCTTGCCGACGGTAGAAAGCCCCCTGAAGCTTTTCCTTCTCTCGTTCACTTTGTGAGAGTTACTCTGTGTATGGTTAGAGCCAATGTCTAAAATGGTTTTAGTACCCCCCCCCCCCTCGCTCCACCCAGGAGGTGTCTAACAATGAAGACAGGACGTTGAACGCAGGAGATATTGTTCCAAATGACTTATAGCTGCCTAAAATCTTTCGAATTTTGTCAGGCACTGTAATCACCGGTTTAGTCGCTGAAGCATTAAGATTTAAGGTGGCGCACAGAGAGAGAGAGCGAATAAAAACAAACCAACTGAGTTTATTTCTTGAAAAGAAAGTGCAGCAACATCAAAGCCATAAAGCTGGGTGAGAAAAATTATTGAAAATTTTTCTTACGCTGCATGCTCTGCGTTTCTTTTTTGCTGTGCATATTTGTACCAGCCTAGTACTAGATGGTGAGCGCCACTGTACCATTACATGCATAGAGGCGAGGTTCATTGAAACGAAAAGTCATTTCAACCAAAAATAGGTAGCGATGAGTTGCGTTTGCCCGCGCTTTTCTACTATATAAACCTAAAATTTTTACTGCGACAGTATTAGAGCAGATGCTCGGAGGAAAAGCGGTACTACTTGTCGCATTAATTCGGAATTTGCAGAGAGGGTTCTGAAGTCAAACATTGTCAGTATGAGGTCGTAGCATCACTGAAATGTCATATGACATGTAACGATGTAAAGAAAATTAAATTCTTTGAAAATGAAATTGATGCCGTTATTGGGAATTGAACCCATGGCCCTCGGATTGTGAATCGTACATGTTATCCCTATAGGCCATTGGGCGTGTTCGACTTGGTAGAAGGTAGACCTTTTGTGTTGTATATACTCCGTTTTATATATCAGGTACAACACTGTGACAGGTACGAAAGTAGTCCGCACGGGAAAATAAAGGTAGTCGCGTTACTCTGCGCTTGCTCTCTGGCCGAGATGTTTAAGACACAAGAAAGCGACAGCATGTTGTCAGCAATGAGGGTGTACGTAATCAGGCTCATAACAAATGTGTCGTATAGTAAGCCTGCAAGGAAGGCTTTACTATGTTTCACTCACCACCAGGAGCGCACTACTTTTTAGTCGCGGATGCAGGGAACGCAAGCAAGTGCTTGGCAGCATTGCACCTGATGCATGAAACGGAGTATAGTGCGTCACGTGGTCTGTCTGTCTGTCTTTCTTTCCTTCTTTCTCTCTTTCTTTCTTTCTTTCTTTCTTTCTTTCTTTCTTTCTTTCTTTCTTTCTTTCCTTCCTTCTTTTCCTTTCTTTCTTGCTTCCTTTCTTTCTTTTTCTTTCTTTCTTTCTTTCTTTCCTTCTTTCTTTCTTTCTGTCTTTCTCTCTTCCTTTCTTTCTTTCTTTTTTCTTCCTTTCTTTCTTTCCTTCTTTCTTTCTTTCTTTCTTTCTTTCTTCCTTTCTTTCTTCTTTCTTTTATTGATGTCTATTTTTACCAAATGGAGGAGGCCGAGGTAAAAGCTGCGGCAGTCCCGCTTGAGAGGCCCTCGACCCCCTTTACATGTGGCAGCGCGGAGAAGCACAACATACAAAACACAACATACACAGGTCACCTGTCCCGGAAAAACAATCGCTCAGATATACATAAAAGATAAGCTGAAAAAAAAAAACTCTTACAACACACTACATAATCAGTCAAAACCACATGAACTCAAGAAAGTCTTGAAATTGAGGGGCTCATTTTTTCGACACTGATGCCATTTTCATGAAGAGAATTTAATAGGCGTGGTAAATTGTTCTCAAGGATTTTTTTACTATAAGTTGTCTGGTATGCCTACTGATGTAAGCTTATTTGTACGCTTTTTCATATAACCGTTAACGCTGTTCTGTCATACCCTTAAGGCGGAGCTCAAGTATCCGATAATTCTTTCACTTCTTCGCAGTGCTGGCTTTTTCCTTTGGATGTGGTACATCTGCGCCCGGCGTCTGGACAAGTGGTGTCCAGCGGTGCCTTCGGCTGAAATGCGTGAGTTGGCAGCAATTTTCAGGATTAAGTACGGTTGGGCTAGTTAACTCCAAATGACCCCAAACCTACCACTTTGGTGTGCGGCCACGTGTGTTCCATACATGTTTATTCGTGGACGTGTATTCGATCCGGCTTAAGGTCGCAGTATCGAATCCCATTCACGTTCACCGCATTTTGATCGGGCTGAAATTCTAAGCCGCCCATGTGCTGTGTGATATCAGTGCACGATAAAGAACCCTGTAGGCGTTCGAAATCAATCCGTAATTCTCCACTACGCCGTTTCTCATAGCCCGTGTGAAGCTTCGCGGAGTTCAATTGCAGATAACATAGCATCCGAGTAGATTTTTATGCGAATTCAGGATGTTCTTGGTACGTAACGCGTATTTGTCGTTGAGAAAACTTCAACAAAGTCAGATCCCAGGTCCGGAATCCCGATGACATGTAGTGTGTTGCCTGGAAGAACGAGTTTGGCATAGCGGCTAGAGGGATGTTTTCATTCAGTGTGGCTTAACCGAGCAAGCACCCCAACATCCACACGAGAGCCGTATTGGACGTTGTTGTCAAGAAGGGGACGCCAGGAATGCGTAATTAATGCTAATCGTGTTGAGTGCCACCCGCATGTAATGTCTAAAAGATGCTCGCAAATTAACCCATTTTGGGCACGCTGGCGAGTTGAAAGGGCTATCGACAATAAGCTGTTTCGGCATGCAGCGGGTATCGCGACCTGCTAGACAGTAAAAGGTAATCAGTTCTTACTCATGACAAGACTTGGAGTTCGGATGATACATTGTCGATGCTGAGTGGGATCGCCACTGAGTTAACGAAGGGTTAAATTATGCATATAATCTGTCCCAGCCCAGATAGTGTTCGCTATGGATTACCAAACAATGGTAAGGTATATTGCCGGGATAGTTGGTTCTGCATGCTAATTTGTGTAACAAGGTGCTATATTGACGCTCAAGTTGAGGCGCTTGTGTTTGCCGTTCTGTCTTATTGTGTGTGCCAATGTAGCGCCTTGTTTCAAAAGTTAGAATGAAATACTTTATTAGCCGCTAACGCCAATTTCGCACTTCGCATACTCCCTATTTTCTAGTAACCATCATCCGGACTCTCCGCTAATATTCATGCAATCAGAAAGTAAACTTGCGACTAATGAGTCATCCAGAATCTCCGCTCATTTACGCTGTCAACAAGTAAACTTCTACCTAATGAATTAAAGGCGTCAGTATTTTATGGCCGGTTGTCTGCGGGGTTCTGATTACTGCTGAAAAATATTTCATTTTTTAGGGTTACCAGGGATTACTTGAGCTGCATCGGCAACTTGTTCATGGAATCCTTTCACGATATTTACAAGTCCGCAATGATGTGATTATGCGGCGACCGGCCCTGTATAATGGTTTTTATGGCTACTTATGTTGGTACCTATATTAACAGTTGGTGAAGAAGCCGTTATATAAGCTGTCTTATCAGTTCACAAGAAGCATTACACGTACGTGGGGGTTGTCCAGTTTATAAAAGTATTATGTGAACAACATGGGGCAAAGATCCTACACAATGCTGCCAGAAAAGGCTAATCATTTAAGTTTGGTTTTGGTTCACACAAATGGATTTCCAATTACCTCTTCGAAATATCAAATATCCCGTCCTAGGCATCTTTCCTGTGAAATGCTAGTCATATCACCCATAACTACAGCGCAAACGACAGGACAGTATTGAAGAAGGTACACCACACAGCGCTGTCTTCATCTCTGTCCTGTCGTTTGCGCTGTAGTTATGAATCATTGAAAACACCAACTCGCCCAACAAATGCTTTAGTCATATCACACTATAAGCCTGGTCTAAGCGCTCATATGCTTTGCGATGTCAGCCCAGGTTAAAGAACGCCAGGTGCTCAAAATTTAACCGAAGCCCCCGACTGCGGCTTCCCGCATGCCCCATGTGTCACTTCGGAATGTTAATACCCGTTAAAAACCGACAATCTACAGTCCTTTTATACCTGGACATCGAAATTCGGATTTCGTTCATTGCTGTTATTGGTTAACGAAGTAATAAGAATCTATTTCCCTCCTTTTACCAGCTGCTGTCATACTAAAAACCCTGAACAAGTAGTTTACCCGCAGACGGTAGTAACGAGTGTGTTTTAACTGCCATTCATACAATTCTCTTGACGCATGCTATCGCGAACAGTTTGACTGAAGCTTTTCCAAATCATGACACCTGTGTTGATCTGCCGTAGGGAATATTTGCATCGCGTGTGGGTCTCTGCCTCTGTCTCGCCGCCGTCATAAGCACTTGCATTGCCTAGTTAACGTTGGTCTAAGAGATGTTATGGGTCTGTGAAATATCGCATGCATTTATGAATCGCAAAAGACGCCAAACAAAAATAAACCAGTTCGCAATAATGAGCAGACTATAACAATTGCTACATCATTTTCGCTGTAACACTCACAAACTCAAATGAACTCTTGCTCGAGACAGCAATGATAGAACTGCGGCTGAAACGAAACCAACACCACGATGACTCCGTTTTAGAGGTGAACTGTGGATAAGTACGACAATAGCGATCTTAACTGACGGCAGAACGACTCTACTTGTCTTCGAAGTAAGTCCCTTAGATACTGTGTCAGCAAAGTGGAGTAACAGTTAAATAAGTGAGTCGGAATGAGGTAAATGGTGCGAAGGCCTTGGCGTGTATGCTTCGTTCTCCCTCAGAAGTCACGCCATAAAAACGAGGAAACGTAATCGCGAGAACAAAGAAGGCATGCCTGCATTGGTCGTGATCATCGTCGCTGATCGCCATTTCATGTCAAACTGCAGGCGGCATCTGGAGTCTCCCACCAAGGTTGTCAGTCGAACCCATGCCACCAACAGGTAAGTGAATGACTTACAGGAAGCGGAGTATCTGAGTATCTTGCCTTCTATCATCGCCGCTCCTGACAGAATGCTCAGGGCGTTGACCCCGCTATCTTTCTGACCTAAAGCAGGAATTCCCTGCAACGAGGCATGCACCGAAACCGGGATCGCCTACTTTGTCACCCCTGCTTTCGTCCCGTGGGTGTTTGCGACGTCGCCAGTGCCCGCACCCCCTCTCATCCCGACAATGGAGATGTGAGCGAGATACCTGTCAGCGGTAAGTCACAACCAGCGTCATAACTGCTTCTGCTTGTTGAGCCGATCTGTGCGTGCGGCTTATTATAATTCCATACTGGGAACGACTCTTGGACACCAACACGTGGCTGTGAAATCTCTTCACGTGCTGCCAGCAGTAGAGACACTGTGAAAGCAAATTGGTGGCGCATCTTCACGCTCTGTGACGTCACACCAACGCCACTTTCTTAATTGAAGCGAGGAGTTTTTCACCCTTGGCACCCGTTGCTGAGCATTAGCGCCTACATATGGCGGTCCGAAACTGAATTCAAGGACGTGGTCTCGAATCCCGTGTGAGGCCTTTCACTTCGGCGTCCGTCATTGCTCCCAGTAGTGGTGATTTGGGACGTTTAACCCCATATTACCACATATCTCACGGCAAGAATGGGAGGCTTGCTGGTTGCTCATTAAATCGGCAATCGCGTTAAGCTGGTTGTGGGATGAAACGCGAATAGACGAAGAAACGAAAGTACGAAAGTACGGACGAAGTGCTCCATCTGTACTTTCTTTCCTTCTTGTGTGTTTCGTCTTTCGCCCGTTAAACAGTTTAGGGCGATTCCTTGCGCCCAGTCTACGTCTGGAGGACACCCCGTGTCCTTCAAGATGTTGATGGGAGGAATCTTGGTATGCTGCATTTTTCATGCACTCGCCACGGTTGCTCCGTGGTTAGCGCGTTCGGCTACTGATCAGGAGTACCTGGATTCGAACCTGACAGCAGCGGCCGCGTTTCGATGAAGGCGAAACGCAAAAGGCACCCGTGTTTGGTGCGACGTCAGTGCACGTTAAAGATCCCCAGGTGGTTGAACTTACTCCAGAGCCATCCATTACGGCACTACTTTCTCTTCTTTCAATTCAATCTTCCTCTCTCTCCTCTCGGCCCGATTGAGGTCTCCACCAAGAAGTTAGACAGTTAGTGCGGTGTTTCCTTTCCTCAGAAGCGCTAATTTTTTCTCATGATCGTCGTGGTTTGGTTTGGTTTGTGGGATTTTAACGCCTCAAAACGACTCAGTCTATGAGTGATGCCGTCGTGAAGTGCTCCGGAAATTTCGACCACCTGGGGTTCTTTAACGTGCTCTGACATCGCACAGTACACGGGCCTCAAGAATTTCGGCTCCATCGAAATTCAACCGCAGCGGCCGAGATCGAACCCGCGTCTTTCGGGTCAGCAACCGAGCGGCGTAACCACTGAGCCACCGTTGGTGGTGGTGGAAAACATTTATTTACACATGCACTACTGGAGGTATTGCATGAGCTGACCCAGAGGGGGCCAGCCCTTACAAGTACTAGGTGGAGGTCCCTAGTTCGGGACCCCAGTGGCGTCGGCCGCCGCCCGGGCTCGCGCGACCAAGGCCCGTTGGGCCTGCAGGTCAGAGCAGCCGAGCAGGGTCGCCTCCCAGTCCTCCCGGGTTGGGTTGGGGTGAGAGGGGATAGCAGGGTTGGAGGGGCAGGCCCACACCATGTGGTAGATGTCCGAAGACTTCTCCGCACAGTGCGGACAGTTGCCCGAGAAAGAAGCGTCGAAGTGTTTGAGAGCTGCCGGGCACAGCAAAGTATTGGTATACAGGCGAAGCAAAAGCCGCTCCTCCGCCTTTGAGAGACCTTTACACGGGCGGGGATAAAGACCATGGCCAGATTGATAATGTAAAACAATGTCTTTAAAGGAGTAAGCGGGAGTGAATTCGAGTTCCTGATCGTCGGGGTCGGAGGGGAATGTCCGGTGAGAGAGCGCGCGGGCGGCGGCGTCAGCTGCCTCATTTCCCTCAAGGCCCATGTGAGCAGGAGCTCAAACGATACGCCGGTGCGCGGGGTCCCCGGTGTAGACGCTGTTTTGGAGAATGCGGTAGGCTAGATATGGTACCCAGCCCTGCTCGACGTTCCGACATGCCCCTCGCGAGTCGGAAATAATTGTTTTTGAATTGGAATCAGATGCAGCCAACGCAATGTCGACCTCCTCCGCGTGTGTTATGTCACGGGCTCGGAAAGTAAGGCCGTTCACTGTTTTGGATTGGTGGACGACTGCGGCCGTGTACCATCCCCCGTGGTGGAGGCCGGAGGCATCCACGTTGAATACGCCGGGTTTCGATCCATAGTGGCGGGCCAGGGCTTGCGCCCGCGCCAAGCGCCGGCCATTATGGTCTTCACGGTTCATGTTCGCGGGAAGAGGGCGCACGTGGAGGGCGCATCTCCACTGGGATGGAATACGTACGCGCTCTTCCATAAGAGTGGTGTGTTGGATGGGCAGTCGGGCAAGCAGGAGGCGAGCCGACGATGTCTTTGAGAGACGTGTGTATTGGTTGGTCAAGTGGGCTTCTCGGAGCTCCCGAAATGAGCCACCGCGGCGACAGTGGCAAAATAGCTGCGCGGCTTTCACCCTCCCATTTGTTGTTCTCTTGAGATCGTCTTCACAGCCTCGAAGAAAATGCGCCTGCTGTGCTCACTTCTTTTATACTTTCTCCCCACGTTCTTATTCTCCTGCGCTTTTCTCTGTTTCCAAAAGATAGCGAACTCATTTTTGCCTTTCTCGACTGAACGCAGCTTGTTACTGTCGCGGAAACTCATATGGCTTGTACGTGTGCTAATGCCGCACGTAAACATTTCTGTGCGCCTGTGTATGACGCAGCCGCAAAGGTCATCACACATCTTTGGAGACATGGCATCTTTTGGATTCGGTACCTCGCCACCTTCCGCATTGCGGTTTCATCCAGCATAGCCTTCTACTGGAATGCACTGGGTAAGTTGACAGATGTTTTTGCACTCTAGTACTGTCGAGGATCTCATATCTACAGTTCGTTCATTTTACATGGCATTGTAGTACATGACATGGGGGAGAGGGGGGAGGGGGGAGAATAATATTATCAGTGTGAGCCTAGTGCACGTCAATCGGACAGAGAGTGAGTAAAGGTTTTTTGAAGAGTGCGGTGGTGATGTATCAGACGGGGAGGTCCAACTACTGTTGAAGAGACATAGAATATCCGTCATACTCACCTTGACAGCGCCTCGTGTCACGTTTCCGAAAAGGCTTTCAGCCACAAGAGCGATGTGAAAGCGATAAATGCGTATTTGTTTTCGATACGCGACCGAGATAACCGGTACGAACCAGTCTGTACCCGTCGACAGCTTTCCTTGACAATGAAGTAAAGGCTACAGGGACGCAGCATCCGTAAATGTGCCATTCCGTTAGAGTTCGGCCGCACGATAGTGCGCCTCGCAACCAGGTGCTTTCCTCTCCCCGTGGAACGTTCACTCCGTCGCTGTACGCTGCTGGTGTAGATGGTGCCATGTAAGGAGTATCTTGTAACAAGACATGTCTAGCGAATTCCAGTCAAGAAAACTGTATATATGCGCTAACTTAAGAGCCCCATGTCCCCACACCCACCGGCTGTGTCTCTCTTTGCCACTTTGGCAGGTTAGTGTTGCCACCTGCCAAGGTTGATACATGAGAAAAAAGCTGCGACCAGCCACATGCCACTTTTGGCAGGTGACAAAGTGGGAGTAGTAAAACCCCTCTGCTTTTCTAGGGCAGAAATACGAGAGACCGGAAGGTGGTTGCTACGGGAAGAACTCTGTCACCTGGCAAAGTTAGTACACGGGAGAACCAGGTGCGGGTGGCCACGGTTGGTCGGTGGCAAAGTGACCAGGCTTTTGCTCCTAAAAATATTCGCCGCTTTGACGTTACTACTTGCAATTGCGCTGTGGTCCCCAGGTGGTCGAAATTACTCCGGAGTCCTCCACTACGGCACCTCTTTCATTTCAATCTTCCTCTCTCTCCTCACGGTCCGATTGAGGTGCCCACCAAGAAGTTAGACAGTTAGTGCGGTATTTCCTTTCCTCAGACGCGCTAATTTTTTCTCACGTGGTGATGGTTTGGTTTGGTTTCTGGGAATTTAACGCGCCAAAGCGAATCAGTCTTTGAGGGATGCTGTCGTGAAGGGCTCCGGAAATTTCGACCACCTGGGGTACGTCATTTGCAGCCCGCAGTTTTCCAGTTTAATACAGGTCCTACCTTTAGGTCGTTAGTGCTTGTATAGATATGAGAAGCGAAGAATGAAACTAAAGATCCAGAGCCATCGCAATGGTGCCTCATTACTGCGCCTAAAGAAATCCGACGTCGTCGAAATTTCTGGAGCCCTTCACTACTGCATCTCTCATAGCTGAGTCGCTTCGGGACGATTAACCCCAATAAAACCAAATCAAACCTAAAGAGGCGGGTAATTATGACCTCATTGTTTTTCATTAAATCTCGAAAGGCTTGCAACAGCAACACAAAGAATCGAATGAACAATGCGTCTGCTAGTAAGACACTGCTAACTTGCACATCACTTTTCTCCATAACGTTCATAAAAGCAGTCATGTAGCCCACCGCAGTGGCTTAGATATTTTGGCGCTCAGCTGCTGATCCCAAGGTTGCAGGTTCGATCCCCGCGGCGGCCGTATGTCGATGCAGATGCAATACGAAAGCGCGCTTGTTCTGTTCGATGTCAGCGCACGTTAAGGAATCCCAGATGGTCTTAATTAATCCGGAGCCCTTTACTACAGTGTCCCTTATAGTATGTGCCGCTTCCAAACGTTAAAACTCCACAATCTACAAAAAAGAAACCATGTAAGATTTCATATAGGCATGAAACCCGCAGGTTTCAACCATATACATGCCACCAACCACATGTCGCTTCTACGGTGACCTCGTCAGTTATTCACGACGTCAGTTATTCACGAGCTGTGATATTTGTATTTTGTTGCATCAAGCAGTCATGAACGGCTCAGCGCAGCATGAAATATTTAAATTGCGGCTCCCTTTTATTTTTTGCTAGTTCCGACTTTCGAGCGTAAAACTACCTTTCTTGCAGCGACGTGTTGGATACTTCAAAGCGATTACTTTTCTTGTGCTCAAAAATAACAACAAGGATGTGATATGTCGGAAACAATTCTTTTAAGGCAGACGTGCACAAAACATACTTATGAGTCATCATACGGAATACAGGAGTGCGTATGAACAACCGTCCATGTAAAGGCATGTTGAGTATCTGGCCCACCTAGCTGCTGATATGTCGAGTTTCTTTTCCTTCATTTGTTTCATATTAATTTGGCAGAATTTTACCGCAGGATATTATTGTAAACTGTGTCACTGTTTACACTCGAAAGGTTTTAGGATTAGCCATATGATAAGAAGATGAGAAAGCGTTTTAATACAGTATATGAATGCAGAAGTAGTATTTCAGTCGCAAGCGGTCTGCTTAATTCACCTAATTGTTCCCATTACTTAAATGCCTCGCATTATTTGGCTCTAGTATGCTAAAGTGTAAACATTTATTTCCAGGGAGAACTTATGCTCTGACCACTCCCCTGCCAACCTAGACCCGGTCGTGTGGAATACTTCCGTCGTGTCTGGACGGTTGGTTTCAAGGAACCTCAGCTCCATCCACTGCCCACATTAGTGAGAAAGAAGCAAACACCTAAACTCAGTAATGCGTGCAAACTAACTGAGTCAGGTTCAAAGCGCGCTGTAGCGGAGAGGGATCCAAAATTTCCGCTGCAACACCGGACCTTGCCTATATCTTTTGAGGCATACCCTTTCATCTGTCACGATCGCCGCTATCCGCCACTTTGCAGCTCCTGCCTCTCGTCAGGCTCATGTGGTCCTCACTGGGAAAAGCAATGGAAGGGGTTCCATATACTGAAGATGCATAGCCAGTGCCTACAATGCGTTTGCCTTGTAAGTGTCAGCCACGACGCTGACGTCTCGTCGCCACTGACTCCTCCCGACAGCTCATCGGTGAGGGAGACGGAGGTAGAAAAAGTGGGGAGGAGGGCTACCACCTGAATTTCGCATACCAATGCCCGCCGACACAAAGTTTACAAACGAAAACTCAAAAAGCAATGGAGATACACTGGTTAGACATTGGGCGCAATTGGCGCAGAGATGTGTTCCTACCGGTTTTCCTTGTGTTTGGTGGAGTACACAAGCTTTATGTTCTTCCTGCGGAAGCGCCCATTGAAGCCCGTGTATGTCATCGAGATTGTCTTTCCTCGCCCACAACTCCTTCCTGTTCTTCCTCATCTTCCAAGCTCACCTGGATAAGAGGGATGACCTATTTTCCTCCCAGCGCGGTTGTGCATGTTGTGTGCAGAATACTTGGCCATGTGTAACTGTGCGCCTGTAAAAGCATACTTGCTATTTACTATTACCTTACTGGCGTTGGCCTTAAGGTAATAGGCGATGCGCGCAGTTGTATGGATAGCGTTTCCTTAAAATGACCGAAGTGTAAAACGTTGACAACAACAACCCCAATGACACAGAGAGAGAGAGAGAGAATAAACTTTATTTATAGAGTCTTTGGAGAGGAAGGCTCTCTTCTGGCGCAGGCAGGCTACTGTCGCTTGGTGGCCTTCATCTCTTGGATCTCGGCGGCCTGGTCAGCTCTCTCTGTGAGCAACGTTTGCTGCCACAGGTCCCCCGGCCGCAAAACTAATTAGCAAATACCGCCCAGAAAGTCGAATCAAAATAATATGGACCCCCGCACACTCAGGCCTGCCAGGAAACGAAAAGGTCAACAACATAGCCCGAGAAACAAACTATGCGGGCAGAGCCAGATGCGTTCCCAAACCACGGGGCCAGCTCAGCTAGGGACCATCTACTCACTTTTGGCGAAATCACGACTTTTTATCAAAGGAGCAGATTGGAGTATCCCCCGCCCAACCCCACGCACACGCAAGAGCCAGAAAACTCTCTCAGACAGCTCCAAACACACACATTCCCATGCCCCGCAATACTAGCCAAAATTCATCCCGATATATACTCCGCAGAATGCAAAAGCTGCGGAGAGTATGCTAACCAACCCCAATGAACACAATGAACGCAGACGGACTCTGGTAAGTGAATTCGTAAATTGGTTTTCGAGGAAACGAAATGGCGCAGTATCTGTCTCGTGCATCAATACGGACACCTTAACCGCACCGTAAGGCATGGGAAGGCACAGCAGCCCAGCGCCACGACCAATGAGACACCGCGGCGGCTGAGGGCGCTCGACCACTGAGCCGGAGTTCCCGGGGTAGAACTCGGCTGCGGCGGCCGCGTTTTGATGGAGACGGAATGCAAAATGCGCTCATGTGCTGTGCCATGTCAATGCACTTTAAAGATCTCCAGGTGGCTGAAATTATTCCGGAGCCCACCAATTATGGCACCCCTTTCTTCCTTTCTCTCTCACTCCCTTGGTTATCCCTTCGGTTGCGGCGCGGTTCAGATGTCCACCGAGATGTGACAGTTACTGCGCCGTTTCTTTTCCTCAAAAAGAATTGCTGACGATTATGTTACCTCTTGTTGCGAAATTTGAGCGCAGCTCATCAGCTCTTACAGCTTTTCGATGGCTTGAGGCAAAGAATTCGAGCAAGACATATATGTACATTACAAAAAACTTGTTACTTTTTAAACATACTCTTTCCTCAAGAAACGCTCCACTAACAGTTCTTGATTGTCGTAGAGGAAGCTTTGTGGTCTGAGAAATGGATACATGCTCGAAATGGATATATGCTCGTCAGCTGAATCCAGTTTCTGTTTGCCTTTCATCTTCGTAATCGTTTTTTTTCATTCCTCGGTTATTTTTACCACTTTACCTATGTGACACTAGTGACGTCACCACTAGATTACGTTACATACAATTGATAACGAAGTAACGACAATTTCCTAATTAGTGACTAATTACTGATTGATTACTAAAAAATTGGCGGGGGCTTAGCTGTGGTTAAGCCTGGTAGGTTGCGAAAGCGCGCAGCGCCTCCAACTGAAGGAACGCAGTGCGCCGCGTCTACAGGTCACGCGTGGCTACCGGCCGGCGCTGCGCGACGACTGAAAGCGTCTTGGAACGCAGTGCGCCCTACAGGTCACGCGTGGCTACTGGCTTTTTGAGGAAAAGAGATGGCGCAGTAATTCTCGGTCATCTCGGTGGACACCCTAACCGAACCATAAAGGAAGGGAGGAAGAGAGAGAGAAACAACTTTATTGCCATAGATTGGAGGGATTTAGGGCAGGTGGGCTTGGGGTGGCCCCCAGGTGGGGGCGACTTCCTGGGCCCACGAAATGAGTGCCAGTTGGATGCTCTTGTCTGGCCTTTTGAGGAGTTGGTTCCATCCTTCTTCAAAGGGAGCTGGCAGTAAGGTTCGAGGGGGCGGATTTCCCGCGCAACCCCAGAGGATGTGTGCCTGGATGGCCATTTCTCCCTGGTAACAATTTTGGCAGACGGGGTCATATTCCCCGTCTGTGATGAGTGAAAGTCTAGAATGGCTAAGGATGGAGTGCGTCTGCAACCTGCGGAGCAAGCTGGCTTGCGCTCGATTCAAGTCGGCGTGTGGAGGCGGGAACTGGCGTCTCATCTCTCTGTAGAGGTTGGTAATTTCGGCAAATGTCTGGGGAGCGTCGGCAAGAGCGTCTGGGTCCGTGGGGCCGGCCGCCCGGTTGGTTAGTCCTCGGGCTAGTCGGTCGACCCCTTCGTTTCCAGAGTTTCCCGCGTGGGCGGGTACCCAGACCAGGTTGATCTTATGGTCGAGAGTGCAGCCGCGAAGGATGCGTGCAGCGGGGTGGCAGATAAAACCTGCCGAGTAATTTTGTATCGCTCTTTTGGAGTCGCTTAGGACTGTGCGCGTACGTGGGTCAGCGATGGCCAAGGCGATGGCGGTTTCTTCTGCCGCTGTCGGAGAGTGAGCTACTACTGTGGCGGCGGTGATGAGAGTAGATTGTGGCGTGGTTGCACAAGCCACGTATGTGTTTGCACTTTGCCGTGCAGCATCTACGTATATTGCGTGTTCGTCGGCAAGGTATGTGGCATCTAGTGCTTGGGCTTTCAGCTGACGGCGCGTATCATGGCGGCCAGGTAGCATCTTTTTGGGGATTGGTTTTATAACTAGGCGGCTATAGACCCCTATCGGAATGGGCGTCGTGGGGTGGACGTCGCCTATGGGGTTGATGTTGAGACGGTCAAGTATGAGCCGCCCGTGTTTAGTGCGGGAGAGGCGGTGGATTTGGGCGGTCTTGTGTGCCTCTATGAGTTCTGTGAGCGTGTTGTAGATGCCGAGTTGGAGGAGGTGCTGTGTGCTGGCGTACTGAGGTAGCCCCAGTGCCGCTTTGTACGCTGAACGTATAATGCTGTTCACAGCTTCCTCGTCCTTCCGGCGGAGGTGATAGTAGGGGTAGGAGTAGACTATCCTGCTAATGAGGAAAGCTTGCGTGAGCCGACAGAGGTCATCCTCCTTCATACCTCTGCGGCGGGTGCTGATGCGGCGTATAAGGCCGTTGATCTGATTGGCTGTGGTGCGGAGGCGCTGAATGGCCTCCGAGTTTTGCGTGTTGTTCTGTATTAACATACCCAGAACGCGGATGGTGCGGACCGGAGGTATGGGATGTGTGTCGACTTCAAGCACAATAGGTTCTTGCGGGTCGGGGACTGGCAAGCGAACTCGTCTGTCCCTGATGACTAGTAATTCTGACTTCGTGGAGGAGCATGTGAGCCCGTTCGCCTGTACAAAGGAGTGTACTGTATCGGTCGCTGTTTGGAGGGAGTTTTGGATTTCCCCGTCAGAGCCAGAGTTGGTCCACAGGGTAATGTCGACGGCATATATTGAGTGTTTAATGTGAGGTATCTCTTCCAGGAGCGGAGGGAGGCCTCTCATTGTAGTGTTGAAAAGGAACGGAGATAGGACTGCTCCTTGTGGTGTTCCTCGGGTGCCTAGTGTGATCTTCTCGCTGTGGAGGTCTGCAATGTGAAGTTCTGCTGTACGGTTATGAAGAAAGTCGGCGATGTAGTTGTAAGTGCGAGTGCCTACATTCATCTGTGAGAGGTTTGCCAGGATGGAAGCATGTGACACGTTGTCGAAAGCCTTGCTGACATCTAGGCTTAGGATAGTTCGTGTAGCTCGGATGGGTCTCGGATCGAGGATGTCATGTTTGATTTGCCACATAATGTCTTGAGTGGAGAGTCCGGTCCTGAAGCCGATCATAGTGGGGGGAAAAAGGTCCTCTTGGTCTACGTGAGTGTGGAGTCTATTGAGTATGACGTGTTCCATGACCTTTCCCAGGCAGGACGTGAGCGAGATGGGCCTAAGGTTGCCCAGCTCGAGTCGTTTGCCTGGCTTAGGTATGAAAATCACTTTGGCATGCTTCCAAGTGTCTGGAAGGCGACCCTCATGCCAGTGTTGGTTGAAGAGGTCCGTGAGTGCCTCGACGGACTGATCTTCGAGGTTACGAAGCATCTTGTTGGTTATGTGGTCGTCGCCAGCGGCTGCGGTGGTTTTAATCTGGTTGAGGGCGGCGCGGACTTCTCCTGCCGTGATGTCGGCGTCCATGTTGGTGTTCTGAGCACCCGTGTACCCTGAAGGGATGGGAATTTCAGTGGAAGTATTGATGTATTTGTCTTTCAGGGTAGCGAGGAGTTCCTCATTTGTGCCCTGAAAAGCGTGTATGACACGGGTGAGGTTCTTGTGAGATGTGGATTTGGTGTGAGTTGTGTCCAGTAGATGTGTGAGCAAGAACCACGAGTTTTTGCATCCTAACTGGCCGTTAAGACGATCCCAGGTTTGATGCCATTGCTCCTCACTCAGTTTGATGGAGTAAGCTTCGATCTCTCGCTCGAGGCGAACGAGACGGAGCTTGAGGGATCGATTGTGTTTTTGGCGCAGCCAGCGAGCGCTAAGACTGCGCTGGGCCTCCCACATGTGTATGAGTTTGGCGTCGGGAGAGGGGCCATCCTCGTCCTGGGTAGTCGTGGAGGTGGCATTGGCGGTGTCTTCGAGCAGCGAGTTTGTCCATGTGTTCAGGTCGTCTATGGGGGCCGAAGTGCGTTTGGCGCGCACGTATCGGAAGGCGTCCCAGTTAGTGTGCCTGATTGTTCGGTTGGGGGCTTTGCTGTGTGTAGCCGTGAAGGTTGTGCTGAGAACATAGTGGTCGCTACCTATGTTCATGCCGAGGTTTTCCCAGCGTGCGTCTGGGATGTTGCGGGCGAAAGTGAGATCGGGGCAGCTGTCCTGTGTGACACTGTTTCCAATGCGAGTAGGCCTGTCGGGGTCTAGGAGTAGTGTCAGGCCCAGTGTTTGGGCTGTCTCCCACACTTTGGCTCCCTTACGACCGCATGCTTTGCGGGGGTAGCCCCACTCGGTATGCGGCGCGTTGAAGTCACCTAAGATGAGTAGCATCCCTGTTTGTGCAGCCGCGCAGGCCTTACGAACGAGGGTTGCCACTTGTGTACTTTTGTCGCTAGGGGGGCTGTAGACGTTGAGGATGTGGAGTGGGGCTTGTGAGCGGCTGTTCGGTAGGACCTGTACGAAAATGTGCGGGACCTCGGGGTAACTAAGGTCTATATGATTAGCTGCTAAATTTCGGTGGACCAGGATGGCGGTGTTGGGCCGTTGGTCTGGTGTCGTTTGTTGGTTATATGCGGCGTAGCTGGTAAGTTTCGTGTCCATGTAGGTTTCCTGAAGTGCGATGATGTGGGGGCTGTGCGGCTGGGCCTGCAGGGTGTGCTCCAAGGCTCGCCGCTTCGCCTTGAAGCCCCTGCAGTTCCATTGCCAAACAGTGAAGGGGGAGCTAGCCATCGCGTTTCCCGTAGGGTTCGGGGCGCTGTGATAGCGCGACGGGTGATTTAAGAATGCCGCCTGCACGTGAGCGCGCTGTTGCACTCTCCGATGTGGCGACAATAATGGGTGCTGGTTAGTTAGGAGGGGTTGTCGTCTTCAAAGGGGTTGCGGATATCTGGGGATTCGTGAGAGTATTGAGCCTGGCATGAAGGGTTTGGATGTTGGCTGCCATTGTGGCGCAGCTTTCTACTAGACGGTCAATGGTGGGGGCTAGTCGAAGGAGGGCGCCCTCGAATTGGGCCATTCGCGTATCAGCTGCTTCGAATTTGGCATCTATGTCTGCTTGTGAGGAGGGGGGAGGTGCTATGCGCTTGTTGCGTTTAGACTTTTCAGTGTCCATGCGTGGATCACCTACGGGGTCGGATGTGGGAGCGTGAGCCACCTGCTGCGGTTGCAATTTGGGGGTTGCCTGTGCTGATTCTAGGCTAAGAATTTTGGCATTCGCTTTGGCCAATTGTAGCTGTAGTTCCTTGACCATGTCTGCCAGCCCCTTACCTGTGAATCTGGTGGAGAAGCGGTGACTTGTGCAGGAGTCTTCCATCCAACTTGTTTGACTGCTTTGGTCTCCGGCCGGCCTTGAGAGCTGGCCCGAGAGCTGCGTGAGGCGGATGTGGAACGGCTGCGAGTGCGGCTGGAAGGGCTATCGCTGCCGAGCGGGGGGAAGGAGTCGTCCCGCAGTAGGTTGTGGTCGCCGCGGTTGCGGTCTCGGGACCGGGACTGGCGTCCGGGGTTTGTCGAGTTGGAGCCGGTATCGGCGTCAGTGACCGATGGGGAAGACTTGGGCCGAGTGGAGGACGTGAACCGATATTTGCAGCTTCTGCTGCCTGTCGGGTGGCCACCTTTGCAGACGATACATGAGGCTTGGCACGTGGACGGTTGGCCAGCTGGAGGGGCGTCATGTGCTGCGCCACAGCGTCGGCAGGTTGGTTTTCGTGGGTGGGGGCACACATCCGCCCTGTGCCCTAGCTTCCGGCAGTTGAAGCATGCCTCCGGCCGGCTTTTGTAGGGGAACACCTCAAAAGTGAAGCCGAGATACCTCACGTAGCGGGGTAGCTTGGCATTAGCGATAGTCACCACGAAATGTCGTGTGCGGCCCATGTGGCGTGCGGCGACTATGGGGAGATCGGGGTTTCGAGCTTGGAGCTCAGCGAGGATCTCAGCGTCGGTCTCGTGACTGTAGGCTCTGTAGATTATTCCTCGCACGGAGTCATCGGGGGCTGGGGCATACGTGGCTACCAGGATGGCGTTGGAGTCAATGATTAAACTTTGTATTTTAACATACAGGAACGCCCGTTCTTTGTCCGTTGTGCTGATGGTGACAGTGTTGTTTGTAGGATGGATGCGGACTTGGTCGGCGGTTATTGCAAGGCGGCTGTCGATCTTGGCGGCGTTGTAGATGGCCATCGCCAATTTGGCCGGGCCGACCGCGTTGAGGTCGACGGTACCTTGAGGTCGGAAGACGATTTTGTAGTCCTCTGAAGGCAGGCGAGGAAGTGGTCGTCGTTTAGTCGGCGGAGGTGGACGGCCGCGGGGTCGTTGATCTGACAGGACAGTGGTGGCTACGGGCGTTTGGGTGGTGGCCGGCGGGCCGTCCTGTGAAAAATTGGTGGTTGTAAATAGCCGGAAACTGATGAAATCGCCGGAAAATCGCGGACGGCATATAAGATGCGTCCGCTCGCTCCGAGCGCAGTCGGCCACTCCCAGGAAGGGAGGAACACCACCACCCGCTCGGCGCGATGCCTTGTTGTTGGGACTGAAAGAAAGAGAACTTGTAGAACGTCGCCGGGCCAAAGCTACCTAATTGGCCGGGCTCGCCATTCTGCGGCATAGGCGCGTTGCTTAGCCAACCTCTCTTGCCTTTCTTCATCTGTCTCCTCGGCACGGCGCCGGCGTCTGCGCGCACCACGTCGCTCCAGCGACGCCTAACATGGACATGGCTTCACATGAAGGCAGACGACAAGCGCGGGTTCGCACGCTTGAGAGGCAATATGGGTATAAAGAGGGCGTCTATTACGTGGACATCACAGGGCCGTCGCCCGCGAGATTCTTCACGGCTGCCGTAGTCCACCGGGGAATGAATGTCGATGGGCTATCTTTTCGGGCCCCAAATTCAACACGAGCGGAGGAAGTCGCAATAGCTCTCGCTGCCGCCGATCCAAAATCGAAAACGGTTATCACAGACTCTCGCCGGGCCTATGAACATTATCTTGCAGGCGAAATATCACCTCTGGCCTCGCAAATTCTAAGACGCGCTCTCGCCGATCCAACTCGCACAAAAGTGATCTGGGCTCCTGGCCACCAGGGTCTACGAGGCAATGAGGCCGCTGATGCGGCCGCCCGAGCGCTCACACACCGGGCTCCTCATCCTAGCTCTCATGGCTCAGAAGCTCATAAACCGCTTCTGCGGTTCCGCGAAATCCTAATTTATTATTGCGACAGCCACCGTCTCTACCCGGCACCTGCCAAGGGGCTGAGTAAGGCGGAGGAGCGAACTCTGCGGCGCCTGCAGACAGGAACCCTTCTCTGTCCTGCAATAGCAAAACACTTCGATCCGAACACAGATGGGCGCTGCCCGCACTGTGGAGAGATCTGCGGTATCTTTCACATGGTGTGGGCATGTACTCAGAATCCTCTACTTCCCCCCTCCCCCACCCCCACCCGAGAGGCATGGGAGACTGCCCTCCTCAACTGCTCCACACTGGAGTCCCAAAGGGCTCTGGTCAAGCGGGCGCGAGACGGGGCCTCGTCATGCGGTGTCCCGGACTAAGGATACCGACCATGCAGCAGGGTTATTTTTTTTTAACCCTCAAACTCTCTTTGATTAAAGTTTTTCACCACCACCACCACCACCAGCGACGCCTTGTACAACTCCTCAGACATGACTAAGAGGAGCGCGCCTGCGGCGCCCCCTGTATCCTCTCCTAGCGAGCGTCCTCACGCGGCGGGCCGAGGAGCCCGTATCCAGCGCGCGGTGGAGGCCGCGACATCCCAAGGGATTCCCGCCGACCTCCTCTAAGCCAGCGCAACCAGTCCTTAGCCTGGTCCCCTGTTTTGTAAATCACCACCACCACCCGTCACGTGGTAGCCGCGGCGTCGAACGAAGGAACAACTACGGCCGAAGAGACGAGTTGGGGCCCCTGCTCTCCTCTGGTCGTGACGTCACCATGTCACGTGGTCATGCCACGTGACAGAGAAGGAACGACCTCCACCGACGGCAGACAAGTGCTAGCAATATTGCTTTCGCAATAATACTAATTAACTACTAATTAATGACGCTTAAGCTTCGCCTTTAGGAGTGGAACGCGACAGCGTGTTGTAGCGCTGCCAGGCAGTCCACGGAACGGAACGTCACCACCCGTTCGGCGCGATGCCTTTGTCCTGTGCACGCAACTCGTTTTGAGCAAAGGAAATGGCTCAGTAATTCTCTGTCATCTCGGTGGACACCCGAACCGCACCGTAAAGGAAGGGAGGAACGCGACCACCCGTTTGGCGCGATGCCTTGCCCTTTGAACACGCAACGCTTTTTGAGGAAAGGAAATGAAGCAGTAATTCTGTCATCTCGGTGGACACCCGTACTGCACCGTACAGGAAGGGAGGAACGCCACAACCCATTCGGCGCGAAGCTACCGGCGCTTGTATGCCGGTCCTTGTGCGATGTCAGTGCACGTTAAAGAACCCCAGGTGGTCGAAATTTTCGGAGCCCTCTACTACCGTGTCTCTCATAGCCTTAGTCGCTTTGGGACGTTAAACCCCATAAACCAAACGTATGCCGGTCCTGTAGGAGGGCTTAGAGAGTCTCGTTAAATCTGGTACGGTACCCGGATGCTCATGTTTCAGTGCCCGGAGGAGTGGTATTCAGTGCCCGGATGTTTGCTCTCGGTCTCGGCGTGTCGTCACCACACTGTCGACAACGGTTTGAGCTTGGACCCTGAGCTCCAACTCACCGCCGTCCAACTGGCAGAAGAAGCCCCCGGCGAAACCAACCCGGCCAGCATCGAATGCGACCATCCCGTGCGGCTGGGCCGCTCCTAAGTCCCCTCCCCCTTAAAGGGGGGTGGGACAGAGCGGCCCAGGCGGTGTGGTCCTTCTCTGTTGGACAATAAAAGTTTTCAAAAACAACAACAACAACGGGAGCGAAAAGTATTTCATGCTTGGTAATATGGACCCCCACACACTCAGGCCTCCCAGGAAACGAAAAGGTCAACAACATAGCCCGAGAACTAACTATCAACAAACCTTGCTCGGCTACCGAGCCGGAGTTCCTGGGTTCAAACCCGAATGCAGCAGCCGCATTTAGATGGAAGCGAAACGCAGAACGCTTTCATATGCTGTGCGATGTCCATGCACGTTAAAGATGCCCAGTTCGTCGAAATTATTGTGGAGCCCACCACAACGGCGCCCTTTTCGTCCTTTCTCTTTCACAGCCTCGTTTCTCCCTTCCGTTACCGCGGTTCAAATGTCCACCGAGATGCTAGTTACTATTGACGAAGATATCGATGTCAGGGGGAGCACGAGACCAGTGAGTGGAGAGAAGGGAGAGCGCGTGAGTGAGTGGCTCTGGTGACGTGGCCTTGCGCCGAACACATGTCTCCGGGATCAGTGCAAGAGACGCAGTGCCCGCTGTCAATGCCCCAGACAGGTCCTCGTGAGAAGGCTCTGTAGGGGACTCTTTGAAGTTATCGTCGACGCTCTGGAGGCTTTCTCGCACTTTCCATGAAAGTCGCGACCGATAGCTGGCTTCCACAGCGCCGGCTTCTCCAAGAGATTGACATATCATAGCATGAGGTGACGCCTGTGGCCCACTTATATCAACGCTATCTAGGATACGAAGGTAGCCAGGTAATTTTTTAACCAGGCAAAGTTTTTAAGGCGAAAGCCTTTAATGTCTCATCGTTGTAAGCAGAAGTTGTGGACAGAAATGTCACGCTTTTCAGTTGGTCGAAACGGTCGTGACGTCACAGTGCGCGAATTTCAAACGGGGCCAATTGTACTTTAGCTAGTAACCAGGCAACCAATTGAAGGGATCGTATAGTGATGCTCCAAGTAAGTGGGACTGAGCTTAGTTATTTGCTTAATTGCTCAATTAGACTAATTAAATTTCTAGTCAGGCCATATAAATAAATAAAACCGAGTAACAAATTGGTCGAGCTCGAACCCCGGTCTTCGGAGTGTGAGACGAGCATGCTATCCACTCCGCCATGCCAGCTCGATGGTTCGGGAAGAACAAAGGTGCGTCTAGTGAATACGGTGTCTTCGCTCACTCCCATCCTCCTCTCTTCCGTTCTGGCGAGGTTTAGGTGTCCCCCGAGATATGAGAGACAGATACATTTCCTTTCCTCAAAACCCACTTTACCGACGAGCGAGGCATAAAACCGAATGGGCGATGGCGTTCTAAGGACTCCTGGAAGCGTTGCAAGACGCTGTCGCGTTCCACTCTTAGAGGCGAAGCTTAAAATCTTAACCACACATCAGTGACCGCACTTTAGGTCAAAAAAGTGCCCCCCTGAATTTTGACGGGTGTCCACCGAGATATGTGAGACAGTTACTGCGTAATTTACTTTCCTCAAATACAATTTTCATTTTCTTCATTACGGGCCATCTTTGTCTTTCTTCTTCCACTCCCACTGAGGATTACTGCGCCATTTCCTTTCCTCAAAAAGCGTTCAAAGGGCAAGGCATCGCGCCGAACGGGTGGTGGTGTTCCGTGGACTCCCTGGCACCGCTACAACACGCTGTCACGTTCCACTCCTAAAGGCGAAGCTTTAGCGTCATTATTCAGCAGTTAATTAGTATTCAGGCACAAAACAGTAATTAACATTAATTAGTGATTTGTCGTCACTTAGTAATTAGTACTCAATTACATGTGACGCCACCAGTGCCACAGAAGCAGTCAAAGTGGTGCGGAAAACGCTTTCGTCTCTACGCACGTTAGACCGTCAAGTGCCCCCTGAATTTTTACGTGAAGCCTAACAGGAATTTTCAGCCGGTAATGGGGCTTCTGGGCATCTTTGCAGCGTTCTTAGCGTTCTACTTCCCTCGGCAATCGAAGCGTTCTCTGCTCTCCCATCGCAGATTCGAAGCGTTCACTGTCAGTTTTGTCGATGGACTATCTACATTCGATTTGGTTTGGTTTGGTTTATGGGGTTTAACGTCCCAAAGCGACTAAGGCTATGAGAGACGCCGTAGTGAAGGGCTCCGGAAATTTCGATCACCTGGGGTTCTTTAACGTGCACTGACATCGCACAGTACACGGGCCTCTAGAATTTCTCCTCCAAAGAAATTCCAGCCACCGCGGCCGGGATCGAACCCGCGTCTTTCGGGTCAGCAGCCGAGCACCATAACCGCTGAGCCACCGCGGCGGCTATCTACATTCGAGACTTTACCAGTAAACGAGCCTTTGCGTGCACGAGCCGGTTCTCGATTTCTAGGCGATATGTAACTTCTTCTTGAGGTTCTTGCTGATTATGAGTTAGAAAAGGGGGAACATGGCGCGTCGATACATACGCGCCGAACTGCCGGCTTCCAGGTTCTTTCCGTGAGCTTCGAAATGGGATCGTAGCATCCTGGAAGACTGGCTAGGGACGTACCAAGTCTACCTCGGTGACTCACTGGCTGATCGGTAGCTGCCTCTGCGAGTTTGACTCCTGAGCAGGACGACGAATGTACAGTCCCTGCCAAGGTGGCCGCGTTTCGATTGTGCCGGAATACAAAGACTCCGTATGCTACACGCTATCAATGGTTGTTCCCCGGTGGGCCAATTTCATTTCATTTATTAACCCAAAATTAATCCGAAACCATGTTTTTTCCTCGTTCTCGTCACTCGCTCCTCAATTCCATTGGCACACGGATTAGTTCTGGCGTTCAGCCGGAATGCGGATATTTTTGCGACCCGTTTGCTTGTTTTTATTCTGCAGGAACTTCATCATCTCGCTTGCTACTTCAGCACGCGTTGTAGACACACCAGCGTTTCTGAATGGCCTCTTTTCGTTGCCATTTCTATGGCACCAAGGAGGCGATTGGAAAAATCTTCGAACGCGTTTCCATGGAGGCGAAATGGACGCCCAAGGTATAGTGTTCCCAAGGGAATATACGGCTCTGGGACGCCCGTGTGCTGAGCGTTCTTAGCGCTTATGAGCCCTGGGTGGTCTAATTTATTCGAAACGCATGCAGCGCTGTGTACCTCAATGAGCGTGTGTTGCTTCGGGACGTTAATCCCGACACTGCAATTTTTTTTTAAAACCATAAGCTTTACTATCTCCTGTTACACGTTTCTACGACTCTTGACCTTAGCCGCTCCAAGGCTGCACCGAAACCGACGAAGAACGGTAGCTTTTAAAGGAAAGGAAAAGGGCATAACAACCTCTTGGGACACTGGACGCCGCAGTCGTGCTTTAAGTTACGTGGCCGTATTGAGAGATGTGCGCTGCATGCGTTGGCATTGACAACGTTGTGGCAGGAACACCGCACTGAAGCCATAGGCCGCCGGCGTTCATTGTGTTGACGTTGGCGTTGACAACGTTCTCGACTGATGACGTTTGAGGAAAGGAAGGGCGCATAACTCGCTTCCTGGGCCAATGGACGCCTCCATAGCGCTTTCATGTACGTGGCGGTGGTCAGAAATGTGGGCTTCATGTGTTAGCGCTAACGACGTTGTGGCATCAGGCGGCACTAAAGCGATTAACAGCGTTCATTGGGTGAGTATACTCTCGATCAGCTATTAACTGCCGCCTCCTAGGGTGGCAAGGTGGACGCGCTGTTTCTCTATCCAGTGACCGTAACGCACTTGACCTTACTGACGCCAAGGAGCGTATAGTTGCCCCATACGTCACAGCGTTCGCTCTCTACCAGGTTCAACTAAACCGCAGCTAATTTTCCCACTGTCACTCGCTGTACCACGTCGCACGTATGTACCACGTGTCCATGTCCTCGTTCCGATAGAGGCGAAACGCATATATAATGCCAGTCTGCCGCGCGTTACCAGTGCATGTGAAGCAACCTCGGGTGATAGAAATTAATCCGCAACCCTTGACTGCTGCGAACCTTTGACTGCCTTTTCTAACCCTTCCCCATCCTCACGCCGTGCTTTTCAAGTATTGTTTATGACAGGGTTTTACCTCGCAAAGCGACTCAGGCTATGAGGGACTCGTAGTGATAGGGCTCCGGAAATTTCTACCATCTGGGCTTCTTTACTGTAAAATGACATTGCGCTGTACACGTCCTCTGGAAAGAACCTCGTGTGGCCGAAATTAATCCGCAATCCTTGACTGCTTCCAACCTTTGACTGTCTTTTTTAACCCTCCCCCATCCCGAGCTTTTGAAGTATCGTTCATGGCACTGTCGCAAAGTGACTCACGCTATGAGGCACGCCGTAGTGAAGGGCTCTGAAATTTCTACCATCTGGGGTTATTTACCGTGGAATGACATCGCACAGTACACGGGCCTCTAGAATTCACCTCCTTCGATATTCGACCGCCGCGGCCGAGATTTAATCCGCTTAGGACAAGAAGCCCAGCGCCTTAACCAATGGGGCACCACAGAGGCTGAGGGCGCTCGACTACTGAGCCGCGGTTCCAGGCGTTTGAACCCGGCTGCGGCGGCCGCGTTTTGATGAAGGCGAAATGCATGAGGTGCTGATGTGTAGTGTGATGTTAATGGACGTTAAAGATCCACAGGCGGTCGAAATTATTCCGGGGCCGCCTACTAGGGCACGCCTTTCTTCATTTCTCTCTCACTACCTCGTTTATCCATCCCGTTACGGCAAGGAATTCTAGAGGCCCGTCTACTGTGCGATGTCAGTGCACGTTAAAGAACCCCAGGTGGTCGAAATTTCCGGAGCCCTCCACTACGGCGTCTCTGATAGCCTTAGTAGCTTTGGGACGTTAAACCCCATAAACCAAACCAACCAACCGGATCTGGTGTCCGTCGAGGAGGAGGAGGAGGAGGAGAAAAGCATTTATTTTAGTAATGTACAGAGAGGTGCTCGGGGAGAGGCCCCTAATGGGTCTCACCCCTTACAATACTAGGCGGAGTCCCTCATTCCGGGATCCCGTTGGTCGAGACCGCTACACAAGTCCGCCGAACCAGGGCCTGTTGGGCCGATAGTTCCTGGCAGCTGAGCAGGGCCGCCTCCCAGTCCTCTCGGGTAGGGGAAGGGGTGATTGGGGGGAGAGAAGGATTTTTTCTGCATGCCCAAACCATGTGGAAGGTGTCGGCCACCTCCCCATAGAAGGAGCAGCGGCCGTCAAAAGAAGGATTAAAGTGCCTGAGAGCCGCCGGGCACAGCAGGGTGTTTGTAAAGAGCCTGAGGAGAATTCGTTCGCCAGCTTTACCCAGTCCTTTCATAGGAATTGGGTATCGCCGGTGTTCGGCACGATAGTGCTCAGTAATTTCTTTAAAGGGGTAGAGACACCAAATTTTTGTGTTGTATCTCTGGGTTGTAAATAATGCGTAGCGATTCAGTGAGCATGGAACACCATCTTAGAAGCATGAACTCGCATTATATAATTAATAATCGTATTATTTGTACCTAGCAGTTTCGGTTTCGGTTCGTAGTTGCCAGGTTTTGACAGGCTCTTGCATGACGTCAAAAACCAGACAATGCGTTGTCACGTGGGTCCGGAAAGCCGTGACGTCGTGTAGGCATGTCGTCTGCTTGACACGCACGTGGTGCGCGTAAACACGGACAGCCGGGCGGAGGGCAAGTCGAACAGCTCCGAGTCGGAAAGAAGAGTTTTATTTCGGCGAAGACACCGATTATGAGGAATCGCGGGATGACGCAGACGAGGAAGAAGACGCTGCGGTTCGAACCCCGACAACCACTTCATTTTTGATCCGCTGGCCAGCGATTCCGAAGAGGAGGCAGGCGTCAGGCCCGACGCAGCTCAGATTGTGCCAGCGAACGCCGAGCGTGTAGGCAACGTCAAATGGTAAAGGCGCGCTCACACTAGGCCGACAATCGGCCGATTTCAGTCTGGTGATGGTCGGCGGCAGCGATTTTCGTGCCGTCGGCGCGTCTGTCACACTGCGCAGACGCCTACCGAGCGCCGGTCGTCGCCTGACGAGCGCATCGCCGTCGCGTCGCCGAGATAGCAGCCGTCGGCCGACTCGTGTGTCACACTCTGCCGACAACAGCGCCGACCTCACGCCGACGTTGTCCCATCCCGACAGCTCGACGCTGCTGCTTCGTGCGCGCTGCTCGTCTGCTAGCTCCGTTGATGAAGGCGTCGTGGAAATCGAACTTATCTTCTATTATGGGACGAGTTCGCACTAAAGCGATGTGAAGAGTAGGCCTTTTATTATAGCACAGTCGACTTCCAAAGCGCCGTCAACTGCGGAAGCGAGACCACCTAGGCCTAGCGACGACTAGGGCAGCCTGGGACCAGCGCGCAGTTCAGGCGCGTTCACACTAGGCCGACGGGACCCCGAGGTCGACGCGACAGCGACGCCGACGGTCGCGTCGGCCAACCTGGTCGTTCCCCGACTAGCCAGTCACACTGCACCGACGACGACGACGACGCCCCAGCGACCAAGCGTCGTCCTAGTGTGACAACGCCGCCGACCAAAACGAGACCCGTTGGCCGGCGTGCCTTGGGCATATCGGTGGCCGAGCGAAAACATTCGCCGACCAAAAACAAGTAGCGAGCTCAGAGCGCGAAGTGCAATCATTATTTAGACAAATAATGCACGCGCAGCAACATTCATCAAGCCATATGGCCACTTGGCCGACGCGCCGCACTGATCGCCGCTTGCGAACTGCCGCCCCACTGCAAGCAGGGACACGGAGCGGTGAGCATCGCTGCGGCGCTGTACCGAAGCTCCGCCCGCAACCGGTGTCGCACTTCGCCGCCCTACAGCAGTCCCTCAGAAAGACTGCTCGAGCAGCGACAAAGCATGCTTGCTTATATTTCGAGCTTTCGGCAACGGCATCGCTCGCGGGCGCTCCGGGCGACGAGCTCTTCTGCTGCCTGGTTGCCGTGGTCGTCGCTAGGCCTATAGCCTCTTCCGCATCGAAGCCGCTGCGGCCGGCGCTTCGGAAGTCGCCTGCGCTATAATAAAAGGCCTACTCTCCACATCGCTTTACTGTCAACAGCATCATCTCACAATAAAATAATAGTATGGTAAATCTCCACGACGTCTTCAGCAGCGAAGCGAGCGGGCGCCAGGCGAGCCGGACCGCAACGTCCGGCCAGCGGCAGCTGCGAGGCGGTTGTGGCAAAAAGTTTGCTCGTATCACAGTCGTTACCTTCGCCAGCAGCTCAGTATTCGTCAGCGATCCTCGAAAATGTCACATTTTTCACATTTCTTATCCCAGGGTTTATTATTTACGTCAAGAACACACTTTAGCTCCTTTTTATGACACGCCGGCAGACGGGATCCAGGCTGGCCGGCCGGCATGCTCGGCGTACTTCACGTTCGCACAAGAAACTACATAACATCCATGATACCAGAGAATGCTTCCTACATTAGAGCACGGGCAATATGTCTGTGCAAAAGTTGGTCTTTCGGCAACGCCGGGCGTAAAGCAACGTCGCACTCGCGAGCGTGCAGAAAAAAAAGACTCGTGAGCACTCGTAACCAAGGTTGCTAGGCCGCGAAACCGCAAAACTTGGTCCCGTACGTCAGAAAACTGTGCAATGACGTAGGAAATACTTGCTTGTGTTTTCTTCTCTGTTCCTACGTCACATTGATGCACTAGCGATGGCTCAGACTTCAAGAGTGAGCATTTTCACATACTTTAAAATGAAATTAAAATATGTTCTAGACCTCCCTTAAATTCAATACTTCGCTCTTATGGTCCTCACATACAAAGGAAACGTATGGCAGTCTTTTGTACAACCTTGGAATTTGATGTCTCTACCCCTTTAAGAGAAAGGAGAGGGCTGTGATCTGGGTTAAGCTCCTCCCAAGGGACGCCTGGTGCCCGGTGAGAGAGAGCGCGGGCTGCCTCATGGGCGGCTTCGTTACCTGGCATGCCTTGGTTGCCGGGGACCCATTTGATTGAGCGATGAGTTGGATCTCCGTCGCGAGTACTGCGGTGTAAAATTTGGTGAGCGAGTGGAGTGATCCAACCGAACTCAAAGTTACGACAGGCTCCGCGAGAGTCTGTGAGGATGAATTTAGAGTCGGGATGAGAGGCTGCGAGGGCGATCGCCACCTCCTCCGCATGCGTTGAGTTGGGCGCTCTGAACGAGAGGCCGTCCACCTGTTTTCCCTCGTGTATGACTGCAGCTGTGTACCATTCCCCCCTGGAGCGGTAGGGGCCTCCAATGTCGACGTAGAAGACGTGTTTCTTTGAGCCATAGTGGCGGTGCAGGGCATTCGCCCGCGCCTGGCGCCGGCCATTATGGTCCTCCTTGTTCATCTTAGTCGGAAGGGGTCGAACGTAGAGGGCGCTTCTCCACAGTTCTGGCACTCGAACCCATTCCATGGTATGGTGATCATGTCTGGTATGTAACCGGTCCAAGAGGCGGCGACCGGACACGGTCTGGGCGAGACGCGTGTATTGGTTAACGAGATGCGCCTCGCGGAGTTCTCGATAGGTGTTCACCACCCCGAACGCGAGAAGTCGCGCGTTGGAAGTGGATATCGGGAGGTCGAGGGCTCTCTTGAAAATTTTGCGGACTACAATCTCCAAGTGATCTTCGTCGTGTTTCCGTAAGCGGAGGTAAGGAGTCGAGTACAGTACTCGACTTGTTGCGAAGGCATGCGCGAGCCGCATCGCATCCTTACTTCGCAACCCTCCTCGCTTGTTGGAAACGCGGCGAACCATTCGGCCCACCTGGTAGCCGACTTTGCGGAGTTTGGCAAGAGTTTTGTCTGCCTTACGATGTTGATTAATGAAGAGACCGAGTATTTGTAGCTCATTCGCTTCACGGATGGGGCCGCTTGCGAGAGAAAGCTGAACGGAGATTTTGCATTTCGGAGAATATCGAATATGCACAAGTCGAGATGCGAGTTACTGCGCCGTTTCCTCCCCCCCCCCCCCCCAAAAAAAAAAAATGGCAGTGGCTGAGCTCTGCTATGCCAGGATATACGTAGCGTGGGGTGAGGGCGAGGTGTCCATATCTCGGTGTACACCTGAACCAGAGGAAAGGCGCGTAACTGCCCTCATGGAACATTAGACACCACAACCGTATTTTAAGCTTTAAAGTGTCGGTAGTGACAGGTGTGCACTGCATGCGTTGGCATTGACAACGTTGTGCCAGACACGCGGCGCTGAAGCCATAGTCCGTCGGCGTTCGTTGTGTTCATTGGCGTTGGCGTTGACAACGTTTTACACTCCGTTTATTTAAGGAAAGGAAATGCGCGTACTGGCTCCCTGGGTCAGTGGAAGTATAAATCGTGCTTATTTGTACGTGGGGTGAGGAGAGGGAGATGTGGGCTGCATCATTGACCAGGTTGCGCCAGAAACGCGGCGCTGAAGCCATAGGCCACAGGTGTTCATTGTGTTTATTGGCGTTGTCAACGTTTTGCACTCCAATTATTTTCATTAAAGGAAGGCGAGGACGGGGCGAAGCACGCCAGCTGTTCGTAGGGACGTCATTATATGGTCGTGCAAGAGAGCACGCGAAACGGCGAGACGGGGCAATGTAGCTCACGCTGTGAAAAAAAAAATAGCAGAGGTCTCGTGACCAATGACGAACATATCGTCGCCAGGGTGAGCACTATACTCCGTTTCATACATCAGGTGCAACGCTGTCAAAGCTAGCGCTCTTTTTTGCGCAGCCTGCATCCGTGACAGAAAATAGTGCGTTGCTTGTGGTGAGCGAAAAATAACAAATGCATTGCCGACAGGCTTCGTGGGTAATACATTTGTCATCAGCGTGAAAAAAAACGATGATATTGCGAGCGAATCGGTCGAGATCTGTGATTTTGTATTTTTCGTGTGTCGTCTTTTTCCATTTGACGTTTTCGCTGTCCCCGCTGGCCGCCGTGTTTACTCTTTCTGTCCGCCTCCCTTTTACTTTTGAGAAAATGGCGTCCAGCTCAGCGGCGTGACGACAATTTGGACCAATCTGAAACGCGGACAAATACGCCTTGCTAGTCGGTAAATTGGTTTTTGAGGAAAGGAAATGAATCTGTCATATCTCGGTGGACACCTAAACCTCGCCGTAACGGGAAGGGAGGAAGATGGAGCGACGCGTTAGACCGCATGGCCACAAAACAGCGCGGAGGGATACACCTCTCTTTATTTTTTTCTGCGGACTACTTCCGTAGCCTTCACCGCGTTGCACATGATGTATGAAACGGAGTATAGGCCAGTGAGCGGAGAGAAGGGTCAGCGCGTGCGTGAACGTGAGTGGCTTTGATGACGTGGCCTTCCGCCGAACGCGAGTCTCCGGGATCAGTGCAAGAGACGCAGAGTGATCGGTTTGTCCATGCCCCAGACAGGTCTTTATGAGAAGGCTCAGTGGGGGACTTATGGAAGTTATCGTCGGCACTCTGGAGTCCTTCTGGGATTTTCCTGGAACACTTGCGACCGATAGCTGGTTTCCACACCGGCGCCCTTTCCGGGTGATCGACACGTCATAGCATGAGGTGAGGCCTGTTGGAGTACTACAATGCGAATTCTGCGCTGGCGTCTCATAGGACAGCGAGGGTAATCAGGTAATTTTTTTAACCAGGCAAGGTTTCTGACTTCAAGTCTAACAGGAATTTTCGCCCAGTAATGGGGCTTCTGGTCATCTTTGCAGTAGTCGTAGTACACTTCGCTCGACAATCAGGGTTCAGTGCTCTGTCATCGAAAATTTTAAGCGTTTCATGCCGGTTTTGTTGGACTAGCTGCACTCGAGGCTATGCCAATGATTGAGAGGTACATACAGCCAGCAATTGCGTACGTGAGCCGATTCCCGATTTCTGGGTGATATGTCACTACAAGCGAGCCTAACTGCGGGCTTCTTCCAAGCTCTCGTGTGCGTCGAAACGTGTGCGTTCAGTATGTAGCGTCCCGGAAGACTAACCCAGGATTCAGTCTACCTCGCAAAGTGCCTTTGAGACACACTGGTGACTCACTGGCTGAAGTAAACCCGCCGTAGTGGCTGTGTGCGTGTTCGACTGCTGAGCTGGACGACGTAGGTTCGGTCCTTGCCACGGCGGCCGCGTTTCGATCGAGCGGAAAGCTGAAGGCGCCGTATGCTATGTGCTGTCAGTGCTCAAGAAATGCAGGAGGGCCAATTTGATTGTATTTATTAACTCGAAATTAGTCTAGGGCGCGTATTTCTTTCTCTTCATTAGCTGTTCCCTTCCTTTGTCACAAGTATTAGTTCAGGGGTCGACCCTGAACGCGTGTATTTTTTGAGAACCGCTTGCTGTTCTTATTATTCTGCAGGAACCCTTTTTTCTCTCTTGCTTGAATAGCATTTCAGCACGAGTTTTAGACACACCCGCGTTTGTGTGTGTGTGCTTTTGATGGAGGCGAAATGGACGCGCGTGTGTCCCGGTAGTAATTAATCGTAGCTCATAGCCCGTGTGTCGCTAAGGGACATTAAACCAGGCATTACAATTTTTTTGTCTAATTAGCTCGGCAGTTTGTTTCTTCCTGGTGCAGTCCAGAAATATGTGCGTATTTTCTCCATGAATGGGGATCGCGTATGGGAACCTGTTCTGCCCAGCCTGCGCTGCGGATAATCGGCGCCTAAGCAGCCGACACTCACACACGCATGGCGGCGTAAGATTGACGACATTCTGAGCTGTGAGAGACGCGAGCCTCAGTGATAGCTTCTTCGTTTGGGTGCTTCATCACTGAGTGCGGACGCTGGTGTTAATCGGCGTCTGGCGTCTTAAAAGCTCTTCAAAGTGGTTTCTTTTATTGCGAAAGCAATAGTACTCGCACTTTCAAGCCTTCGCGTGACCCGGCCGCAGTTACGTTTGACCTTTAGCGGAGTGAATATGGGCGACCAACTCACTCCTTCAGATAGCCCGGCTGCAGTTACGCCGCGCCGTGCACCTGTGGCGCTACTGACGCTGTGACGTCATACCAGCTCTAGATTATGGGCGACCAACTCGCTCCTTCGCAGACCCCGGCTGCAGTTACGGTGTGTGTTTGCAACGCTGCGCACCTGTGGCGCTACTGCCGCTGTGACGTCATAGCAGCTGTAGATCATGTTTTCTTTCAGTCGCAACAACATCAAAATTAAAATATCAAAAAAATTACCGAAGACGCTTTGAGTCGTCGCACAAGGGCGGCCGGTAGCCACGCGTGACCTGTAGAAGCGGCGCAGTGGGTTCTTTCAGTTGGAGGCGCTGCGCTTTTGCTTTCGCAACCTACCTGTCTTAACGAAAGCTAAGCCCCCGCCAGTTTTCATCTTAGGGCAGTTGTGTTACAACGCATGATATTAGCATAAAAATATCAGGGCATTTTTATTAGCATAATCTGAGCGCGTTCTCTCGCTCCTTTAAGCGGAGAGGGCCACTATCCCGGGTCGCGTTTAGATGCTTAGGAGCTCCCACTGCCACGGGTCCAATGCAGCTCTCGTATTTCTGCTTTTGAGCGCTTTAATATAAATTTAATCACAACTGAAGTGACAAGTTTTGTAAGTTGAATTTTCGCTGCATTACGGGTGTAGTGGCATCAGGAGTTCCAGCCAAATTATGAAACCGGAAAAAGGAGTCCGCGGACGCCAGGCAGCTGTCACTACGCTTTTCGGCGTCCAACCAACCGAACAGGACCTCTGAACTTAACTGGCGTTTCTAGAATTGTAGGCTTAGGTGTGGATGTCGCTGCCTCGCGCTCGTGTTCCAATCCACGGCGAACAATCCGTGACAGACCTTCAGTAATGTGTTCGTGCCGGAGACGGGGGCGCGTCGCAAATGTTCTGTATACATGGCGTGCCGGTATACAACCGTTGCAGCGGAATGGGCGGCAGCATAGGACGCTTCGCAGAAGAGCCGCTGTATCTGCAGGAACCGTGCGGCACATTCCAGGAAGGATTATACCCACTTAGCCGCGATGTTCTTCATCGGCCTTGTACAGCGCTGCTGTCAGCAGGCTCGATCCTCGCCTCTATGTGCTGCTGCATACAACCACCGTTGCCGATCAGATGGGGCGCTTGGTTCTTCTATTCCCAAACCCTTCCAAATTTTTACGTCTTCCTGGCAGGAGCCCTGCTGCCGCCGTGCAGAATGACCATATCAGGCACGAAGCGCCATCACGGATTGCCAATATTCGGGCCTCTAACCGCTTGTTGTAAGCACGTATCGCCGTCTGTGCTTCTGGAGACCATGGCGACCGGCACTGTAAATTTTAAAATTAAGGCGCGTAAGACTTGTTTTGAATGTGAAAGCATATAGTTTTTCAATTTTCATTTTTGCTTTCTTTTCCAATGACCATTAGCATGTAGTCGTAAGGCATCGCATACAATAGGTTGTTTTGTTCACCAAAACGCCGCGCGATTTTGTTGCGCGATTTTGTCGCCGCGCGATTGTCTGAGAGTCCTGGGCTCATTGCCCCACACCTACGGAGGATCGCTCTTCTTTGATACCGCGGTGACATCTGGGATTTTTCGGACCACTGATGCAGGTCTACGCCGACCCCGGGTTTCATTGCCGATGAGGCGTATAGTAATGCTTTCGCATTAATAGTGGCCAAAGTTTAGACAATGGCAACGTGCAAATCAAACCCTCCTTCATTGCTCCAAGTGCATGAACGGAGGGACTTGACATTGCCAGCGAAGGGATGCGCCTTCATCTGTCTTACGACCATTGCTGACCGCGATTTCTTGTTAACCTGCAGGCGGCTGATCCCGTCTCTCGTCAGGCTCGTGCAATCCCAGCGTCGCTGAAGGATGCGGAGGAATCCGGAGGCTGAGGAACCGCAGTGAGCCTCTGCAGCGCTTTCGCCGCGTGGGTGTAAGCTGGGCGGACGCACCAGCCGGTGTCCTCTTCCCACCAGCGGAGACAAGGTGAGGGAAAGGAACATGTATGTACCACGTGAGGAAGGAGACCGCGACCTGTGTTACTCTTAAGTGGATACACTAGCGCTGCACTGTGTGGGTGTGCTGCAGAAAAACATTGGAGTGGGTATGCAGCAGAAAAACACTGGAGGACCCTTGAGCTCCGCCTTGGGAAGTGGAAAGTGACAGCGCGTTGCAGCGCCATCTGCCGCCGACTTGCAGCGCTACGTCTCCTCAATAACACAGAAGCAGACGCCCTGAAGAAAATGGTGTGTTGTTTCGAAGCGCTTTAAATTCTTGCGATCGGCGTTCGCGTCACTAACGGCACACGCTTAGAAGGCGTGCCCCCTAACTCTAGTTTCTGGCGGCAATGAAACGCCTCAACTATAGGGGAGCGAGCAGCACCTCCTTGTGCCGAGTGGTGAGTTTTTATGCTATCTGCGACACATCATAATGGCCACCTTTTTATTAGTTTAGGTTTGAAAAATGTTTGCGAGCGTCCTCTGAAGTACTCGCTTATCGTACAAATGCTATCGTCCGTTTTTACGGTTCCCGGCCCGGGCTACGTATAATAGTTGCGAGTGTAAACGCCAAACGCTCGCGCACAGCTGAACTGAGCAGAGGTGGCAGCTAGAGCAGGTAGAGCGCGAGGAGCACAGCAGAGGGTCGAGCGCACTTTGTGTCAAATACTGCGTTGCATACTGCACTGCATTGTGTCGAATAGGTACGCCGCTTGCCAGAAGTTGGCATTCCAGTAACTTGCTCATATCAGATGCGACTGAAATAGACTGCCGTAAGACACACCTTACAGAAACAACGCAGTACCGAAATATCTTACGACGCAGCGTTTGCTTAATAAGTGGGACAAACTCCCTCGAAAGGAGTTCACCAACTCCTTAAGAGAGCTAGTGAACACACTTGTAGTGTTAGTGTGTTAATGAACAGCTTAAAGGTTTTTATAAATACCCTAAAGAATGTTAGGCCTGGTACACTCTGCAACACGTTTACAACTTTGTGCTCTGAAACATTCGTTTTATTCGCGAGACGCCAACGCGATATGTCCACTCCTCGCCGCAGTCGATACTACAGTACTCTGTGCTAAATGGAATTGTATTGTCGACCAGGCAGCGTGCGGTGACACCACCGCAGGAGTGTAGATGATCTCTTTTCATGAATATAGGTGCCCTTAGTTGGCTAGTTTTTGAACAATTGCTTCAGGTAACGTGCATTACAGCACGGGCAAGGATGTCGAACACAAAATATGTTCTGCGAAATGTAACTCTTCGTCGAATGCTTGAGAATTTTGTCAACCACTCCTAAATGGTCTAAAATCACAGCCGCATGATTATTTAGGCACCTTTGGCTTTGCACAGTGACATCCACCGCTGGAGCGTGGGTGAAAAGAAACCGGCTTACTTTGTTCCTGAATAATACTCACTGATCACACAAACAGACTGAAATATTAAGCGAAGTGAGATATGAGTCAGTGCGTGGTCTGTGCTTTTTATGTGTGTGCATACTTGCACGCAATTACTGCTAGTTGGTTACTTCCAGCGTACATTGAGGAGCGCCGAGACAAGGTTCGCTCAAGCGAAAAGTGACATTAATTAAACCAATGCAGTCATCGGTAAGCTTGCCTAAGCGTTGTACGCGGCTTAGTAAATGCAAAATCATCTTCCCCTCCTTGCAGAGCACGTGCTCTCCTTGCATTGTGGTACTTCTGAGGACCCTCAGGCTACCGACGAGTGGTGTCCAGCGGTGCCTCTGGCTGAAATGCAAGGGTGAGCTCGCAGCTATATCTTCAAATAAGTATCCAGGCTAGTTCAGTGAAACTTGCCGCTAATCTAGAATAACAGCTCGGGGCACTGGCACGTCGGTGGCCACATACGTGTTGCGCAAATAAACGTGAGCCCCAGACATCCCAGCTAAACGTGTGCATTGCGCATGCACAAATTTCGCAAAGAATTGGCATTTGGGCGGCAAAATTGTTCTATACCACGTTTGTTTGCGTTACTTACCTGATTCGATCAGAAGTCTGCGGTGACGACGAAGGAAATTAAACGGCTTTGTCAGCGATCGCACCCGTGGCGCCATCTTGTTTTTCAGCCGTGGAGATTCGGCGAGGGAGGGGGGTCGCGTTGTTTTGCAAAAGGTTTGAAGGACCTTTTCAACTGCTTTATTGATGATCACAATAAACGTAGTTGGCCAAAACTCCACTATATTTCGAGTCTTCGGTGGAGGCTTCAAGCAATCTGCACGGTCAACAAACGAGATAGCCCCACCGGTGCGATCGCTTACAGAACGGCTTGATTTCCTTCGTCGCCTCTCGGGCCGAGGTGCGCATGCGTGTCACGACCGCCGACAGGTTTGAGTGGTGGCAGCATGCGCTGTGCTAAAGATCTCCACTGTATGCGTTTTCTCTTTTTTCCTGAAGCAGCAAGGACCGACTGCGAGGCAAGTCAAAAGCGAAGGAGCCTGAGCCACCTGCTGAGTCTTTCGTCGTGTGGGTGTCTGCGACGTCCTCAACGCCAGCATGCCCCTCGTCCCTACCGAGTGGATGGGGCAGGTGATGGCGAAGCGCCGCCGCAGGTGAGGGAGACTGCTGGAAGAGCGCACGTTAATTGACATTCGCATTCCATCGAAGCCGCCGGTTCCTGACTATGTGTACGAACCTGCTATCAAGCAGATCACTATTGAAGGGCCTGTGGCGAAATGTAGTCTTAAAAGCCGTAATATTCTCTATTGCACTTGCCTCCTGAAGCGCGGAAAATACGAAGGCTTTTCCCTTTTCCTTTTCTCCCTCCAGATGCTCGTTAGATGCCGGTCGCGGCGACTGAATTTCGATGGAGGCGAAATTTTAGAGGCCCGTGTACTGTACGAAGTGAGTGCACGTTAATGAACCCCAGATATTCGAAATTTCTGGAACCCTTGAGTACGGCGTCCTTGATTTCGCAGTCTTGACCCCATTGCTAGAAATGGTCTTGACTATCCGCTGGATTTGAGGGCGGGCATTATCTCAAACGTGTAAGCCCCATGTTTTTCTTTCGAACGAACAGTTCTTCGCTGTAGTAAAACTGACATTCGAGCGAGTTGGTACAGCATGTTGGAAAATTCCCAGTGCACACAGGACAGGGACACCCCATTGATAGAAATGGTCTTGGCTATCCGCTGGATTTGAGGGTGGGCATTATCTCAAACGTGTAATCCCCATGTATTTCTTTCGAACGAACAGTTCTTCGCTGTAGTAAAACTGATATTCAAGCGAGTTGGTGCAGCATGTTGGAAGATTTCCAACGCACACAGGACAGGGACAAAGAAGAGAACACCACAGCCGCTGAGGTGTTCTCTTCTTTGTCCCAGTCCTTCGCTGCCTTAGGGTTATTGCACACGGTTCCTGATGTACTAACTTGCAAACAGTTCTCTCTGTGCGTTGTTTGAGCCATTGCCTCACAAGTGCCATGTTAAGTTTTGAAGTCTCATATTATAAACAGTACAGCAAAGCATAAAACACCATACAATGCTATACCACATTGAAACGAAGTCTAGAGGATGCTTGATGAATTAAGTTTAGTGTAGGCGCCCTTAGTGGTCTAGTTTTCAGACAATGGCCTCAGGTAAACGGCATAACAGCGTGGGCAAGGGTATCTGAACACAAAATATAATGTTTTGCGAAAGGTAACTCTTCGTTGAATGGTTGAATGCTTGCCAATTTTGTCACGGGCCACCGCGGTGGCTCAGTGGTTGTGGTGCTCGGCTGCTGATCCGAAAGACGCGGGTTCTATCCCGGCCGCGGCGGTTGAATTTCTTTGGAGGAGAAATTCTAAAGACCCGTGTCCTCTGCGATGTAAGTGTACGTTAAACAACCCCAGGTGGTCGAAATTTTCAAAGCCCTTCAGTTTCGGAGCCTGAGTCGCTTTCAGACGTTAAACCCCACAAGCGAAACCAAACCAATTTTGTCACGCAGCCCAAAATACTCCAAAATGAGATAAAATCGAAGTCCCAGAATTATTTAGTCACCTTTGGTTTTGCACAAAGACATTCACCGCTGAAGCGTGGGTGAAAAGAAACCAGCTGATTTTGTTGCTGAAGAATACTCACTGATGAAACAGCCAGAATGAAATATAAAACTGACTCAGATATGAGTTAGTGATCTGTGTTTTTTGTGTGTGTGCATATTTGTACGGAATTAGCGTTAGTTGGTTGTTTCCAGTGTACACTGTGGAGGGCAGAGACTCAAGGACTAAGTGGGAAAAGTTTAATTTACTTTTAATTAGACATGGGCAGTGATCACTAAGCTTGCATATGTGCAAAATCTTCTTCCCGTCCTTGCAGAGCACGAGCTCTCTTTGTGATGTAGTACTTCTCTGAGGACCCTCAGGCTACCGGCCGAGTGGTGTCCAGCGGTGCCTCTGGCTGAAATGCAAGGGTAAGCTCGCAGCTATATCCTCAAATAAACATCCAGGTCATTTCAGTGAAACTTGCCCCTAATCTAGCATACCAGCTTGGGGCAGTGGCACGTTAGTGGCCATATACGTGCGGTCATTTCTACACTTTCGATGGAGGCCAAGGTAGTGCGATCGATTACCGGACTCGGCGGCTGCATTTCGATGGGGCAGAAATGCAAAAGCACCCATGGACTCTACTATATGTTAGTGTGCTTTAAAAAAGCCCATGTGGGGTGAAATTAATGCGGAGTCTCTAAATGTCGACCTGCAGTCTCATGGCCTTGAATCTCGCATAACATATAACACGAAATAGAGTTTACGGAATTTCACGTTATTTTTTAGTAACCATTTTATCTACCTTTCCACTGGACTTCAACAAAGTTAGAGCCCTGGTGGGGAATTCTTGATGGCATTGTTTCCCATTGCCTGTACACAAGCATTTGGCCTTGCGGCTAACATGGACTGATCGCTTCGTGCACTACCTTATGAAGTATGGAACCATTTTAGCTAAGTGTTTTAATGGTTAGGTTAGTTTAGGTTAGCTTTTTTGGGGCTTTGTTGACTTTTTGTACTCGCTCCTGCTATGTATATGTAAATGGAGGGAAGATATCATTTATTGTGGCTTTACAGTAAAAGTGCCCAACACAATGGTCATTTTGAGCGTTAGTGTTTAAAGAGGGGATGTTGCAAATCAGTTATGATCAGCAGTTACCTAGGAAAATGTCTTAAAGTTAGGCATTTTCGGTAGTCAGACTGGCTGAGAGTGCTAAAAATGCCGACATGTTCTTATATGCGGGCACCCAGCTAGAGCCGTTAATTCTTACTCGCCGGCAGCCTCTGAAGTTCATACAGTAATTTGCCCATGGCCTCTGCGGTCGCAGCAAAGTTACACCAAGGCTGATGTAATACAAATAATCTACCTAGATGAGTTAGGTGATCACTGTGGATTAGCAGCCAATGAACTATGATCTTCTAACTTCAATTTTGTGCTTTGTCTACTCCTTTTTTTCCGATTAGCTCCGTCTAGAATGTGCACTCATGTATGCTGCCGAAATACAAACTAGCAATTATTAGTGATTGCAACCTGGGGCTTCTATGTCAAATTGTCAGATTGGACTAGAATTGCAGCTTAAGAGGTCGTACTTGGAAGTGCAGTGGGCGTAGTGGAAACTGCATCCTTTCTACTATAACTACAAGTGCGCAGTGATAAGATTGCGCAAGAAAGTTTTCGTTTTCATTGGCTATTTTTTCTTGCTTCATACGCTTGGTGATGAAGCCGTTATTCAATCCGATAGGTCACTTCACAAAAACCTTGCCATGTCGGTGTAGGTTGATCAGTTTGCAAGATCACTGCTACCACGGTTGCTAACGGGCACACCACCAGTCAGACATTCCATCAGTGCTGCCAAAATAAGCAACATCTAAGCCTACCTGCTGTTCACTCACTCAAGCATATTACCAATTACCTCTGCATAACGACATCACGTATCAAAAAAGAAATGCACTTCTTGCAAAAGGCACAGTAAAACCATTGATATGTTTTTTCCTTCATTGATTAAACTGATTAGCGGTGAGGCGCATGGGGCCCCATTGGTGCCAGCTACTATTTATTTGCTTCATTTTTTTCCAACTTCGACAAACTATTTGCACAATACAGGAACCATCGAGCATAGTGGTATGGCGGGTAGCTCTGAACTTCGGGCTGTTGCTAATTGCAACTTCGCTTAATCTTCCTTGTTGAAGCATACCGTCATGAATTGCTTGAAAAACGTGACTGTGCCTGAGCATTGTTTGTTGCTTTCTAGCTTCAGGGCATGCCGCTTGTTGGTGTGTCTCGTCTCCTTCTTGGTCTGTGCGTGTTTGTGCTGTTGAACCATCATTATGAATCTGCTCCAACTAGCCAAATCTGCAGATCTTTACAGCTTGTTTGAGGTTAGCTGAAAAGAGGTCAGTCACTGAAACGCGACCACCCAGGTGGTCGAAATTTCCGGAGCCCTTCACCACGCCGTCCCTCATAGCCCGAGTTGCTGTGGGAGGTTAAACACCTATCAATCATAAACCAAAATTTGTTGCTCCGGAAGAGCAACAGCACGCAGATGGCACGACACTCGTGCGAACTAACCCGTGTAAGCTCGGGTAGTAACTCGGGTAGCTAGGGAACGGCACAAGATCGTGCGTCCCGTTTTTGCCAATACGCTTGTGGTGATAGCTTGTGGTTAAGCGGTTTATCTCGTGCCGGCCAGGGAGCCGGCGTGACGCTCTCATGAGCTGTGAAACCCAGCCCCTGTGCGAGGGTGGTGTCCTCCGGGTGTGTAGGCGACGGGCGGCAGCGGCGCCATCTATTGGAGCGCAGCTGAAGCGGCTGCTAGGCGACGTCGACGCAAGGTCGTTTGGTAGCCGCACCGTCACGAGCATACGCGACAAGCCGAGCTGGGCTCCAGTAGTGTTGCTTTAGCCGCCGTGGTGGCTTAGTGGTTATGGTGCTCGGCTGCTGACCCGAAAGACGCGGGTTCGATCCCGGCCGCGGCGGTTGAATTTCTTTGGAGGAGAAATTCTGGAGGCCCGTGTACTGTGCGATCTCAGTGCACGCTAAAGAACCCCAGGTGGTCGAAATTTCCGGAGCCCTCCACTACGGCGTCCCTTCATAGCCTTAGTCGCTCTGGGACGTTAATCCCCATAAACCAAGACCAACCAACCAGTAGTGTTGCTTTCGCAGGCGCTCTTTGGCTGTCAACTGGCTGTGAGCTTTGAGCAGTGGCGGTAGGCTCTGTGCTGAAGCTCTCCACTGTATATGTGTCTTCTCTTTTTTCCTGAATCAGCAAGGACCGGCAGCGAGGCAGGCCAACAGCAGCATGAGCCTTGGCCACCTCCTGAGTCCGCGCTGCAATCGTCGTGTGGGTGTCTGCGACGTCCTCAACGCCAGCATGTCCCTCGTCCCGACCGAGTGGATGCGGCAGGAGGGATGGAAACTCTACTGCATGCGCAGGTGAGAGAGAGATCTGGGAGAGCGCATGTTAATTGACCTTTGGATTCCATCGAAATCGGCGGTTCCTGACCATGCATATACAAACCTGCCAGCAAACAGATCACAACTGAATGGCCTGTGGCGAGATGTGTTCGTAAAAGCCGAAAAACTGCAGGATCGCGCTTGTCTGCTTAAGAGCAGAAATACCAAAGCCTTTCGCTGTCGCCTTTGTTCCTTCATTTCTTATTTTATAGTAGTTTTTATATTGTCTTAATTTCCTTTACATTGATATTAGTTTTTAATTTCGTTAAATATATGTACCTCATGAACGTTTGCTTAATCAACTTTTTCATTTTATTTACAATTGAACTTATGATACGAGTGACAGTTTGTGCAGACAACTTCCGTCCACAGACTTCCGTCCCCGCCACTTATGAGCCAAGAAAGGCTTATGCCTTAAAGTACCTTTCCGTATCCTTGAGGCCACAAAGCTGTGACGAGTGCGTACGCATTCAGCATTTCTACGGTGCAGATATAAAGCAACCTTTCGATATCCATGCATGTTCCTTTGCTGGTAGTGCTCTAACATTCTTCATAACCTGGTGTGGCCTAGTGGTTTGTTATAGTCTTTACTGGAGGGGGCACCAGAAACAGCGCCATTTACGCCGATTCCCTCAGTATGCTTACTAGGAAACACCATACATAAAGTCCCAACACAGAAACGTAACACTGTGGCTAACGAGAAAGCAGATGCATGCACTGCATCAGGAACGTTGAACAGAAGTTTTTATGTCGACTTCAAATTGGACACACACACATTAACCTTACAACTTCCTACTCACAAAACAAGACTAACCTCTCTGAAATGTGTGATGGTGAACTCGCAGTAAACCACATAACTAAGAAAAAAATAATTTTAGAACGTTTTAAAATGATTGTATTCCTTTACACCCCATGTTGCGTTTAGGTGCTCAAGTACGGTGACTTCTCGACCATAAGCCCACATCATAGAAGTTATTTTTGTGATTACAAGAGATCGTAACGTGTGACCTGGACTCGTACTTTCAGAACACGCTAAAGGACTTGTTTGTATCATTGTGAACCTCTTGGACGAGGGTCTGACATGGAGGCTCAACAGTACTGATAGACCTTAAGAACGCATCACTCATGCCATCACGTAGTGAGACTGGCACGGGCACTTAGTTTGATAATCACCGAGGTCTCGGGATGAGATAAAGTTGTCGCTTGTTCAAACTGCGAAGAAATTCTCAAATATGACTAGTAGTTCTCTAAAAACAGCTGTCATTTTTAAATCGCATCATTTAAGGTCGAAGGTACATTGTTTCTTTTCGAGACCCATGCTAGCGAATATAGTTCTGGTACTCATGCTGGTGTCACGTTCTTTGCCCCCCCCCCCTCTAGCTGGCGGACGAGAGATTTCCTGCGGTGCCTTTGGCTGAAATGCAACAGGGATTTCCTCATCCTGCGGATGAAGAAGCTAGTGCTCGTTGGTCATCCGTACAACACGCTGGCCTTCAGACTATTCACTGCGATGTAAAGGTGAGTTTCCGCTCCTGAAATGCAGTGTCTTAAAACCGTTTTAGGCACTTAAGGGGAGATGAGCGTCCTAAATTTTTGTTGATAACATATCTGCTGAAATTAGCTTGTAGGTATGTTATAAAATGCTGAGTTCTAATATGCATTGAGATTTCATATATCTCTCTTGGAAGGAAACACTTGGCAAAATAACATATCCCAATTAGGTCATATCTTACTAGCCTTTATTGAAATTTATCAGTTAAAAAAATCTTTACAATAAGCAGACATCTTGAAATGCCCACAGCACGTTCTCAAGATAAACAAAACGCCTATAAAGTCATTCTGTTGAAGGCAAATAACAAGCCAGGAAAGAAGAAACAATGCTGGAGTAATGTGGCAGTAATTATGCTAATCTATCATGTTTAAAGGAAAAAGAAAAGTTTGGGACGTGCAGTGGACCTTCGGAAACGTCTACATATTCATAAAAAAGCCTTGTTTCAACTAAAAAATTACTATAAAGGCCCGTAAGAAGTGACCGTAAGAAAAGAGAATTTTGCCAAAAATTCTCTCTTCCAGGTCAGATTTTAAATCTTAACACATATTTGAGCTCGGCAGTCCTTAATAGCTCTGCGTGCCAGGATTCAGTGCGCTATGTCGTCAAAGGAAAACAGGTAATTACTTTTAGGAGATAATCAACTTGTGCATAGATATTCCAGTTGTTTTAGTTTCCTGGAAGGATACGGCGATCTTAAACTACAATATCGCAAAACTTACTATAAAAATTCTTACTCTGTGCTTTGACGCATTTTGTGAGGCACTCATCCTTTTTCTCACGCCTGAGAACGAAGGCTGAGGTTTTTATTTTATTTCTTGGGCGCCTGTGGGTCCTTGTCTGGACAAAGACTCACCGAAGACACTCAATTTTTGAAAGAAATTATACCATGTGTTTGGCGCATGATGGTCCGAGTTCCTTATGCGTCATAAAACCCAATACAATATAATACAATGCGATTCTAATTTCTACTTCTACTCATTTTCGCTGTGTCTGTCTCAGTCGTTTTCCTTTGAACTGAGTCATTCTTAATTCGGCGTCTACATCCTCTCCCCTACAAGTGGAGAGGGTGGCGTAAGTGGAAAGAGGGGATAATCGAGAACAGGTGGAAAGTAGTTGGTATGGCGCCTTGCCAGGTTTGAAATGCGAGGGGGGGGGCTGGAAGCGAAGGACGTTTGGCAGATATCTGAGGCAGAGGCGGCTGGAGCCAGGTGCGGCCAACTGAAAGGCGTGACGACGGTAGGCACCTGGCCTTCCCTCCAACGGGATTTCTATGCTATCACATAATAAAAGCATAGAATTCGAGAGGTATAGCACCATGTTTGGAAGCACTGCCTTTTTTCTATATAAACAGGAGGGTAAAGATGGCAAAACTCGGAAGACTTACTAATGGAACGCAATAAACGATGGAACCAAGACGCTACAGGCTTTGTCAAAAGTTTATAGCTGAGGGGTTTGCCTTCTAAGCCGTGTAGTAGGGCTCCTGTAGCATTCATAGGATTCATGCCCATCGGAGTGGCGAGAACCAGAAATCATCTTGCCTTCAGGCGTGTTGCAACGCGGGGGTGCATTACGAGTCACACAATGTAGCACGAAAGCAAACTTTTGAAAAAAGTTGTATTTTGTCCCCCCCCCCCCCCCTGACTACTAATACTGTCTTCTCTAGACAACCTTTTACGAAGCAACGGTATAAGATTGTCGAACATACACATTAGCGCTATTCGGCAGGGTTGTCACAAACTGTATATCGTTCATGTCTTGCATATCCTTTTTATTAGTTCAATATCGTATCACTTCACTTGGCAAATGCAATCATCAACAGCTCGAGTAAAGCCCATCGTTTTTTAATTGGGCTTGGGTTTTTTTTTTTGCCGAGCGTAGCTTTCGCACCGCTATCCCATAGAAATTGTCATTCTGTTTGCGTTGCGTATTGGCGGCTGCTCTCAAAAATCATGGGAGACTGCACCTCCTGCCCTGCGAGGACTCAATGCTGAATGTATTCTTGCGTGCGAATGTAACAAAACACACCTCACTGGATGGCTCATTGTGCTAGAGTTGTAGCAAGGTGTCAGAGTGCAGGACGTTGACCATGGCAAGAGAGGGACACTGTCGCACCTGTCCTGTGCCAAACCGCAGGGTGCCCGCTACTGTCTCCCGTCAGGCTCGCACATTCCTCGCCGCAGAAGCACGGGGCGACTCATAAAACAAGAAACCCAGAAGAGCGCCCGGGATGCACTCGTCGCGTGGGTGTCAGCCACGACTCCGACGAGCCCACCTTTTTCGCCCAGACAGCGTGGGTCGGGCTGGGAAGAGGAAGCCATTCCTTGTAAGTCGGAATGCCACCTTTGTTGCGCACGTGACCTACCCACGTTCGTCGAAGCTTCAGTGGACCCACTTTCTCCCTTCTCTGTTGTAGAGCGCAGCTCTTTCGGGCCCATTACTGCGTTTGTCGGCGCCCCAGTCGCTGTTGTCCGTCGTAACCAGCAGTGGACCCCTCAGTCGCGCTTTAAGCTCCAATGGAGACTGAGCTTAGAAAGGAGAGGGGAGGCGCATAACTGCTCTCTTGGAACAGTGGACACCGCATTCGTGCTTTTTGCTATGTGGTGGTAGTGACAGATGTGCGCTGCATGCATCAACATTGGCAATGTTGTGCCAGAAACGCGGCGCAGAAGCCGTACGCCGTCGCCGTTCAGTGTGTTCGTTTGCGTTGGCGGTGACGTTTTACACTCCGATCATTTAAAGGAAGTGCGCATAATGGCTCCCTGGGTGAGTGGACGCCTGATGATGCGAGGAGTATGAGGGCTCCATACTTAATTAGCGCTGACAGCAGTGAGCGAACTCTCGCGATCAGCCATTAACTGCTACCTGACAGGGTGGCAGGGTGTGTGGGGACATTAATGCCGATATAATGACCGAATTCCTTACCACTTGTGTAGGAGAACCCCCCATTCCTCTCGCTCGTAACGCCTCTTACGGCTGTGTCAACCTCGCGAAATACTTGCATAGAAGTTGTCTTTGAGAACCAGGCATTGGAGCAGCAATTCGAGCAAATATCTATTTCTCCGACCACAAAGCTTCCTTCATGACAGTCAAGAACCGCTAGTGGAGTGCTTCTTGAGGAACCAATATATGTGAAAACTAAAAGTTGCCTGTAATTGCCCATTGATGTCTTGCTCGAATTCTTTGCCTCAATCTATTGAAAAGCTGAAACAGCTGATGAGCTGCGCTCTAATTTCGCATTAGTAAGTAATGTAATCCTCGCCAATTTTTTCTTGTGCTGATCACCTGTGCCCGCTAACGGTCAGGACTATATTTCCCTTTCCTGCATATCAGCTTTCAGAAGGCAATTGCTGGTTGCAATAAATTATGTTTTTGTGCCGAAAAAACGGTGTCAAATGTCACCGCAAAAAACCAGCTGCGGTATCCTTGTTGAAGTGAGCGAGAACAAGCTGATCAGGCACTATCTGAATGCAACCCAGCTATCTGCAAAATACGGATCATGAATTTTCCTTTCGACAAGAGCTTATGAGCCATTGCCCTGCATTGGGCGTTGTCAGGATGGCGTCCCTTGGAAGCGCCATGCGGCTACAGATAGTTTATTCTTCTGCAGATGGTGTGGCCCTGAAGCCGGTCGTGTACAACCCCTTCGTCGCGTGCACGGGCGCCTTCCTCACCGTCTCGATGCATCAGCGACTCCTGCTCCTCAGGTAAGCGAAAGTTAGTGTGAGCGAAGTTGCGGGTTGCTGGACTCATTCATGCGTGCATGAAGGAGGTAAGAAAAGCAGTAAAAGCAACGCTGAGCCACGAGGCAGCGATCTACAAAATGCACAGGAGATAATGCATTGGACACCTTTAGCGTACACCTTATACCGTGTCAGTATACCGTGTCAGCGGCACCGTTACATCAGTACATCAGTGCCAGGAGCCCTCGGCTGCTGACCCGAAAGACGCGGGTTTGATCCCGGCCGTGGCGGCTGGAATTTCTTTGGAGGAGAAATTCTAGAGGCCCGTGTTCTGTGCGGTGTCAGTGCACGTTAAAGAACCCCAGGTGGTCGAAATTTCCGGAGCCCTCCACTACGGCGTCTCTCATAGCCTTAGTTGCTTTGGGACGTTAAACCCCATAAACCATAAACCAACCAGTAGCAGGAGCCCGCGGCCAGTCAATGCGCATGCGGAAATCGCTTTGACGGCGCCAGATGTCGCCAAGTACCCGTCAGCTGCACGCGCACCTGCAGCATCACGACCAATCTGCGCGTGTTCACCGCCGGTGGGAGGGCTCCCAGTACTCCGGTAGCGGTAACACGGTACGCGGTATGCTAAAGGTGTCTATTGTTTTTGTCGCAAGACCTCTCTAGTCAGCAACTTTGGTTTAACCACATACAGCCAGTAAGTTAGCTGACGCAGTCTTATTTGCCTTCATACAAGGTCTGCGAACTGTGGTATACAGGGTGTCCCAGCTAAGTAACGAATGTTTTAAACAAGGCGTAAATGTCTTGGATCATGAAAACCATGCGTGTCGTATTGAGATGCGTAGCCTAGTCTTTTCATTCGTGTCTGCGGGCGACTCCAGAGTCACTGTTCTCTGGTAGTGGGAGATGGGTGGGGTGGCGGGTAGATGAAGATCTCTGCGCGCGAGTCTGCAGTGAGATCTGCAGCTCAGTAGCCTTTTAGGCATAGAATAGTGGGGAACAAAGTTTAATTCGGATGATGATGATCAATTTCAAAAACAGCTTGCTTAAATGCTTGCACCTAGCAACCATTCACACATCTTTATTCACTGCCCTTGTGAGAAAGACCGCGAAATAAAGTTCCCACGCGACACCTGCTGACGTATATCGTGCGCACACGAGAAAAGCCCCGTCGGGAACAGCGCTCGGGAAAGGAGCCCACTTAGTTTTGATTTAAATGTCTTGAGACGGTGAAGGAGCCCTGCTGAGACATAGCAGCTACGCAGAGGTGCGCAAATATGACATTTCCACATGTCCCTTCCCGATGTCCACTTTACTCGTGACATCAATATTTAAATATTTCGCGACTTAGTCGGTACTAATTTTTTGCACTAATTAAATTTCCGGAACGAAAAATACTACTTTCTGGTCAATACAACTCAAATCCAGCACTCATTTGGTTATGCTCTCCTAGGATGCTTTCTTTTATACCTAGGTTACTTTCAGCTGCGACACCCAAACACATATTCTCTGTTTTAGCTCCAAAACGCTGCTGTGAAAATGAACTCCTTTAATCCTGACAGCAAAAACACACGCGTGCATTGGACTTCACTGTCGTCACTTACCAGCATCCCACTACAGCCTGCAGTGAGCTGCCCCTTGTTCACTCAGGGCTCATCCATTTATTCCTCGCCAAAGAAGGTGTGGGGATGCATCCTCGCCCAAGCTGGTGTCTGCACGCATGATCTTGTGAATTTTTCTTCTGCAGTCGGATCCAACTTACTTTCTTGACCGCCACACACTGCTGCTCTGCGACGAAGAAACGAAGAAAAAAGCGTGCTACAAAGAAAAAAACGCGCTGTCCCGTCGGTGCCTTTTGTCGCTGTCCTTGTGCTTTCCACGCTAGTTGCAATGTCGCAGTCACTAACGAAGAAACAGTGCGCTGCTAAGCCCTTTGTACTTGTTTTTTCTTCGAGCTTGTTCAAGCTAGATAGATACATTAAAACGTTTTCATTTTCTGGTCAAATGTTTAGGGAAATCCCCCAAGGTGGAGTAGATTTGTAATAAGGGAGTAATTGCTTATTGACATCCACCCAAGCGCAGTCATACAGCTACAAAGGAAAGGTGTACAGCTTTCTCAGAAACTTCTCAGAATAAAAATTCGTCCTGGTCTGGGGTTCGAACCCGGGACCACTGCTTCACAGGAGCAGTCGCTCTACCAGCTGAGCTAACCAGGACGGCAAGCTCATGGTAGGGCGAGAGCGAATTGATCATTAACTTCAAGTGGGAACAGTGTTGGTGAAATGTTTCGGGTAATCCCCTAATGTAGAGTAGATTTGTAATAAGGGAATAATAACTCATAGCTTTCCTTTGTAGCCACATAGCTGCGCTTTGGTGGATGTACACGAGTAATTACACCCTTATTAGAAATCTGCTCCGCCTTAAGGGATTCCCCTAAACATTTGACCAACATTGTTCCCACTTCAAATTATTCATCACATGAGCGCTACCATAAGCTTGCCGTCCCGGTTAGCTCAGTTGGTCGAGCAACTACTCCGGTGAAGCGGTGGTCCCGGGTTCAAACCCCGGACCAGGACGAATTTTTCATTAACTGCAAAAAGTTTCTGAGAAAGCTGTATAGCTTTCCTTTGTAGGCGTATGGCTGCGCTTGGGTGGATGTCAATGAGTAATTAGTCCCTTATTACAAACATCATTTTCTGCTACGATTTTTTTGCGGTGCAATGCACCACCCTTTTGGCTGTAGTGTTCTGTTGCCAACTGCTGTTTCTTTTAAGTTCCATCCTACTTTGTAATCGCAGTTGCTAGCAGGATGTTAAGCACTCTGTTCGCGTCCTTTTTCTCTTGAAGCAGCAAGAAAAGGAAGCGAGGACGCCTCCGGAGCTAGGAGGGCACCCACAGAGGGCACATCCTATGAAATGCGTTCGTCACGTGGATGTGAACCACGACGCAAGCGCCCTCACCCGCCTAGTCCCCATAGAGGGGATGGGGGCAAGGGCAGGAAGCAGATCACGGTGAGATGAAGAACCTTTAGGGGACACTTTAGTTCCTCCTTAAGGGTATGATAAGGACTTATCACTTAGCAGACACGGACGCTCTTCTCTTTTAGCCGTCACAGAGCAGTTAACCTAGCTATAAAATATAATGTGACAGCATTACAGATATGTCGCTCGATACCACCCGAAACACTGTAAGACGAACGGTTCCTCAGAGTTTTGGTGCGAATGTTGCCGAGAACACTGCCGCCGCATTGCGGTTAGCTAGTTTATTGTTTATGTGGTATAACCTCCCAAAGCGATTCAGGCTATGAGGGATGCCTTTCCGGAGTCCTCCACTGTGCTATGAGGGACGCCGTACCGATGTCCACTGCGGTGTCCCTCATAGCCTGAGTCGCTTTCGGACGTTGAAGCCCATAAACCATAAAATAGCTGACCTCAATGTGGCGGCAGTAATCCCGTCAACATTTGCACAAAAATTATGAGCAACTGTTCTTTGTACAGCGTTCCAGGTGGTGTAATACAATTTTACTTTGCACATAGCCCACATGTTTTAGTTAAGTTGGAGGCTGGCTTGCGACAGTGCTTCAAACTGATGAGTAAGCCTTCCCAGACTACCTCTTCCCTTAATGCGCGGTTCAGGTATTCACCTGCGTGTCGAATTGCGCAAATTGCGTTCCTCGAAAAGCAATTTTCGTAATGAAATAGTGACGCAACCATTAAACGCACACCGTTGATGTCATAGGGTTTCCCTTTTCTATATAGCGTCCGTTTTTTAGTCAGTTTGAAGGCCAGCTCGCGACAGCTACACGAACAGTGTGTCCATGTGTTTCACTTGGACGTTTGTGGATTCAGCTTTTGTGGAATGGCGTTCGGAAGGGCGTGTTCGTTTCATTTTCGGTGCAAAACCTGCGTCGTTGTGCGTCGAGGTCGAATGCTCTGTTATGTTGTTCTAGCACTCGTCGATATGTTCAAATCCCGCCGTCTATCCGCTATCGGAGAGCTAGCATATGCACTGAACTGTAAACACACAGAAAAACATTTTCATCTATTTTAATTTCAAAGCAAATCACCCATAAAGCGTCGTGAAAAATCAGTGCAGAAAGCGAAAGCTGTGCACAAGTCCACGTCATGACATGTAACTCGGGTGGCATTTATTCTTATTAAAACTTTGCATAGAGTAAAAAAATAGCTGTGGTTCAACTACTGCTCAACCTGGTTAGAGAGCGAAAGCTGTGCCGTATCCGACAACTACAAGTGGCTTGGTGTTTGTTACGTTGAGTGCGTTCCGGTCACTGCATAGGCTGTGGCATTTAATGACTGATCGCGAGGGTTTGCTCACCCCATGAATGCTGGGGCAACTGCTGCGTGTCTGCCCCAAAGTTGTCAGCGCTAACGCTTGCAACCCAAAACAGTCACTTCCGCCACATAGCTTAAAGCATGACTGGGGAGCACTGTTACGAGAGGGCAGTTATGTGCCTTTCCTCCGTTTTACAGCTCCCGTTCCATTGGGTTTCCAATGGATTTCGTAGCTTAAAGCGCGGCTAAGGTGTCCACTGTCTCAGGGCTCCAGTTATGCGCCTTTCCTTCCTTTTTAAGCTAAAGGTCATTTGAAGGTCAAAGCTGGGCACACGGCGATCAAAGCAGAAGGACCCGTAGTGAAGCTTTCGCTTCAAAAAGGTTGTCTGCCTTGGCTGCGGAAGGTGTTTTGTTCGAACCCCACTTTCGTACAAGGATGGGTAGAAGTGCCCCTGGACCGGTGCCCAGCTTCTGTGTTTAAGCATTATGTGTGGTGTGGCAGCAAACGTTCTCGCGCTTGTAACCGCCTTGTGGTTTTCTTCTACAGCGAAAGCACCACTACTCGAGGTACAAAGAGTTTCGCCTGGCTTTGCGCGTTTGACCTTGAAGCCCAAACAACGTCAAAGCAAGCACAAATGCTAAAGGCTAACAATATATAACGGTATCCTGCTGCCCATGGCCATGATATTTCTGTATGTTATGGTCCTAGCTAATGACCAGCAACCATGTGACCAATGAAAAGTAGTCACTTGGACTTTGTCCTTAACCTTATTAGACCGTCGACCTTGACATTTATAGCTGAGATTTGTATTGCCTGATGCGATGTCATGCGAGGACGTAGCAATTCCGTCGCACCATTGTTCGCTATAAATACTGCCGGCTTTGCTTTCGCTCATTTACTACGCTCAGCCGGCTTGAATGAACCTGAGCCATTTTTTTTAATTAAGGGTCCCGCTAGCATTGCACAGTACTGAATTTTAAGGTATTATGTTTAAACTACACTATCGGGCACCTTTGTGCTGTTTCTGAATTTCGTAGTTTTATTTTCAGTAATTCCATCTTTATATTCTAGGTGGGAAGAATGCAGCGCAGACAATCCAGTGGACACCACGAAGAATCATAAAAGCTGGGCCTTGCTCAGGGTAAGTTCTCCTTACCACCTTACAAACTCTCAACAGTAGCATTGATTAAAAAAATTAGGTGCTGCAACGTACAGTCTTTGTCAAAAGTTTAGAGCCCAGGGGATCTGCTTCTAAGCCTTGTAGTGGGGTCCTGAAGCATTCGTGGCAGCCCTACCCATTGGACGAGGCAGGACCAGCAATCATCTTACCTTCAGGAACTTTGGAGCGCTGGAGATGCATTACGAACCACGCAGTGTGGCTCAGAAGCAAACCCCCTGGGCTTCAAACTTTTGACAAAGGCTGTTCGTGGTTCCCGCACGCATCGTAGTGTCCTCACCGAGTTTACAACTTACGCAACAGTGCAGCTGCATTCCACGTTTCGAACGAAGCACAGCCGTCTTTACCCAACACTAGGCAGCGGTTTTTTTTCTCTACCGACCCAACACGGCAGGTCTAGTTCTGGGAGTGCCGAGAGATGGCGCTGCGCATAGCTATCACATAAAGCCCCTCGATAATTTTAAAGTAGCGACACTCTCCTCCACTCCGGCACTTTCCTCCTCGAATATCCTCGCCCGCCGGCTGCGCGCGCTGCACACGGCACGCTTTTTTGGGCATCGCTCACTCGCCGTCCGGGCAGTTGGCTGTCACATGCGCGCGCTCTTAAGTTCGCGCTTTTTCCACGCTCTGTTATTGAATAAAAACACGAGAAAGGCATGCGACACGCGTGACTACCACGAGCCACATAAATTAGCGTCTCGTACGCGCAAGGAAAGTGCTAATTACGAGCGCTTGCGGCACGAACAAAACCACTTGCTGCATACATCTCACATTCTTTATGACTTTTCAATGCCGTCTGTCTCAACACGGCGTAGTATATGAAGCATAATATTTACAATATATTTGAACATTCCTGAATATTTTCAGCATACCAATGTTTAGTTAAATGTAGATTCACTTCGAACTAATTATCGCGGAAGTACAGTTTGTGAAGTTCACGAGTGGAGTTTCAGAAGTGGGATGGTTGCTGGGAACAAGCTGGGGCATTTGCTTCGACGGCTGTCCTAAAATTTTTCATTAGGGTTCAGTCTGAGCTTGGCACCGCGCAGTGCACATGCAACGGCTTAATCGTTTTTGTAGTTGAGAATTTTCGCGGTGGCTTAAAAACGAATATGAACTTTTGATATAAGCATGAAACGACTTCAGCTCCCGCTGTTGTCGACCTTGAGGTGATGTCGAGCCGAAGCCGAGAGCCAAAGATACGCGCACCAATTTTCCGTCATCCAAGGAACATGTCCGCACCCCAAAATTTGGCCCTCTCAACCACCGAAATTTGACCTTGTCCGAATTTCGTCAAAATTGGTGTCAAGCTTAAATTTAAAATGACCGATTCAATGGTGAGCTTCAAAATTAGGTGGGCTATCCCCAAAATTTGTCTCTCTGGAAACCATAAATTTGATGTCTCCATATTTGACCAACCTTGGGGTCCAACATAATTTGACTATGGGAAACTCAGTGCTGGCTTCCAAATTTAGGTAGACCACCCCCAAAGTTTGGCACACTTGGGCATTTTTCCCCGACATTCTATTCCTTTTTAAATCCGCTAAAGAGATGTTACGTTAGGAAAGAAAAAAACTGATAGCAACGACCATGACAAAACCCAAGAGGAAGTTATAGGGTCTTAGCAATTTGGTCAGCCACAGTCAAGGCGATCCTAAAGCAAGTGCCCGAGTAATATAAGTCTAAATACAGTCACTATATGACACAGTTTTTCAGATGCAATGTTTATTACAGATGAGTCGTGTAGTTTTACGCCGAAAATATACATAAAAACCACGAAACAGCCAGCTGTGGACATCTGTCACCCGTTGGGTGCAGTCCTCAAAACAAAACACACAAAAAAACATACTTAGGGAAATGAAACAGCTCAGAGGTAGGCCTATAGTTTTTGAGCGGATGATGTATTCAACAAAAGCCTACGCGACCATGCTCAACTAAAGCAAATAATCACAAACTGTAGCAATGAATATACAAAAATGGCATGCAATGGATATTTACAATACTTGAGTACATTCAGGCAACAATGGAAAGTACTGAAGTTCTCCATAAAGTCAGCAATAAAATTCCAAAACGGAAAGGTGTCAGGCAGGGAGACACGATCGATCTCGCCAATGCTCTTGACTGCCTGCTTACAGGAGGTATTCCGGGGACTGGAATGGGAACAGTTGGGGATAAGAGTGAATGGAGAATACCTGAGTAATTTGCGATTCGCTGATGATATTGCCTTGCTAAGCCACTCAGGACAAAAACTGCAAAGCATGTTCAATCAGTTAGACAGGCAGAGCTAGCAGAACGGTGGGGCTAAGAATTAACATGCAGAAAACCAAACTAATGTTCAACAGCCTAGCAAGGGAACAGCAGTTCACCATTGGTAGCGAGGTGCTGGAAGTAGTAAGAGAATATGTCTACTTAGGGCAGGTAGTGACCGCAGATCCGGATCATGAGAGGGAAATAACTAGAAGAATAAGAATGGGCTGGAGCGCATATGGAAGGTTCTCTCAGATCATGAATGGTAGCTTACCAATATCCCTGAAGAGAAAAGTATACAACAGCTGTATTCTACCGGTACTCACCTATGGGGCAGAAACGTGGAGGCTAACAAAGAGGGTTCAGCTTAAGTTAAGAACAACGCAGCGAGCTATGGAATGGAAAATGATAGGTGTAACGTTAAGAGATCGAAAGCGGGAGGAGTGGGTGAGGGAACAAACGCGGGTTAATGACATCTTAGTTGAAATCAAGAGGAAGAAATGGGCTTGGGCACGGCATGTAATGCGAAGGCAAGATAACCGCTGGTCCTTAAGGGTAACGGAGTGGATTCCAAGAGAAAGCAAACGTAGCAGGGGACGGCAGAAAGTTAGGTGGGTGGATGAGATTAAGAAGTTTGCGGGGATACGGTGGCGGCAACTGACAAAGGACAGGGTTAATTGGAGAGACATGGGAGAGGCCTTTGCCCTGCAGTGGGTGTAGTCAGGCTGATGATGATGATGATGAAGTTATTAAAAAATGAATTATTTACAAGAATTCAATATGAGGTCTTTCCGAGAATGTGGCATTGATAATCTCACCTGGTAGAAGCGTAACGGCTCAGCAAAACAACAAATAAGCATAGATTGTTAGACAAGTTGCATTCATAAAAAAAATCTAGGTTAAATCTCGCTCGGGACATGCGCCGCATTACTGCGATGTGCACCATTACCAGAGGTTCGAAAAATTAACAGCACCGCGGATACCGCTGCACGCATACCAACACTTTTGCTTCCACCCTTGTTAACATATATTATGTTATATCACGTTGAGCGGAACCATGAAGTGACAACAATAACACGCATAACGACGCAAAATGATCAGTGAATTAAGTGAGGTTGTTTTGCTTTGTGATGCGCATGCATGCAGTTTCAGTATACACAGTCGCTTGGAAGAAATGCATAGTTGCTCGCAGAGGTGGGCAGTCTTCGTCGGGGTAAAGTCCTTGCGGCCGATGTTGTGCAGCCGCTTTTCTCTTCTAATGCTGTCTTTCTTGCCGCTTGGAATCGCGAAAAGAACGAAGGCTTTTTCACGCCGGCTTGTGCACTGAAATGCGCAGCAACTCGGCGTAGCGCTGCTCTAAAAGAGCGCGAATAACGGGAAGTGCAAGCGCGCAAAGCCAAGGAGCTCGGTCGTAGCAGCGGCGGCTGGCCAAAAAATGGCGCCGACGAAAAATGAAAACACAAAAAGAGCGAACTTTCCGCGCGCTTTTCCCGGAGACCGCGCTCGGAGCCAATCACCGTTGAGAAAAGCGCCGATGGGAGAGGTGAGAGAGGATGATCGGCGAGGGTGCGCGGCGCGGCGGCATAGTTCACAGAAAGACGCTACTTTCAAATTATCGAGGGGCTTTACTATCACATAAAGCCCCTCGATAATGTGAAAGTAGCGTCTTTCTGTGAACTGTGCCGCCGCGCCGCGCGCCCTCGCCGATCCTCCTCTCTCACCTCTCCCATCGGCGCTTTTCTCAACGGTGATTGGCTCCGCGGACAGTCTCCGGGAAAAGCGCGCGGAAAGTTCGCTCTTTTTGTGTTTTCATTTTTTCGTCGGCGCCATTTTTTGGCCAGCCGCCGCTGGCATTGCGTGCTTGCACTTCGCGTTATTCGCGCTCTTTTAGTGCAGCACTATGCCGAGTTGCTGGGCATTTCAGTGCACAAGCCGGCGTGAAAAAGCCTTTGTTCTTTTCGCGATTCCGAGCGGCAAGAAAGACAGCATTAGAAGAAAAAAGCGGCTGCACAACATCGGCCGCAAGAACTTTACCCCGACGAAGTCTGCCCACCTCTGCGAGCAACTGTGCATTTCTTCCAAGCGACTGTGTATACTTAAACTGCATGCATGCGCATCACAAAGCCAGCAACCTCACTTAATTCACTGATCATTTTGCGTCGTTATGCGTGTTATTGTTGTCACTTCATGGTTCCGCTCAACGTGCTTATAATAGCGGCGGCTGGTGCATACAATGTGTGTGCATGTGTTAGCAAATGTGGAAGCAAAAGTGTTGGTATGCGTGCAGCGGTATCCGCGATGCGGTAAATTTTTCGAACCTCTGGTAATGGTGCACATCGCACTAATGCGGCGCATGTCCCGAGCGAGATTTAACCTAGAATTTTTTTTATGAATGCAACTTGTCTAACGATCGACGCTTATTTGTTGTTTTGCTGAACCGTTACGCTTCTACCAGGTGAGATTATCAATGCTACATTCTCGGAAAAGACCTCATATTGCATTCACATAAATAATTCATTTTTTTAATCCCTTCAGTGCTTTCCATTGTTGCCTGAATGTACTCGAGTATTGTAAATATCCAATGCACGCCATTTTTGTATATTTGTTGCTACAGTTTGTGATCATTTGCTTTAGTTGAGCATGGTCGCGTAGCCTTTTGTTCAATAAATCATCCGCTCAAAAACTATAGGCCTACATCTGAGCTGTTTCATTTCCCTAAGTATGTTTTTGTTTTCTGTGTTTTGTTTTGAGGACTGCACCCAACGGGTGACAGATGTCCACAGCTGGCTTATTCGTTGTTTTTATGTATATTTTTGGCATAATACTACACGACTCATCGGTAATAAACATTGCATCTGAAAAACTGTGTGTCATATTGTGACTGTATTTATACTCCAGACTTATATTAGTTAGGCACTTGCTTTAGGATAGCCTTGACTGTTGCTGACCAAATTGCTAAGACCCTATAACTTTCTCTTGGGTTTTGTCACGGTCGTTGCTATCAGTTCTTTTCTTTCCTAACGTAACATCTCTTTAAGCGGATTTAAAGAGGAATGGAATGTGGGCGGAAAATGCCCAAGTGTGCCAAACTTTGGGGGTGGTATACCCAAATTTGGAAGCCAACACTGAGTTTCCCATAGTCAAATTAGGTTGGACCCCAATGTTGGTCAAGTGTGGATGAGGCCGCCGCGGTGGCTCAGTGGTTATGGTGCTCGGCTGCTGGCCCGAAAGACGCGGGTTCGATCCCGGCCGCGGCGGCTGAATTTCTTTGGAGGAGAAATTCGAGGCCCGTGTACTGTGCGATGTCAGTGCACGTTAAAGAACCCCAGGTGGTCGAAATTTCCGGAGCCCTCCACTACGGCGTCTCTTATAGCCTTAGTCGCTTTGGGACGTTAAACCCCAGAAACCAACCAACCAAATGTGGACGACGTCAAATTTATGGGTTCCAGAGAGACAAATTTTGGGGATAGCGCACCTAATTTTGGAGCTCACCATTGGTCATATTAAAATTAGGCTTGACACCAATTTTGATGAAATTCGGACAAGGTCAAAATTCGGATGTGAGAGGGCCAAACTTTGGGGTGCGGACACTTTCCTTGGATGACGGAAAATCGGTGCGCGGATCTTTGGCTCTCGGCTTCGGCTTGACATCACCTCAAGGTCGCCGACAGCGGGAGTTGAAGTCGTTTCATGCTTAATAGAAAAAAGTTCATATTCGTTTTCAAGCCGCCGCGAAAATTCTCAACTACTAAAACGATTGAGCCGTTGCATGCGCACTGCGTGGTGCCAAACCCAGACTGAACCTTAATGAAAAATTTTAGGACGGCCATCGAAGCAAATGCCCCAGCTTGTTCCCAGCAGCCACCCCCCTTCTGAAACTCCACTCGTGAACAACTTCATAAACTGTACTTCCGCGATAATTAGTTCGAAGTGAATCTACATTTAACTAAACATTGGTATGCTGAAAATATTCAGGAATGTTCAAATATATTGTAAATATTATGCTTCATATACTATGCCGTGTTGAGACAGACGGTATTGAAAAGTAAAAAAGAAGGTGAGATGTATGCAGCAAGTGGTTTTGATCGTGCCGCAAGCGCTCGTAATTGGCACTTCCATTACGCGTACGAGACGCTAATTTATGTGGCTCATGGTAGTCACGCGTGTCGCATGTCTCTCTCGTGTTTTTATTCGATAACTGAGCGTGGAAAAATCGCGAACTTAAGAGCGCGCGCATGTGTCAGCCAACTGCCCGCACGGCGAGCGAGCGATGGCCAAAAAAGCGTGCCGTGTGCAGCGCGCGCAGCCGGCGGGCGAGGATATTCGAGGAGGAAAACGCCGGAGTGGAGGAGAGTGTCGCTACTTTCAAATTATCGAGGGGCTTTACTATCACATTTTTGCTTGCGTGTTTTTTTCTTTAAAATGATGCTTTAGACAATAGCATACATGGAGCACCCCGTGGTGTTCACCTGCGACCGCTATTGTATTTATAATTGAATTTGTTATTCACTCTTTTTTTTCTGTTTCATCCACATAACTATGATTGAGCTGTGCATGTTGTCATGTTAGGCACGAAAAAACTCCAGTATAACTCATGATATGTCGTTTGTTGTAATTTTAGCTCTCGAAGCAGGCTGGGTTAAGTACTGTAGTGAGTTGAACTACTTATCAGCGTTTATATTGCAGCTTTTCTATCCTTCACGTGGTCTAAAGGTCAACTACACATCACAACATTCTTTGATTGATAAAACCAATGCAGCATGAGAGAGAACAAATTGAATTTTAAATTATTTAGTGGTGTAGGCAAAAACCACATTAATATTCATGTATTCTAAGCCCTAACACATCATTTGAAATAAGGACACAAGAAATAAAATTAGATGTTAAACCGGAGTACAAAGAGCCTAAGGTAGTCGAAATTTCTGGACGCCTTCCCTACGGCGTCTCCCATAGCCTGAGTCACGTTGGGATATCAAACCCTCATAAACGATAAGCATTAACCAGGTTCAGTCCCAACCACGGCCGTTTTTCGATAGGAAACGCAAAAAACGTGCTTGTCATGTACGATGTGAGCGCAGGTTAGTCCATGCCCTGGGGGGGTCTAAATCCTGAGGCCTCCGGCATGGCGTCCCTCAGGGAAGCGCATGCGTCCCTTTCTGACATTAAACATCACAGGTTGCAATGTAACTTGATCAATATGCTGCTTCCACCTATTGCGTCTTGGTATATTTTTCATGTTGGGCGAAAGTTACTTTGGACATCAATTATACAGGCATGAGCGATGCTCCGTGCGCTGAAGAGCAACCAAAATTTTGCGAACCCTTTCTCCATAGTAACATTGATAACTTCGTGTATAGAGCACATCTACTGCCTCTTCAAAGGCTAGATTTCTGACAATGTCAGTGTGGAGGCTCATATTTATGTTCTCGTTGCCAATGCCAACTTGTCGTCTGCAATACCTGCGTGGCATGTCCAAGCAGCTTTCGTTCTAGATCGAAAAAGCAACTGCTGCGGAGTCCAGATGCTAAGCAGATGGTTCTGCGTTTGACCCTTTCATAGGCAGCTGGGCTTCTTAGGAGGCGATATGCAAAAACGCTAGCAAAGGGGGAGGTTTTCGTCGTACTTGATGACTGGGTTCGCAGTAGCCTTTTGGCAATAACTATAATCAATAGCAGGCAAGGGCACGGGCCTCTAGCATTTCGATGGAGGCGAAATGCTAGAGGCCCCTGTGTTCTGTGATGTCAGTGCCTGTTAAACAACCCCAGGAGTCGAAATTTCCGGAGCCGTTCATTACGGCGTCCTTCCTAACCTGAATAATCGCTTTGGGAACTCCCATAAACCAAACCAATATCAGGCATGCGAGACAGAAACTCACTTAACTGGCAGCTGTTAAACGACACCTTAGCTTCGTATGTACCACAACATCCAACACATAGCAGATCGTCTTTTTTTGAGCTTTTATAACTCTAATCACTGCTTTCGAAACGTTGATTTTGTCCTTATTCCTTAATCTGCCACTCCCGAGATAACTCGGGCCACCACATATGCACACCCCCTGCCTCTCCCGAGTTAACTCGTTTTGGCTTTCTAACTCACCCCCTGCCGCTCCCGATAATACTCGTGTAAAAAAAAGTATGCAAACATGTAGGGCCATCTATGGAGAGACTCCGTAAATTCATAGATCTTGTAGGATAAATTTTAAACATCAGATGGCGCTCATGTTTCCACATCCGAGACACTTCGTTCTGGACTGCGCACCTCAGCCATGAGGCTATGTGCCACACTCGTCCGCGCTTTGACGCACGAAGAAATTCAAAAGTGCTGGTGAATTCGGAGTCCAATGATAATGAAAACGAGGAAGGAGCCCGCCTAAGTGCCTTGTCGAGTGATGACAGCGATGAAGTCCCCCTGCCACCGGAAAATCCGCGTAAGAAGAGGAAATCCGACAGGCCAGATTGGTGCTGGAAGATTTCATTCATTTGCCAGATTGGTGCTGGAAGATTTCATTCATTACAACTAATATCTATACGATTATCCTGAATAAACATGTCTACATGTCCTGCAGAGCATTTTAGTGCGTTACTAGCAAAAAATTTCCAGGTAACTAAAATGCAAAAAACAAAACCGGCAGGGTGTGTGCAGATGTGAGAAAAAAACCTGGCAGCGAAAGGGTTATATACCATCAGTTCGGTATACTACTTGGAAGGTCGGTTCGGTAAAGTTGAACTGCTGCCTAACTTTTTCCATGTGTCTGTTCCAGGAGGATGAATGTTTTGAATTGTTTCTCAGTATTGCCTAGAGCAAAAGCTGGCACCACCCTCTGCGCGAGTTTCTTAGTTTCTAAAGAGAATCTTTTTGATACCGCGCCACTCAGCCACTATGCTTCATTTCAAAGATTCACAGCTCGAGAGTCCTAGCGCTGCGATCGTTACGCTATAATATCCGTATCCAAATATACCCTATAATATTCATCAACGCTACTGTTGAAAATAAAAAGAATACACACTCGGTAAGAGCTAATATTTGCAAAATGTAAACTTAGTTAATACGCTTAGTTAACTGTGCAACCTACCTCCTTCCTTTCCTTTGTGTTTTCTTTGGTTTTCCAGGTCTTCCTTTGTGTTCTTTCATCCTGGTCTTTAATTTAGCTTTTGTACTTTGTTGTCGAGCGGCTCTTGCTTTTTTATTTTTTACTTTTTTATCGAGTTGTTCTTCGTGTTACCATTGCCATCTGTAGGGAGTGTAGGTAGGGGTGGCAGTCAATCTGCATCACACACAGCGTTTTTCCCGCTCCTCTCACCAAAAGTCAGTTGTCAGTCTTCTACAGTTGTGTGGCGAAAAAAAACGCGAACATATTAATTTCCCTTTACCACGAGAACGGAAGTACTGACTTTCATCCTGTATTTGTACATAATGTATATTGCCAGCCTACCCTTATGCTTTCTTCTATGCCTCCTCTCTTTCTTTCCCTTCTGCCTGTTATTTTATTTCCACTAGGCTCCACTCAAGTGCTTCAGGTTTCGATGGCAGATGCAGCTGCTAGCAACATAGCCTAGTCAATTGTCAGGAAATAACCGCCACAACATGTGTCAGGAAATAACCGCCACAACATGTGTCAGGAAATAACCGCCATCTGGTACGTCTGAATGCAGGCAACAGCCCTGTCTTCCATCAGGCTCATCAAGCAACCCACGCCCTACGGAGGTAGGTGAATAAACAGAGCACTCAAAACTCCTCGCCTCCAGTGCATCATTTTCTGGCATGTCATTCAGGACGAATATCCAGCACTCTTGGACAAAGATTTTGATTATTGGAAAATTGTAAGGCGGTGTTATGGAAACATTGAAGATCTTGGTTAATTCTTCCCGTGTGTAGCAAAGTGTCTCTTTTAAATTTTCTTTTCCATCACTCGAACTTAGCATTTCAGTGTGCGTAGAAAACCAACGGGGAACGCAATTTACGAAACCGAAAACGTTAATAAACACTTTAGCATACAGGGTTACTGTTACCGGAGTACCGGGAGCCCGCCGACCACCGGTGAGCACGCGCTGATTGATCCGGATGCTGCAGGTGCGCGCGCCGCTCTCCGGTACCTGGCGCCATCTGACACCATAGAGGCTATTTGCGCGTGCGCACTGACTGCGCACAGCCTCCCTGTTCTCCGGTTCCGGTAACGGTAACACGTACACGGTATTCTAAATGTGTCTAATAGGAAAAAACGCAAGACTGGTGAAGAGAGATCTGCCGGTATATTGATTTCTGTAGTCAATTCTTACAGTATATGAAATTGCGTTCATAAACTCTTTCCCATTCGAAAATACTATTGTACCGAATTGTTGGGTATAATATGTGTTCTTTGTGCTGAAGGAGCGAAGACTGATGGAGAGGAAGGAGGGCCCTGCTGTGAGAGGGATCCTCCGAAGTGCACCCATCGCCGAAGTGCATTCATCCCGTGGGTGTCTAAGAAGGCGCCGACGCCTGGACCTCCGATCCACCAGCCCATACACCAGCTACAGGGAAGGAGAGAGGGGTCGAGCTGGCAAGGGTGAGGGAGGCTGCCTTGAGGGCGGCACACGTATTTGGCCACCGTAGTGTTTCAACCATTATTGAAACCGTTATTGAGAATGAATTAGCGAAAAGAAAAGTCCCAACTACCGCTACTGGTATGACAAAACCAAACATCGTGTGTTGTCGCTTCGAAGCGCTAGCGTTTGTCTTCATTCAGCTGCTGTTCTTCCATAGACTGCAACAGGTGCATTGATAACATCCCCCACCAATAACCGCAATCTTGAGAAGAAGACCCATAAAAAGCCTCTAAAAAAAGAAGTGCTTTAATATATAGGACGTGGTATAAGGCACAGTATGATGATACGTCTTAAGAGGCGTGACTTGTGCCCAAGCGTCGTGATGGCTGAGTGGTTATGGCACTCGGCTGCTGACCCGAAAGAGATCCCGGCAGCAGCGGCCAAATTTCGCGAAATTCTTGAGGCCCGTGTACTGTGCGATATCAGTGCACGTTAAGGAACCCCAGGTGGTAGAAATTTCTGCAGCCCTTCACTACGGCGTCCCTCCTAGCCTCGGTCAATTTGGGGCCTTAAACCCCAATAGGCCAATAAGCCAAATGAAACCAGTTGGCACCCGAGCCCTAACCAGGCTTTTCCCACTTTTGGGCTCGTCGTGACGTGTGGTCTACAGTTAGTGCACTGTCCCAAGGTTCAGACCAGTCCCGTGTACTGTGCGATGTCAGTGCACGCTAAGGGACCCCAGGTGGTCAAAATTTCCGGAACCCTTCACTACGGCGTCCTTCATAGCCTGAGTCACTTTGGGACGTTAAACCTCTATAAACTAAACCAAACTTCCTGGACTGAACCGTTGGAGGTAGCCTTATGGGCAAATATCGTGCCCATATGGCTAGAGTGCTTGGTTCGCGTGGCAATGCTCGAATATTTCCAATTGGATGGCTGCGAATTCATGCTCCAGGTGCACTGACATTCAGTAGTTTGGTCGCAGTAGGTAACGTATCCCCATATTTGTGATTCACGAGGAGAGTGCGCAATAGGTGCAGTGGATATTGGTAAACTGCCATTCGGGATCTGAGAGAACCTGCCAAATGCGCTCCACCTCATTCTTATTTTTCTAGTTATTTAACCCTTGGGATTCCGCGGCGATCGAATTTCGATAAAGGTGAAATTCTTTAGGCCCCAGTACTGTGCGATGTCAGCGCAGGTTAAAAAACCACAGGTGGTCTAAATTTCCGGAGACCTTCACTACAGTGTCTCTCATCGCTGAGTCGCTTTGGGACGTTAAACCCCATAAACCATCACCCTTGTGATTCGGATCCGTGGTAACTACTTGTCCTAAGTAGACTTATTCCCTTGTCAATTGCAGTTCCTCACTACCAACTGGGAACTCATTTATGTTTTGACTAGGGGGCGGCTCAAAGTTAAGGTGAGCGGATGAGATTAAGTTTGTGGGGACGGCACGGCCGCAGCTGGCAAAGGACAGGGTTAATTGGAGAGATATAGGAGAGGATATTCTCCTGCAGTTGGCGTAGTCAGGCTGATGATGATGATGAGGTGCAGTGGTTTGGAAAAGCAGACATTGCGAGCGCCAAAGGAGCGAGTGGAGTGACGCCAATCTGCAGCGCCGAAACTTTTTAACTTGGAGGGATTGTGTGCTTTCGGTATATTTTCAGCCCACTTGCGTTCAAGGGGGGGCCAGACTCGGAATCCGTTCCGGCTTTCAGAAGGGCCTCCCTCTGTTCGCTCGTACGCTGCAATGTGCTTCCTTTTCTTCCAAGAGATTTGGTATTTTGGTGTTCCACTACAGGCTGGAAATTGCATATTGCTCTCGCAAATTTTTTTTTCAAATCAGAAGTGTGCAGCAATCATCAGTAAGAGTTTAGATAAGCTTCTGTACCACGTACCTTTATTTGGACGCTGTATCTCGCTGCATTCTATTTACCTCCCAAATGGACAAGTGGCATCTTTCGCTTCAGTTTCTAATAACTGGCTGTGTTCATAGCTGTTCTTGCGTCTCGCTGCATTCTATTTATCGATAAACTGGACAAGTAGCATCTTCCGCCCCGGTTTCTAATAAGTGGCAGAGTGGCGAAGATTGATTGATAATTGTTGATAATAACACGCTTGAGAGACGCAGGTGCGGTCTGGTTCCACAAGAAGCCAGCTGCGCGTGCGAAGTGGCAAATGTGTGCGTGCTTGGCAGCTACCGCCATCTGTCGCATGAGCCTGTCACTAACACGAAATGCGCATGCGCAGAAGGAACCGTTGGTTTTCTATTCAGCCAGTGGAGCTGGAGGAGAGGAAGAGCGCATGCGCAAAGTGGTATTGTGGAAAAGACTAACTCTTTTTTCATGTCTTGAAACGTCGCCAGTGAACCCATATTGTTAAATACAATGCTTCGGGGGTGATCAGCAGGACAGATAATGTTTTTGTTGGTGTTTCTACATAACATTGCTTATCACGTCCCCACTGATGCCTCCAACAAGTTTCAATATGCTCGTGCACTTGATATGCGAGTTTACCAACGGGTGGAGTTGTCGCTGGCGTACATCTGCTGCTAAAAGTGCAGGGTGTGTAAGCATGATGCTTCACACTGCAACTCTCACTTCGCTTGCACTTGCAGGCCCCTGGCGCTCCTCTGCAAGCGGTACGAACTCCTTTTGATGTGCATGAGATGGTGCAGCTTGCCGAGAGCACAGGTGCATTCCTATGACCGGTTTTGCTGTCCGCTTCGCGGCTAAGCAGAGCTAAGCAATAGTTTGTCAGCGCCTCCATAGAGGTGACATCAGTAATTGTTGCCGCTTTTTTTTGTGGCAATAGTGGATAAAGTTAATTAATCCGCTTTTGTTATCACTCCCAGGTGCTAATTAGCTCGATGTGCACTTCGCCTTTGCAGCGGAGCTATCGGCGCATTGGATGTGGCACCACGTCGGAGGCGGCCAGGAAGTCGATCCAGGACCATCCTGGCCACAGCTCCGTAGCCTCTGAGTGAGTAGCCCAGGAAGGTTGCAATAAATGCGCCTCTCTGATGCCTCCCTACGTATCCTGAAACGACGAAGTAAACAAATGAGAGAATTATGCGTGCCATTCGGGGACTCCACTCAGGGGCGCGCAGAAGAACACTGAACGCAGGCCACTTAGCTAAGGTGCCCTTGAGCTACCTCTACACGTTCAGGCCAAAGCCACCTAGACTAGACATGGCCTGTTCACTCCTCCTCTCCACAGGGGTCTACGTCATTCTAGTTGCCCGACCGCGAAAGGCTTTGCCGCGAACGATGGTGAGACTTCTGTGAAACGCAGGCGGATGCTACACAGCAGCATGGCACCGGGGAGGCGCACGGGTGGATCGTGCCACTGTGGTTAGGTTAGGGAGCGAACGTGTAGACACATCTCTTTTCCGGCTTCTCAGTTTTCGAGCTGCAGGTCGCCAAACTGTTTTCTCTTCACTTGTGCGCGTTCAAACCATGATGTGGTGCTGAAGCAAAACACACTCATTTTGTAACCGCACCAGCATAGGCTGGTGCTGTGTGCATGGGCGCCACGGAAATTACAACGGTGGCCAAAAAGTTGGGGTGTTTGGTTTGCCCAAGGATGAAGCACGCAGAAAACTTTATGACAGTAGTTCCTCGCAAGGATTTTGCGCCAGCCATGCGTTCCAGGATAAGTAACAGCAATATAACCGCTTTTCATTGCTTATCTTATGTTATATAAAACCCAACACTAAACAAAAACGTTAGTTGTTGAAGAGTGGTTTCGAGAGAACTGCATAGTATAACAAATAAGCTTCCTCATACAGTTATGCGAGCTCCATTTCTATGAGCAAGACTTCGTCCCAAGCTCTCGCATGGTGATCAACAAATGGGAAGAACCATGCAGCCCAAGCGCGATGGTGTTCAGCTTCAAAAGGACGAAGTGCGTTCGGTGTTCCGCAATCGCCCATTGTACCTTTCTTCTACACCTTCATGTCGCTAGTTCGCAGCAAGAAAGAGAGCACGTTGGGAAAATGACGCTATCCAGGAAGCCATCAACAATTCTAACAAGGCAAGCGAGGAAGAAAAACCCATAAATTCTGTGTCTTCGTTTGAAGTATTGCAAATCAAGCTTGTCAACATTTATGACACCAAGTTACGGACAGTCACTGCGAACGAAAAGTCCATCATGTTTCTTGGTTTAGAAACTGAGCCGTCTCCATATGTGAAATGTACTGTCACAGTCCTTCCGGATCTGACAATATCTTGGTGAGGCTGCACTAACTAGCACTGAAATTGAAAAATGACGCCATTTAGGCAAGCAATCGGAAGGTAGCTGCCAGGAAGCTAAAAAAATTAAAGAATCGAAATATTTTAACGCAACACACCGCGAGCAATAAAATGTTCACATATTATTCATGTAACTGTTTTACGTGACTTCATTCTTTTTTTTTGTTTCAATGTTTAGCACGTCATCCGCTTTCGGAAATGGCAAAAATATGCGTTTTATTTAAAAAGCACCACAATACATGGGATGCGGCTACAAACTGCATTTCACTGCTTCGCTGTCTAGGAAATAATATTTTGGTCTAATTGGAACTAATTGGTTTTGCAACTAATTGCGATGAACTGAAGAGTAGGAACTGAAGAAATGCAATGCTTTGTCACCAGTATTATCATGAAACTATAAAAACGAAGCACTTAGCTGCAACACGAAGTATATGGCTAGGGTCACGAAAGAGAGCACAAATTATAACAACACTGAAGATATAGAGCGAAATTAAGCACGCGGTTAAAAAGCTGTTCTTCAGGCCTCGGATAGCAAAAAATGCGCTGAAAACTGCCGGCGAACCCTCGCCGCTGCAAGCGGAGGACGGGCAACTAGCGTGACGTCACGGAGCAAGCGGAGAGGCCTTGAGTAGTCTAGGTGGCTTTGTTCAGGCCCACAGGTACCGGCTCAGAATCATGGTGTTAGTCTCCGTTACGAACAAAACTGTACAGCAGGAATGATAGAATGATAGGTATGTTGTTAATTTAATCCTCATTGTGCTCAGTACCGGCACCTGTTATTACCTTATACGGCACAAGTGCTGATTATTTTACATTTTTACAGGAGAGCCTCAGTAACAGAGCATCTCAGCCCGTTAAATACAGTTCGTATTCCCAAGATCCCTGGCTGGGGAATAAAGTTTTGTGTAGTTGTGGACACTTGGGGAACCGCCCCGGCAGGAGTATCGTGAAGTCTGTAAAACTCTAAATATTGCGCAATTTGAAACTGTCTCTGTCTCTCTCGGCCTTGGGCTCACAAGCCGAAAGCGAGAACCACTTAGCCATAAGGGCGTGCCATCAGTAATCAGTACTAAGCTATAGCAGTTGCTCACTGGAACTGGAGTTTGTCTCTTCATTCTGAGCTCGCTATTTCCATCGCAGTATTTCATTGAAAGCGGAATTAGAAAACTGCAGAGCAGTGAGATTTCGAAGCACCTGTAGCATCCTTCGGGGAATTTCGTGTTAGCAGCCGCACTTCAGATATTGTGTATCTGGACATCAGCAGGAACGATAGAAATATAGAAATGTGATTAATTTAATTGCCCTAATTCTGCTGAGTACCAGTACCTGTTATTGCCTTATACGGCACAAGTGCCAATTATTTGTGCGGCGTTGGTATCCTAACTCACTGATGCCAGATATGATCTTTCTTCATTTCTTCTCGCACTAGAACTGAGCTCTAAAAGGCTCGTGTGCTGTACGATGTCAGGGCACGTTAAAGAACATAAGGTGCTCGAAATTTCTTGAGCCCTTCACTACGGTGTCCCTTATAGCCTGTGTCGCTTTGAGAAGTTAAAACCCATAAACAAACCAACCAAAAAATGCGGACGCGAAGCGACATCTCAAAATTTCTCCTAAATACAAATCATAAGAGCCTACAATTGATTAGCACTTGTTCTGAGATCTTGTAGAAATGAACAGAGCTTGATTAATCACGATACAACGGGGCATTGTTTAATCACGATACAACTGGGCATTGTCTCGTGATAGCATTTGAAAACTCTGTGGACAAAATCCCTCCTGCTGACTCTTTGAAGCCTTAATTTCGAACTGCATAATGGTGTAGGCTGACATAACATTCTGTATGCAGGGGCCGGCAGGCGTCCAAGCACACCGGGTCGTATGAAATTCCTTCGTCGCGTCGCGAGGGAAGAATCGCGGAGCCAGTCCAACGCTGCAGTCTTCCTTTCATTACGCTGTAAGTTGTCATTGTCGAGCGAAGGGACTACTAGCGTGGCATGTCGGTGATAGCGGTGCTTAGTTCATCAGCACAAGGTTGCGTGTTCGAACATTGTTACAGGAACCGGACTTCGAGATGCAAAAACGCCCGCGCACTGGGATTTTCCGAGAACTCTTTAATAGTGACCTACACATTGAAGTCATAAATGCGTATTGTAATCTAGAAAAGAGACTGAGGATTACAAGAGAAGATTCAGTGATTGTGTTCTTTGGTTTTCCTACACTTGCTTATTCGTGACTGAAATAAAAATATTGATTGATTTGCATGCACTGCAGCCAGGTTGCTTATAAAGCGCAAGTATAGAGCTCTCCGCACAAAATGAGAACACAGCAAGATATTCTTGCAGCATGCTAAAAGGAGGTAAAAAAATCCCGCTGCGGGTGATCTTTCGACCACGCCACTACTGGATCCCTCGTTGACTTCCAGCTTTTCGCTTCTGCGTAACGTCTATTCAAAATAGCGAAATCTTAGAGGGTGGGAAGTATGAAAAAAGGATGATTCCTTTTGAGTCAGTGGTAATATACAAAATAGTGGAACACCTCTACCATATCTCCTGCTTTCATAGAGAAAAAATTTGAATATTGGAATAATGTAAGGTACTGTTTTCAAAATACTGATGATGATGGTTCATTCTTCCGATGTGGTTTTCCCATTATTCGCATCGAGTGTTTAAGACTGCCAAAAAAAGCCAAAGGGGCGCATTTTTCATCGTAGCAAGAACATTATTAGCGAAAATTCAAGCCTGCTGATTGGAGATCTGCGGAAATATTTTTACAGCGATATCTTTCAAAATAAGAAAACATTATGTTTATCACCTCTTTTCTGTTTAAAAATGCTTTTCTCAAGGTTTTCCGGGTGTGCGCGCTCAAGATGCAAATGCCCGAGTAAAGCAGGGTAACCAGGTACTGCGAAAGGGTTGTTTTGTTTACCACGGCAGAAAGGAAAACCGTGAACACAGGTCAACGGGGATGACTGACACAGGCTCTTACTAACCAGTGAAGTTCATTCGAAGGTGCACACACAATATGTAGTCTCGCTGTAAGTAATCAGCTCAGCCGACATCAGGACCGGTGTAAACAGCCGAATAAAAATTAACGACGCTTAAGTTTTTCCTTAACTGATCTTTTCGCGGTCCCCTTCACACACAAGTGGAGATCATGATTTTCATTTGTTAAGGCGGAAGCTTTTAATGTCTCATCGTTGTAAGCAGCAGTTGTCGACAGAAAGGTCACGCTTTTCAATTGGTCGAAACGATCGTGACGTCACATTGCGCGAATTTCAAACGGGGCCAATTGTACTTTGGCTAGTAACCATGCAACCAATTGAAGGGATCGTATAGTGATGCTCCAAGTAAGTGGGACTGACCTTAGTTAATTCCTTAATTACCCAATTAGCCTAATTAACTTTTCTAATCAGGCCATATAAAGAAATAAAATCGAGTAGGAAATTCGTCGAGCTCGGGAATCGAACCCCGGTCTTCGGCGTGCGAGACGAGCATGCTATCCACTCCGCCATGCCAGCTTTTTTTTTTTCTTTATTGCATGAATGAATACATAACTAAAATATCGTAGTTGTCATGAAGCAACAAGATTACGCTGATGATGTATTGAGTCTGATGGACCAACTTGTGTTAATGAAAGTCCATTAGACACGGTTGTCCGCCATGCCAGCTCGATGGTTTGGAATGAACAAAGGCGCGTCTAGTGAATACAGGTGCCTTCGCTCACTCTCAGCCTCCTCCCTTCCCTTCCGGCGAGGTTTAGGTGTCCACCGAGATATGAAAGACAGATGCATTTCCTTTCCTCAAAAACCAATCGAGGCGTAGAACCGAATGGGCGATGGCGTTCTATGGACTTCTTGGCAGCGTTGCAAGACGTTGTCTCGTTCCACTCTTAGAGGCGAAGCTTAACATCTTAACTACACATCAGTGACCACACTTTAGGTAAAAAAAAGTGCCCCCCTGAATTATGACGGCTCTCCATCGAGATATGTGAAAGTTACTGCGTAATTTCGTTTCGTCAAATACAATTTTCATTTTCTTAATTACGGGCCCTCTTTGTCTTCTTTCACTCCCACTTCCTCCCTTCCTCTACGGTGCGGTTCAGGTGTCCACCGAGATGACAGATAATTACTGCGCCATTTCCTTTCCTCAAAAGCGTCGCGTTCGGTGGTGGCGTACCGTGGACTCCCTGACAGCGCTACAACAAGCTGTCGCGTTCTACTCCTAAATGCGAAGCTTAAGCGTCATTAATTAGCAGTTAATTAGTATTCAGACATTATGCAGTAATTAACCATTAATTATTGACTGTAAGCACTTAATAATTAGTACCCAATTATATGTGACGCCACCAGTGCCACAGAAGCAGTCAAAGTGGTGCGGAAAACGCTTTCGCCTCTACGCACTTTAGACAGCCAAAGTGCCCCCTGAATTTTTAAATTTTACTTAATTAATTCTCTATTTTAATTTAATGGTACGGCGAAACAGCGTTGACGGACGGGACTGAAGAATAAGAGAGGCACATGCGCTGAACTAACAACCAAATGGTTTATTGTGAAAAAAAGGGAGGGGGGGGGGCAATATAAAGCAGCAGGTCAAGCCAAAGCTCAGACCGGAAGCAAATGCGGGGCAAACATGACGTGGCATACATACCGGAGCTATCAACGCCTCCCAGATTAAGAAAGGCGAGCTCGTGTGGGAATACAGCCACCGATGGTTGGCTTACACATGAGCAACCAAGTTCGTGAATGTGAAAACCCTCCTGTATGAGGTGCAAGGTATCTCTATACTTCGCGATGATAGGGGTGTGTTTCAGAAATACCATAGTCTTTGCAACCTGCGGAATGAATGACAATGTTATTTCGGCGTGATTGGTTTGCAATATATTCCGGGTGTTCGCGTATTCGTTTATTTACGAACCGTCCGGTCTCTCCGATGTAAAAACGGCCGCATGACAGTGGGACACGCTTTTTTTCCACTATCCTGGTTCACTCTCCTGCACAGGCCTTCAGAATAGCCAAAAAAGTATCAAATGGCGATATCACCAGCAGTCAGGATCACTAAAACATACCAAATGTTAATTTTCAGTTTTTACATATGTTTTCTGCACGCCTTTGTCGCTTCTTTCAGCCGAACTCTGGGTAACATTCCTCTTGTTCTGCCACTGCAGGGAAGCTTGCAGCTGGTCAATGGCATGGCACTGCAGAATTGTTTCCAATGCCCGAGTGGCTGCAGCGTATGTCGACCTGGCCAGCACCTCCCCTCACACATGCTTCGTGTGGCACACTTGCATCGCGTGTGGACGCCTGCCTGGTGATGGTTGTGCCGTCCACATTTCCAGTGCAGTGGCGAGGTGAGAGGTATTTGCTGAGAGGATAGTTATATGGTTTTATGGGGTTTTACCTCCTAAAGTGACTCAGGCTGTGAAGTAAACCGTAGTGAACTAAAACCAACACAAACCAGCAGATTCCGAACAGGAAATATTCACCTGGGAAGGGATCCGGAAATTAGGCCACCTGGAAGGATAACCTGTATGGATATATTTACACTGGATACCTGTATGGGTAACCTGTAGGAATACCTGCATGGGCAACCTGCATAGGTGACCTGTAGGGATGAATGGGGTCCAGAAAGCGGTATAAATATCTTTGAAAAGAAGCCGAAACGGCCCTATTGGGTATTTGTTGTGCCGAAGAGAACACAGTCGCTAACCAAAAAGAGGTCGCTGTTTGAACGCAAAGCCGCGGTTAAAATTCATGCTCTGCTAAGAAATAATGCAAAAGAAATTGCTTCATTACTGCAACGAATGGATTCCCTTGGATTTGTTGATATCGTTGACCGCCGTCTCGCACGTCAACTTGCAGGCAGCTGCCCTGTCTCCTGTCAGGCTCGCACATTGATCCCTCACCAAAGCAGGTATGTGGATGAATTCAGAGAAATCGAGAGCCGCTGGCTTTTAGCGGGGCAGCAGATGACGGGAAGGCCGTACAGCACATTGTCTACGTTCTCCTTCTCCCTCTCTATTATGAAGGGGAAAGAAGCGGCGTCCAGGCAGTGCCCATGGTAGCCTTGCAGAACGAGCGGCCGAGGCCTCTGACCACCGCATCTGAAGTGCGTTCGTCGCGTGGCTGTAGCAACCAAGCCGCCCGCACTCAGCCTCTTCTCTGCAGCTGGGAAGAGAAGAAATGGTATGTGACACCGGGAAAAGGAACTACCCTCAAAAATGGCGCATACTTTGTCCCTGTCCCTATGACTGAGCAAGCGGAAAGAGAAAAATAAGGTAGTGTTTTAACGTATTTAAGAAGAGTATGACGTGCGAAAGGACTTCAGGCAACACCGGCTCAAAGGCAACCGCATGCAAGACCAAGGTCAAAAGTTCAAGGGCCAAAGGTCATGGCCAAAGGGCAAAGGTTGAGGCTTCAAAAAACTCCACGTTTTTGACGCGATAGCGTTAAAGGCCCCATTACGCAGAAAATCTGGCGTCGGCGTTGTGAGCGAAAAATCGCGAGCATCAATGTCACGTGGTGTCCAGAGAGCAACATTGGAGGCAGGTGGGCCGCCTAGGTGACGTGACCTTGCGGTGTCATCACAACCTGCCCACCGTGGCAGGTGGCAGATAAATTAACGATTGGTCGCTCGGAAAGAGCAACTTGTGACGCACAAGGCCCACCGCAGGTAGCACCTACTATCGCAGGGCAGTGCCGCTAGCTCAACCACTGCACCAATGCACTAGGAGGGCTACAAGGGATCTCAGGGACATATAAGAGGATGACCTTTTGCATATATGCGAATTGCACTACGCTATCGCATCATACCCTTAATGCGGAGCGTTAGTGTACCTTCCAATGTTTTTCAGGTTTCATTTTGAAGGAGTACATACACACTAGAACACAGTTCTTTAACACGTTAAATTGCCATGGGCCTCTTCAAGTTTAAAATTACCTTCTTAAACTTAAAGTTTAAAGTTACCTTCTTTAACTCATGAACTCTTCCTCCGGATGCATGTGGGTTGGACGTAGTTCCGCCTGTCGTTTTATTCGTGGTATGATTTGATAACCCTCTGTACTGGGCACATCTGATGCCTGTTCAAAGCCTAAATTTCCGAGCGCCGCACTACGGAGGCTGACTTAACATTCTTCTTGCGCAGGCCGGCAGGTGTCCAAGCACTCAGGTTCGCATGAAATTCCTGCGTAGTGCGCAGGCAACCGAGGGACAGATGTCAGTCCCGCGTATCGCAGCCTGCCATAAACTACGTGGTAAGTGATCATTGTTGTAGAAGCGGGCAGCTACCATGGCATGTTGGTGTTTGCTTTGTGCATTGCGATTTTCGATGTACTTTGACAAACAGAATGTTGGCTTTGGTTTGTTTTATGGGGGTTTAACGTCCCAAAGCGACTGAGGCTATGAGCAACGCCGTAGAATGCCAGTGCAAAAATATTTCGCATGCATTACCTAGCCTTATACAGGCTATAGGTCCATTGAATATTACGGAATTCTCAAAAAGTGTTGCAGTTCCCCTTTAAACCCCAGAGTCCATTCGAATGCGCTAATCTTCGATTGCACCTCGATGTAATAACGCCACTTACCAAATATGGAGTCAGGTAAAGAACAGGCGCTTGACCTTGTAATATTTTTCTAAGCCTTGCGGAGTGTGTTATTTTATGTATCTTCTTAATAGGTGCAAACGGAATGTATGTGTGTAATCGCAGTCACTCGCACACTATTCTTTAAGTCGTCCTAAAGTCAGGTCGAGACAGTATAAGTGCGTCCTCCGAAGCGTTTCTAGTCATGTCGGCCGCTCTCAGGTTGGGTCCTACAACCGAGAGCGAAGATCGCCATCGGCGCCTCCTAGTTTCTCTCTTTTTCTCGGACGCTGTTTCGCCCATAAAATTAATAGTTGTGATCTACCTGCCTGTCTGCTCTGTACGGGCGAGGCCAGAATGTAGAATGCGTGAATTGTGGCAGAATGGCTGCGCCGAACTGCTTCGACACGCCACCTAACAAGGTCTGCGGGAACTGCGTGGCTCCTTATGCGCAGAGAAAGAGCAAGCCGTGCAGTCCTCATAATTGCCACAGCCCTTGCATTACGACTGTTCGAACAAGCGATTACGAGACGAGGGCTCCATGGCTGGCTCTTTCTCTGCGCATGTGCGGAGCCACGTAGATCCTGCCAGCTAAGCCCGGCGACTCTCTACATATCTCAGTTGGTTTAGCTGGTCTGTTGCACTTTGTGTTATTTGAAGGCTTCAGTATAACGGGACACCTGACATATAGGCTCATCTGGAGGGCTCACAACGACGGTAAGACGTCACCTCTCCATGTGCGCCTCTTTCTTCCCGCAGTCGGTGCCATCTGCGCTGTGCCCACAGACTGCAGAGGCAGCCAATCGGTTCTGCAACATGAGCGCCGTGTGCCAACCAGCAGGCAGCAGCCCAAGACCAGCAGCCTTTGGTGAGTGAGAGCTGGCGTTTTCCAGGGTATGATGCAGGACAGGCAACGTGCGTCGTGGGCATTCTCGGCAACACATGCACTGTTGGGATAAGAAGCCCGTTGTGCCTTAGGCAGTGCGGGCTGGGCAACATTTTTTCTTTCCTCTGCCCACACTAATATATGTTGGGATAAGAGGAATTCCAGCATGTCCTTTTGAGAGAGATAATTCGAGGAAGTAGCGCACTCCTCTTGCAGGTATTGATGTTATTGCTCCAGTAGAACACTTCCAGATTGTAAAGTAATTCCGCTGCTATTCCGGTGTCTATCAACTGTCGATTTAGCCCGTTACGAGGCTTCTGGGGTCAAAGGACTCCTAGTGAAGCAGTGCCCTGCTGAAAAAAGTTGTATGATGCAATAAACTCATACAGTTTGTCATAGAAATATCAGTGATTATCATACAAATCATAGAAAATTATCATACAAATGTCATACATTTCTGTAAAATCATACAGTCATCATAGATATGTCATAGAATATCACACGAATTCTTTGATATATCATACAAACTGTATGATATTCTATGATGAAGCCTCTATGAGGTTATTGCATCATATAACTTTTTTTCAGCAGGGTGCTAGAACTTCAAGTTGTTTTGCAGTTGTCTTGGCGAGTTGTTTGGAAGTCTCCGTTATGGACGACGAAGCATTTTATGTATTACGCCTACATGAGGGCGTTTCCGCAGAAAATAGAAATGAAGAAAAAATGAAGTCGAAGACGAGAGCTCTCTCTACCTGCTTTCTCCATGTGGCGTTTTACGTATCACGCTGTTTCCTCTGCGAAGAAAACTCTGAAGCAAACCTTACTGTATGAATTCTGAGTGCAATGAACAGAATCAGAGAGACAGTGTTGCAGGCTTCATCCGTTCCCCTTTGGGCGCAGGCGGTCCTCCGTGACGGACTCACGGCAGCAGGTGCCTGGCAGCCCAGCACAAGCGGTCAGCCGAATGTGAGGGCCGGTTCTGCCCCAGTCCAAAGCACGAAGTGAATCCTTTTGTAACACACGCGGCCTCCTTACACTCCCCCTTATACCGCGTGTGTGGTTTCCCCTTGTCTGTCGTATAACAGCAGTCGGGACAACCAGTGTTTCTTTTAATGGCGACCCAGGAGGCTTTAAAGCTCATCCCTGCCCACAGCTGCGAATAGGTGTTCCTTTGCACACAGCGGCGAATAGGTGTTCCAAGCCGCAGTATGCTGGTTAGCCGAATTTTAAATGGGCGCCGGTCGTCTTCTGCCACTGTTTTGTAGTGCAAAAAGAATATGTCGAAAAAATTGGGAGAAACTGGACAAGATTTTCTGACACGGCTCGTTCAACTGAGTTAACATAGCAGTTAAAATCGCTGAATATTACTGAAAGGAGCAGTGGAAGCTTCCCTACGCGAGAGGCCTACCCAGCCTGTGACCGCTTTCAATCCTTCACTTCCCATTTTCATTTGAGGATAAAGTTGTCAATAAATTCGCTGTGGCTTAGCTTGGTTAAGCCCGGTAATTGCGAAAGCAATACCCGTACCTACGCCATGGTACAGCTGGTGGTAGTGCCTGTGGTTAGACTTGTGGTGATGCATCGGTTATACAATCCAATCCAAACCAATCCCATCCATTCCATTTCATTCCGATCCAATCCAATCCACTCCTATCCAATCCCATCCAATGTAATCTACTCTAATCTAATGTAATCTAATCTAATCTAATCCAATCCAGTCCAGTCCAGTGCAGCAGGATGCGTTGTTAGGCAAGTTGGTTCATATTGCTTTAGAAAGATGGGATGCGCACATGAGACAATCACAAGAAAGAAGACGGGACGGGACACGCCCGTCCCGTCTTCTTTCTTGTGGTTGTCTCATGTGCGCATCCCATCTTTCCAAAGTACAGTCCAGTCCAGTCCAATCCAGTCCAGTCCAATCTAATATAATCCAATCTAATCCAATCGAATCCAACTAATGCAATCAAGGTCAAATGAAGGTCAATGGTGGTCGCCGCCGCGGCACGATGGTGGTCACCCTGCAAAGTGCAAGTAGTATTGCTTTCGCATTAAAAATGGTGATATGTCCGACGACATCTCGTCGAAGGCCGTTGGTGCGCCTGCGCAGATACCCCCAAAGAGGTGCAGGCCTGCTGCTGGCGACACCTGATCCCTCTGATTCATCCACGCATGAGTGTCGGTCGCTGGTTGTCGCAGTATGCGGTAACGGTACATGTACAGTCGCGGGTAAAAAAGATTAGCACACCTGACGGAACACCAGAGCGCCGGAATGCCAACGCGTGGCGCTGCTGGTGGCGAAGAGGCTGATAACGAGAGTGCTGGGCCATTCCCATTCTACAATGTTAGGGGGCTCAGCGGACTGCCACGGACAGCAAAATTACTAGCTAAAAGCAGCGGTATCATCTATTGTTCCCGCGAGTTCCTTTTGACAAACCATCGCGGTCATAAAAAAACAGTAATAAAAAGTAGCCATCTTTGCTCACGATAACCGAGCCAAAATAAGTGCCGCATGCACAGTCACGTAGGGTCGGCACTTCAACGCTCGGGCGGTGCACGCTTGATAAAGCTTACTTCATGCCGTCCCCCCCCCCCCCCCCCCCCCCCCCACGCTTCAAACATGGAAACGGCCCGTTGGCAGGTCTGCGTACCGCAGCGCCGCGTGGTGAGATATACGAATTCTGATTGCCAATCATCTGTGCTAATATTTTTTGCTCGCGACTGTACACCTTGCTGAAACGTCACGTCTTTGAAGCTTCTACCTCAACTACAGCGACTTCTTCCATACTTTTTACCTTTTAAAGCGAAAGCTTCACTACTTGCACTTTTAGCCTGTGCCGTAGCGCGGCGGTGCCACCATTGAGCTTTAGTTGACCTCTGTGTGACGTCATGTGTGGCATCACGCCGAAGAGAAGGGCGACCGACTCGCGCCGTCGCAAGCCGCGGCGGTGCCACCACCGACGCTTAACTCCTGCGCTGTCCGCTAGGAGCGCAACAGGTGCTTTGTGACGTCACGCCGAAGAGAAGGGCGACCGACTCGCGCCGTCGCAAGCCGCGGCTATAGTGAACTATAGCCGCGGCGGTGCCACCACCGGCGCCTAACTCCTGCGCTCTCCGCCAGGAGCGCGATTGTGGCGTTACGCTGAAGAGATTAGGCTCAACTCACGTCGCTAGAAAGCAGTAGCTGTGCCAACCACCAGCGCCTTAACATTGCTTCGCGATCTCGCACCGTCCGTGTGCGACGGCGCTGCACATGAACGCCGGCCTGACTGGACTGGATTGGATTATAATAGATTAGGCTAGATTAGGTTAGATTACATTAGATTACATTGTATTGGATTCGATTGGATTGTATAACAGATGCATCGCCACAAGTCTAACCACAAGCACCATCACCAGCTACACTACCAGCTGAACCATGGCGTAGGTACGGATATTGCTTTCGCAATTACCGGGCTTAACCGAGCTAAGCCACAGCGAATTTTTTTTAATTATTTTCCCCTCTCATAGCCTATCGCTAGGGTTTGGAAGGCAGTGAGTGTTAAAGGAGGCTTACCAAGGCGCTCCTGATACATGGAGAAAATGCAAGCAATCCCTTTAGCTGCGCTCTCTCGGTGCAAAGTAACGAGCCCCAATTGGTGTAAATTATGCATACGCGTGCGTATTGGCGGCTGGTGGTTGTAGTATGCGGTATGATGCTGGCGGTACACGTTCGACATGCTAAAACTGCACAAATACGCCTATATGGGAGTATAATGGGAGTAATCTACCCTCTAGTGCACACCTTTTTGTAAAAGAGTGTGTACACCCATTAAAAATTGAGCGCGCCACAGGACAGCTTGCTCTCTTTACTGCCATATAGGTGTATTCGTGTTTAGAGTCTAAAGGACAGTTAAATCCCATTTTACTCCTTTTTGTTCAGTGTGTGTGTCTGAAACTGTTGTTGATAAGACCACCTCGCGGAAGGCAGTCCGCGTACGAGTGCGTGATTTAGCCGCTGCATCTGGCGTAGGCAAAACTGGTGGTACGCCGTTCCAGAATTGTAGTTCCTCCTCTTTCACCTCTTCCTGACTTTTTGCAGCGTTGCTTTCAGCAAGCGACGTGGTATATGATTTTTAATGATTCACCTCGTCCAGATCAGCTGGCGTTGTGGACCCCGTCGTGTAAAATACCTTCGTCGCGCCTGGTTGGCTGCCTGCAAAAAGCCATTCCAGAGCTACTGCGCGCCCAGGTGAGCAATCGCTGCGGAGAACGAGTGACGCTTGGCACGTTTTCTCCTGTCCTGTACTCTGGTTATCAATGCTGGAGGAAAGACTGTTGCATATCGCCGTAGCTGAAACTTTAGGTTTGTGTATTATAATGATTTCTTCCCATTTCATACCATCAACTTTCCGCCCTTCGCTGCTGTCTGAAGCGATGGCACGACATGGGCTTCAGTCAGTAACGGAGACCGGGCGTGTGGTGTGTGGAGTCGCATTGGCCAGTGACGAAGGGGCGGAATTGAAAGCTGCAAGAGCTTGGTTTCAAAATTTTTACGGGGCGTGCTGTACATATAAAGAAGAAAAGTTCACAGATACGCAAAATCTCAGCACTCACAAGTGACTTATTGCACCAAACCACGCTGGACATAAGGGCTGCATCGCACATGGGCGCACAGAGTACAGAAAGAAAAGACGGTTTCCTTTCGTGGCCAAGAGATAATTGTTTGTTGGCAGTATCACTAGATAATGAGGAACATTTCGAAAAAACTAAAAGTCATTAGAATCGAATAGGGCTAGTGAAAACTAACCGAATGCACGAGCTTGCGCACGATGTACAAGAACAAATACTTTCGCTGCTTTTCCAGGGCTGGCGAGTTTCTCTGGATATGGTACCTCACCACGGGGTCACACGACTATTGAGTCCGTGGTGTCCGGCGGTGTCTTCAGCTGAAACACGGGTAAGTTGGCAACCATTTCTCAAGTGAGGTAACCATGCTATTTTGCAGTGAATGACCACAGTGGCATAGTCAGGAATATTTTTGGGGAGGCGTTATATGCCGCCGCCAAAAAAATTACGATAGACTGCTTCCAAACAATATCTTGGTCAATTTTCGGCTTGAATAAAGCCGGAGGGTTAGTTGTTTCGTTCACCGTAATGTTTACAAAAAAAAATCGAGTGCATACAGGACTGTGAGGTCTTCATTCGTAAAGAATATTTACCTATAAAAAACACTGCCATGAAAAATCGCGGACCTTCGCAATGGCATTTGTCAACACTTCTACCATATACCTGTGAACTTCGGTTTAAAAAAAACATATTTTCGCACAAGTTAATGATCATTTCAGGAATTGCAAATGATGAAAAAGTAGGCTGACGTGAAAAGCTATGTTTAGTCGGGTGAACTGTGCCTACAATTAAAAGGACTGCTATCAGTTGTGCAATGACACCGGTAACCAGACACCGGTTCTGACACCGGACCCCCCCCTCCCTGGCTGCGCCCCTGACTGACCACTTATCCCCCAGCTCAGTGTTCGTGCACGTGTGTGCCATATGCGGTATTCAGTTCGCGGGCTTTCACGACGTTATTGCAGACGGCGCACGGTTTGGCATAAAAAAGTGTTTAAACTCTGCTCCGTAACCCCCTTAACTAAGGAAAACTTGCCGCTGTGTTTCCATCTTTTGCTTATGACTAACACCTAAGGTCCAAGAACTGCAGTCATTTTGGCTACTATGTCCATCGCAATGGATGCACGATCACGTGCCTGACAGTGACACTGGCCACGTTGGCGCGCTGGTCACGCGACCGTATGGAAGGTGGTGAGGCTTAGCCTGTTATTGCATACCAGTGTAACGGTTATGGAGGTGTGCTTTCCGCCTAACAGGTGGGCAGCTTGACGTTGACTTAAGCAATGTGCGGTAGTCTCAGTGACCGTATTAACCTTGTCGTGTCTCAATGGTCATCCCTGCAGGGTCCCGGCCCACGACTACCTACAAGGAGGCTGCTGTTACATCAGATCCAGTAAGCAACTCTTTATGAAGCCGTCTGGCGTCGTGATAAAAAAAAGTCCCGACTTATTTACGTACTCAACGAGAGAACAGCACAAGGAGTGTTGTACATGAAATTATTAAGGCTTTGTGTCTCAAAGTTATTCAGGCTATGAGGGACGCCGTAGTGAAGGGCTCCGGAAATTTTAACCACCTGGGGCTCTTTAACGTGCACTAAAATCGCACAGCACATGGGCCTAAAGAATTTCACCTCCATCAAATTTCGACTGCCGCGACCGGAATCGAACCCGCTTTACCTGAAGCTAAATGGCATTCATACCAAAAAAAAAAGCTCATAGTCCCTGAAATATCTGATAGGGACTTTTTCGATACGTTGTTCTTGGCTGGCACGAGAGTGGCTTAAGTGGAGATCCATTAACAGTGTTGAAGTGTTTTGCAGAGAGGCTATGACTATGACGTAGTGCTGCGGGAATTTAGATCGGGAGCCCTCCACTACGGCGTCCCTCATAGCCTCAGTCGCTTTGGGACACTAAGCCCCATACAACCTTAAGCCTTAAGCTCTGGTAGTAATAGCAAAGGAAGGATTTTACTTTTTTGGAGTTCAGTGAGTGCTTCATTCACTGAAATTAAATGATATGCATAATTGTGTCTATATATGGATCTGGAAAAAAAACTCAGTCTTTCAAATATTTAAACAGAGTTTAATTGTTTTGGAGAAAGTTAGGCTATGATTACAACGGACGCCGTAATGGAGGTCTCCGGGTCCGAGCTTGAGACATTAAACAGAAACCTTAAAAAGGTATTTTTTTTGCTTTTATTCAGTACAGTGAACGTTTCATTCACTGGCTTAAATTAGAGACATACCGCACGTACAGAGCACTGCGAAGGCATGCCGCGAAGTGGTATAGGCGCGGCCATAAGTAAACGGAGCACGCTATTCCATTCGAAGCGCAATCACGCCTTCTCCACTGCAAACAAGAAACATTGTTTGCTACAAGAAAGTCCAATAACCTCCTCTGTCAGCGTGCGCGTACCACTGCTGGAAATATCAATTAGGTGACGCGTGAAAAATATTCGAAGACAGTTGCGTGCTCCGTTTACTTTTGTCCGCGCCTGTACTATGGTGGTACGCTTCAATTCGCAAATATGGCGCAGCTGCCCACTAGTTCTCCTTCCTTTCCAAGTGATGCAGCCCTCGATCGCGGAGGAACGATGGATGAAGAGGAACACACTTATGCAGCGCGCGTGCCATTTTGATTCTCAGATGGCCATAGGCTCCATAGTGCTGCAATGTACTGTACAGGTACGCGCTAGTTGTTTGGTCTCGGCGACACTTTGCCCCGAAGTGTTTCAGTGAAATAAGGCCGTTCAGCAGCAAGCATGCTCCGAGAATGACGCATCAGCTAAGCTGTTCTGATATGCAGTCGATTGTGGATATACCGAACCCGGATCTGTCGAACCTTTGCTTGTATTAAAGTCAAAGCATTCCCTTGAAGATCCATTACAAAAGAATAGCACCACTCAACGCGTTTTCTCCATCTGCCGTTCAGCGAAATATTCAGTCTGTCGAACAGCGCGCCCTGCATGCGCCGCTCCGCCAAATGGCATTCCCGTAATTCCTCATGCATGAGTCCGCGTACGTATCCGCTGCCACCACTAGCCACGTGAAAACGCCTTAATGCTGTTTGACATGAGGAAAAGGGCGTATGGTTGGTGTGGCCTTCGGACTCGTGGTCCCATACCGCTGTAGCGCTTACTACATTAGCTCGTGTACTGTGCGATGTCAGTGCACGTTAAAGAACCCCAGGTGGTCGAAATTTCCGGAGACCTCCACTACGGCGTCTCTCATAGCCTTAGTCGCTTTGGGACGTTAAACCCCATAAACCAAACCAAACATTGGTTGGTTGTCGTGTAGTGACGCTAACTTAGCTCGACGAAGTCTGTGGGTGGCCTTCGCCTGACGCGCTCTATTGCCGAGAGCATCGCATACAACTGTGCCTTAATGTCAATTATTATTGCGTTTACATTGTGGGGATAGCAAAATTACCCTTTTTATGATAGACCGTGGCTTGCTACAAGGGATCGTCCACGGCGTTTTCGATGCGACTCAGGATAGGCCTAGCGAGAAGTCATGTTTACATGAATGCGACCGAAGCGCAAGGTATTTCCTACTGTTTCCTGGTTCATACTTCCCGGCCGCCATGTCGTCTGCTCGCGGAGCACGCAGATATGGTAAGAAAAGATATTAATGGGCGCAATCTTCATACCGCTAGCGTATGCGCGCTTGCACGTGCGCTAAACACAGGCGTTTTGCGGGTCATAACGCCATTTCTTACGTTCTCACTTTAACCTATTCAGCCTATGCTGAGAAGCGATAAGCTCGCCTTGGAGCACCATCTGATTGTTGAGACGATCATTTTGTCAACAAACTGAGGATCCTCTTCAGCCTAAAACCGGAAGAATCGTCACAGTAAATGAAAAAGCAAATTTATCGCTCGTACTTTCTCCTATGGGTGAGGTGAGATGAAGCAAAAGGCCGGTCCCCTATTTATGGCCTGTGAACGCACTGAAAAAGGCAGTAACGACGACGAACTCAGTCCGGAGCGAGGGGTCCGGCTTGGAAGGTCACCGCCATGTTCGTCCCCGCGGGAATGCAACTTCTACCTCGCCATCCTATTGGCCAATGGAAATCGACCGAATTTTTCCCGCGGCAGAAATCTGTCCTGCACCGATCGGGCTTTCCGCTGGGCATTTCGACGGAATCTCCTCCGTGGCTGTGGATTCCGCTCACTGTCCCCACCCGAAGTGAGAACGCGCCTTGGCGCGGACGCGGCTGATGATGGGCGGTGCTTCTTAATTGTGGCTGTTGCTGAACCTTTATTCCACAGATCAGCCGCCGTCGGAGACAATCGTGTGACACACCTGCATCGCGTCTGCACCATTTGCAGCCAAGGAAGAATTCCAAGAGCGCAGTTCTGGACGGAAGTAAGTGATTCTGGTTGAGAGCGAAGTTTTTAAGGCGACTCTCAGACGAGTATAAAATCGTTGGCGTATTCTAGTAGGTCTTTGCCTGTGCTGACAATAGCGAGGGCGGAACTCGAGATTTTGGCGGGAATTTATACCCTACAATTTACACAGAACGTGAGGCCAGGGCCGATGGTTGCGCCGTGCTGTGCGAAAAGTTTGCAGCTCTCCGAGTAGACACCTGGACAACATCTGGTGGAGTTGATTGGTTTGATTTGTTTTTATGGGGTTTAATGTTTCAAATCACCTCGGGACTATGAGGGCCGCCACAGTGGATGTCTCCACATAGTTTGGACCACCTGGGATTCTTTAACGTGCCCTCACATCGCACAGTACACGGGCATCTAGCATTTCGCCTGCATCGAAATGTGACCGCCGTGGTCGGGATCGAACCAGCGTCTTTAAAATCCACAGCCAAGCGCCATAACCCTTGAGCCACCCTTGGGCGCATGCGTGAAGTTTATATTATACACTCTATGAACAGTGATCAGCGCATTGTTAAATTTTTTGTGGGAAGAGGCTTCAGATGCCTTAACCGCATGCCGCCGGTGGGATCTGAACCCACGACCTCCAAATCTCACATACATATTGCTCTTGTTAGAGCACCAGACGCAAAACTCGCTTTTCTTGCAAGTCACCGTTTCCTCTACGATTTCACCGCGCTTTCTCATCATTTATTCCAACGCTTCAAGTAAGACGAGCTGCCACAGTGCTGCTAGCGGCGCGGCTGGTGCTGCTGGCAGAAGCGGTTGTTGGTATCTCAAAAACTGGTTTGGTTTGGTTTTATGCGGTTTAACGTCCCGAAGCGACTAAGGCTATGAGAGACGCCGTAGTGAAGGGCTCAGGAAATTTCGACCACCAGGGGTTCCTTAACGTGCACTGACATCGCACAGCACACGGACCTCTCGAATTTCGCCTCCGTCGAAATTCGACCGCCGCGGCCGGGATCGAACCTGCGTCTTTCGGGCCAGCAGCCGAGCACCGTAACCATTGAGCCACTGTGGCGGCCCAGGTATCTCAAAAACTGAATTTTTTAATCCCATGCATAAAGTTTGCGAGTGCAGCGATAAATTTGCAATTTCGCTAGTTTTATTTATTCGATGGTTTCTATAGCCGCCGCGGTGGCTCAGTGGTTATGATGCTCGGCTGCTGACCCGAAAGACGCGGGTTCGATCCCGGCCGCGGCAGTTGAATCTGTACTGTGCGATGTCAGTGCACGTTAACGAACCCCAGTTGGTCGAAATTTCCGGAGCCCTCCACTACGGCGTCTCTCATATCCTTAGTCGCTTTGGGATGTTAAACCCCATAAACCAAACCAAACCATTTGGTGGGCGTCCCTGTTTTCTCTGCGCTGCCATTTTCCGTGATAAATAAGCGACACACCGTCGGCTATGCTTAATTTGCTTTCCTCACTGGCATATCAGTCCTTAATTTGTAAGTCGAGTGCTCGTAATGAACTTGAATTATTGCGCCATGTCCTTTCCTTGAAAACCATGGAGCGTCCTCTTGATTTTGAGGAAAGGAAATGGACATCACTGGACAACTGAAGCACTGTGAAAAAAAAACTGAAAAACGCTAGCTGGCTAACTAACATCTTTTATCGGCGTAGGTATTTTTTTTAAAGCCGTACTGCAAACCGATTCAGGCGTTTCAGGGAAACCCGGCACTTATTTTCAAAACCAGTTTCTTTCTTTTTAGGCAGATAGACGCTTTTTCCGGCTTAGCGATATTAGTATTCGCCAACATCAGAAAAAAGGCCCATCATGTTATACTGGTGAAATGAATAATTAATCCACAGATAAATGAGTTACTACGCCGTGTCCTTTCCATTAAAAACCAATTTTTTCTTGATTTTACGCAAAAGAAATGAAAATAACTGGACACTTGCAGTCTTAACTATAGTAAGATACAACTTTAAAAAACAGCAGTTGCTTACACTGTGCCACAGTCCACGGCGTCTTGTATTACTCCGCTGGCCAATCGCAACAGTAGACGAAATCACCTTTTTAATGTTTCACTATATCAAATAATCCACGTATCATAATTCTAGAGCTGGTATTTTTTTTCTTGTGATAAGCTGCATGTTAGGTAACAGGAAACGTTTAAGTAGCGGACTACATTTTCGTCGTGGAGGAATTCTGTGCACGGAGGCTGAATGTGGGCGGAGCTTCACTGCGGATTTAAGTTGTATCCGACTTTAGAGAATTCTGGCCATTTGTTGCGTAATTTGATCGCACGCTCAGCGATGTCCATCTAAACGCGTCAACCCGTGGCGCGCATGCCACGTGACACTCCCTGTCCAGCCTGCACTGCTCTGCTCACCGTTCCTCGCTGCACCAGACGAGGCAACGCAGAGGCGGTCACTTGACATGTGCGTGACGGAGTGACGCAGTTTGACGGTCATCGCTGAGCGCGAACACCGCAGGCGCGCAGTTTTCGAATACAGCGCGAAATTTCAGAAAACTAATGCGGTTATTCCTAATAGCGAGCTACAAATCTCTGACTGCAACCAGGTGCCCATCTCTAGTCATTAAAAATTATTAGTGTTTAGTTACTATCTTTATGGTGTCGGCCAGCACCAGCATTGCACTTCAAAACACGGATAAATATATTTGAGAGTGAAAAGGGGTTTAGCTTGTACAGGTGTCGGACGCATGAACCTAAGCCACATGTGTCCGACACCTGTACATATACCATGTCCTGTATTGCACAACCTATTAATGGGCAAAGTATTGTGCCCAAGTTCGGGAGTAGACTTGGTCTGAAAATATCATGGAATGTCTGCCCTCGGCAATAGAGGCGGCATCGGAAGCCTTCAGGTTAGCAAATACAGGAGATTGAAACCTCGGTTAAATCTTCTTAAGGGATAGAATTTCGCTCATTTTGAGGAGGTAATTTATTGTTATTGCCCAACGCAACGGGGAATCCCGGAAACGAGGCCGCCAACGCTTTAGCCCGAGCTTCTCTCAACCGGGCACCGGCGGCCTCCGACCTGTGGTTCTCGCGGGAGCGCATGCACTCATTCAGTGAAATGACGCAGGCCTGCAAAGCCGAGCGTCGGCTCTACCCCCCACCTCATCCCTCCCTCGAGAATTACCATCAGACACTTTGGAGGCGGCTCCAAACACGCACTTTGCCCTCCCCTTATATACGCTCGCGATATCACCCAGTTCACACGAACCCTTCCTGTACCCTCTGCCATCACCCCAAAGCCACTCTCGACCATGTTCTTTTCCTCTGCCCGGCGGGTCCTCCACCGCGGGGCCTGGAGCACCTTACCACTTGGGAGGCTTGGGAGACCCTACTGCGCTCCGAGGACTCGGCCAAGCAAGCCATCGCCCCCGGCCGGGCTGCCAGCGTCATGAGCCTCCGGGACATGCACGTTTGAGTGCAGTGGGGCCGTGCGGGGGCCCCAGAACCGACGTGACCAAAACTCCCTTGCTCCAAATAAAGTTTTCATCATCATCGGGACCTGGGCTGCATACCCTGCCCCTAAAAAGGAGTGCGCTAGAGGACGGTTGACTCTCTTTTTACTCCTATTTAGGTTAATTCGTGTTTAAAGTGCACTATGCTACACAAAATCTCCACAAAAAAAAATTTTTAGAAATAATTGTTGGGCCTTTCTGAAAGGCCTGGTATATAGAAGCACAATCTATTCAGTGACGTGTAATTAGCGGCATTGTTAAGTAACCAATCAGTAAAGTTGATTCGACATTTATTGTTGCACATTTTTGTCTAATAACTGTGTGTATTCTCCTTCGCAGAGGAGCTGTCGGCGAATTCGATGTGGAAGCGCTGACTGAAGGCGCTTTGTGGAAGCCGCGACGAGGATTTTCCAGCTCCTCAGCGAGACTAATAGCGTTAGTATATGCATTCGGCCTCTTCTGTAATATTCTGAGCATCGCGAAGCATCCACGCAACGCCATAATCCGACATTTTCACACGGCCGCTGGGCGCGTGCGCGCTTCTTCTCCTCCAGCTCCAATGGTCGAAAAGCGCTGCTCCTACTGCGCAGGCGCAGTTGATGTTAGTGCCAGGTGCACGCGACAGATGGCGGCAGCTGTCAACACACCACTTCGCAGGTGTAGCTGGTACCTCATAGAAGCAGATCGGGCCAGCGTCTCCCGCGTGTTTGCCTTCAGTCAGTAGCGGACAAATTTTCGCCACTCCTCAGAGGGCACCACTTCTTGCGAAAAAGGCGGATTAGGGAGAAAAGCAACTCTACGAGGAAAGCTCAGCACCACTGGAGGCGCATCTAAACCAGCCGCCACTGAGTGCTGTTTTCCAGGCTGCTTTGCATTTAGCCACTGGTGCCTTCTTACAGCAAGCACCGAGGGTTGCAGTTATATTAGCGATGAATACGACAGAGGCTTTCAGATAACAGCTATACATAGCAGGCCTGAGCTGCTGAAGAACATTGTAGCTCATGCCATGGTGCGTGGCTTACTACCGATGTAGTAGTAGGCATAGTCCGGCCGAATCTTCCTGAACGACTGGACTAATCACATACCGAATTCAACTTTCTATCTGTAGAAGGGAAGACTAAAAGGACAGAATGACATTCGGGAGTTGTAAACACGAGCAGTGCATAACGGTAAAACGTCATTTGCCTTTAAACAAAATACACCTGATTCTGCGTCAATACGAGTGCATAAATAAAGGTATACTAAAGGCGTCGAAAAAGGGGAACTGCTGTAAAAAGTGAACTCCAATAATGATTGTTTTAATTTAGCGACGGAATAGTAAAAAAGTGAGCTCCGATAATCGTTTTAATTTAGCGCCGGAATAGTAAAGTAGGGATTAACTTGTATATATGCCGTGATTGTTACTGAGAGTCATCTCTGTTCTACCACAGCTGACTGCTCCTGTCTCCTGTCAGGTTCCTCCATCCAATCCTCCTCTCAACAGGTACGTGAAAGGGTCCGTAGCCCGAAATCCTTGCTTTTGGCATCCCGCAGTCTCCGGAAGAATTTCAATGCACTTTTCTTCTTTAGTGTGCACTCGCAGCGTGCGCACTTTTTGTATTTAGCCGTTATAACAAATGCGGCCGCCACTCCCGAGATTCTGTCCCGCCACCTCGAACGGCCATGGCGTTTTCCGTCGCAAAGCAAGCTTTACGATTGCTTGAACGAATAGGTGCTCCCTGCCAATGATTTGTCATCTTTCGTGTCGCCATTCAGATTGTGGGCAAAGCGTTGTGGTGCAGGGCTTAGTATTATTCTTATGTACACATTTGCACCGTGAAGGCAAAGAAGGCTGCACAGTCACGTCATACATGAAGTCATGCTAAAATAGTCTTTGTTCAATCCCGACAGAGGAAACCGGTTGGATCTGGGAGAGAAAGAGGGGGGAGGAGGGTCTGTGTCTCCTGTCTTATTTGAAACACCTTAGTAAAGCGCGTTTTTATACTGCGATGCCTTTTCTTTCTCGTATCAAAACACTAACATTACCCTATTCTAACGTGCATCCGATACTCATACTTGTGAAGACGGAAAAGCAGTTTACTCTTTACTTTTAGCATAGCCTCAACCGCTCACCGGGCACCGCCAGTGCGCACGCTCGGATTGGTTGCAACACAGCAGGCGTGCGCCTGGCTGGCCAGCCCGTAGCACCATCTGCCGCCTTCAAGGCGATCTGCGCATGCGCACCGAGGCTGCACGCAACGCTGTGCGCGGTAGCTGTACAAGCTGCGCTAAACGTCTATATACGTAGCAGGGCATAATTAGTTAATGCCAACCATGCAAGCGAAAAGAAGTTTAACCGCCATCTTGCGATGGCAATGACTCTGAGCTTTTCGAAGCGTACTTGCAGTTTTCTAGCGAACGGTACACTACTATAGCGGGGGCGCTTTCGTCGTGAGCCTCCGAATGACCATGAAACGACCTTGAGATAAGTCTAGGCTAGTGTTGCAGTGCACATATACTTAACCATATGTAGTCCACCCAGTAGACCACCATTGACCTTCAACTTTGACCCTGACTTTTGACCTTGAACTTTGACATTGAATTTTTGCCTTGAAGTGGTGGACAGACGTAGTAGGAAAGCCACGTGGTAATCACGTTGTCACATGATTGAGCTCACAGTTGTGATATCAGGAATGGGGCATCTATAACCAGAGCTGTACGCTTGACTTAGACTATGGAGGAAGGAGAGCGTGCTGAGGAGCGTACGTGTAGTGCACTACATCTTCGAACATTGCGGCAAGCCACTTCTGACCACCTGGCAGACAGCCTGCTTATGTAGCTTTCGCTACATGAAACTCGGTTAGGCAGAGTTGAACCGCTGCCTAACTTTTAGTATCCGATTGTAATCCACATGCAATAAAAAAAAAGCATTGAAGAAAGCATCATGGAAGAAAGCATTAAAATCAGCCAATTACGGTACGCGATTAGTGCCTCTATCATTACATACTGAGATCTACCGTTTCCTGAAACAAAAAGTTGTTTGAAACAGGGTTTGATGATGCGTACTCAGAACATACCAGGTAATTATTTTCACCGTTCACAGATTTCCTTTTAAACTGATACAAATCAGTGCTGTCTGTACAGGTGCATTTTACAGCAGGGCAGGCATTACATGCGTCAAGATTATATTGCGAAATTAAAGGACGTCTGCATCGAAGATGAGCCCAGTTTCTAATATTTTTGTCTTAATTGGCAATAACGTTCGAGATATATATGTACGTATTTGAAAGCTCATTGAGTTGTCTTTCTCGAGTCCTCGCTTTTATGTAATGGTGTGACCTGAGTTTATAATGCAACAGACACATTTACATGATCAGGAACTTGAATTTATAATGCAACATATAGACACGCCGTTAACGTATTTTGCGACGTAAATGCAGTTAACGTGATATCGGCGACGGTAATATGCGCACGGACATTTTATATGCAACACGGAAGGCTAACTCATCAAGCTTTGAAATGCATAATTTTGATATTCGACATTTTGAACCCCATTGGCCTCTAAAGAAAATGAAAAAACTCTGCTCACCTTTGCGATATAATCTTACAGTTGAATCAAATAATAAAAGGTTATTAGTTAATTTGATACTTAATCATTTAATCATTGGTCTGTGTCACCCTCTCTTTCTGCCTTGTTGCTCTACCATCCAGCTGCACAGACGACACCAAAATATCGCTCAGTGTTTGAAAGAAGAATCTGTAAACGTTAAAAGAAAATCACTCTGTATAGGATATGAGCTTGTGTACGATGTAGTCTGCAAATTTCTTTTCACATGTTTTTTCACAGTCGACGCTATCCTCTGAACGTGGTACCCTCAGTTCGACTAATGGTGCCCGGCTGTGCCTTTCGCTGAAATGCAAAGGTGAGTTTGCACCTACATTTCCATTGCACCATTGTAGGTTACTACACTGTGTCAGCAGACACTTATCTTACAGCTGGGCATGCTTTCACATATGTGCCATATTCAGTCTTGTACACCATAGCATTGGTTCGTGCACTCTAAACAGGAATACGCCTGTATGGGAGTAAAGCTCCTTCCATACGGTGTCTATCCATAGGCGCAAATATCTAATGGGAACGCTGCATAATTTTTTAAAGGATGCTGCAAAGAAATTTATTAATGTTCAGCATGCTTAATGTTTCCAATCGCATTTCTAAAATTTTTGTTCACAAATAAGTTCCGGACAAGTGAGTGGTTTCAGCCAATTTAAGACTTTCAGCGACCTCCGTGGTGGCGGCTGCTGATCTCAAGATAACGGGTGCGATCCCGCTTGCTGTACGGCGTCAGCACACGTTGAAGATCCTCAGATGATCGAAATCAATTCGGAGCTCTCCATTGCAGCGCTCCTCGCCCATGTGTCGCTTCGGGACTTAAACACTGCATATACCAAAGCCGTTCAGGAGCAACATCTGTCTTGCATGTCTTTGGCACTTCATTTACATTCGTGTAATAGGATCTGTTTGTGACGTTAAATACCATTGAACCAAATCATTGACGCGTGTACAAATGCTTGAGGGTTCGTGTTTCAATGCCTAAGAGCGACCTTAGGCCTCACTCGCTATAATTTAACTCACTTTTAATCCACACTCCGGAATTAACCGGTATAATAGTAACGACCAGCCTCTCTTAGTAAGCGTGCACTCTATTTGCACCGTTTATGCAGTGTAATTATGTTGTTATACACTGTATACATGTAGGTCGAGAGCAGTATGAGAAAGTTTCGGCATTCATTTTATTCATTCCTACATAATATGCGTGGCAAGCAGACCTTTTCTGTTAAACTAGTTTTCATCTTTGCCAATAATATCTAGAAATTTACCAGATTTACCGAAGAGGTAACCAGAAATCAATTCATGTGCATAAAATTTTTAGCTTCACATTTTTCTCAACTGTACACAGCACACATGACCGCGTTATGTGATCTGGGTAATAAAATTGCTTAGGATGTCCAAAGAGTTGCAGGTTTTCTCAACACCCAACTTATAAATTGCTTATATGGAGGCCCTGTAGATGTACAGAGGTGGTCAAAAGTTCCCAGGCCACAGGGTCTGCTTTGAACAGTCAGGCCCTTAACACCGCTGTGAATCTAGCAAGGTTGTGAAAGGTGAGAATGATGGTTCTACTACTCCGTATAGATATAATCATCTTCGTGGACGACGTAAATGCCCAGCCATGTGGCTCAAAAGCAGACCATATGGCCTGGAAACTTCTGACCAACCATGTACATAGTGGACTACAGGTGCTTCTACGGGCAATTTGTGGGAATGCGTACCTTTTGCTTCAGCTATGTTCTTTTTAGTGTTTTGCATTCTAATAATCCTCATTTCACCCTCGACGACGACCCCGTGTCCAGGAAAAACTCCAGCTGCCAAGAAGCGCGTGCTACAGCGACAGCCGGTGTGCAGTGTGCGGAAGAGTGCGAGCAAGTTACTTCCGCCAGCAGTCCTCCCATCTCGACGAACCCCCCACGCCTGATGATGGCGCACGAGTGCCTCACATTCTCATTTAAAAGCCGCCTTTGGCAACGTGCAATCGCAGGGGTGTCTACAGCAATGTAGTGCTGAACATACTGCCGATCAAGCATGGCATAATAAAGGGTGTGCTAAATGGCGTGTCATACTGAATCTTGGTTTTGACATTACGACGGCCGGGAAGCCATCCTCCAAAAGGAGTCGTGGTAACCCATTTTTACTGAGAACACTAACTAGATGTGCTGAAGGCTGATGATAGCCTGAAATTGCGCATTTTCCTGCACAACGACAGTCTTCACTAATGCCACTTCGAATAAAAAATATGCAGGATACTGCGATACCGGGCCTGCAGCACACACATTGCCAGCACCAGATAATTTTTGTCTAGTATTCTTAGCACCAAACTACCTTTCTGAAAGCCACCGGGCCTCCCATTCAACGCTCTTTTGCCACCATGGATGCTAGATAGGGCACAAACAAGCCTGCGGTGCAGTAAACGAGGCAGCGATTTGGAATGTGCTCTTGAACATCGCCGAAACTCCATACCGCCTAGCTTTGCTAGGCGGTATGGGTACTTTCCTGTAGCTGTCGTTTGGCCTTTGCTCTTCGTCTTCCAGACGTTGGTCTGCCGGCCCCCGCACTACTGAGCACTGTTCTGCAGTCTCTTTCGTTTATATTCGGGGCTGATCGGTGTAAGTGCGCGACAACCTACTACAGGACCTCAGAGTCATGACAAGCTCGGTTTTGGATATGGTCATGATATGGTCGGTTTTGGAGCGACGGCACACCATAACAGCGCGCAACAGCTGCAAGCAGCACCGTTGCCATGGCAGATGCGGGATGGTCGGACCAACCGCAGTTGGCAGCCAAGATTCGGCGGGCTCGTGCGAGAAAGCGACACCAACGGCTTAACAAAGCTGTAGATGAAGCAGAATGCGACGCCAACAGGCTTCATCTTAAAACAGAGCAGCGACGTCAGCCCTAGGCTACTCGCAATCACAAGACTGCTCGCAAGCACACGGCTTCCGACCCAGCCGTGACGACTCACGCCATTGCAGCTGCGGGAACAGCTTTTCGCTGAGCTGTTTCCGTTAAGCAATACCTTATCCGTTGCAATTTTTTTTCTGAGTAACCAGACTACACACGCATCCTTACAAAAAAAAAAAAGAGCAAGTGTTTTACTTTTTGAGAGCATTTCTTCAGTGGTGGCAGCATTAAACGACAAGAACGCACACTACTTTTTCCGTTTAAAAACACAATATCTGTCAAACAGAACAAAGAATACCAATCCCAGAACCGCTTCATATCAGGAAAGCCATTATGAAAATGATAGAATAGCTGTGCATGCATTAGTAATGACTGCTACAGCCTTGTGTACTGCATAGTGCCACTATGAGTGCTGTCATAATTGTCCAATTAACAGTCACCACAAACTACCCATACCAAACAGTGTTTTAGGCAACCCTGACACTTGAACTGTGCTCCTCTTGGCCAGTGTGACTCACTGGCTGAGGTGAACCCACCACGGTGGCTGTGTTTACGAGTTCGACTGCTGAGCAGAACGACGCAGGTTCAGTCTCTGCCACGGTGGCCGCGCTCCGATTCAGGCGGAATACAAAAGCCGCCGTATGCTGTACGCTGTCAGCGGTCGTTTCTTTTAAGGAAAGAAAATGCCTGTCTCTCATATATTGGTGTACACCCCAAAGGAATGCACACCACAGTACATGTCTCTAAAGCAACCTCTTAAGACAGCGCCGTATTCACTACACGGGCGTTTCGTCCTCCGCCTATGCCAGATAATACGTTTCGGAAAAGCCAGGAAGGTATACTCTAAACGTAACCGTAAGTATAACCTTACGCTAAACCACGAGCATCGCCGCAGCTTTTCGTGTCGAGATATCCAGGCTTAACCTTACCTAATTGGATTGTAAAACATTTATTGCATCGAGAGCAGGTTGCGGAGGCACGTACTAGATGGCCGCTAGCCCATGGCTAGCGGCGACCTCGTTGGCCCGCTCGATTGCCCGCACTTGGATCTTGGGGTCCGAGCTGACCAGCACGGCCTCCCACCGCTCGGGAGAAGGGAGCTGTATCAACTCCGCCGGGGGCGGATCATCTGCGCAATTCCACAGAATGTGGTCGTAGGTGGCCCTTTCACCACATTTATGGCAGTTTGGATCGTACTGGCCAGGGTACATGAGGGCAAGCAGAGCCGGATTGAGAAGGGAGCGTGTTTGAAGACGGCGCGAGGTGACTTCCTGCGCTTTTGTTAACGACTTGTGGGGAGGGGGATATGCGCGCCTCTCCAGCCTAAAGTGATGGGTGATGTCATGAAATGAGATTAACCCGTCCCTCGTGAAATTCGGGTCGGAGGGCGCGCTCACTGCCCGGTCGACGAAACCTCGGGCTTGCGCGTGAGCCGCCTCGTTCCCCGGATTAGACGAGTGGGCCGGGACCCAGATCAATTCAACTTCCCTAATCGGAAGGCGGGTGTTTTGAAGGATGCGGAGTGAGGTAGATGTGATACGGCCCCTCGCGAAATTGCGAATGGCTGTTTTGGAGTCGCTGAATATAATATCAGCACGCGTGTTCGCTATAGCTAAGGCTATTGCCGCTTCCTCCGCCGTCTCGTAGGAGGTGGTTTCTATCGACGCGGCCGCCAACGGGGCGAACCTTACCTAAGCCACAGCCAATTTTTGGTGTCTCACTCCCTCGTTTATCCCTTCCGTTACGGCGCGGTTCAGATGTCTACCGAGATGCCACAGTTACTGCGCCGTTTCCTTTACTCAAAAAAAAGCAATAAAACTAGCACAGGTCTCATGACTAATGACGAAGATATCGACGCTAGGGGGAACACGAGACCATTGAGCGGAGAGAAGAGAAAGCGCGTGCATGAGCCTGAGTGGCTCTGGAGACGTGGCCTTGCGCCGAACACGACGTGTATCCGGGATCAATGCAACCAAGGGGGTCCGCAGAACTTTTTCCAAGGGGTGGAGGGGGGGGGGGGGGGGGGCATTCGATGTCTGGGAATGGGGACGGTGGTAGCTTAGCACCAAAAAGGAACTAGTGTGTAAATAATATCCCTAATTCTTGGAGGGGGGGGGGGCTACAACCGCCCCCCTCGCCCCCCTTCCGGACGCCCATTAGTGCAACAGAAGCAGTGTCGGTGTTCATGCTCCAGTCAGGTCTTCATGAGAAGGCTGTGTAGGGGACTCCTTGAAGTTATGGTCTGCGCTCTACAGGCCTCCTGCCATTTTCCTGGAACAATCGCGACCGACAACTGGTTTCCACAGCGGCGGGCTCTCCAGGCGCTCGACACGTCATAACGTAAGGTGAGGCCTGTGGTCCGCTTATAACAACGCTATGGCGTCTCCGAGGACATCTAGGGTAGGCAGGTAATTTTTAACCCGCCAAGGTTTCTCACGGGAACTCTGGCAGCAATTATCGGTCGGTAATGGGGCTTCTCGGCATCTTCGCAGCGGTCATGGCGTTCTACTTCGTTCGACCATCGAAGCGTTCTCTGCTCCGCCATCGCAAATTCCAAGCTTTCCCTGTCGGTTTTGCGGATGGTCTATCTACATTCGAGGTTTTTCCAATGAATGAGCCTTTGCGTGCGTGAGCCTGTTCCCGATTTCAAGGAGATATCTAACTACATACGAACCTAATCGCCGGCTTCTTCCAAGCACTTTACTTTCTAAACCTAACGTTCCTAGCGGGGCGTCCTGGAAGACTAGCTCCGGACACACCCTCTACTTCGCACAAGGCCTTCGAGACACAGTGGTGACTCACTGGGTGAGATAAACCCACCGCGGTGGTGGTGGTGGTGGAACTTTATTACCAGCGGATATAGAGGAGCGACCCGAAGTCGCCCCCCGCTTAAATGGCAGCCGCTATCCCTTGGGCAGCGGCGGCGTCTTCAGCCAGCTGGAGGAGCTTGATCTGTGTCCCCGGGTCGGGGCTGAACAATAGAGCCTCCCAATGATCAGAGTCGGTAATGAATCGACTCGCGGGTAGGGACTGCGGGCAGTTCCAGATCATATGATTTATATCGGCTTTCGCATCACAATTTTTGCATTTGTCTGAGTAGGGTCCATCCGAATAGAAGCTACACAATTGGGGATTTTGATAGGTGTTAGTTTGAAGTTTACGCCAGGCTTTGGCCTGTTGCTTGGAAAGCGTTTTATCTGCTGGGGGGAATCTGAGTCTTGCAAGCCTGTAGTGCTGCAGGATTTATCTGTAAGAAAACAACCTGTCCTTGCCGGAGTATAGGGCGGGTGGACTGCACGACCCAGCTCGGCGGGACAGTTCTCGAGCTAGGTTATGAGCCGCCTCATTACCAGCAAGGGAGGCATGAGCAGGCGTCCAGATTAGGCAAATGCGCCGCGTGGGCTGGTAATTTAGCAGAATCCGTGCTGCTTGTGGAGAGATTCTTCCAAACGTGTAGTTACGTATCGCCAATTTTGAGTCGCTGACAATGGTTTCTGCCGAGGATCCCGCAATGGCTAGAGCAAGGGCTGTTTCTTCTCCAACATGTGTGTGCTGAGTGCGTATATTGCCCCCAGTTATGAGTGCACCACATTCCGTGGTGACCACAGCTACCATCTTGTCAGCCGAAGAATCTGCTGCATCAACATATACCACAGAGGTATCATTAAGGAAGCATTTGCCTAATGATTTGGCTCTCTCTGCACGACGTTCAGCGTGGAAATTTGGGTCCATGTTTTGCACCCACCGCGGTGGCTGTGTTTGTGAGTTCGAAAGCTGAGCGGGACGACGCAGATTCAGCCCCTACAACAGCGGCCGCGATTCGATTGAGGCGCAATACAAAGACGCCGTATGCTGTACTCTGTCAGTGATCGTTCATAGGTGGGCCAAATTCGTTGCATTTATTGACCCGAAATTAATCCGCAACCATCCCATCCCTTCCTGGTTCTATTCACTCGCTCAATTCCATTGCCACACGGATTAGTGCAGGCCTCTACCTTGAACGCGTCTCTCTTTGTGAACCGCTTGCTTTCCTTTTAATTCTGTACGGATTTCATTATTTCGCTTGCTACATCAGCACGCGTTGTAGACAGGCCCGCGTTTCTGTATTTATTTCACCGAGGATTCGACTGGAAAACACTTCGACCGCATTTCGATGGAGGCGAAATGAACGCCCGTGTGCTGTGCGTTTTTAGCGCTTAACAGCCCCGGGTGGTCTAATCCGAAACCCTCCAATGCCAGTGCAGTGTGCCTCAAAGAGCGTGTGTTGCGTTGCTTCGGGACGTTAACCCCGGCACTGCAATTTTTTAGAGCGCACCTCTTTGGCGCCAGTATCCGTTTTTAGAGGCGTTGCTGTTGTCTGTTGTAACCAGCAGTGGACACCTTAGTCGCGCTTTAAGCTGCGAAACCAATGGTGCGGGATCTTGGAAAGCAGATGGAAGAATTGGTAAATTGCTTTTTGAAGAAAGGAAATGGCGCACTATCTCAAACACCTCGGTGGACACCTGAAGCAGACGCATAACTGCCCTCTTGGAATAGCGGACACCTCAATCGTGCTTTTAACTACGTGGCGTTAGCGACAGGTGTGCGCTGCATACGTTGGCGTTTACGACGTTTTGCCAGAAACGCGGCGCTGAAGCCATAAGCCTTCGGCGTTCGTTAAGTTCATTGGCGTTGACAACGTTTTAAACTCCGATCATTTTAAGGAAAAGGACTGCACATAACTGGCTCCCTGGGACAGTGGACGCCTGAATAGCGCTTAGTGGGGTGATGAGAGAAAGATATGGGCTGTATGCGTTAGCTATGACCGAATCCTTGACCTTCAGCCGCTCAGAAACGGCGCCGAAACTGATGAACGGGAGCTTCGAAAAGAAGGGAAATGAGTATAACCGGCCCCCTGGAACAGTTGGCACCTCAGTCGCTGCTTTGTGCAACGTGCGCTGCATACATTGGCATTGACAAGGTTGTGGCAGGAAGGCGGCACTGAAGCAATAGGCCATCGGGGTTCATTTTCTTATTGGCGTTGGCGTTTACAACGTTCCGTACTCTGGTGACTTTTGAGGAATGGAATGGATCATAACTGGCTGTCTGGGTCAATGGACGCCTCAATAGCGCTTTCAGGTACGTGGCAGTGCTGAGAGATAACTGTAGGCTCCATGCGTTAACGCTGAAGACGTTGTGGCAGACAGGTGGCACTGCAACAATTGGCCGCAGCGTTCATTGGGTGAGTAAACTCGCGATCAACTATTAACTGCCACCTGCCAGTGTGGCTGAGTGAGCGCGCTGTCTATCCAGTGTCCGAAACGCACTTTACTGACGCCAAAGCGCGTCTATAATAGTTGCCCGATGCGCCATAGCTTTTGCTCTCTAGCAAGATTCAACAATAGTTAAACCGCAGTTGATTTTCCCTCTGTTACGCACAGTAGTACGTCGTACGTATATACCACGTGTCCATAGCCTCGTGCATATAGAGGCGAAACGCATATGAAGCCAGTCTGCTGGGCGATACCAGTGCACGTCAAAGAACCTCGGGTGGTCGAAACTAATCCGCTATCCTTGACTGCTGCGAACATTTGACTACCTTTTTTTAGGCCTCCCGTATCTCCATGCCGCGCTTTTGAAGTATCGTTTATGGCAGGATTTTACCTCGCAAAGCGAATATTCCTATAAGGATCGCCGTATCTGAAGGGCTCTGGAAATTTCTATCGTCTGGGTTTATTAAGTGTGGAATGACATCGCGCGGTGCAAGGTCCTCTAGAATTTGTTGTCCATCGAAATTCGACCGCCGCTGCCGGGATCTTACCTGTGTCTTTCGGGACAGAAGCCCAGCGCCATAACGAATGAGGCAACCCGGCGGCTGAGCGCGCTCGATTACTGAGCCGGAGTTCCAGGGTTCGCGGCGGCTGCGTTTCGAAGGCGGCGGAATGCAAGAGGCGCTCATGTGCAGTGCGCTGTCAGTGCACGTTAAAGATCACAAGGTGGTCGACCGGACACCCGCCCACTACGGCACCCCTTTCTTCCTTACTCTCTCGCTCACCCGTTTATCCCTTTCCTTACGGCGTCACTGTGATGTCGACCGAGAAACGGTAGTTACTGCGCCGTTTCCTTTTCTAAAAAATAAAAAAAACCAAGCCAAAAAAAATAGCAAAGGTCTCGTGACTAATACCGAAGATATCGACGCCAGGGAGAGCACGAGACCAGTGGGCGGAGGGAAGGGAGAGCGCGTGCGTGCGCGTGAGTGCAACTGGTTACGTCGCCTTGCGCCGAGCATGACGGGTCTCCAGGGTCAGTGCAAGCGATGCGGAGTGGCGGTGTCCATGCCCAAGAAAGCTCCTCATGAGAAGGCTCAATAGGGGACTCCTTGAAGTTATCGTCGGCGCTCTGGAGGCCTTCTGGCATTTTCCTGGGAGAATTGCGACCGACAACTGGTTTCCACAGCGGCAGCCCCTCCGGGCGATCGACACGTCATAGCATTAGGTGAGGCCTTTGGTCCACTTATATAATTGCGAAGCGATGGCGTATCCGAGGGCACCGAGGGTATTTAGGTAATTTTTCTTATCCAGGCAATGTTTCTGACTGGAAGTCTAACAGGATTTGTCGGCCGGTAATGAGACTCCTATATAGGCATCTTTGTAGTAGTCGTAGCGTTCGACTTCGCTCGACAGTCAGCGTTCTGTGCTCTCCCATCGCAAATCTTAAGCGTTACATGCCGGCTTTGTTCCTCTATCTGCACTCGATGCTTTGTCAATGAATGAGAGGTACTGTACAGCCAGCCATTGCGTGCGTGAGCCGGGTCCCGATTTCTGGGTGATATGTCACTAGTACATGAGAGCCTAACTGCCGGCTTCTTCCAAGTTCTCGTGTGCTTAGAAACGTGTAGGGTCAATCACACTTAGAGGGAACACGGCTCCGCGTGGCTGCACACGCGCGGATCACCATTGTGACCAAGCTGGTCGCAAACCTGTGCAAAGGGGCAGATGACAAGAAGCACCACGTCGAGGTCTCTCTTTTTGTGCGCCACTGTGCATTGATTCATAAACGGGTGAGATGCAATGGCACTCCGCAGGTACGTGGCCACGCGGAGCCGCGTTCACTCTAAGTGTGATTGACGCTGTACGTTCAGAATGCGGCATCCTGGAAGATTAACCCTCGACGCACAGTCTACCTTGCAAAGGGCTTTTGAGCCCCGCTGGGGACTCGCTGGCTGAGGTAAACCCGCCGGAGTGGCTGTGTGTTTGCGTGTTCGACTGCTGAGCTGGACGACGCAGGTTCGGTCTTTACCACGGCGGCCGCGTTTCGATTCGGGCGGAGTGCTGAAGACGCCGTATGCTGTGGGCTGTCAGTGCTCGGTAAAGGAATGCACAAGAGGGGCACTTTTATTGCGTTTATAAAGCCGGAATTAATCTAGCGGCGCGTATTTCATTCTCTTCATTAGCTCCCCCGTTCCTCTGCCACACGCACATTGATCATAGCCAAAAGGCTGAGAACCGAGAAGCGTACCCCGCCGCGTTGGCGCGGTGGTTGCAGCGTTCGGCCGCTGGCCCGAAAGACGCGGGTTCGATCCCGGCCGTTGCGACTGAATTTCGATGGAGGCGAAATTCTAGAGGCCCGTGTACTGTGCTATATCAGTGCAGGTTAAATAACCCCAGTTGTTGGTCGAAATTTCCGTAGCCTTTCACTACGGCGTCCCTCATAGCCTGAGTCGCTTTGGGTCGTTAAACCCCAATAAACCAATAAACCAACCTTTGCCACAAGAATTAGTTCAGGTGTCTACCTTGAACGCGTTTATTTTTTGCGAACCGCTTGCTGTTATTATTATTCTGCAGGAACCTTTTTTTCTCGCTTGCTTGAATAGCATTGCAGCACGCGCTTTACACACCCGCGCATTTGATGGAGGCGAAATGAACGCCCGTGTGTCCCGGTAGTAATTAATCGTACCTCATAGTGCATGTGTCGCTACGGGACATTAAACCCGGCATTACAATTTTTTATCTGATTTAGCACGGCAGTCTGTTTCTTCCAGGGGCCTCCCAGAAATATGTGCGCATTTTTTCCACGAACGGGGACGCGTATAGGGAACCTGTGCTGTCCAGCTTGGGCTGCGGATAATCGGTGCCCAAGCAACTGACACTCACACACGCATGGCGACGTAATATTGACGACATTGAGCTGTGAGAGACGCGTGCCTCACTGATTGCTTCTTCGTTTGGGTGCTTCATCATTGAGTGCGGACGCTGGTATTAATCGGCGTCTGGCGTCGTAAAAGCGCTGCAGAGTGGTTTCTTTCATCTCAGGGCAGTTGTGTTACAACGCATATTAGCATAAAAATATCAGGACATTTTCATTAGCATAATCTCAGCGCGTTCTGTGGCTCCTAAAAGCAAAGAGGGCCGCCGTCTCGGGTGGGGTTTAGGTGCATAGAAGCTCCCACTACCACGAGTCAAATACAACTCTCGTTGTTTCTGCTTTCGAGTGCTTTAATATAAATTAAATCACAATTGAAGGGTCAAATTTTGTCAGTTGACTTTTTTGCTACATTACGGGTGTAGTGGTAAGAGGAGTTGCAACGAAATTATGAAAGCGGAAATAGGGGGCCACGGCAAATCCACGGCGAAGAATCCGTGACAGATCTTCAGTAATGTGTTCGTGCCAGAGTCAGGGGCGCGTCGCAGATGTTCTGTATATGGCGTTCCGGTACACAACCGTTCCAGCGGAATGGGCGCCAGCATAGGACGCTTCGCAGAAGAGCCGCTGTTTCTGCAGGATCCGTGCGGCACATTCCTGGAAGGATTACACCCACTTAGCCGTCATTTTCATCAGCAGCCTTAGCGCTGCTGCCAGCAGCCTTGATCCTCGCCTCTATGTGCGGCTGCATACAGCCACCGTTGCCTATCAGATGAGGCGCTGGGTTCTTCTGTTCCAAAACCCTTCTACGTCTTGCTGGCAGGAGCACTGCTGAAGCCATGCAGAATGACCGCAGCAGACACGAAGCGCCATCATGGATTACCAATATTCGGGCCTCTAACCCCTTTCTGTAAGCGCGTATCGCCGCCTGTGCTTCAGGAGACCATGACGACCGGCATTGTAAATTATAAAGTTAAGGCGCGTAGGAGTTGTCTTGAGTGTGAACGCATATAGTTTTTCGATTTTCATTTTTGCTTTCTTTTCTAATGACCACTAGCATGCAGTCGTAAGGCAACGCATACAATAGGTTGTTTTGTTCACCAATACGCAGCGCGATTTCATTGCCTATGAGTAGCGGCTCTCCTCACAGTCTGAAGGCCTTGGGTTCATTGCCCCGCACCTGCGCAAGATCGCTCTTCTTTGATACCGCGGTGACGACATCTGGGATTCTTCGGGCACTGCTGTTGGCCAACGCTGACGCCGGGTTTCGTTACCGATGAGGCGTATAATAATGCGTTCATATTAATAGAGTGACCGAAATTTAGACAACGGCAGTGTACAAATCAAACCCTCCGGACTTTCCTAAAGTGGACGAACGCAGGGACTTCACATTGCCAGTGAAGGGATACGCCTGCATCTGTCTCATGATCATTGCTGACCGCGATTTCTTTTTAACCTGCAGGCGGCTGGTCCCGTCTCTCGTCAGGCTCGTGCGATCCCAGCGTCGCTGAAGGATGCGGAGCAATCTGGAGGCTGAAGAACCGCACTGAGCGTCTGCAGCGCTTTCGCCGCGTGGGTGTCATCTGGGCGGACGCACCAGCCGGCGTCCTCGTCCCCCCAGCGGAGACAAGGTGCGGGAAAGGAACATGTATGCACTCCGTGAGGAACGAGACCGCGACCAGCTTATTAAGCTGAAGAAGATACACTAGCGCTGCACTGTGTGGGTGTGCTGCAGAAAAAAATTGAAGGATCCTTAAGCTCCGCCTTCGGGAGTGAAACGCGACAGCGCGTTGCAGCGCTTTTAGGGAGTCCACGTAACGGCATCGCCCGTTCGCCGCGACGCCTCGTTCTTTGGAAACAACTTTGAACGCAAGGCATTTTTTGAGGAAAGGAAATGGCGCAGTAATTTTCTCAGATCTCGGTGGACACCTGAAAGGCACCATAAGTTAAGGGACGAAGGTGAGAGTGAAAGCAGATAAAGAGGTGCCGTAATAATAAAAATTGGATTTGATTTTTTTTTATTTGAGCCGCCGCGGTGGCTCAGTGGTTATGGTGCTCGGCTGCTGACCCGAAAGACGTGGGTTCGATCCCGACCGCGGCGGCTGAATTTCTTTGGAGAAATTCTAGACGCCCGTGTACTGTGCGATGTCAGTGCACGTAAAAGAAAACCATCCAAGCAACCAAAAATTGGATTTGAGGAAAGGAAATGATGCAATCTCTCTATCATATCTCGGTCGATTCCCACACCTCCGATTATAGGTCGCCAGTTCGAATTCCTGGCGCAAGCTACGCTCAAACTTCGCTAGTAAGTTGATGCTCCACAAAACGCTGAATTGTGTGGCAACGTCCGGATCATTTTGCGGCAAACGGTTGGCATGATTTTTTTCCGACGCGCGGTGTGCACAATCGCAGCTACTACGACACCGACGGCTTTTTCACGGAGCGAGCTGTATACCCGATCACGTAATATGTATTCTAACCGATTACACTTGCGATTGGTGAGAAACTACTACGTCTTTTCCCTCCTTTTCTCTCCAAGTTTGCTTTTTCGACATCCAAGCATTTTACTGAACTTTTCACGTCCGGTTCTTCCAAGTCTTCTAATCAGTTGTGCCAGATTTTGGAGCCTATCGGATTTCTGCTTGCGCAGAAAATTTGAATATCTCTGAGGGAAACCTTGACTATGTGACATCACATGCTACAGACCCATCGAAACTCGCTGTTTTTCCCATTTTTTTTTTAAATTGGTACGCGCCACGGAGCAACTGCGTTGGATGAGGACGTAGCTGAAGACGCGCTAAGGGACATGGGATCCAGGACGGCGTACCCAGCCGACCACCACTAAATATTGTTGCGGATGGAATGGGTTTATTTGCACGTGAATCCTGGGTGGATTAGTGGAAACGGAGCAGGCATCCCAATACGCGCAACGTCACGCGGTCTACTTTCGCATTTTCTCACTGCGCGGCTGAAGTGTCCTCACTTGCAAAGTGAGCTAGGAATGCTTCTCTCCTTTCCTGAAAACCAAGCGAGTGTTTAGACCGCGAGTGAGATTCCTAATCTAGCCTTATTCGCAGTTGAACGCTCCGCTGGATTTAAGGGAAGGAAAAAAAATGGCTGAAGCTTAGCTTAGGTTAAGCCTAGTCAGATGCGAAGCATATTGTCGCCGAGTTGCATATCGAGCAGGCCGCTTGGCTAGACGTTCTTCACGCTCTTCATCAGTCTCTGTAGCCCGCCGCAACTTTTGCTTCTCATTGCAACGAGCAGCCCTGTCTGCAGGAGGCATCTCTATCCCGTGTACGCCTAGCAGAGGCAGGCGCACCCCCTTGTATACCGCCGCTCCAGCATCACGTGTTCACTACAGCGCACCTAGCGGCAGAAGCAGGAAACACATTGGTCGCGACGCCTCGCGCGACGGCGCGAGCTGGGGCCCCGTTTCTCCTATGTCGTTACGTCACGCATCACGTGGTCCTCCTTGCTCGCGACGCCTCGAGCGACGGCGCGAGCTAAGCCCCCGTTTCTCATCTGCTGTGACGTCACGCACCACGTGGTCATCCTTGGTCACGACGCCTCGCGCGACGGCGCGAGTTGGGCCCCCGTTTTTCATTTGCTGTGACGTCACGCATCACGTGGTATGACATGAGGTCACGAAAGGTCAATGGTAACGACACCGCCGCGCTCGAGGAGCTGGGTTGGGCTATTTTAGTATGCTTCGCATAAAAACTGGCTAATTTGCCTGTGCCTGTGGTCACCTCAACCGCGCCGGCTAAACGCTTGTTTCCAGCCAGTGCTCGTGCTTTTTTCTATCGGCGTGTTTGAGGTGTTCTACGTCAAAGTGGACCTGTTATGCGCCTCTCCCGCCCCCAATTCCAGCTGATAGTCTGGACCACTTTCTAGCAACGTGGTAAAAACTGCGAATAGGCCTGAACTGAGAACTAGGCTGTGTAATTGGCTTCAAGCAAGTGTGCCCGGGTCTGTGCCGCGAAGGATTGACAGGGGCAGACTATGTTGCAGATCAACGCTCTTAATCAGGCATGCGTCTCTGTTTGTTTGCCTGTGCCTGTGGTCACCTCAACCGCGCCGGCTAAACGCTTGTTTCCAGCCAGTGCTCGTGCTTTTTTCTATCGGCGTGTTTGAGTGTTCATCGTCAAAGTGGACCTGTTATGCGTCTCTCCCGCCCCCAATTCTAGCTGATAGTCTAGACCACTTTCTAGCAACGTGGTAAAAACTGCGAATAAGCCTGAACTGGGAACTAGGCTGTGTAATTCGCTTCAAGCAAGTGTGCCCGGGTCTGTGCCGCGAAGGATTGACAGGGGCAGACTATGTTGCAGATCAACGCTCTTAATCAGGCATGCGTCTCTGTTTGTGCATATTGCTTTCTAGCACCGCCCTGCACTCGAAGCGCAAGCAACGTTATTTCAGTCCCTGCCGTGGCAGCCGCGTTTCAGCCCCTTTTTTGTAGCCTGCGCTACATTGGCTACAGTCTCGCCGTTTCGCGTGCTCTCTCCGTAGACACGTACAAGCGCTAAAAACACGGACAGAGAAGAGACTTGGACAACACGAGCGCTCGTGTTGTCCAAGTCTCTTCTCTGTCCGTGTTTTTAGCGCTTGTACGTGTCTGCTATGAACCAACTAGCCCAAAGGTCTGTGCTCCTCTCTCCGTAGGCCATACTGCGCATGCGCGAGGAGCGAGTGACCTCACTACAGCTGGCGCGCCTCGCCGCGCGCTATCGCCGCTGTCGCTGCTGCCGCCGGCACAGAGCCACGTGACTTGACTGCTTTTTTTTTTCTCACTACGCAGTTCAGGTGTCCACCGACAAAGTGAGCCAGTACTGCGCCTTTCCTTCACTCAAATTTAGTGTAGGGTCTCGACAGCGGATAAGGTTAGACTGTGAACTGGACAGTCTTGCTCGCTTCGTGTAAGCGGGTCCTCAAGTCCGTGAAATCTGTGGGAAACGTGGTCGAACTGGTACCGCATTCACGTGAGCGTAGGGGCTCCAAAACAGCCGGCCTCGTGTGAAACGTCAGGATGAGCCTGTAGCTCCGGACCTCTCGGCCGATAATGCCAGTAAGCTTTCACTAACTAATGTGGTGAGCCGATAAGTCCCACTTATTTGTTATTCCTCTACCAAGCTAATTGGAATAGCTTGTCTTTTTAGAGCGCTGGTTCAAAGGCCAGCTCCAACGCAATTTTGCTTTTCCTAGGATGCCTCTTCGCGTAGAGGGTTGTACAGGCTTTGTCAAAAGTAACCAGGCCGCATGGTTTGCTTCTACCTCGTACAGTGGAGCCCTTACAGCTTCCCTGAAGCTGAAATGGTCGTTAAAACTAAGGACTGTGACTCTTCTTACCTCCCAACTAGTTTTGATCTTTAGGAAAGCCACAAGGGCTCCACTATACAAGCTAGAAGCAAACCTTGCAGCCTGGGTACTTTTGACAAAGACGGTACGTCCAAAAACTAGCAGTGACAATGTTCTGCGGTTCTTAGAGAACCATTTCTGCTGTTAGAAGTGTTTGAAAAGCGTCTGTAGTAGACGAAGCGAGCACCTGGTGGCTTATTGATCAGTTAGGAAATTCACCGCTTACCGGACATCAAGAAGGTATTTGACCAAGAAATTTCGTCAAGCCTGACCCCCTGAGAGTGAACAGTATGCGGATTGCGTGCATTCAAAGCCTGGTGGCTTAAATGGTGCTCGGAAATCCTACTGTGGTACTGTGCGGAAGTATTTAGAAAGTTTAGGCATGGATATCTTGCCTAAATGCTGCACACACATCGTGGGCACGAACGCATATTGCGTACACGAAAGATCCCGCCGCGTGCGTTTACGCAGTGCGACAAAGAGGGAACGTTTGGCATTTGCCGATAAACTTCCCCATGGCACTCTGGTGGGTTCCTTAAGAGAAACGGAAAGTCCGCATCGTCTGTCGCGGACTTGCAGCGCTACGTCTCCGCTGTGGCATAGCAGCAGACGCCCTGAAGCAAATGGTGGTCCCTCGTCGCGTGTGTTGGTTCGAAGCGCTTTAAATTCTTGCGATCGGCGTTCGTGTCGCTAACGACACACGCTTGGAAGGCGTGCCCGCTGACTGCTGTTTCTGGAGGCAATGAAACGCCACAACTAGGGGAGCGACCAACACCTTCTTGTGGCAAGTGGTCCGATTTTATGCTATGCGCAACGCATGATAATGGCGGCCTTTTTATGAGTTTCGGTTTTAAAAATTTTTCCGAGCGTCCCCTAAAGTACTCGCTTATCTCACAAATGCTATCTTCCGTTTTTACAGTTCTCGGGCTACGCATAGTAGTGGCGGGTGTTAACGCCATGCGAAGCGCTTGTACACAGCTGGTGGGAGCCGGGGTAGCAGCTACAGGAGGTAGAGCGCGAGCAGCACAGCAGGGGTACCCAGCGGGTACACAGCGTAAAAAAACACAGTACTGAAATATCGTTACAACGCAGCGTTCGCTTGGTACGGGGGGACAAACACCCTTCGAAGGAGTTCGCCAACTCCTTAAGAGAGCCAGTGAACACCCTTATGGTGTGAGTGTGTTAATGGACACCATAAGGGCGTTTATGAATACCCTAAAGAATGTTAGCCCTGAAACACTCTAACACATTTGTTACACTTTTATGCTTCGAAATTCTCGTGTTTTTCGCTGGACGCCAACGGCATATCCACTGCTCGCCCCAGTCGATACTACAATACTGGGTGCTAAATCAATGGCATAGCATTATCGACCGGGCAGCGTGCGGTGACGCCGCCGCAAGAGTGCAGATGATCACTCTTTTGAAGCGAAAAGCCTCAAGTGGGCCACCCATGGGCGCCGCCGCATCCACCTTGGCCGCCGCGGCGCGCCCTTCCTCCTCCTCGCCACCCCTTCAGTTCTCCTCCTCGCCACCGGTTTACCTTTCGCCGCTGCCGCGCGGCCTCCGCCGCAGTCCTAAGTAGTCCGAAGAGAAGGTTCTTTCGCAAGGCGTTGCGATAACGCGTGAGCGGCGGGGGCGGCCGTAGAAGAGGCGCTGACATTCGCCATGGAAGGGGGAAAAGACCCAGAAGAGGTAGCGAGAGAGTTCTCTCACAAGCAGCGAGCATATGAAAAGTGCAAGGCTAGACAAGCGGCTGAAACACCAGAAGCTCGAGAGGCATGCCTTGCTAAACGGCGGCAAAACGACGCTGAATTGCGGCGTTTGGCTGCGTCAACTGAGAGTGTCCAGGTGAACGAAGACTGTATTTCGGGAGACATCGAGCGGTTTCGAAGAAAGAATGAAAACGCCAGAGCTAAACGAGCAGCTGTTTCACCTTTCGCCGCAGCCGTGCGCAGTGCTGATTTGAAAGCCGGAGTATATAAGGCGCACTTGCCCATACAACAGGCGCAGACACTTGCCATGGAAGGAGAAGCAACAGTCGGAGGGCGCAGAAACACCGATCCAGAAGTGGTAGCTTAGGAGTTGACTGAAAAGCAGCGAGAGCTTTTCGCTTTGAGATATCCAGGCTTAACCTTAGCTAAGCCACAGCCAATTTTTTTTCAGGAGGCACTGGCCGAAGTCAAAAGTAACATCCGTACAAACCTTCGAAGTGCTGGCGGTCGAGGTTCAAGCCGACCACGAAATATGGTCCTCAAGAAGCAAAAGACATTGCAAGCAAAAGATTTGCGTAAAAACGCTAGAATCCTCACATTTTCGCACGGGAGGCTGGAACCTCCCGTGAGAGACACACAAATGAAATTTTGCGATTTTTACAAAACCCTGAAACAAAAGATCAGTAACCGGAGAAATAAAATCACTCGGAAACAGCTAGCAGTTATCATCCGTGTTGCAGCAAACATGTAACCTTTCGCAAACATGTATTTCTTTTGAACAAACAGTTCTTCGTTGCCTTAGAGTTATTGCACACACTTCTTGATGCATTAAATTGCAAATATTTCCCATTCATGCATTGTTCGTGCCATTTCCTCGCAAATACGACGTCTAAATAGCACGTTTTGAAGTCTCATGCTAAATACAGCAAAACATTGCATACCATACTGTACAATGCTATTCCATTTTTGAAACGTCGTCTTGAGGATGCTTGATAAATTAAGCTTTGTGTAGGCACCCTTAGTGGGCTAGTTTTCGAACAATGGCTCCGGTAACGTGCATATCAGTGCGGGCACGGATGTGTGAACACAAAATATAATGTTCTGCGAAAGGTAACTCTTCTTTCAATGCTTCGGAATTTTGTCAAGCACTCCAAAATTAGAAAATCACAGCCGCAGAATTATTTTGTCACCTTTGGCTTCGCACGAAGACATTCACCGCTGGAGCGTGGGTGAAAAGAAACCGGCTGAATTTTTTGCTGAAGAATACTCACTGATCACACAACCAGAATGAAATATAGAGTGAGATATGAGTCAGTGCGTGGTTTGTGCTTTTTTTGTGTGTGTGCATATTTGTACAGATTTAGTGCTAGTTAGTAACTTCCAGCGTACATTGAGGAGCTCAGAGAAGATTTCCCCATGCGAAAAGCGACTTTAATTCGACATGGTCAGTCTTGAGTAAGCTTGCATAAGCGCTTGTACGTCACTTATATGCAAAATCGTCTTTTCTCCTTCCACAGCACAGGCTCTCCTTGTGATGTGGTACTTCTCTGAGGACCCTCAGGCTACCGGACGAGTGGTGTCCAGCGGTGCCTCTGGCTGAAATGCAAGGGTGAGCTCGCAGCTATAGGAGGTGTTCACATGACGTCATCGGCAAGGGGCGCTCGCGGCCGGCGCGGCATTCGCCATGTTGGTGGTCGCGCGCGCGGCCGCCGCAGCCAGCCGCAGCGTTAAATAGCCGGTGATGTGTGAGATGTGAGTGTATTTCGCGTCTCGCCATAGATAATTACTGTCCGGCCTGTAACACCGCGTTACTGAGAGGGTGTTCCGGGAACTGCGCAAAGCAGAAAAGAGCGGCCACGCTCAAAAGGTTCCACTTTGTGAAAAGGTCAGCGCGTAAGAAAGCGGAGGCGCCGGCGCAGTGTGAGACGTACAGGACTGCTGCCGCGCGTTGAATTCACCGGTATCGAGGCCCACCTTGTGCACGGCTTATGTTTGCTGGCAGGCCAAGGAATTAAAGGATATAAACCTATGAGAGGGTGCAATTACTTGACAAGCGGGTGAGTCCAAGAGCCGTGCTGAGGGTGCTGACGTCCGCGGTGCCGACGGCCGAAGTGCCGTTTTTGAAGAGGTGAGTAATTCGAAGGGTCTGTTCACTTAGCTGTAGCTTAACCTGTCATCTCTATCTGCTGAAAGTGACGTGTTACTACTGAATCTAGCGGAATGGCTGCACACTGCGTTGCTGCGAAAGCGCTAGACGTCTCGTGCATACGAAGCAGCGCTACGTAGCTACAATCAAAACTGCAAAACATTCTCGCTTTGTCTGCCGTTCGTGCTGCGAGCGCTTGGCAGTATTTATTTCACCGTTCTGTCGTGTAAATAAGGCAGCTATGACGCTTTGCCTTTCTGCTGAAAGACCGTCTGAGAAGCGTCAGCAGTTCGCGGACCACAGGCGCTTGAATTATCAATTTCTGCGGCGGCAGTTTTGGAATTTTGGTAATTAATCGTGCTGTTTATCCGCGATGTGCCCTGCATGACTAGCTGACAGTTATCAACTGATATTAAAAGCTGCAAGTCGTGTACATTTTTGCGTGCAGCGCTGCCAGCCAGTTTTGCTGCCGAGTTGAGGCAGCTCGGATATATGACGGCGCAGAAGAATTCTGCTGCCAACTTCATGCACAATACGCGCTCAAGAAAGATAAGTGGTCGCTGACGTATTCAACAACGTACTAATATGTTACGGATCCCTAACAGTTCAGGCCGGGTACTTCACGGCGCACCGTGACACTGCGCGAGCTGGCCTGAAACGACCGCAAACATGGCGCGCTTGCCGCGACGACGCCCGCGCCGTCTGGTTGCGCGGCCTCAGTGAATACCTCCTATATCCTCAAATAAGTATCCAGGCCACATCAGTGAAACTTGCCGCTAAACTAGCATAACAGCTTGGCGCAGTGGCACGTCGGTTGCCATGCACAACGTGTTGCGCAAATAAACGCACGCCCCAGACATTCTAGCTACACGGGCACATTGAGCGCAAATTTCGCACAGAAATGGCATTTGAGCGGCAAAATTATTTTATACCACGTTTTTGGGGGTTACTTACCTGATTCCATCAGAAGTCACATATTCACATCGTCTGCGGGGACGCCGAAGGAAATTAAACCGCTCTTTCAGCGATCGCACCAGTGGCGCCATCTTTTTTTTCGGCCTTGGAGATTCGATTAGGGAGGGGAGTCGGGTTGTTTTGCAAAAGGTTTGAAGACGCTTTTTCATCTGCTTTATCGATGACCACAATAAACGTAGTTTGGCCAAAACTTCACTGTATTTCAAGTCTTCGGTGGAGTCTTCGAGCAATATGCGAGGTGAACAAACGAGATGGCCCCACCGGTGCGATCGCTGACAGAACGGCTTGATTTCCTTCGTCGTCGCTCTTGCACAATGGTGTCGACCGGCGCATGCACTCCACATGAGGATGAACCTGGAGCCTCTCGGGCCCAGGTGCGCATGCGTGTCACGGCCGCTGACAGGTGCGAGTGGTGGCAGTGTGGGCTGTGCTAAGGCTATCCGCTGTATGCGTTTTCTCTTTTCTTCCTGAAGCAGCAAGGACTGACTGCGAGGCAGGCCAAAAACCGAAGGAGCCTGAGCCACGTGATGAGTCACTCGTCGTGTGGGTGTCTGCGACGTCCTCAACGCCAGCATGCTCCTCGTCCCGACCGCCTGGATGGGGCAGGAGACGGCGAAGCGCTGCCGCAGGTAAGGGAGAATGCTAATTCAGTTTCAGTTTCAGTTTATTTCCAGAAAACAAAATTCTGGTGGGACACCTGGGCTAAAAGCTGCTTTTGTCAGCTTGACGAGGCCCAGGGCCCAGCATACAAGGCAGGGCAAGTCATACAGAGATTGAAAAACAGCAAAATAAAGGAACAGAAAAATATCAATACTTAAACACACAGCACAGAAAGACGTGTAAAATGCGGTAACAAGTAGAAACGTGTGTACAGTTTTGAAGTAATGTAAAAACTCGAAAAAACATACATATGAATGATTTCAACACATTCAAAATCAAAATAAATAACATCAGTCGAACACAAGAGAGAAAAACAGAGCACAAGAAAATAACAAACAGTTATATAATGTGGTTACAATGATTGTATGATGTGAAACAAAAATATAAAGAAAGATATTTGGGACAATGGAAAACAGTTATTCACCAGAACATCTATACGGATAAAAAGTACTGTCGCAACTGGTTAAGGCTGGGTTTGGTAAATTGCGAGTGTTTATTTAAAATTAACGGGAGGTTGTGCTTAACGGACTGTAGTTTGTAATTGGTGCGGAAACGGGGAATTTGCCACAAATCAGTGCTACGTGTAAATGCATTATTGCTGTTATGTTGAAGGGATGCGATTGTAGAAATAAATTGTCTGAAAGGGCGTGATGAAACATAAAATGAGCGCAACATGCGAAATTCATACATATTTTGTATCGGGATGATATTGTACTGACGGAAATACTGTTGAGTAGAAGATAAGCAGTCAATGTTAGCTATGTTGCGCACAATCTTTTTTTGTAACATGTGGATCTTTTTAATGTTCCCTTTAGTAGTTGTTAGCCATACTAAATTGCAATAATTAATATATGACGAGAACAAGGCGTGGTATATTTGAAGTTTAATATGAGTTTAATATGAAGTTTAATATTGACCTTCGCATTCCATCAGAATCGCTGGTTCCTGACCATGCGTACAAACCCTTAGCAAGCAGATCACTATGAACGGCCTGTGACGAAATGTGGTCGTAAAAGTCGAAAAATTACTCTAATGCACTTGTCTGCTTAACAGTGGAAATGTGAATGCCTTGACCTTTCCTCTCTTCCTCCCTCCAGATGTGGATGCGATGTCGGCCGAGGCGGTGCAATTTTTATTGAGGCCAAATTCTAGAGGCCTGCACACTGTGCGATGTCAGTGCACGTTAAAGAACACCAGGTGGTCGAAATTTCCGGTGCCCTTCACTACGGCGTTCCTAATAGCCTTAGTCACTTTGAGACGTTAAACCCCCATAAACATTTTGAATTGGCAGGCGCCATTGGATGAGGGCAATGCTGAAGATGTGCGAAGGGCCAGGAGATCCAGGACGGCACGCTCAGCCGATCTCCACCGAACATTGTTGTGGATGGAATTGGCTTATTTACAGATGAATTCTCGGGCCGACTACGGGGAACGGAGTAGGCAGCCAAGCGAACGTCCGTCGCGCGTCTTCTGCCTTGTTCTCCGTCAACGCAGTTTCTGCGTGGCGCAACAAAGTGCTCAATGTATGTAATGAGTTAGAAAAGTAGTCTGAAAATCTACCGTGGCCCTTTAAGCAAGTCCGCACCTTTTGACTATCATCTCATTCTTATGTATGTTGCTCAAGCCAGCATCATCGCTTCGGCGGTCGCGGTTTTGCGCCACACTCCTGTTTCCGTCGTTCCTCCTCTCTCCTATCTAAACGTGGCAGCGATCGTGACTTAGCTCGGGTGTTAAGTCTTCATTCCCTAAATTCTGCGTCATCTTATAACGTCTTCTCTCACGCCGGAGGCTCCGGTTCGATTTCCACCTAGACGACAATTTTCTTGCATTTTGATTCTGTCTCGATCATTACGTATATTGACTGATGACCTCAGATGCCTGGTGAGGTCACAGGGAAAAGTTCCGGTGACCCAATCTGCGGACACCTCCGGCGTCAGCATAGCCATCCAATCCTTTCGCATTAATGAGGTTCTTACTCTAGCCTTATTCGCGCAATGCAGAAAGTTGGGCGAGTTGGTAATACATGTTGAACTTAGAAAAGCGCAATAAAAAGACAGGGACAAGAAGATGAAGAAGCACGCAGGACAAACGCTTGTCCTGCGTGCTTGTCCTGCACGCAGGACACAAGCGTTTGTCCTGCGTGCTTCTTCTTCTTCTTGTCCCTGTCTTTTTATTGCGCTTTTCTAAGTTCAACCTTATTCGCGATCTCGGCGCTCCACTCTATTTGAGGAAAAGAAGCACAACTGGCTGACTTTAACTCTGCGCGCCCTGAGAGAAACACGAACACAGACTAAACCCTTCTTTCAAGCTAGCGTTCATTCTTTTATGCGAAGCATATTACTATAATACACTACAGCTCGTCGAGCGCGGCGGTGGAGCTACCATTGACCTTTAGCATGACCACGTGACACCATTTGACCACTTGACAGCATGACGTCACAGCAGTGGAGAGATGGGCTGCCGGCTCGCGCGGTCGGCCGCGGCAGTGGAGGATCCACATCAGAGGCGCGGCAGCTGACCACGTGACAACATGACGTCACAGCAGAGGAGAGATGGGCTGCCGGCTCGCGCGGTCGGCCGCGGCGGTGGAGGCTCCACATCAGAGGCGCTGCAGCTGACCACGTGACGCTACAGGAGCGGTATAAAGCTGAGCTTGCCTCGCTCTCCGGGCACTTACGAGGCGGCCAGGTGTTGGGATGCCGCCTAGAAGCAGGGCTGATTTGAACGAGAAGCGAAAGCTTCAGCGTGCCACAGAGACCGATGAAGAGTGGGATGAACGTCAACCAAGGAAAGCCATGTAATACCAAGCCTAGCCATCAATATGCTTCGCATCTGACTAGGCTTAACCTTAGCTAAGCCTCAGCCATTTTTTTTGTCACGGCGCGTTTGAGCTTCCCCAAAATCTTCTTCCCGTCCTTGCACAGCACGGGCTCTCCTTGTGATGTGGTACCTCTCTGAGGACCCTCAGGCTACCGGACGCGTGGTGTCCAGCGGTGCATCTGGCTGAAACGGAAGGATTCTCCCCGCTCAAGCTTCTCACGCTGATCTCCCTTGCCCCCTGCAGGAAGTCTGGGCGTCTGCACGGCAAGTTCTCTCTCATTGACCTGGCGGGGAACGAGCGGGGTGCCGACGCGTCGAGCGCCAACCTTCAGACCCGTATGAAGGGCGCCGAGATCAACAAGAGTCTGCTAGCCCTCAAGGTATGCCGACCTAGCAATGTGGTCAAGGCTGCGAAATGAGGGACGCCGTACTGGAGAGCTCCGGAAATTTCGACCATCTGGGCTTCTTTAACATCCACTGACATCGTACAGTACACGGGCCTCTGGAATTTCCCCTCCATCGAAATTCGACCGCCGCGGGTGGCATCGCACCCGCGTCTTTCGCGTCAGCAGCGGAGTGCCATAGCCACTGAGCCACCGCGGCGGCCGCAGTAGATACGAGTGCATAGGATGTTAAATTAATGGCATGGTATTGTGGATTGGACAGCGTGCGGTGACTCCACCGCAGGAGTGCAGATAATCGCTCTGTTTTAAGAAGGCACTGGACGAAGCCAAACCTTACGCCCGTACGAACCTCCAAAGCGCTGGCGGTCGAGCTCAAAACCCACCATGAAATTATCCTCAAGTAAAAGGCAATGCAAGCAAAAGGTTCGCATGAAAGACACTAGGTTCCCAATGTTCTCCGCCGCGAGGCTGAAACCCCCGTATGAGAGACAGAAGTCAAAATTGTGGTTTATACAAAACCCTGAGTCACAAGATAAGCAGAGAAAGTGCCGGGGAAATAAGCTAGCGATCATCCGCGCTACCGCAATCGTGTAATCTTCCATATATTTCCATCTAACGAGCAATCATTCTTTGACTTAGGGTTATTGCACACTGTTCCTGTTGTACTAAAGTGCAAACATTTCTGTCCATCCATTGTTCGAGCGATTGCCTCCCAAGTGCGCTTTAAAGTTTTGAAGACGCATGCTATAAACAGTATCAGCAAAGCATAACAAACCATATCATGCTCTAGCATTTTTCACACGATGTCTAGAGGATGCTTGATGAATTAAGCTTAGTGAAAATGCCCTTAGTTGTCTTGTTTTCGAGCAATGGCCTCCTGTAACGGGCCTAACAGCGTGGGCAAGGCAGTCGAACACAAAATATAATGTTCTGCGAAAGGTCACTCTTCATTGAATGCTTGCCAGTTTTGACACACAGCCCAAAATGCTCCAGAATTAGAAAATCACAGCCACAGAATTATTTAGTCACCTTTGGCTTTGCACGCAGACATTCACCACTGGATCGTGGGTGAAAAGAAACCGGCTGAAGTTGTTGCTGAAGAATACTCACTGATCACACAACCAGAACGAAGTATAAAGCTCAGTGAGATATGAGTTAGTATGTGATCTGTTTTTTTTTTGTGCGTGTGCATATTTGTACGGAATTAGCGGTAGTTGGTTCCTTCCAGTGTACACTTTGGAGTGCAGAGTCAAGGTTTGCTCAAGGAAAAAGTAGGAAAAGTGATCTTAATTAGACATGGACAGTGATCAATAAGCTTGCATACGAGCAAAATCTTCTTCCGCTTTGCAGAGCACGAGCTCTTCTTCTGACGTAGTACTTCCGAGGACCCTCAGGCTACCGGCCGAGTGGTGTCCAGCGGTGCCTCCTGGCTGAAATGCAAAGGTAAGCTCGCAGCTACATTCTCAAATAAGTATCCAGGCTACTTCAGGGAAACTTACCCCTAATATAGCATACCAGCTTGGGGCAGTGGCACGTTGGTGGCCATATACGTGCGGTAAGTCGTATCCAGGCCAAGGTAGTGCGATCAAATACCGGACTCGGCGGCTGCATTTGGATGGCGCAGAAATGCAAAAGCGCCCATGAGCTCCGCTATATGTTACGGGCGCCGTAACCACTGAGCCACCGCGGCGTGGCAGGACGCTGCTGAGTACACTCAGCATTTTGTGTGCAGTAAAATTTGTTCATAGTGCTTACATTATACTGGTACTATAATTTGGAGAACGCCCTTTATTTGGTCTTCATAGTAATATTTGGCCATTGTGTCTAGAATACATTGCCACTATAATTTGGCTACTAAGATGTGTTGCCATAAAGGCTGCCACAGCTGTTCCAAGAATGTGGAGCTCTCGATGTAGAGTCGGCATATCTACTATACGCAGGAGTGCACTGGCTTCAGGACCTCTACCCCGCCTGCTGTCTAGATCCCGTTCAACACTACTTCTGACTATGATCCTCAGTGGAACATGGATGACGAGAAGCCCATGTGGGTGAAATTAATACGGAGTCTCTAATTGTCGACATGCAGTCTCATGGCCTTTAATCTCGCACAACATATAACATGCAAATAGACTTTACAGAGTTTCACATTATTGTTGCTGGCAGGGTGCGACGTCGGTGGGCACCTGGTTTTCCCTCCAACGGGATTTCTATGCTATCGCATAATAAAAGCATAGAATGTGCGATGCCTAGCAACATGTTTCCAGTCACTGCCTTTTTTCTGTCTAAACAGGAGAAGAAAGATGACGAAACTCGGAAGACATACTAATGCAACGAAATAAACAATGGAACCAAGAAAGCACAGGCTTTGTCACAAATTTATAGCGTAGGGGTTTGCCTTCTAAGCTGTGTAGTGGAGCTCCTGTAGAATTCGTGGGATTCATACCCATCGTTGTGACGAGCCCAGAAATCTCCTCACCTTCAGCCGTGTTGCAACGCTGGGGATGCCATACGAGCCACACGGTGCAGCTCGTAAGCAAGCTTTTGATAAAAGTAGTATGTATTTTGCTGGGTGGTAGCAAGGTTTCAAAATGCAGGACGTTGACCGTGGCAAGATAGGGACACTGTCACACCTGTTCTGTGTCAAACTGCAGGGTGCCTGCTACTGTCTCTCGTCAGGCTCGCACATTCCTCGCCGCAGAAGTACGCGGCGACTCACAAAACTGAAGAAACCCAGCTGAGCGCCGGGGATGCATTCGTTGCGTGGGTGTCAGCCACGACTCCGACGAGCCCACCTGCGTCGCCCTGACAGCGTGGGTCGCGCGGGGAAGAGGAAGCCATTCCTTGCAAGTAGGACTGCCACCTTTGTTGCGCACGTGACCTACCCACGCTCTTCGAAGCTTCCACTTTCTCCCTTCACTGTTGTAGGGTGCAGCTCTTTGGCGCCCGTTTCTGCGTTTCGCGGCGACCCAGTCGCTGTTGTTTCTCGTAACCAGCAGTGGACACCTCAGTGCCGTTTTAAGCTCCAGTGGAGCGGGAGCTTAGAAAGCAGACGGAAGGCGCATAACTGCCCTCTTGGAACAGTGGACACAATCATCCCTAAAGCTGTGTGGTGGTAGTGACAGATGTGCGCTCCATGCGTTGGCATTGACAACGTTGTGCCAGAAACGCGACGTTGAAACCATAGGCCGTCGGCGTTCATTGGCTTTGGCGGTGACGTTTTACAATCCGATCATTTTAAAAGGAAGTGAGCATAACTGGCTCCTTGGGTATGTGGACGACTGAATAACGCCTAAAGGTCCTTGTGGTGATGAGCAAGAGATGTGGGCTCCATGCGTAATTAGCACTGACAACAGTTAGCGAACTCTCGTGATCAACCATCGATTGCTACCTGCCAGGGTGGCAAGGTGGGTGGGGACTTTTATGTCGACATAAAGACAAACAGGAATTAATTGCCACTTATGCGGGTGAACATTCCGTTAATCTCGCTCGGAACGCCTCCCACGGCTGTGGTCGCGAAATACTTGCATAGACCTCGTCTTTGAGAACCAGGGATTGGTGCAGCAAGTTGAGCATATATCCATTTCTGCGACCACATAGCTTCCTTCATGACAATCAAGAACGGTTGGTCTCTTGAGGAAGGAATATGTATGAAAAGTAACAACTTACCTGTAATTCTACATGCATGTCTTCCTTGAATTCTTTGCCCCAATCGAAAAGCTGAAACAGCTGATCAGCTGGGCTCAAATTTCGCATTCGGAAGTAACGTAATCGTCGGCAATTTTTTCTTGTGCTGATCACCTCTGCCCGCTGACAGTCGAAGAATCATAATTCCTTTTCCGGCATATCAGCTGGCAGAAGGCGATTGCTGATTGCAATAAATTAGATTTTTGTGTCGCCGCCGCGGTGGCTCAGTGGTTATGGTGCTCGGCTGCTGACTCGAAAGACGCGGGTTTGATCCCGGTAGCGGCGGTTGAATTTCATTGGAGGAGAAATTCTAGAGGCCCGTGTACTGTGCGATGTCAGTGCACGTTAAAGAACCCCAGGTGGTCGAAATTTCCGGAGCCCTTCACTACGGCGTCTCTGATAGCCTTAGTCGCTTTGGGACGTTAAACCCCATAAACCAAACCAAACCAGATTTTTGTGTCGTCAAAAACGGTGTCAAATGTCACCGCAAAAAACCAGCTGTGGTATCCTTGTTGATGTGAGCGAGAACAAACTGACCAGTCTGTATCTGAATGGAACCCAGCTATTTGCAAAATACGGATCATAAAGTCTTTCCTTTCGGCAATACTTTTGTAAAAGAGCTTATGGGCCTTTGTCCTGCAGTGGGCGTAGTCAGCATGATGATGTCCCTTGGAAGCACCATGCGGCTTCAGGTAGTTTATTCTTGTGCAGATGGTGTGGCGCTGAATGGCTCGTGTACAACCCCTTCGTCGCGTGCGCGGAGGCCTTCCTCGCCGTCTCAAAGCATCAGCTACTCCTGCTCTTCCGGTAAGCGGCAGTTGGTGTGAGAGAAGTTGCGGGTTGCTGGATTCGTTCATGCGTGCATGAAGGAAGTTTCGTTTTCTGCTACGATTGGTATGCGGCGCGATGCACCACCCTTTTGGCCATATTGTTCTGTTGCCAATTGCTGTTTCTTTTAAGTTCCATCCTACTATGTAATCGCAGTTGCTAGCAGGATGTTAATCACTCTGTTCGCGTCCTTTTTCTCTTGAAACAGCAAAACAGCAAGAACAGGCAGCGAGGGAGGCCCCGGTGCTAGGACGGCACAGCACACAGAGTGGCCTCAGCGTATGAAATGTGTTCGTCGCGTGGGTGTGAACCGCGACGCAAGCATCCCCATATAGGGGATGACGATAAGGGCAGGAAGCTGATCTCGGTGAGAAGAACCTTTAGGGGACACCTAAGTTCGGCCTTAAGGGTATGATTAGGACATATCACTTAGCAGACACGGACGCTGTTCTTTCTTTTAACCGTCACACAACAGTTAACCTACCTATAAAGTGTAATGCGTCGCCTTTATAGATATGTTCATCTCTACCGCCTGGAATGCTGTACGACGAAAAATGGCTCACAATTTTGGTGCAAATCTTGACGGGATTACTGCCGCCACAATCAGGTCACCTAGTATATGGCTTATGGGGGCTTAACGTCCACAGCGACTCAGGCTATGACTCAGTCTATGAGGGATCGTCCCAAGCGGCTCGGGCTATGAGGGACGCCACACCGGAGTCCTCCACTGAGCAACTCGGGCTATGACGCACGATGTGCCGATGTGCACTTCGGTTTCCCTCTCAGCCTGAGTCACTTTCGGACGTCAAACCCCCATAAGCCATAAACTAGCTGACCTCATTGTGGCGGCAGTAATCCCGTCAACATTTGCACCAAAATTAGGAGCCACTGTTCATCCTGCAGCGTTCCAGATGGTGTCATACAATTTTTCTGTGCACGTAGCCCACGTGTTTTAGTTGGAGGCTAGGTTGCGACAGTGCTTCAAACAAGCCCTCCCAGACTACCTGTTCCCTTAAGGCGCGGTTCAGGTAATCACCTAGATGTCGAGATGTGTGATAATTACGCCAGTTCCTTCCCTCGAAAAGCAGTTTTCGTATTGAAATAGTGACGCAACCATCAAACGCACACCGTTGTGAGTGGTAGCGTAGGGCTTCCCTTTTCCATATAGCATCCGTTTTTTAGTCAGTTTGGAGGCTAGTTCGCGACAGGTATACGAACAGTGTGTCGGAGTGTTTCACTTCCACCTTTGGGGATTCAGCGTTTGTGCAATCGGCGTTCGGAGACGCGTATTCGTTTCATTTTTCGGTGCACAACCTGCGTCGAGGTCGAACGCGTTTGTTCGCGACTCACTACCTGCTTAACCAAAATAGGAAGGAGCGCGCTGAGGAGCGCACGTATAGTAAACTGCATCCTCGAAAATTGCGTCAAGCCACTTCTGACCATCCGGCAGACCGCTTGCTTGTGTAGCTTTCGCTACGTGAAACTGGGTTCGGCAGAGTTGAACCGCTGCCTAACTTTTAGTATCCGATTGTAATCCGCATGCAATTTCGAGACTGTTCTCATGGGAAAAAGCATTAAAAATCAGCCAATTACGGTACGTGATTAGTACCTATGTCATTACATACTGAGATCTACCGTTTCCTGAAACAAAAAGTTGTTTGAAACAGACATTGATGATGAGTACCCAGTACATACCTGCTAATTTTTTTTCAACGTTTACAGATTTCTTTTTAAACTGATACACATCAGTGGGGTCTGTGCAGGTGCATTGTACAGCAGGGCAGGCATTACATGCGTCAAGATTATATTACGAAATTAAAGGATGTCTGCATCGAAGATGAGCCGTTTTTAATATTTTTTTCTTGATTGGAAATGATGGCTTCGAGATATATATACGTATTTGAAAGCTCATTGAGTCGTCTTTCTCGCGTTCCACATTTATATAATGATGTGACCTGAGCTTATAATGCAACAACGACACATTTATTTAATGATGGACTTGAATTTATAATGCAACAAATAGACACGGTATTTACGTATTTTCTGACGCAAATGCAGTTAACGTGATATCGGCGACGGTACTATGCGCACGGACGATTTATAAATATGCAACGCGGAAGGCTAACTCATCAAGCTTTGAATACATAATTTCGAAGTTCAACATTTCGAACCCCATTGGCCTCTAAAGAAAATGAAAGAACTGTGCTCACCATTGCGATATAATCTTACAGTTTATTAGTTTTCTACTTAATCATTTATTCATTGGGCTGTGTCACCCTCTGTTTCCGCCTTGTTGCTGTACAATCCAGCTGCACAGACGACACCGAAGGATCGCTCACAGTGTTTAAAAGAATAATCTGTAAACGTTAAAAGAAAATCACTCTGTATAGTATATTAGCTTGTGTACGATGTAGTCTGCAAATTTCTTTTCACACGTTTGCAGAGTCGGCGCTATCCTCTGAACGTGGTACCCTCAGTTCGACAAATGGTTCCCGGCGGTGCCTTCCGCTGAAATGCAAAGGTGAGTTTGCAGCTACTTCTGCAATGCACCATTGTAGGTTAGTAGACTGTTAGCAGCCACTCATCTAACGCTGGGCATGCTTTCACGTATGTGCCACATTCAGTGTTGTACATCATATGATTTGTTCGTGCACTCTAAGCAGGAGTACGCCTGTATGGGAGTTAAGCTCCTTCCATACGGTGTCTTTCCATGCACGGAGATATCTAATGGGAACGCCGAACTGGTTTTCTAAAGGATGCTGGAAAGTAATTTATTAATGTCCAGCATGCTTAATGTTTCAAGTCACATTTCGAAAAAATTCGTTCACAAATAAGGTCTTGACAAGTGAGTGGTTTCCGCCAATTAAAGACTTTCTGCAACCTCCGTGTTGGCGGCTGCCGATCTCAAGGTCGCGGGTTCGATCCCGCTTGCTGTACGGCCTCAGTACACGTTGAAGAGCCTGAGATGATTGAAATCAATCCGGAGCTCTCCATTACAACGCTCCTCGCCCATGTGTCGCTTCGGAACTTAAACACTGCATATACGAAAGCCATTCAGGAGCAACATCTGTGTTGCATGTCTTTGACACTTCATTTGCATTCGTGTAATAGGTTCTGTTTGCGAAGTTAAATACCATTAAACCAAGCCATTGATGCGTGTATAAATGCTTCAGGGTTCGTGTTTCAATGCAGAAGAGCGACCTTAGGCCTCACTCGCTATCATTTAACTTACTTTTAAATCACACTCAGGCCGACCCCTAGATCTGGGCTTTGGGCCCCTTGACTGTTTTAATAAATGTTTACCAACCAACCAACACTCAGGAATAAACCTGGATAATAGTAACGACCAGCCTGTCTTAGTAAGCGTGCGCTCTATTTGCACTGTTTATGCAGTGTAATCTTGCTGTATACACTGTATACATGTGGGTCGTGTGCAGTATGGGAAAGTTTCAGCATTCATTTTATTCATTACTACATAATTATGCGTGGTAAGCAGACATTTTCTCTTAAGCGAGTTTTCATATTTGCCTATAATATCTAAACGTTTACCGGATTTACCGAAGAGATAAGCAGATATTCAAAATTCGTGTGCATAAAATTTCGTTCTCATTTTTCTCAAATATTGTACACAGCACACATGACCACGTAATGTGATCTTGGTAATAGAACTGGTTAGGGTGTCCAAAGAGAAGTGAGGCAATTACTGCACCTTTTCTCAACACCCAATTTATAAATTATTTATATGGAGGCCCCATAGATGTACAGAGGTGTTCAAAAGTTCCCATGCCACAGGGTCTACTTTGAACACCCTGCTTAACACCGCTGTCAATATAACAAGGTTGTGAAGGCGAGAACGATGGTTTTCCTACCATGTATAGATATATTCATCTTCGTGGACGACGTAAATGCCCAGCCATGTGGCTCAAAAGCAGACCATGTGGCCTGGAAATGTATGACCAACCATGCACATCAGGTGGAGTACAGGTGCTTCTACAGGCAATTGGTGGGAATGCGTATCTCTTGCTGCAGGAATGCTCTTTTTAGTGTTTCGCATTCTAATAATCATTATTTCATCCTCGACGACGACGCGGTGTCCAGGACGAGCTTCAGCAGCCAACAAGCACGTGCAACAGCGGCAGCCTGTGCACAGCGTGCAGAAGGGTGCGAGCAAGTCACTTCCGCCAGCAGTCCTCCCATCTCCACAAACCCCACAAGCCCGATGAAGGCCCGCGAGTGCCTCACATTCTCATTTAAAAGCTGCCTTTTCCAACGTGCAATCGCAGGGGCGTCTACAGCAATGCAGTGTTGAACATATTGCCGATCAAGCATGGCATAATAAAGGGTGTGATAAATGGTGCGTCATACTCAATCTTGGTTTTGACTTTACGACAGCCGGGAACCCATCATCCGAAAGGAGCCGTGGTAATCTATTTTTACTGAGGACACTATCTAGATGTGTCGAAGGCTGATGATAGCCTGAAATTCCCCATTTTCCTGCACAACGCCACTATTCACTAATGCAGCTTCGAATAAAAAATGTGTAGGATACTGCGATACTGGGCCTGCAGTCCACAGCGCCAGTGGCAGATAATTTTTCTCTAGTATCCTTAGCACCAAACTATCTTTCGAAAGCCATCGTTCGTCCAATTCTACGCGACTTTGCCACTCCGGATGCTAGATAGATAGGGAACACACATGAATGCAGTCCACTCGACGAGGAAATGGTTCGGAATGTGCTCTTAAACATCGCTGAAACTCCTTACTGCCCAGCTTTGCTCCTGCGCATGCTGTGAAGTCTCAATTTTTGAGTCTACAGAGACAAAAATTGACTTTGAAATCGGCACAATCTCGTTTTCCCAGGCACTGAAAGAGTGGATTTGGGCACGGTGGATTTGGGGGAGTATGGTGAAAGCTTGAAAGCATTCAGTCTTTAGTGATCGACATGTAAGGTTTAGCCCGTACGTACGCTGACATCGCACAACGCACTGGAACCTTTTCAGTTTCGCTTAGGATCAGCAGCAGATGTAGTCAAAACTTTTAACCACACTAGGTGGGTCCACCCAGTTGTATAACATCGATGCTGCAACACTGTGGACACCCCTAAAGAATGCAAATTTGAGATCATGCCCACTCGGCTAAAATGTCCTGCATTTTAATGAAACCGCTCTCCCTGAGTATGTCGTAGGGAACATTCCTTAGACGGCGTGCAGTGTATTAGTGTTCTACGTTGTATGCGGAGCTCTTAGTTTCATTTGTCATGAGAATAAATGGGTAAGCTTTCTCAAGCTCTGACCGTCTCTGCTTCGGGGATCGTTATCCGATGTCCAAAGAACACCAGGTGGTCGAGATTGCCGCAGCCGTTCACTACAGCGTCTCTCATAGCTTGAGTCTCTTTGGGGCTTTCAACAATATAAACTAACCAACCAAATCCCAACAGCCCGATGTGTCACCCGGTGAGCGCTACTCCATGAATCCGTTGTGGCGCGCGTACAAGTTCATCAAGTGGTGTGCAATAAGTCCTTGTTCAGTCACAATCAATGAAGCACATGGTTTAGATTGGCAGGTACGCAACTGTTTCACTGTATGTTTAAAAAACTGTGGGACACAAAAGCGGCCGACTGCACTAAATGCACCTGTTTGGCTCCAAATTGTAAGACTACTGTATCGAAGCCGCTCTTTGTGGGTGTTATAAAGGTGCGTTTTACAAGAGGGGGACACAGGGTGTACAGCAGAATAGTGGGTACCAGGGAACGTGCACAGAACAGTAACTCTTCTAGAGTTTTTGCAAAGCGCATGCACACTGGTCAAGAAGGCGCGTAGGCCGGCGGCTCTTGAAATACTTGATACTTGGATGGAGGTCTGCGGGCCATCGCAAGACCGGATGACACACTATGCCAGGACGGCGTGCTCCGCAGCAGCCGGGGTTTCCGCCTGTGGCCAGTCCCTGGATCGCCAGCTCGTCGGCCACTCCAAACCATTTAGCGCACAGCTCTGTGGCACAGCGCTTGCCACTATGCGAACCCTCACGCACTCACCTACACATGACGTTCCTTCCTGTAGCTGTTGTTCGGCCTTTGCTCTCCGTCTTGCAGACGTCGGTCTGCCAGCCCCCACACTACAGAGCACAGTCCTGCACTGTCTTTCGTCAATATGCGGGGCTGATCGGTGGGCGGGCACGCCAACCTACTACAAGACCTCAGAGCCATGACAGGCTCGATATGAATGGTGTGGAGTGACGGCACTTCATAACTGCGCGCAACAGCTGCAAGCAGCACATTTGCCATGGCAGACGCAGGACCGTCAGACCAACCGCAGTTGGCAGCCAAGATTCGGAGTGCTCGTGCGAGAAAGCGAGGCTTATAAAGCTGTAGATGTGCTCTCCGCCATTCAAACTTTCCTTTCAGACACTAAACGGCTGCCGTCCAAAGCTCTCTCTCATGATCAATATTTCGCTGCAACGAAAGCTGTCCTAAACATGGCACGTTTCGCCCCGTTCCCAAGTCACTGATCTCACAGTATTTGTTTAGTTTACTTCAATTTACATATCTTAATTCCTTTCATTATTTTTCTAAATAATATTAATTATTATTACCATTATATTTTTTCGTTATTTCATTGCTGCACATTTTGAACATATGCCACTAACCGCCTCTGTCTTGGGCAATCCCCCGATATGGGTACGCGCCATTATTTTGAGGACAACAACAACAACACTGCTGTCAGCCCAAGGCTGCTCGCAAACATAAAAGGTAGGCTTCGGACCCAACCGTGCCCAGTCACGCCATCGCAGCTGCGGGAACAGGTTTTCGCTGAGCTGTTTGCGTTAAGCAATACCTTATCCGATGCATTTGTTTTTGCTGAGTAAACAGAGCACACACGCATCCATGCAAAAAAAAGAAAAGCAGGCGTATTGCTTTCTGAGAGTAGTGTGATTTCTGCAGTGGTGGCAGCATTAGACGACAAGAACGCACCCTCTACCTCTTCCCTGAAGGGAAGTATCAGAAGCTGAGCAATTGCAGAGAAGTAATGGATTACTCATACGTTGTTTCACAGCCGCCTTTTATTAGCCCAGCCCAAATATGCTCGGACAAGCTGGTGAGTCATGCTTTATCTGTACTCACGTCATGGACGGACCCTCCCTTTCTATGCCGGCTGCGCATAATGTGACCGCCATACGACATGTAACGCCGCCGTTTGGGGCACCAACCAGCTGCAAGCTAGCGTCAAGCTCATATTCTGCAGCACTCCTAAAGACACCAGAACACATATCAATCACTTTAGATAAGCACTTTCACACTCCGACATATTTTATGCGTCTTTCTTTTCCCGTATTCCTTTCTCAGCCGTCTGCTGCGCAGTATAGAAGGGATAAAATTCAGGGGCACTTTGACTGTCTAAAGCGCGTAGAGGCGAAAGCGTTTTCAGCACCACTTTCGCTGTTTCTGCGGCACTGGTGGCGTCACATATAATTGAGTGCTAATTACTAATGATCACAAATCACTAATTAATGCTTAATTATTGATTAATGTCTGAATACTAATTAACTGCTAATTAATGTCGCTTAAGCTTCGCCTTTAGGAGTGGAACGCGACAGCGTGTTGTAGCGCTGCCAGGGAGTCCACGGAACGCCACCACCCGTTTGGCGCGACGCCTTGCCCTTTGAACGCAACGCTTTTTGAGGAAAGGAAATGGCGCAGTAATTCTCTGACATCTCGGTGGACACCTGAACCGCACCGTAGAAGAAAGGAGGAAGTGGGAGTGAAAGAAGGAAGACAAAGAGGGCCCGTAATGAAGAAAATAAAAATTGTTTTTGAGGAAAGGAAATTACGCAGTAACTGTCTCACATATCCCGGTGGACACCAGTCAAAATTCAGGGGGGCACTTTTTTACCTAAAGTGCGGTCACTGATGTGTGGTTAAGATGCTAAGCTTCGCCTCTAAGAGTGGAATGCGACAGCGTCTTGCAACGCTGCCAGGGAGTCCATAGAACGCCATCGCCCATTCGGTTGTATGCCTCGCTCGTGGGTAAATTGGTTTTTCAGGAAAGGAAATGTATCTGTCTCTCATGTCTCGGTGGACACCTAAACCTCGCCGGAAGGGAAGGGAGGAGGATGGGAGTGAGCGAAGACACCGTATTCACTAGACGCGCCTTTGTTCATTCGGAACCGTCGAGCTGACATGGCGGAGTGGATAGCATGCTCGTCTCGCACTCCGAAGACCGGGGTTCGATTCACGAGCTCGACCAAATACCTACTCGGTTTTATTTATTTATATGGCCTGACTAGAAAAGTTAATTTGGCTAATTGGGTAATTAAGCACTGAGCTCAATTAACTGAGCTAAGCTAAGTCCCACTTGGAACATCACTATACGATCCCTTCATTTGGTTGCATGGTTACTAGCCGAAGTACAATTGGCCCCGCTTGAAGTTCGCGCACTGTGACGTCACGACCGTTTCGAACAATTGAAAAGCGTGACATTTCTGTCGACAACTGCTGCTTACAATGATGAGACATTAAAGGCTTCCGCCTTAATACCTGGTATTCTTGCGCTCGCATTGCACGTTTCATATACATGAATTAGCGAGAAACGACCTCGGACAATTGTATCTGATATCGCGCTTTCTATAGTACGCGTCAAACCTGAGTTTATGTCAACCGCATGTAGACGGCCATTATTCTGAAAAATTCAGCCAGTGTATAAGTCTCACCGGGCAATAAGACGCGCACTTGTTTGCACTCCTATAGCCACTAACGCCAGGCAGCTGACACAACTGATTATTTAAACGCCGAGAGCGGTCATTGACGGAGCTCTCGGTCGTTTTATGTTCTTGAAATGAAAATGAATAGCGGTCAACTAGACAAACCTCGCATACGGTGAGACAAAATGTTATTACGGGAACATTGTCAGTGTTATACCACGCGGACATAAGTGACGTTCGCCTGCAAGTTGACGCGTTTTTACCTTAAAAACTTCACCGGCGTTTAAAAAGCACTGACGCAGACGTAAAAAAATGAAACCCTTTCAGCCCCCTCCCCCCCCCCCTACACACCCCCCCCCCCCCCCCCAAAAAAAAAACCACGGTATTTCCTCTTACATGTGTAACGGGCTTGCATCGAGCCTCCAGCGCCCAAGGTCGAGTCGAGTTTTTCAGCTGTGTCTGGCCGGACCGTTATAACCTTGCCCCGAACTTTGGTGCACGCTATTTCACTTCGTCTTGATCACGCTCATGAACCACCTAAAAGGAATCGCGAAACTGGTTTCTCCTGGAAGTCTGTTTTTTTTCAGGAGTAATCCTCCAAAGGAATAAATTGCCGCAGGACAGTGTTACAATTACCTCCAATGATGGGTCGTGATAATGATAGTGATAGTCGTTACAGCAGTCCGGCAGTCAACCCAGCGAAAAGGCTTACACGAGAAACTGTTTATTGGGCTGCCCTGCGTCCACTACAACTGAGTGAGCCTCCGCGGTGGCTCAGTGGTTATGATCCTCGGCTGCTGACTCGAAAGACACACGTTCGATCCCGGACATGGCGGTCGCTTTTTGACGAAGGTGAAATCCTAGAGGCCCATGTAGTGTGTGATGTTAGCTCACTTTAAAGAACCCCAGGTGGTCGAAATTATCCGCAGCCCTCCACTACGACGTCCATCGTAGCCTCAGTCACTCCTGGACGTCAAACCCTTTAAACCATAAATAAAACCAAAAACTGAATGACTAGGCGACGTCGGAACAGCAAGGGTTCTAGGCGGTCGTCGAACAGAATGCCTGGCGTTCTCGGCCGCTCCCATTTTAAAGCCGGAGAGGAATCATAGAGATAAGGCACCAAAGCAACTACAACAATCTGGAAGAATATCGAAGCACACAAGGGAGGACCACACAGGACTTGCGCTAAACTTCATCTAGCTTTGTTCACTAAGCAAATATAAGAAAAAACCAGGACACGTGCAGAGAGATACCAGTTCCCACACAACACAATCTACATAACCGTTCAAGATACGCCATTTCCGATTTGAAAAGGCTCACCGACGTATCGCTAACACAAAATACACCTCTCCTTCTTATATGAAATGTTTCCAATAGTTCCCTTGCCCTTGTATCTTTGCTTTTGTCTAAAATCTTTATCTCGTGAAACCGTGGTTGACGCTTTTTGCAGTACTTGCATCTAGCCTGTGGCAAATGTTCTGCCGCTCGAGGGCATTCATAACACTCAGCGCAGTGCTGAGAAAGGTGTGCACCACTTGGGTCTTTTACTGACCGGGCGTGCTCAGCTGCCCTTTCATTGATGCACCGCCCTGTTTGGCCCACATAGGCCTTCCCGCATGACAGCGGTATTTCGTAAACGACCCCGATGCAGCAATTCGGGAACTTCTTTGCATGTCTGATGCGGCAACCCCTCTTCTCTTTGCTCGCGATACGCGCGCAGAGCTGTGCCAGCTTGCGTGGGGCCGAGAAAACAACCGGTACGTCATATGGAAGCAGTCGCTCGTCAGTGCGGTCGCTAAGCCCTGACTCCAATCACAGCTACACGGCGCGCAGCACGTGCTGGCGCGTTGAGCGTAATCAGGGACAGCTCGGAGCGTTGGGTTCACGCTGCTCGCGTCTGGCGCCGCGCGCATGCGCAGACTGGTTTTGGCTGGCGCCCGGCACGCCTGGCACGCGGTGAAGCGCTGCGCAAGTGCGTCTGGAGTTCGGGGTTTAGAGATAAGTCTGGTCGCAACTTGCGTTACAAAACCAAATGATGCAGCCGAGCGCCGGCAGCTTTCAGCGTTAGCAAAAAAACAGCAGGAACATTCGTGGCCAAACATAGACCTTTCACTCTCTACTTGTTGATTGAGCGCGCGTGCATGCTGGAGTGTGCTGCGCATGCCTAGTAGGTGCCTGTGTGATATCCGCCGACGAGTACGCTGCTGGCACAGCTCGGTGGAGGTATGACAGCGCCCAAAAAAAGGCGCATGTGAAGAGGTGTATATTCTCCTCTTCATAGAGGAGTGCCCCGAAACGCTCGTGTTTAGGGGCGCAGTTGGATGTTTTGATCGTTACCCACCTGTTTTTTTCCTTTAGCTTCACTCTATTAGCTGTCATGAATTCGCTAACTTATTCTCCCTCCGTCCCCGTCCGCTGAAATGCTACATGGCGCTGTGATTAGTTTAATAAATAAGTATACAGGGTGTGGCAGCTAACTTCAACCAGAGTTTAGCAATGTACCGCGGCACTCTATGACGACGCGACCAAATGCATGTCTCTGGCTATTGTATGAAGTAAGTCATGCTGTTTGTTTCTATTCTACTGAATTGCATAATTAGCCGATATTAATTAACCAACTTCGCTAGGAAAGAATTTGGCCTGGCCCCCAAATATGGCCTGAGGGCGCTACGCGCTCCTCCTTATATTCACAAGTTATGACGTTATCAGTCACGTGATTCACGCAATATCAAGCTTGCAGTGAAGTCACATATCACACGGCCACCCTCTTTTGACCTTCACCTTGGGCACCATAAGCGAGCACATCATAGTAACACCATAAGCTCTTCTTGGTTTGACCGCTGGCTCACTTCAAGGTCAAAACTGAAAGCATGGCGACCGTGGTTTTACAGGGCCTAGGGCAGCTATCGCTTCAAAACAGATCCCATATAGAAATACAAACGAACCGATTCTTCAGCCGGGTGTGCTGCCGCTTTAAAGGTGACAGGACCAGGACAGCGACGCGAATGCTGGCTGTGCGATTTACGCCATCGATTAGCTTCCGTCGTGGTTGTGGGCACCCAGAAACAAACAGGGAAATAAACAGTCAGTTGTAAGCAGTACGTGTTCTGTGCAATTTTCCTCTACATATTCACCGCTGCTAAGCCTGTCCAGGAGGAGCCCTAGAAAAGCGAACAAGTGCAAGAAATAAATCTCCTGGAGTGTTTTTGTAAAGCGAGGTTCGTTGCAAAACACGTACATTTTTTCCTCTAGAATTTCACTTTTATTTTGCATCTCGCGATCCAATTTCTGTGTGCCACGGAGATACTTATTGCTGCTTCTATTAAACTGTTTTTTTTTCAGCTGCACCTTATTCGATCTGACTCTTTCCATTAGTGCTTTCTCTCTATTTTGTAGCCGCGGTGGCTCAGCGGTTATGGTGCTCGGCTGCTGACCCAAAAGACGCGGGTTCGATCCCGGCCGCGGCGGCTAGAATTTCTTTGGAGGAGAAATTCTAGAGGCCCGTGTACTGTGCGATGTCAGTGCACGCTAAAGAACCCCAGGTGGTCGAAATTTCCGGAGCCCTCCACTACGGCGTCTCTCACAGCCTTAGTCGCTTTGGGACGTAAAACCCCATAAATCTAATCTAATCTATTTTGTAGCTTAAGAGAACTTCTTGCTGGGCTAGTTGGTAATTCATTGTAAAAGTAAAGGCCCCAAAAACCACACACACACACAAGATAAGAGAACGGGACAGAGCACCACTCACAACTCACTGAGTTGTGAGTTGCGCTCTGTCCCGTTCTCTTATCTTGTGTGTGTGTGGTTTTTGGCGCCTTTACATATACTATGTTTTACCCTCTGTTTTGCTTTGGTAACGACTCCCGCTTCTAATAAACCACCGCCGTGAAAAATGGGGGTATAAATTACACACTCTAAGCATGAATACGCCCATGGGGGAGTAAAAAGAGAGTAAACTCTAATCTAGCGCACTCTTTTTTATATAATAGAGCGCGTTAGAGGACAGTTTAATCTCTCTTCATTCCTTTCAGTTTAGAGGGTAGTAAATAAATTCAAAAGAAGTAATTAACATACCTGCGAATACAGACACGAGTACAATACACATGTCGGAATGCCTTAAAAGCTTCCCCTGTCACTCTCTCTGTCCTGCCCTTTATTTCTGTCCCCTTTGTTTTTATTCTCTATTTGTTCGTTTTGTGCTTGCCGACTAGAGCGCCTGTTTCTATTCCCCCTGTTTTAATGCCCTATTTAGTGCAGACTAGCACGCCAGGGCAGGGTGCACAGCTTAGAACAGCTTCAGGATGCCGCGCAGAATGTTCGCATTGACGCTGGTCCTCGCTACGTGCTCAACCACCCTTGTCCTAGGAAAGCTCGGACGTCCGGGGGGACCACAGAAGTTGCATTCCGACGTGCCGGACGCTTTCCAGGTACGCGCCGTAAGCAGTCCCTCGTCTCACAACATCGGAGCTGTAAACCGCCAACTACGAGAGCCAGAAAACTCCTGCCACGCGCGCACAGTTCTCTAATGCTGGCGAAACGTTCCCCCCAAGTTTGGAAGGTGTCGCCCCGGGCTCGTCTCTTCCACTGTACTGCCAGGGAAGCGTGAGATGTAATATAGAGTAGTTTTTACAGTAATGCGATTCGTTTGGACGCGCCGCCGGATTAGACAGCTTCGAGGCATAACAAATTTCTTCCCAGTGGCAAGATTTTCCAGCTACTCTAAGGAAGCTTCACGGCTGTCGCCACCTAGCTAGCATCACGCACATCAAATTTGGAGGCGCATTTTGTTTTTGTTTTAATGGCTATTTCCGTCTGCTTAAAACAGAAACCAAGACGTATCAAGAATATTTCATTGACAGAGTTTAAGTATTCTTGGAAATCCTCCCTACACCGCTACACGATGCGCCGAAGCACAGCTAGAGTTCGAATGAGTGGCAAAATTTCTCTAATCCTTTTCATTTCGGCAGAAGCTAGAGTTGGAACGAGTCGCGAAATTTCTCTAATCCTTTTTTTTCGGTGTTGCCGCATGGCATCATAGATGACGATATTGTAAACTACGCAAGTACCAATTGAGCACAACTGAGAGACAGATTCATTGACAGCAGTGCAGTAGTTTTCAGGTGGCTACCATAGAGGTGGTGCTTACTGCGCTGGAAACGTTAGGTGCCGGTTGCCTTGAAGTTTCTCAGGCCAGCAATGAGTCAAAAATGATCGCGTTGCTCTTTGCAATTTTCCACTCTAGCCCGTATCTCTCAAGCCAATGAGACTGAGTGCGCCCTTCTACTTTTGACAAGCCAGAATTTCCCTGCGAATGAAGACTACAGGCATTCGCACAATGCTTGATACTCACTTCCAAAGGTAGAGGTTAATAGACGGTTATAGCTGAGCGTTTTTACGGCTAGCGGGGTGGAGCGGGCGAGCGGATTGATACACCAGCGGAGAGGCGCGCGAGAAAAGAGGTCTAGCCGGGCGGATCGCCCTTCTTCTGGAGCGGAGTTAGCGGAGTAGAGTCGCTTGCTCTACTGCTCCTCCTATCGGTCACAGTTCGAATTAGAGTGAAAAGAAAATCCATTAAGCCTGCTAATAATGGGCTGAAACTGTTTAGCAAAGGTAGATTCCATGTTTTCAGTTAATTATTTTGTAAGTGTTGCGTTTTAAATGTAGAAAAGAGGCTGCCATCTTGCATACCCATACACGTCCGCGAGCTCTTGCGCACGCTCGCGCTCTGCCTACCGCTCCGTAAAAACACTGGCCGGCCCAGCGACGTGCGCAGTGGTGCCTGCGCTCGTCCGCTCCTCTCCGCTGGCCGTATAAACGCTCAGCTAAAACTGTCTAATATATGCTCCGCTCAAACCAGGCGGATTCAAAATACGCCCCCCCCCCCCCCCCCCCCCGGACCGAGCTTGTTGTCTAGCACAGATGAGAGGCGTAGTCCTGCCGAGAGTGGAAGTCTTTGCCAGTGTAGCTATGTCCACATGTTCTCTGGTGACTGCTTCCCTATACTACAGTGCTATTAAGGCGCACTGCCTTTGTCAGAAGTAGAGAGTTCACGCGGTTTACTCCTTAGTTACCAAGCGGGTATCCTGCGGCATCCCTGGAAGTCTCACTTTCAAAGGAGTAAGGAGCAGATTCGGTCTCACTTTCGAGAGGTTCGGAACGCTGGCGACGCATAACAAGCTACACAACACGACCCAGGAGCAAATCGTTTGGTCTATTTATTTTTGACAAACACTGTAGATGAGTCCTATTAGCACAAGATCTCGTTTTGCCTTTGCCAATTTCTCTCCCTTATGGAGTGACAGCGGCAGCGAGAGTTTGCTGCTTGGGCTTGCAAGCCAAGTCATGCTTAGACAGTATAGGCGAAGAAACAAGACAAATTTTTTTTTCATTAAAAAGTTCAATGCAGAAGTAGAAAAGGCGCGCACCTGGATAGATGAATGAACCACTGCGCCTATACTTGCTCCGAATCGCTGCACATGCCGCCCGCTTGAAGTCTTGAAGAGAGCACTCCTAACTATCTAGAGCTATGTGCTGGCACCTTTCTTTTTTTTTTGGTGTAGGCTGTACCGGTGTGATCATGCATCGCTAGTGCTATGTTCTGGCAGCAGTCTCTTTGTGTACGCGATGCCTTTCTTTCGGAGTTTTTCGTGGGACTTATAAGCTGCGGCATACCACGACGCTTTCGCCGTTTACCTCAAAGAAAGGCCCCTTTACTGGCCACACCCTTCTGCTCCTCTTGTGCATCGCAGGTATTCGAAAGCTGGCCTATCGCCATTGCCATCTCGGACTCGGACAACGACACCATGTTCGAGTGCCTGACGGGGACGCGAACGCAGTTGGATCCAGTGACCAGGACTGCGACGTACCTGTGGGTCCTTCCGGAAACAGACCACTCATCCCAGTACTAATCATTGTTGAGTAATAATTTTACAGCAGCAGCTGTTAAGGCTACGTTTCCCTAGTTACGCGGCGTCGTAGTCTCCGTCGTAACAGAAAGAGGCAATGAACAAAGATAACAGGTGCCGCGCTACGCTGATTGGTCAGTATGCTCTCACCAGTAGTGACACTACAGAGAGAGGCATAGATTCGAAAGGGCGGAAAAAAGAAAGAAGAAGGAAGTGTCCTGCCCGCACCGCCCTTTGGGACAACGGGCTCATGAGAGAAAGAGCAGGCGCGACGCCACGTTGATTGGCTGAAACGCTCTCGCCGGTAGTGATATCATAGAGAGAGAAAAAAAAAAGAACAGGCGCAATGCACCGCGCAGATTATTCGGAACACTGTTGCCAATTGTGATCTCATTTCATGACACCCCTGCTGTCACTGCAATTTCCATTGCCACAAGGCTAAACATCGAAATAACTTTAATCGTTGTTCGGGTTCTTAGAGCGGTAGTTCTATGAAGGACTTTCGACAGTACACAATGTAACCGAGAAATGGCCCCTTTGGCCAAAAACATTGTGAAGAGAGGCCTAAGGCACGGCCGCTCAATGGAGGCGCTCTCCATTGAGCGGCCGTGCCTAAGGTGTACTGGACACAGGGAACGCAGGGCAGGTCATCTGTGGTCATGTCAACATAGGTCATGCCATCACTAGTCATCTCTAGCCAGACAGGCCAAGAGATGGAAGCTCTCGTCACGAGAAAAGGAGCATGGAAGGACCAGTCAGTGCATAACTGAGGCAAGAAAAATTGCGCGAAATAGGGGACAGAAAAGAAACAACAAACAGCGCTGAATTTTCAACTGGTTTTTCAAGTTTATTAAATGAGATATCGCACTAAATGTGGAAGGCTTACAGCAAAGAGAACGAGGATGAAGAGCAACAAAAAGAACAAAAATACGACAAAAACAAAGACGGCAACAGCAGGGTTGTGACGTGATTAATGCTTAATTCGGCTCGGATATACGTGAAGACAGATTAACCTACAACTGCTGTTTTCAGCGTCCAACTCCATAGACAACGGCCTCTGCGCCGTTCAGTTCCAACAACATTAGTGGGACAGCCGCATCTTTCGAAAACCTTTTAGTGCGATATAGTGAGTTGTCCTCACACCAAAACGCGCCGATGTCTGGTGTCACGATCTTCGCTGATTGGTCGAGAGAGGTCACGTGGTCTTGTGACGGGATCACAAACTGCCAATTGGATTGAGAGCATTCTTGCTTCTACTGAGCAACCTAGGTACAGAATCGACATGAAAACTCAGAAAAAAGTGATATACGCAAATGTCGGCACCGGCACCACACAAGGGGATATCTGGCACTGCAGCTAGCAGTCCGAGTATTGCCTTTGATGGACCAAAAAGTTCAATCAAACTGACGCCAACACACACAAAAGTCGAAAAGAAGCTGCTAGAAATGCGAAATCTAAAGCTATCACATTACACTCTCGAGGCGATTTAAGTGTCCCCATAGTTTTGTTTCATCAGAGGTTGCGCTTCTTAACACCGCTACAACCCTTTCCCAACTCTGCAGGCAAGAAGTCCGATTTTATGCCAGACCTGGAGAAATTCCTCGTACGCTGGTCATGACGGTCAATGATGGTGAGTCGTTCATTTGCAGCAACGCTCATTCTTAGAAAAAGTGCAGCAAATCAGCAGATAATCATATTTTTATAGATGTAGAAATCATGTTAATACAGTAATACCGCCCTCGCAAACCTAAGTGGAATATTATGGAAGATGTACAAATTAGCTAGCAATTGTGGATAGAGAAAATCAGAGGTTCCACTCCAGCTCCACCTTAAGGGTATGATGTGATAGCGTATATTTCCCATATACATATTGTTTAACCTAAGACATTACGCATTTGTTAAAAACAGGATTTTGGAGTTAGAAGAGTGTTTTTTTTTCGGCAGAGCATTGTCAGCGGTGTAGTACATCAGTCTGCAGACGTGCTAACGAGCAGGTTAGTTAACTAATGTTAAATAGTTTTAAGATGACAGCCTCATCGTAATTCCACTACTTCTCCTTCACTCTCGGAAGGGAAGAACCAGACAAGAACATAGTGTTTAATGCACGTACTCCTTTGCCGCCGCAGGGTGAGACCTTCATGCCTGTTTTCTTCGGTTTCTCTGAAATTCCAGGGTTCTGCACACAACGCTCACATTTCTCGCGTTCAGCTTGCTCGTTCCTTTTATACAACAGACATTACACGAGAACAACGCAAAAAACTGAGAACAAAAGGGTGAAAGACGTGACTTTTTTGCATTGAAATACAGAGACACCCGACTCCCAGGCAAGCCGTCCAACTTCCGGTGGCTTCACTCGCGCTCGTCTCGGAGAACGGGAATGCTGCATCCAGCCACCTAGTGGAGATCAGTGGACCCACCTGACTCCTAGTTTGCTGTCTGGCATGGTGTAAGAATTATTATTACACCGTGCTCTCTGGGGACGACCTGGCAGAGCCGCGCTCGTCGACGCCGACAGCGCTGACACCCGTTTTTTCTGCAGAACTCTGTCGCGTTAAAAGAGGAAGCATGCGTTAGCCCAATTACGGATCAAGAAAGGTGCATTTCCGGAAGGATCTTCTCAGGAGTTTTAAATTTCCAGAAGCTGCTATTTCGAACCCTAAGGTACTTCAAAGCTTTTCAAGGCACGGTATATGCATGTCCCTCTCATGTTCCTTACCTCAGTATATCGCGCAAAAACAGCTGTTCCTGAATTTCGCGTAGGAGAGATGTGATCATCCTGTGAATACATTTAAGGAATACCTTATCTTAAAGTGCAGCTCCGGAGGTATGCTGAGCTGCACGTACATTATAATAAAAGTATCATTGTATGTTTTCTGCGTCCTGATCATTTTCTATGAATTTTCGCAGCCGTGTATCATTCTTAATGCGAAAGCATTAGAAGTACCGCTCACGAGAAGGGCCGGAGTCCGTCAATACGTTTCAGGAAAAAGCAGGCGTCTCCCCTGCAGTGGAAACCTTCCCACCGCGTTATGGGCAGGCTGCCTACAATGGCAGGTGGCAATGATATTAATTGAAATAAATTTGGCGCAGTTGTCTCCTGCCTACCCTATCACTGAGCATCAGCCTATTGGTCTAGAGATCAACAGCCTTCCGAAGAACTGTCTGTGCAAAAATAAGCCTTACTTTAACTTAACTTAAGCTGAACCCTCTTTGTTAGCCTCCACATTTCTGCCCCATAGGTGGAGTAGCCTCCACGTTTCTGCTCCACCTATGGGGCAGAAGCGTGCAGGCTATCAAAGAGGGTTCAGCTTAAGTTAAGGACAACGCAGCGAGCTATGGAGAGAAAAATTATAGGTGTAACGTTAAGAGATCGGAAGAGGGCGGAGTGGATGAGGGAACAAATGCGGGTTAATGACATCTTTGTTGAAATCAAGAGGTAGAAGTGGGCTTGGGCAGGGCATGTAATGCGAAGGCAAGATAACCGCTGGTCCTTAAAGGTAACGGAGTGGATTTCAAGAGAAAGCAAACGTAGCAGGGGACGGCGGAAAGTTAGGTGGGCGGATGAGATTAAGAAGTTTCCGGGGATACAGTGGCGGCAACTGACAAAGGACAGGGTTAATGGGAGAGACATGGGAGAGGCCTTTGCCATGCAGTGGGCGTAGTCAGGGTGATGATGATGATGACGTCAGCTCGGGAAGAGCTACTTGGATCTAACAAGTCCCACCCACAGGTGGCTGTGTTTGAAACAGCCACCTCCCGGGCACCTCAAGTAATATCGGCCCAATATTGGATAAGGGTGGTTTCACTCCGATCCTTTCTAGGACCGGCTTTTCCTAATATGTTTCCAGCATTGGGCCGATTGCCTGTGCTGCTTGGGCTGCTGTGGCAGTGGCGCATTGCTTCACCACTGTGCCACTAGGGATAATATGAGGATATGAGGAAGAACCCAATGGCCACTAAGACTCCCTTGAACATCACAGGGACGTTTGGGACATCCTGCGGACATCCATTGGTGTTTCAGTGCCCATTGGGGAGTACCTGTGCGGAAGGGAGCTCTATAACGCTATCGTATTGTACTGTTAGGAGTAGATTAAGCGTCGTCCATGTTTTTTTGTTCCTTCGAAGGTATATTTTAAATTTTGGCTTTTTCTGCACTTGTTTTTAGGTGATCTCTACGGGTTACAATGTTGTGGACACGTCGTAAACATTACCACATGGTTGATTCCCGTTCCTCGCTTGCTGAACAAACGTTTTGGGCTTGCATTAGTTCGTTTTGGGCATTTCAGAAACGATGTTATCGTTTCCGGTCGCTGTTTCATCGATTCAATGTATGTACGAGTGCTCTTTTTATTTTGTTCGAGACGCCATCGCTGCGCCAAGCAGAGTATCGTCCATGGAAATGAACAGTCTTTGTTTAGTTTGTTCCTTTTATGTTTCAAAACGGTTACACGCAGTATTTACATAAACGGTTTTGTGTGGCGCGGAGAGAGTATTATAAGCAATGTCTTGCAGAACACGATCCAAACAAGCATAAAAATACGGGACCTGTTCTTTAAGACGGGATCTGATCTGCCCATTTTTTTTATCTCGGACAGACAGTGGCTAATGTGGCAGACTGTTGGTTTAGTAGAATTATGGCTGTGCTCAATTTAGAAACAACAGAGAGGGAGTAATGTTTGTAATGTGAGGAATCATGAACCTCTTGACAGAAGCGACAGGTGTATGGCCTGCTACTTGACACTATGTAGAGAGAACGTGGAAATAAAAGGTTAGGGGCAGAGTAGAGATGTGAGGTGGCGACTGCTTAAGAGAACGAGCTGCACACGCGATGCCAGACGCTGACTAGATACATACGCGCACACGTCACACACAGGCTCCACGAATTCTTCAAAAAAGGTCTATCAAAGAAGTACTATCTGGAACAAAAGTCTGTCGTGGTGCTCTACTGGTGAATTCCAATCGCTGATCCGGAGCTGTATGCCCATTCCGTGACAGCGCGAAGGGATCGGGCAGAGAGCACTCTCATTTTAAAGAAATATAAAGAAAAATGAAAGACATAAAAAAATGCCGAGCATGGTGGCGACTTTCACCATCCGATTTCATAGGGCACGTTCTTCCATCTATCCATACGTCTACTAGAGAGCGGGAGGAAGCGCGCCTACGGAATGAAGACCTCCAGCCGAATCCCCGGATTCCGGCAGAGCTGTAGGAACTGCTCCATGGAGCAGCCTTGGTTTAGCGGCTGCTCCCTATCTACGATCGGAAGAGGCGAGCCGCGGTATATGTCTGTGACTGGAATAGAGCTGTTCCGAAAAGGGCTGAAAATGATTGTCCGCAAGTGCTCCAACTGCGGGTTTGGCTGAAGCTGATGACTGCGTTCTCAGCCGGCGGTTCGAGGCCGCTACTGTTGCGGTGAAAGTAGAACTTGGGCATTATAAAAACTTTGACATCACTGCGGCGATCCGCACTGAAGTGATGCGAAAGCAAAACGTCCACATACTATATCGACGTCCATGGCTGTTCTGACGTCCGTGTACCATATCGACGTCTATGGCAATTTTGACGTCTAAGTATAGTTATTTTTCGCGTTTAATTACCAAATTACAATTTACCAAAAAATTTTTCCCTCGACGACTTTTCATCGCACATTATCTGCCACAATCACACTTTCACACACTTATCTTCAGAAGGCGACGTAACCGTGCGGGCAAAATTGAGGACACTTTTTTGCTGACGCGACAGAGCCGTATAGTGGTGTCGCATTAATAAGGGGTAGTGAATTCATGTCATAGTTGGCAAGCATAGGACTTAAGCACCCAGATCGCTGAAATCGCATACTGCATACTTTTGTGCCGAATAGTGCATAGGATTTTCTGAAGAAAAAAATGTGATGTATAACTATGTCCGTGAAAGTCGCCTGTACTTCAGCGGGCAAAGAAGCAAGTTATGGATCTGAGTTTCTTTCATTCGTCCGCAGATCCGACGCTCATGGAAGGAATATACTACTACGTGGTCGATGAGTGCATCGTAATGGATCTAGAATACCACGGACATCGTAAGTCATCGCTCTGCGAACTGCAATAATGGCAAGAAGAAAGAGAGAAAGCGGTGCCGTAGTAGAGGTCTTCGGATTATTTTTGACCACTTGGGGATCTTTAACTTGCACTTACATCGCACAGCACACGGGCGCCTCTTGCGTTTCGCCCCCATCGGCCGCGGCGGCTGCTGTTCCATGGAGGCGGAACGTAAAAGGCGCCCGTGTGCTGTGCGATGTCACTTAACGTTAGAGGTTGGGTTTATGGGCGTTTAAAGTCCCGAAACAACTCAGGCTATGAGGTACGCTGTAGTGAAGGGCTCCGGTTCGTTAACGTGCGCTGGCATGGCACAGTACACGGACCTCTAGAATTTCGCGGTCATTGAAATTCAACAGCTGCGGCCGGAATCGTACCGCGTCTTTCGTGTCAGCAGTCCAGTGTCATAACCAGTGAGCCACCACGGCGGCTAGTGCACGTTAAGGGTCCCCAGGTGGTCGAAATTATTCCGGAGATCTCCACTACGGCACCTCTTTCTTTCTTCTTTTACTCCCACCTTCCTCCGTTCCCTTATGGCGCGGTTCAGGTGTCCACCGAGATGAGGAGACAGGTAGTGCGCCATTTCCTTTCCTCTGAAACCAATTTACCAATTTTACCAACAGCCCCGACATTTTGGTGTGGGCTGAGAAATCTGAGGTGCTCTTTGTTAGTCCCGAGTCCTAATTAAGGGTCTCTCATAGTTCGAGCGTTGCTATAGCGCTCAAAAAGCAATCAATTAGTCACTGACCATTAGCAGATGGAGAAAGCGTCATTTAGTGAGAGCCTTGCATCCTGGGGAAAGAGTGCAAAACTAACAAAGTGATTCATGGCTCTCTGGTTAACCCGCTAATGGTCTTAGACGAGCCAGGCTCGTCACACGCAAACTGTCATTTCCGGGTTCCACGAGTGTAGCATTTGGTGTGTTTGTGGCATTCAGAGTCCGGTTGAAGGCGAGCAGGGCAGCCCAAAGCATTTTTTGCTTTGCCGACAGGTGGCTGTGCGCATAATGAACGACCGCTTTGGCACCATGTCTTCAAAAAAATAAATGAACAAACTGGAGGGGACACTTAAGCTCCGCCTTAAGGGTAAGATGCGATAGCGTTAATGGGGTAATGCGCACTTAAGAGGCATTCGTCATTATCTACATTCGTAGATCCCTAAGAGTCCTCATACCACTCTTGGCGCTGAGGTGCAGCAGTTAAGCCATGCGCCGCTAACCTGCGATGGCAGGTGCTGTCATCAGTGGGCCTTGTGAGACCAAGAATGCCCTTCCTCAGCAATCTTTTTGGGTCAATCATTAGTTTTCCTGCGACCTGCGATGGTGAGCAGTTTGCAAATACGTCACAAGTTCACGTGACATGGGTTGTCCACCTGGACCTAGATTGCGTCTTTGCGGATCGTTCGAGGATTTTTCGCTCCCGAAAAACGATGAAGCTGGGTTTTCATGGAACACGGGGCCCTTAATCCAAGGTTTACAGCCAAGGTTTACATCTTTGGCTCGCGTAGGAAAAGGAACCTTCACGTTGAAGAGGCGCAATGAAAATGCATACAAATTTGAATGAGCACAACAAGAAACAAGTAATGCTACCATTGAGCAACAGCCCTCTGAGGCTTCAACTTGAAGAAAATCTGTCACCTGAAACTACTTACCGGCAGCGCACGGCAATCTGGCCTTTTCTTTTGCCTCCCAACTTGCTCTTTACATGCATTTCCTTTTGTTTGTGCATATCTGCTTTTGTAGCCCTTGGAATACTTGTTTAAGGTGCATCAACTTTCAGCCTGTACTCTGTTTTTCTTGCTTCATTGTGCAGATTTCTCAGAGCTAGAGAAAAAAATGGCCATCATTACCTGCGTGATGCCGTAGTGTTATGAACATTGTGTATTAAATGGATGTAAACGCGGGTTCGATCCCGGCCACGGTGCCCGAATTTCGATGAAGGCGAATAAAGGCCCGTGTGCTGTGCGATGTCAGTGCACGTTAAGAACCCCAGGTGGTCGAAATTTCCGGAGCCCTCCACTACGGCGTCCCTCATAGCCTGAGTTCCTTCGGGACGTTAAACAACAAAAAACAAATAAACCAAGGATGTAAACATTTTCCCCGATTTTCCTTTCTGTTACTAAGAAACTGGTGCATCATTGAACCCCCAGAAGACTCGCAGCTTTTGTTGGCAATCTGATGCACAATCTCAATGAAAAAGAGCAGCGAGAAAGGAACACTTGCACAAGGAGAGCTGGTTTGTTTCTGCGATGTCCCAATGCTCGCACGTCAAAAAGGGCATTCAGTTATGCTAACTTATCGGCGAGGGTGTCGCCGTTTCTCACACTTCTAACAACGCTTGCCGTTCGAATAATTCTATGGCTTCATTACCTCTTTCACTGCATGATATTTCTCTCAAACTTGCAGAGTGCCTTCTGTGGACGCGGCCCAAATACAAGGACTCGGTGCCTCAGATGTGCATCGACCACTTCGTGGACACTTGCGGCGTCGTGCCTCCTCCACACAGCAGGGACCTCTGCCCCGACGGAGAGGGCGACTACCAGTCCTCAATGGGAGGAAAAAGACCCACTATTTTATTCTACACGACTGTGTAGGCGCCTTTCTCTCTGGGCAGGTGGCATTAGTGACGCCGTCGAATGTAGTACCAGAAAATTTCTAGTCTTCCCGAGCTAGGAACCTGGATCGATATCTTTATATCTCCAAAAACGAGCGCACAAACTGAAGACAATTGTAATTTTAACATGCCGACTATTCATAAACTATATAGCTGGTGATTGCTAGCTTACATTTGTGCAAAAATAAAATATGGAACAGTCTCAGTGTGGTGGTCAAGGAAAGCCGCAATTTTTCTCGCCCTCTAAAATACTTCACACTAAGCAATGTAATTTTCTTTTCAAGCATTACATTATGCTGACAGTATTGATATAAGGCTGTGCATGCTTGAATGTTGTAATAAATTCTATCATTTTTGTCACTGTATTTATGCATTATTTAAATGTTTGCAAGGAACGTCTCCTTTAGGTTTTCTATTTTTTTTCGCATATCAGGTGGTGTTGATTTAATCCTTTGCTGTTTTCTTTATGTATCTTGCTTATTATTCATGTATACAGTTCAAACACTGCTTCGACATGTTATCTTGTGCACTCATTGCATTTATCCAAACTACCGAATTGGTAGGTGCCGAGATGCACTCTTCACCCATCTTTTGTATTCATGCTTCCGCGTAAATAGCAAATTGGGTTGAATTTATGCCCTGCTGGATTAACATCGCAAAGGCATTGCCAGCAGGCTGGGAGGCGCTGTCGAGTAACGGTCTTCAGTGGTCACGTGATGCAGGTATATTTTGGCTCTTCAGAAAATTTTGAAGAGGACGTCATAGAGTTTTCAATTAAAGTTTCAATTAGAGTTTCAAGTTTCACTTGATAAACTGACTGGAAATTTACAGACTGTATATTGAATATTTGTACTCAAATTGTTTTGAAATTGAAAAAACATATAGGCAGCTTACCATTGATATAACGCACTCACTACGCCAACTACCTATTAACTGGCGCTGAGTTGAGAAATTTCGCAGAAAAGTTTCATGATTATAATGCACGAACTAACATGAGAGCAACGCCTACGCTCGCAATGAGCGGCCGCAGTTCACACAACACGCCTATCTCTAGCGCCGTGCAGTCATGTAATAACCGTCAGTGTTTTGTAAATACATTCTGTTTGCTTTAGTTTTGATTTGCAGCTGTGAAAAAAACGTGGCTGCTTGAAAATGCAATCGCAACCACCGTTTCTTGCCACCACCTTTCCCGCACTTTCGCATATATTGTAATACCAGCGCTAAAGCAACTTGAAAAAAAAGCCCACAACACTTAGAAGTGCACTCTTTAATATTTGAAACATACAATGCAAGAAAGCAAGACACGCAAAAGCAGACCTGCAGACAAAAGCAGCTCAGCAACCACTTATGGCTGACTATTCACAAGTGCATCCGGCTTGGCTGCACCAAGCCTAAAGAAAATATTTAAACACGGAAGAGTATGTTTGCTGTTCCTTTCTTTTAGCAAACTGGTAGGAACAAAAATGCCCCATTTGTACACAGCTTGGTGCGCATAAAGATCGGAAGTAGTCAACGTTAGCTGCTGATAGGGACCGCTTTCGCTAGCTCTGTTTGGAACAGCCAGGCATTTGGTGCGCGTACAAGCGGCGCATGGCGAACGAGCGTTTCGTGCACTACAACATGCCCAGATCGGTCCTACGCGCAGTGAAGCATAGTTTCAGTAAAGCAGATCCGCAAGAGCTTCTAAAGAGTTGTCTGCAGGGGAGAACCCATGCACCGAAGAGTCATTTAATCATGTCATCAAGATGCGTGAACCAAGGAGCGCATTTCAGAATAATCTTCTAACTGCAATCTCAGACACGGCTCTCTCATCAGAGATGCCAGCGTAGCCTAAGTTTACATCGTGTGATATCTCAGGTTGTATCCCAAAGCATTTCGGATGCCACCAGAGCGTTACATCGCGGTCTGGATGCTTGATGTGCAGCCTCGTTGAAAATACTATACTCAGGGGGATCGAAAACAGACCATATCAAGGGCCACAGCAGTAAGTTGAAAAACTATTTGATGGAAGAACTTCTTATTCCCATTAATTACTCTTTTTTCAACTTAATTCGACACAAATCCGGCGTTTTTCTGCCAATTCTGTGATTATTTTCACCATGCTGTGACGACTTCCGTTCGATGTGACGTCACACCGTTCCCGTCGCTATATCGAAGTCTGCGCTCTAACGATGTATTTCGTTGTTTTCTTTGCTTTCCTTTGCTATAATTAGCTATAATTATTTAATCACTCTACAGTCAACAAACTTCGCTTTGTGGTTACATTTTGTCCCCCCTATCTCATGCTGCCATTCGTTGACTCCTGTCGTGATTAGTTGCCGCGTTATTCGTGGAAGACAGCGTTACACCGAACGTGACCTTGACCGGGAGTATGAGACATAAAAGGCTTTCGCCATAAAAAAAGACGCCGGGCGTTGCCTAAGCATCCACTGAGCTTTTTTCGTTGCAAAATACCTGAATTCTGAGAAAGCTTTAATCTTCGCCTTCATCGTCCCAGCTAAGTTCACTGACGAGCTAAGGCCTTTCCAGTATGGCTGCAATTAAGAGGGGGCCTGCTCTGGTTGCACCCAACCTATCTCCGTAAACTTCATCCGCCCATTGAACTCTTTCGCGCCATGGTAGCGTTGATTGGAATGCAGTCCGTTAGTTACCCTTAACGATAGTCTGTTATCTTCCCTTCGCTTTACATGCCTCAGCCATGCGCATTTTCTCTTCTTGACTTCAGGTAGGGCATTATTTACCTGAATTTCTTCCCTCTGCTCACCTCAATTTAAGTTCAAAACCTTTCGCTAGCCTCCATGTTTCCTCCCCACATGTGAGTACAGGGAAGACAAAACTATCACGCGCTTTCCCCTAGATCAATACCAGCACTGTACTGTACACTACCTGAGAGCACCCGTTAAATTTAGAGAACCCCAATGTTATTTTCCGCCTATCAACGTGCTCGTATGGTCATGATTAGCGGTTTCTTTCAATGCCTTGCCGCCTATCGCTACCTTTTTCTCGCTTTGCAGACTGGTTAGGGCGAGGAGATGCCAGGAATCTCGACATCAAAAAATGCAGTTAAAGTTAAGCTCCCTTCTTTTTTATCCTATTTACGAAAATCTGTTGCTTATTGTTATCCTAAACTATGTTATGAGTTAACATGAGGTCGTCGTTCCATGTTGCTATTTTTTTCATTGTAAGCAGCCGTTCAGATACAAACTCCTAGCTTGAATACATTAAGCTGTAGCTACAAGAAAGACTGTACTGATGAGACACTGCCTGCACTGCTGACGCACAGCAGCCTTAATCCAATGATCGATAAGTGAAAACGTCCACAAACATTCGGCACAACAGAGGGTAGAATATTATATTTGGAGGAAGCTGCTGTAAAATGAACCGACAGCCAGGGGAGTGAGCCTGGGAAGACACCCCTATCTGCCCGAAGAAGTAGCCGGAAGGAAAGGGTGTAGAGAAAGGGAATTGGGATGCTGGGAGGTGGGTGGAACTATTTGGCCGGGTATTGGTGCGGCGCTGGTTGCAGGAATTCATCGCAACAGAGCCGATATCCGAGATCCTTTTCGTGCGGAGGGCCTCGGCCTCCAAGCGTTCTTTCACACCACGGAAAGTTCACCGGGGCATCCGATATTCCGAGACAGGATATCACACAGAGGCAGGGTCCTGAGGTAGTGACGCGGCACGTTCTTCTTTCTTCCATTCCACTATTTCCTCTCACCTCCCGACGAAGCACAACCATTCAAAAATTGCAGATTACACCAGAGTTTATTTAAGGCTTTATACAACTGCAGAGCTAGTACTTTTCCGTCATCAGGGTGCGGCCTCTAGTCTTTGCCCCCGGCTGCAATCTCCCAGCGTTATCTCCGTACAACTACCGAACGCCGGGTCTTGAGGAAACCTCATCTCTCTCAGCAACCTGCTCAGCAGGAGTCTTTGGTCGCTGTACTTCGCGTCCTTCCGAATTCTTTCCTCTGGGAAGCAAGCAACGGGCACCGGCCGATTTCTTGAATATGGCGGCCTTTGTGCAGACCTTCTTTTTTCTCCGACAAGGCCCTTTCTGGATGGTGGCAGGACATCGGGAGTCCTCTTCGGAGCGGTGAGCTTTGCTGCTACCGCCACTCAATTCTTCGGCATCAACCTGCCGACCCCCTGGCCAGTCTGAGCAGTTCTGCGTGGCAAAACCAGCACCTCACTTTATCTACAAACGCTCACACACACAGAAACACACACACAACGCGTGTTTCCTACGGCAGGACAGACATGAACGCACTCAGGATTCTCACGAAGATGCGAATAGAAATTTCACCCCGGTGTACTTTATTTGATGCCGGGGCATTAAGGGTTACGACGAAAAGACGGAGCAAATAGGCTAGCTCGAGCTTGCGCCAACCGCCCGACACCTATGCTAGCATCAACACCGGGTGCCGAGTCCTGCGCTGATCGCCCGGAACATCATTGTAGCCACAGATGCTGTTATGTTCGTCCACACAAAGACGGCGACAAAAAGCAAATGCAGGGCTGGGGAAAAATTCAAATAGGGTTTTATCCAAACCTACTCTTATATAGACGCATGTGCCTGACTTGGTATAGGGATGATTGTCACTGGTGCGAAGACTCTCATCCCTCGCTTCGCTCCACCACATTGCGAGTGGGAATGTGAGGGCAAGTAGGATCTAAGAAAACGCATGTGCACTTCGAGAGCAGTGGGAGTCCCTGCTGGGCAGTTCTGACCTCAATGAACAGCTTAAGCTGAGCTAAGCGATTGAGAAGGGTGCAAATGACAGCGCAGTTGTGGACTAAGGACCAAACATTAGTGTCCTATGATTACTTTTGCCTTACCCAATAAATATTTTCAGTCAGTCTGCGCTTGGCGCGTATGCGAAGGATGTGCCCGGATATGACGTCCGGATATATTGAACATGGATAGTACGGATAACAAGGCTATATCGAGCACGCAGATTGTCCACTGGTGATCATGTGTAAAATGTAGGAACGTTGTGCAGTATACAAAATGCCAATTTCGCCCGTCGTCCGATATATAATTAACTGCGCGCCGCGCCCTGAGAGTGGCCGTAATGAAAGAGCGGCCGTAATGAAAAAAAAATGAAAATTGTATTTGAGGAAAGGAAATTGCGCAGTAACTGTCTCGCACATCTCGGTGGACACCAGTCGAAAATTGCATTTGAGGAAAGGGGATTGGGCAGTAACTGTCTCACATATTTCAGTGGACACCCGTCAAAGTTCGCGCGCAGTGACGTCACGACCATTTCGACCAATCTGAAACGCGGACAAATTTGCTAACACGTCTTGGTCACAACAGTGTGAGCCATTAAAGGTTTTCGCCTTAAAAGCGACAACGTGTTGCAGCGCTACGAGGGAGTCCACGGAAACGCCAGCGCAATTCATCGTGACGTTTTGGCCGCTCGACAAATCGAGTTTTTTTTAGGAAAGGAAATGACGAAGTAACAGTCTCACTTATCTTGGTGGACACCCAAAACGCGCATGAAACGACTTGTTTTTATGCAGCCCCGATTACAGGTCCTCGGTTCCCCCGAGTATAGGTCGCTGGTTCGAATCCTTGTATTGAGCTTTAGGCTTTAACTTAACTAATAAGTTTATGCTGCACGAAATGATAATGGTGTGTCGCTGTCTGGAACATACTGCGGCAATTTTTACGCAGCCTCCGATTATTTGTTGGCTGCTTGAAACCTGTCCTGTTCTTCAACTTAACAGCTTCTAAAACTCTCTATCCTGCGCTGGGGCTTTAACGTCTGGCCCGCATTTTGTACCGATTACTTAGTCTGCCACGCAGTACAGCCTACCCTTGATCGGCCTCAGCCGGCCGCGACATTGCGACGCTCGGACTCCACTCTGCCTCTTCGGCTTCCGCCGCCCGTGAGCATTCTTCGACCCACAGTGAGATACTTTTTTTTTAGAGCGCAGCTCTTTGGCGTCCGTTCCTGGGTTTCGCGTCGTCGTCGGCGTTGTCGTCGGCCTCGTAACCAGCTCCGCCCCCCTTTCATCCCCCCAGCGCTAGCAGCGACCGACTGATACCGCTGGATGCCGCTGACGCCGCTAGAGAGTCAAGATAACGTGACTGCATAGAACACCGTCGCCGCCATGCAGAAAGAGGAGGAAAGGGTCCCCCCCCCCCTGTTCTTGTGTGGCGGATAGGGTGCTCTTCAGTTGCCGACGCGCCGGTTATTTCACGTAGGCCCCGGCACGTCGACGAATACGTGACCACCTTCCCACGGCTAGACCTGGTTCTTAGCGCTGCGGAAGCGAGGGTATCATATTGTTTGTGTCGGCATCGGCGGCGTTGTCCCTGAAACCAACTCCGCAGCTGGGGTTGACTCACTATCGAAAAGGTGAAACAGCTTATTTGCTGCGCTCAAATTTCGCATTAGGAAGTAAAGTAATCGTCGGTAATTTTTTCTTCTCCTGCTATGCTTTCTTTCTACGAGGCCGCGCATACTGCTCGTTCGGTCTATAGTGAACTATAGTTCGGTCCAAAAAAGCCGTCGGCGCAGTGGGCAGCACCGCGTGTCGAAAATATTGGGGGGCTGCGCAAGAAAAATGTACCATGGTAATTTGAGATTCCATTGACCGACGATCAATTGGTGTGTGATATGCGATGAGGAGTTGAAATCATTGTAATTAACTGATTATTGCGAGAAATAAAGAAATTGGGAAAAGCAGTTCAAAGGTATTAAAATCCCCGGAATTAAAAGCCAATGTTTGATGATAATTAACTCAATTTGTGTGTTTAATTGAATTAATTGAATGAGAAATGCGCTCAAAGTTGTTTCCAGCGGGCAAGGCGTCGCGCCGAACGCGCTAAGGCGTTCGATGTAAACCCTGGCAGCGCTCCGACGCGCTGTCGCGTTCCACTCCCAATGGCGAAGCTTAACCGCCCTCCATTTTTTGTACACCCATTCACATGTTCATTTCTGTACGCCCGTAATATATTGATTTGAGTGCCTCGGTGGTTTTGTCGCTATGGAGTTTGGCTGCCGAGCACCCTGAGTTGGGATCGGCACACAAAAGCTTCCCGCTCGCTATCCAACATGTTAGTGCGAAAGCACTTGAGCCGGAATCCACGGGTTTCAGCGGTATGCGTGTGTGTGATGCCTCTGCAGATAGCAGTGTAACTGGCTCACTGGGTCAGTGGACACCTCAATCGCGCTTTGAGTAGGCGGTGGCGCCCACCTACAAACTAAGGCAGTTTGTAAGGTATCGGTAGCGTTCGCGGGGGTCATCGGAACGCGGCTGGGGGCACTCAAAGCGGAGCGTCTCCTTTCTTGGAACGCGGCCGCTCGCGAACGCACCGGGAAGTACGGGTGTCCACCCGACACGCGGTACCGAGCACGAATGTATATTTGTGTTTATTTTCATTTGACACGACCGTGCGTTTAGGTTTGTGGAAAGGGCGTTTTGCCCTACGGAAGCTGGAGGGCTGGCCAGGCTCTCGATAAACCAATCATGTGAACATCGTAACATGATTGGAAGCCACGAAATGTGGGCCGGGCCTTTAGGGCTTTAAAACCGGGCCCCGGAGCTGGAAGCGGGGTTCTGCGCTAAGGTCAGATGCAACGCATCTTCGGCAACGCCGAGAGGGGCCTCCCCTAGTATTAGCCGGATCCGCCTTTTTGTTGTTTTGTATATTTGTGCCGTTAATTTGTCTCGAGTGCCTGAACTTGTATCTATTGTAAATTGCTGTACATAAACTGTACATAAGTTTTCCCTTCCTCCCTGCGTCTCGAATCATCGAGAGACCGTCTCTGACGGGGCACCGCTGGTGCGAAGAGCTTCAGTCTTCGAGTTGAAACCAACCCGTCTCTGGCGGGGCACCGCTGGTGCAATAAGGAAGACGAAAGAACCTGTGTGAATCTTTACTGGCGCAGTCGACAGGATCCTGCGGCCATCGGAAGACGGCGCAGGAAGAAGACAAGGCAGGGAGAAAGGTGACGACAAGGCGACAGGTCAGCGTTCGTGAACGGACCTGCGGAGACACGGCGGCAAGGACGCAAGGACCACGGCAGTAGTCCAGCGACGCGGGACTGCGTCCGGTCAAGGAAGCAGCGCGTCGGGAACTCGACGATCACCGGCGGCGGACCAGCGGCGTGCGACAGCTCATCGCAGCGTCCGGGGAAAGTGGCGGTGGACCCCGACGCCAAGGAGCTGGCAATGCGGATCGACGCATCGAAACCGTGAGTTTCCTTGGTCGCATTGTTCACGTCCCTGTGTTCGAGCCGATAGGACAGCTGAGGGGTACGGAAGGCGGTATGGAAAGCTATCCATGCCGGCCCTCACTCGATGTGAGGTACCAAGTGCAATTAGCGAAGGCGCGGTTAGCGTACTTTCAGGCTGAACTTGCGAAAGTGAATGGAGGAAAGGCGCCGCTGTGCGAGGAAAAACCTCAGGATGTTAAGTGCGTCTTGGAGGAATTAGAAGCAAAGCGCCAGCAGCTAGCGCTGGAGCTCGCTGAGCTCAAGGCGTCTAGGAAAGCTAGTGAACCAACCAGGGAGAACTGCTCCGAGTCCCGAGAGGTGAGGCAGCCTGTGCTGGAAGACAAAGGATTATGCTTGTCATGCACAGGTCAGGGAAAAAGCAGTGAGGACGCTGAAAGCAATCAGCCGGTATGCGGGAACGCATCTTTCTTAGGAAACGCCGCGAAAGGTTCAGGAAGTGAAAACAGGATTCCTGAAGGACGCGGAAATACCACAGCTTTTCCGCCACCGCGGGCGGCTAGCAAAGAACAGGAGCAGCCCAATTCTGATGATCCAGGCCCAATTGAGACCAAGGTGTCCGATAACCAACAGGACAACGGTCAAATTCCTGCAGGCTCGGTGACGGAGATTGTGACCTCCGACACGTCAAAAGAGCGAACGAAAAATAGCCAGGAAGAAGTAAAAAGAGAGCCAGCTTTCCGCGAAACTGGAATCTCTGGTGGCAAAAGTATCGGGATGGAACGCAGCGCCGTCCAGTTGTCGAACGCACCCGATGTGCGTCCGATCAGGTCATCTGATGACAGGGAAATGTGTGGCTGCTTGCAACAAGACAAATTCAGGCCGAATGACTGTGAGGGGGCTCATGCAGCCCCAGAGTTAAACAATACTACGGAGCCGGCAAGCTCCTATAAAGTAGGGAGCGGCAATTTAAATGTTTGCCCTTGCAGGAACAGTACGCACCGTGCTACAGGTCGCAACATCAAATGTAGCAAGACTGACCGTACTGATATATTTAGACAAGGCAGGGGCTATGCTCCTTATGCAGCGCGCGGCTCGTACCGGCGCGCCAGAGAGAGCGGGCCCTCAGGTGCGTCGTGTGGTCATGGGTTTGGACCCATCGAGAACCAGGACGTGTTTGATCCTGGAGGGCACCAGCTGTTGAGTTTTTGCCCCGCTGTGGCATCGGCCTAATGGGCATAGTGGCCATTGGTGTTGATCGTGTCTATTGAGACGTGTGGTGGCTCGAACTCACACAGGGACGCTCGGTGTGACTAAGGAGGCTCACGTGGGCATTGGGCGAGTGCTGTGAACGCTCCAGTCGCGAGTGTCTGTGTCTGTGTGCTCATTCGCGAGCAAGACGACGGCGTGCATGCAGGCGAACTGGGTGCAACGCACCAACTTGGACGCTGTGTTACGGCGCACGGCAGGCATGCCACTGTGTGTATTTAAGTGTGCATTTTGAGTAATGTTGTGTTGGTGCCCGTGTACAGTGTTGTTTTTGGTTTTGTTGGTGCAATTGGTCGCAGCGCGACAGCTTGGACTTCGGTGAATGCGCTGGATTTACAGGTGTGAAACGCGCATTTGAATGTGTACGTTTTGTTTATGTTATGTCACCCGAAGGGTAGTTTCGTGTCAGACACCGATCCCTTTTGTTTGTAATTCTAAAAGTGCCATTTGGGCCCTTTGTACAATCTTGGGAAGGGCGTGTAAGGTATCGGTAGCGTTCGCGGGGGTCATCGGAACGCGGCTGGGGGCACTCAAAGCGGAGCGTCTCCTTTCTTGGAACGCGGCCGCTCGCGAACGCACCGGGAAGTACGGGTGTCCACCCGACACGCGGTACCGAGCACGAATGTATATTTGTGTTTATTTTCATTTGACACGACCGTGCGTTTAGGTTTGTGGAAAGGGCGTTTTGCCCTACGGAAGCTGGAGGGCTGGCCAGGCTCTCGATAAACCAATCATGTGAACATCGTAACATGATTGGAAGCCACGAAATGTGGGCCGGGCCTTTAGGGCTTTAAAACCGGGCCCCGGAGCTGGAAGCGGGGTTCTGCGCTAAGGTCAGATGCAACGCATCTTCGGCAACGCCGAGAGGGGCCTCCCCTAGTATTAGCCGGATCCGCCTTTTTGTTGTTTTGTATATTTGTGCCGTTAATTTGTCTCGAGTGCCTGAACTTGTATCTATTGTAAATTGCTGTACATAAACTGTACATAAGTTTTCCCTTCCTCCCTGCGTCTCGAATCATCGAGAGACCGTCTCTGACGGGGCACCGCTGGTGCGAAGAGCTTCAGTCTTCGAGTTGAAACCAACCCGTCTCTGGCGGGGCACCGCTGGTGCAATAAGGAAGACGAAAGAACCTGTGAAAATTTACTCAGTTATTCGCATTTAAACTCGACCGCCGCAGCCGGGATCGAACCCCTGACCCGGAAGACGTGGATTCCATCCCTGCCGCGGCGGTCGAATTTTGATGGAGCCGAAATGTTAGAGGCCTGTTTAATGTGCGATGTGAGTGCACGTTAAAGAACCCCAAGTAGTCAAAATTTTCGGAGCCCTCCACTACGGCGTCCCTCATAGCCTGGGTCACTTTGGGATGTGAAACCCATAACCACTGAGCCGCCACGCCGGCTTGTGGACACGTCACTCGGGCTTTCTGCTATGTGGCGGTGGTGTCCATACGAAAAAAAAACATGCTTTCTCACATTATTTCGTGCTTTGCAGTTCTAAAAAGCCAGTCATATTTCTGCGACATCATCGCGATAGAGCACCTGTGGTGTTACCATTTCAGCATACCGTAACCGAGCCACCAGCGATCGATGGAACCATGAAAAGAGCGTTCACGATGTCACTTGTTTAGCAAAATTAGAATTCCGATCGTACGCGCTCAGCCCATGGTATTCTAACACCTTGGCTCAGCCAAAGCGTGCGTCCGTGTAATGAGTGCTGGGAGCACCAATGCAAGGAACGCTGTCACGCACCCGTCTCGATAAGCAGTTGAAAAATTGTTTATGGCACTTAAGGAGACTTGGGCGCTTTAAATGCGAAAGCATTGATTTTATTTTTACGCGACAGCGTAAAAGCTCGTTCGGTCGAAAAGCCGTCGGCGTAGTCGTAGTTGTAATGAGCACCACGCGTAATGTAATGTTGTTGTAATGAGCACCACCATGGTGTCACACGTTTCAGCGGTTCGTACAGCGTAAACATTATTTGGAAGCTAGCTCCCGGCTGGGATTCTAACCGACGATCTATAATCGGGGTCTGCGTATCATGCGCGGTTCGGATGTCCACCGCGACAAGAGATACTGCTACGGCGTCATTTCCTTTCATCGAAAATCAATTTTCCGAAAGGCAAGGCGCCCAACGGGTAAGGTGTCACGCCGAAAGGGCGATGTCGGTCCGTGGACTCCCCGGCACCGCGTCAAGACGCTGTCGCATTCCACTGTTCAAAGCGACGCTTAAGCGTCCTCCAAAATTATTCTTGCTTCCTTTCTCTTCCTTTCTAAGGACAGGCCTAGTCATTAGCATACAGTCAGTGCGTATGCTAGGTTCAGCTTTGTTCGACAAGAAGCAACGTGGTTTTGCGCCCCATGCGTTGCTTGCCCGCCTCGCAGAACGAAAGTCCTCGTTAAACTCCTCGCGCCTTCCGAAGAAATTTAAATTTTCATTAATGGCGCGGTGGCTTCATCTGGGATTTTCGAGCCACCAGCTGCTGGTCAGAGCCGACGCCGCGTTTCGTTAGCGATCGGCCATGCATATAATGCTTTCGCATTAAAGTGTGGCGTCGATTTCAAAGCGGAGGCTTTAGTGCGCCATGTTGCGAGAGTTTCGCCGACTCCGTCGATTTGACCTGCAGCCGCTCCGGAGCTGCGCCGAAACCGATGATGAGCTACTTAACCAGAGTACACAGGTTCGAACACCTCTTCCGTTTGTTTTTTCGCTGCCTTGATCGTTTATTCCTCTTTCTTACGGCTTGGTTTGGGTGTCCACTGAGATATGTGAGACAGTTACTGCGGCATTTTCTTTCCTCATAAAAGTTCTCATTTTCAGCAAGAGTTTCGAAAGAAAAGGAAAGGCCCATAACTGGCCCCCTTTGACAGTGGACACCTCAATCGCGCTTCAAGCTACGTGGCGCTAGTGACGTCAGCTGCGTGCGTTAGCATTGGCAACGTTGTGGCAGAAACGCAACACTGAACCTATAAGCCGTCGGCGTTTATTGCCAACGTTGTGGCAGAAACGCGCCACTGAACCTATAAGCCGTCGGCGTTAATTGACTGGCGTTGGTAGCGTTGTAGACTCCGGCGATTTTGAGGAAAGGAAGGGCGCATAACTGGCTCCCCGGGTCAGTGGCCACCACAATAGCGCTTTGAGGCACGTAGCGTGGTGAGAGATATGGCATGCGTTAGCGATGACAACGTTGTGGCAGGCACGCGGCACTGCAGCAATAGGTTCAATAGTACTTAAACCGCAGTTAATTTTACACCTGAATTACGGTTGGAAATCGATTTTGATCCAAATCGGCCAGGGTAATATTTCGGGGCTGTCCCGGGCGAACTTTTTACAATGGGCCGGGCCCAACTTTGAGGTCACCGACATGTTGGAAAAGCCTAATTATGGTTGAACATCGATTTTTGTCCAAATTGGCCAAGATCAAATTTGGTGGGTTTCCTGGGCTAAATTCTTACTGCTTGGCGTCAGAGTTGCTACGGCAACGAGCGATGCACAAGCAAGGTGCCCAAGTAAGGTGACAGTGTTTTACTCTGCCTGACACGGCACAGCCATAATTGACCTCGCCCGACACGATGGCTACCAACTAATTTGACCTCGGTCATTTCCAAAAATTTTGTTCCGAGCTACCCCTGAAAAAGTTGTAGTTCACAGATTTGAGATTTGTGCCATCTCGTTGTTGTGGTGTCGCTTGTGGCGTTACCATTTCGTCAGCGCACTTTCGCACGTCATACATCGATTGAAATGGAGTTAAATACCGGCAAACTTTTTTGACGCGTAAAGCCCCCTCTCCTGATCTGAGGAGGTCTTTTTTGAATAAGCTCCTCGCCCACTCCGCATATACGCTCCTTTTTTTGTTTTTCGTTTTTTCTTTTCTTTACTTTTTACGTTGTTTCGTGACGTCAAGTCACGTGGTTTGGTGGCTGCCCGGCCACGCCCAAGGGCTGAACTGAGTGATTGCAATATGCTACGCATAAAAACTTCCAACTCAACTTAGCTCTTTGTTAATCGTCGAGACGAAGAAAATACCGTGGAGCTTACTCTTTCTTAATCGGTTGGTTTGGTTTGGTTTTATGGGGTTTAACGTCCCAAAGCGACTAAGGCTAAGAGAGACGCCGTAGTGGAGGGCTTTCTTAATCGTCGAGACGAAGAACATACCATGGACCTTACTCTTTGTAAGTCGTCGAGACGAAGAAAATACTGTGCAGCTTACTCTTTCGTAATCGTCGAGACGAAGAACATACCATGGACCTTACTCTTTGTTAATCGTCGAGGCGAAGAAAATACCGTGGAGCTTAACACACTCTTTTAATTTCTACACTCCTGTAGGGCCGAAAGATGATGCCACTTCGTCGTTGTCATGGAAACAGCCGACAGAGCCGCCTGGTGGATCGCCGTCCGCAGGTCCGTTTTTTCGACGGCGACTTGACGACACCAGAGACTAAAGCAACGTTCTGTCGCTCCAAGTTGTCCAGGACGAATAACATGTCCGAAGGCACCAGTCCCGACCGCCCGCTCAAGAGCTAAGCATAGCGTCGCCGGTGGTGAGTACTTGGATCCCTAGACAAGTATGCAGGGTGTTTGGCCTAGAGCCGTACCCGCATGGAGCGTTTTTCGAGAGCGAACGGCCGCGTTGCCGCCGACGCGCGAGCACCCGTACGAGAAAAATGTAGAAAAATGCAGGTTCCGCCAGAAAGGTTCCGCCGAGGTGGTGATGATGTAGCCTTCCCTTTGTAACGGGCGGGCGCCTACCAAAGGTGCCCTGGCTGGATAAACACACACATAAAAACACCACTATCAAACGCGAAGCGGCAAACACACACGCAAATACTGACGAAACAGTACTGTTCTAGTGTCGCACCAGCGTCCACCACTCTGTCAATCGGCGCTTCGTCGCTGCAACTGCCGCATGGCTTGCCGCTTCCGTTGTGCAGCTCTCGTTCGAAGAACGGAAACCCAGCGCCTGCGGAAGCGTATCGCCTTCGTGCGGTGGCGTTGACAGCTTCTCGCAGAGTAGGACGATATGCTCCTTTGTTTCGTCGTGCTCTCCGCAGGCTCTGCATTGGGTGCATTCGACTGTAGTGTCGAAGCGCTTGCGATACACCAGCGTTGGCATGGCACCCGCGCTTGCCTCAAACAACAGGCGGCTGCCTACACTGTTGTCGTAGAAGCTCTCGACGCAGATGTCATGCTTGGCTTCCCGGTACACTTCCAGCGTCGACTTCCCCTCCATGGCAGCCCTCTGCGCCTCTCGCTCCTGCGCACGCACTTGGGCATCAACTGCCTGGGCCCATTTCCTCGCGTTGTCGGCTTGTACTTCATTTCTGAAGAAGCCGAACTTGCGACGAAGGTGTTGGAGCCGCTTCACCCATGTAGTCCGCAGGCAGTTTTGACTTACATAGTCAGACTCTGCGCGCCCACCTATTTTTGTGCATCAGGCGCAGCCGGCCGTCGTAGGCTATTTTGCTTCTTGCCTCGCGCGCCTCGAAGGTAGACCAACCGAGGTCTCCCTGTACCGCCTCGTTAGCCACCCGCCCATGGCACCCCAGCGCCAGGCGTCCCACCGCGCGTTGACCACGCTCAAGCCATTCCCTTGTGGGCGATGTCAAGCAGATAACTGAGTTTTGCAAATGACAATGCGGGCACATGGACTGCCTTCCACAGCTCGCGGACCATAACAAATCGGTTGCAGCCCCATAGGCACCGCCTTCTCAATATGTTTCCCGCTCGCTGCGAAGCTTGTTTCAAGTGTTCCTCATGTCTTGCAGCATATTCTGGCTGCGTGCTGAACCTAATGCCTAGGTATCGGTATTCCGTTGCCATCTCGAGGACGTCCCCCTTAGGTAGGTGGGCCGGCTGCTCGGCGTCCAGCCGCGCTGAAAAACACAGCACCGCCGACTTCTTTCAGTTGAAGCTCAGGCCCAGTGGTGCCATGGTTTCAGCGCATATGTTGATGAGGCCCTGGAGCTCCGCATTTGTCTCTGCCATATTAATACTACATCATCGGCAAAGACTAGGCCTGGCAATATCCATCGGTCCTTTACACCATCGCTGATGTAGCTTAGCGAGAACCGCAACTGCACTTCCAACAGCTTGCGTTCCACCCCTGCAGCGTACAACATATACAGAAGAGGGTACAACGGGTAGCCCTGCCTCAACCCTTTCTGTACGACCACTGGCTCCGAGCTGACGCCGCACACTGTGGCCACCACTGTACAGCGTGTATAGAGGCGACGAAGCACGTCGTTCCAGGCGGAGGGCATTTCCAGTGACTCTAGGCATTGCATTAGAGGCTCATGTGGTACGCTGCCATACGCCTACGCGTCGCGCAGGGCACAGTCATCTGTTAGCAAACCAACAAACCAAAATGACACTTGAATGCTCGCTGATTGGTGGACGCCGATCGTGACGTCAGTGTACGTATCGTGCGAAGCGTTTGTTTCTACTTCGCGTAGAACCGCGCGGCGGCGGGCGTCCCACCATCCACGCGGCAATCGCGTCCGAAATCGCGCCATCCGGTTCCAGGTTTACACTCTACACAATTTTTAGAAATAGGCCTTTTGAGTTATAAGAGCGCTTTTTGCATAGCAATTTCAGCGGCGTAGTAGATCAGTATACAGCTAACCCATGCTAACTGTCAGGCAGGTTAACTAATATTGAATAGTTACCATTTTAAGTGTTACTGTTAGGCTTCTTAATATATGAGAGGCGCGTAGACCACCGCAAGTAATATCGATATCATTTTTATAATTTTGAAAACGTGGTTACCCTCGGCGCAGTGGCTCAACAAATGTTGGCAAATTTGACGATTTACACGCACTGGAGAGGTTGCTTTCCCTACAAGTTTCTCGAAAGCGCGCGTAATTTGGCGCGTTTTCATTATAAGCGCCGAAATTCTTTTTTTCTTGCAGGTCTGCTGCTTCTTTGGATGCAGTATATCCCCATCGACCACTCAGTGCTCGCAGACTGAGAAACCGGCGTCTCAGGCTACACCGCATGTGCGTGAGCTCGCTTCAAATCCTGCTGTCGTACAATCGTGCTGCTCTGCAAAGCGCAAACCAAGCAAAAGTATCCCGCAGCTTGCTAACCGGGCGCTCATGCCGTGAATTGTACGAGAGTCACTCCTTGAGATCCGCATTAACGGCAATATTTTCTGACGTAGTTCCTTGAGTTGCTAAATTGCTGAAGTGTACGTTTGTAAAGTGGAGCTATGTGAAAGCTGTACTGTGCGATGTCAGCGCACGTTAAAGAATTCCAGGTGGTCGAAATTTCCGGAGCCCTTCACTACGGCGTCCCTCATAGCCTGAGCCGCTTTGGAACGTTAAACCCCAATAAACCAGCTATTTGAAAGCCATCTGACTTCTCGCCGTTCGAAAATTGCCCTGTTTGAGTTGTTAAAGATACTTTCTATTTAAGGCTCTCTCAGTCTGCTTGAATTGCATCATCCTGATTTAACTAAAAATTGGCATTCACCGGGCGGCATTTTTTTTTTCACGCAAAACACACGGTGAGACGATTTTTTTTTATTTATTTTATTATTCGTTTTTCTCGTGTCACTTCGCAGCAATTTGCCAGCGTAAGAAGCCGTCATAACCTAGCTCTTCGCAGTAATATGCTTCGTGTAGTACAAATCAAGTAACAGCGTGCTCATTTAGAAAAGAAGTATCTATGCATACTTAAGGCGTCAAGTTGGAGCGTATCGCATATTTAAACCAAATACGTATGACGACGTACAGGCGCTTTTAGAGTTTCGGTGCATACCAGGTGCCCGTGGAGTGCAAAAGACTGGCGTGGATTCTGTGTTGTCAGAGACAGCCTCGGGAGGCATCACGTAGCGTAGGCGTACCGCATTTTACCTGGTTTTTTGCTGGGGATGCTTCAGCAGGGACCCCGCTCCTTGTGACATGGGATACGTAAAAGAGCAAACAAAGCCTTGAATAAAAGGGCGGTTCACATGGTGAGTATATAGTAAGCGCAGGAGAGAAGAGATGCGTTCGCTTTAATTTTTATTTATTTGGTCATACTGTTAATCCTCCAATGAGGGTCGCTTCAGGGAGGGAACAAAAACAAATACATTTTATAATCACTTTAATGAGCAATCGTGAATCAGAATTCAAAATTGGGCACCATTTCTCAAAAACATATCGACACCAAGCTCAAACTGTTGCACGTTCGCACTCTCCCCAACATCACTTGACAGTTTGTTCCATATTTCAATTACATCAGGGGAAAAGAATACCGGCACACTTTCGTACTTGTGTTAATAAATTGTCGTACCCTGTTCATGGAGAACTAATCTGTATAGCCTAAAGGGAGAAAGATGTGGATGGTTTTTAGAACACCGTGAAAAGATGTTCGTGCCGTATCACCTATAGAGAGGAGGAGGTGCCCAGGGCTTCTGTTGTTTTCGCAAGCCTGATATGTGTTGAAGTTTTACTACACAACGGGCTGCTTCGTGTGAAAGCGAACAACTATCGCGAATTGGATGCAGACAGTCGTCGAATAGTCAGAGCAGCCATAAAGCGTATTTGCAACATATCGTCCTGAACCAAATTTTGGCGTCCAGACATTAGCGTCCATTACTGCACAGGTCACCTGAACATTATGGGTCCAAGCTCGACAGTATGATAAACAGCACCCACGGCTTCATGAGCGCAGGCTGCGTACATGGTCATTTAGAGTGTACATTGCATGCATTTCCGTGTACATAGAAGCACAGATTATACATGGTAGAATGTACAAGCTTTTTTTGGCAGCAGGCAGTAGTCCTGCGGAAGTTACACCCATTGCTTGGCGACTCTATGTGCAATGTTATTTTCCTTTCAATACATCTTTCGGTCTGTTTACGACATCCCGAGTTAAGCGAAATGCGGTAAGCGGTCCTAGATCGTCTGTCTTGGTTAGAACTTGGCTGCTTCTAGGTTTTTCCTGCTTCGTGATCCGACCGCACTGAGTTTGCATATGTGTGATGTTTCAGCGATGGTTGCCTATTGATGATGTTTCAACAGATAGGAGGGCATTTGGTTATTATCAAATAGGTTAAAGACTGCTAGGCAAATTGCACCCTTGGAGGGCTCATACAGCCGCTCATATCAGCCAACCAAGGACAATTCCTTTATCTCGCTCGTCCTATTTAATCTTGGCAGCCCCCAAAACATGCTTTATTTCCCTTCAAATGCGTTTCGCTAATCTATCTCATGATAATCTTTCACTTCCCATCGAGCGCCACTCGCACATTGTGAGGCACATTTTTTCTTATAAATTTCCTCCACGAAAAAGAATACCTCAAACTTGTAATCTATTCCATGTAGCTATCTATCTTTGAAGACTTTCAGCATTAGAAGATTAATATTTGCCCTAAAGTGTGGTTTATGAATGATTTTTTTCGTGTGGCCCCTGCCGTTTCTTGCATGCGCAATGTTGTTGGTTCGCGAAGCGCACTGTAGGCAGGCCCGAGTTAAGCCTAATGTTAAGTGTGGTTTATGCCTGCCATCAGACGACGAATTACTAGCGGCCGCAATTTGCTGCAGTGCCCCAGTGATTGGTCGTTGTAGATTTAATGAATTCACTCTACGAACCGTGCAGGGCTGTTTTTGAGCAAGTGGAATAATACTTAAGCAGAAAGGTGACCCAAAATCTTCCCGCCGAATATCAGGGGGGGGGGGGGGGGGGGCGAAATCTACATTCACCCGTGCAGTGTAAGACAAACGCTCAGAAGGCCTGATGCTATAAACTGCGTAAGCGGAATGGAATTTTAAGATGTCGTTTTCTGTTTGATTTGCTTTTGCCTTTTGCCGCATCTCACTGCATGAAAGTTGAGCCAATTTCACATTACTTCAGCTCAGCTCACATGGCTGCGTAAGGATTTTGTTTTACACCTAACGCCTATTTACATACTTTGGCTGGCTTCACGGCTCTCTAATGATTTTTTACGCGTTTACTTCTGTTACGTTCTATGCATTTCATGTCACATGGCGCACTGAATGCGATCCGGCGACGTGGCGCTCACTTTCGGTGCCTCTTTCCTTCTCTCCGCACTCGCCGCTGACTTGGGCTGTTGCTGCTCCAACCTCTCCTCCTCACCTGTCGCGGATTTTCTCTCTCACCTCTCGTCAGGGTACGGTTGTAGCACTCGTCTCACTCACTGTAGGCACCGGAGGCTTCACTCAGCGGCCACGCAGAGACACACGCGGGCAATTTCTCCTAATGGGACTCATACTGCTTACACAGTAAAGCAATCAATAGCGATCCACTAAGCCGTCCCTGACAGAGGAAATGAAATGTGTACCATGCCACGAACACTGTGCTACCAGAGAAAATTATTGATGCTCGTTGCGTTAAGTGATCCACATGAAAGCTTCATTATGCTAGAGCAGATCGCGCTGCTCTAGCATTACTACGGCGAGAGCCGTTATTACGGCTCTTCACTACGACGTCTCTCATAGCCTGAGCCCCTTAGGGACGTTAAACCCCCATAACGGCTTTAATTAGACCCTCGCCGCTTTGCGTGGCCCAACACATTTTGGCTGTGTCTTCGAGTTACGTGCACTGGAGGAGCTTCTTTGCCTGCAGTATTCTCGAAAGCGCATGCATTTTGGTGCGATGTAGCCGAAATTTGATGGGCTACAGCGAGCATGGTAAGCGCGGTTTCGAAATTCTAAAGATTGATATGAATATTCCTCAGGTTGGGCTAGACGTGTCTGAATATTTTTGGAGCCTAACAGTAATAGTTAAAACGTTACCCATTCAATAATAATTAACCAGCCTGCTAGTTATGACGTTTTGGCTTTATTCTGAAGTACTACACCGCTGACCACGCTATGCCGAAAAAAGCGGTCTTTTAACTCAAAAAGACTATTTTTAAAAATTGTGCAAAGTGTTAGGAAAAAGACCCTGTATGCGTTGCAAATATAGACGACCGCTCCTCCATAGTGCAGGTCGTGGACGTGCTCGACTGGGTCAGCATAGCACCGAGCTTTTGCAGTCGCTGTGCTGTTTATTCTGACCAGCTTCGCCCTTTGTTCCTTTATTCTTCAGCAGCAGCACTGCCGTCTTCTGCATGGAACGAAGTCCTGCGGTAGCCTACGCCGTCTGCAGTGCCTTCGTCACGTGGGTGCCCGGCAGTCCTCCAAGAGCCACACTCGAAGCCTCATCTGTCCGGACGAAGCCTCCTCTGTCGCAGAACCCTGCAGTGGGTAAGCAGAGTTGCCACTCGGTTCGTGGGATTTACTCCCCCCCCCCCCTCGCACTTAGTCGCCGTTAGCAGCACCAGGCAGGTAACAATAATTTTTTTATGCCAAGAGTGCGAGAACGTGAATATCAAGTTTCTAAAACATGGATAATCACTCAAAATATGACCACTAACTGTTGATTTCCCTGCTGTAATTTTTTTTCAGTTGTACTAAAAAAATTGTGTTGATGACGAAAACAAATGCAACGGCTAGCACACTCTCCTTATAAAAATGGTCTATAGACAATCTGTAGACTTCTAATAGACTCTATTGCCTTCCTATAAATATTTCTTTTTCTCTATTCATAGCCTATAGACAAAACTCTACTCAAAGTGTGTCGCCATAAATGTATAGATCCTGTATAGACCGTTTATTGAATTTGTATTGCCTATAGACTGTTTTCTAGGATTTACCTGTTGAGAGTCTAAAGACATTATAGGCAAAAATCTATAGGCAGTCTATAGGTTGTCTAAAATTTTTTTGAAGGGTTGGGAGGATTGCAAAGATCATAACTCTTTGTAAAAATATACAGTTAAAGGGTATTCTACGTGAGCCGGGCATTTGCACTCTCCAGCATCCGTTAGTCTTAAGCCATGCACGAATGACGACAAGGATTCTGACCTTCGAGGGATCTGGAGAGCTGGTGGTGATAACAAGCAACACTGCACGACTCAGAAGCAAACCAAATAGGCTGTGAATTTTTTACCTGCCCCTAGTAAGCATGCGCATTTCTCGGTCGACAGTGGCGCGGTTTACGCATGCAATCAATTAGACGTGTGTCAACAGCGTACCCTGGCATTGCTTATAGCCTGGCTCGTGGGCTGTTTATCGGCATTCAAATTTACCAGACTTCATCTTACTGAGACACGGAAGAGAGAAGGCGTCTGCAGGCACAGGCATCTGGTGTCAAGAAAACAGAGGAGGCACCTTTTGTTCCCCCTAAGAATGAACAATAGTGTCGCCAGCTTCGCACTCTAGACTCTCGACTCGCAGACCATAGACACCTGCCCTATCGAAAAACACATCTGAAAATTCCCTATTCTCATAACAGACTGTCATGTAGTATTTTGGCACCTGAAAACAGGAATCATTGTCGTAACAGCAGGATTTTTTGCAGTATTAAGCAGTCTCCTGTCGTAACGACAAAGCCAGTTCTGTCGCAAAAATACACAGCTTCGCAATACTGCCGAAAAATCTGTCGCGACGACAGGAAGACCGAAATTTCTGTCATGTATTTGGACCGGATAGAGTTCTGTTCCGACGGAGACTTTTCCTTTCTGTACCCCAGTGCCTTCCTGGCGGGTTGCGCCGCAGACACGGTGATGGCTTTCGGCGCTCAACATAGCGACCACAGAAAACCACCTCCTGCCAGTCGGGCCCCTAGGTACGTAGTGGAAGGAAAGAAAGTCCGTTGTTCTCGGCGACCTGCAACGAGTCACAAAAACGGTTTAAGCAGCGTAAGCCTAACGCTGGCAACAAGCTAGCTTTTTTCTCCAGAAAGCAACAACAAGGCGTGCTTGATAACCATAACTGTTTCTACTCCTTGCGCTATTAAACATCTATTGTAGCATACAACTCAAAAACGAGCAGTTGCTAAGGCTGTGTCACGGTCCGTGGCGAACTTTATTAATCCACTGGCCAGTGACAATGGTAAATGAAATCAACTTTTTAATGTTTCACTATATTAATGATGTCAATATCAGAATTGTAGAGCTTGTAATGTTTCTTGTGTTTAGCTTCTTATTTTGGTAACAAAGTTTTAACAATGGACTACTTTTTTGTCGTGGAGGAATCCTGTGCGGCGGTCTTGAACGTGGTTGGAGCTCCGCTGCAGACTTATGTTTTATCCGACTACACCTTTCCGATTCTTTCATACTTACGCGTAGAGGTCGCTTGATGTGCAAGGCATCTTCGTTGCGGCATGCTTCTGTGGGCACAAAACACGTTGGGGCCGATGACTGACCCAAAGTTTGACGCTGAGTATTATGACTTTTCTGTTTAAGAATAAGATTGTGAATTCATTAATGTCATCTCTAAATATAGAGCTGAGAAGTGCGTGTAACAAGATTATTTTCGAGCAATTAGTTGTTCACACACGGTATACGATATTCAGTAGGCTTATACAAGCAGAGATCTTCGACGTAGCCGGAAGAACGTTTACCAACGTTCTTGTTTATTTTCAGGCGTCGCTGTTTCTTCGGATGCGGTACCTACCCAACCACCATTGTGCGGCTTGAGAGGGGCTTCCTGCGCCTGAATCCAGCCATCGTAGGTGAGTTGAAGGCAATTTTTGCAATGAATCATTGAGGCTACCAGCGCCTAGCACCCACATCTGCAGTGCGCTGAGAAAGTTGTACAGGTTTCCTCTGCCGCGGTACGGGTGCGTTCAGGTTTACGCTAAAAATAAGGCCCTTTCCTTACGAAAGTGGTCTACAGACACTGTATGAATTTTTTATCGACTCTCTTGCCTTAATATTGAGATTTATTTTTGTCTATTCATAGTCTATAGACTGTCTATATACTGAAAGTGTATGGCCATAAATGTATAGATTGTCTATAGTCTGTCTATAGCAGTTGATTGCGTATAGACTGCTTGCCAGGATAGACAGAAGTCTGTGGACAAAACATTTCACCTTGCACTGCTCGTACTGAGTTCTGTACTGTGCGCACTACACATAGAATTTCGACTGCTGGCCGTATATCTGTGCTCTTCCTTTGGTTTGGAGACATGTCTTTGCTGTGCGTTTCCTTGTTTCAAAAGATTGTAAGTTTGTTCAGAAGTAAATTACATATGCTATGTTTGTACAGAAGGTAACAATCAGCAGCCATGTTTTCCATATGCTGCTGATTTTTATAACTTGCATGTACATTGTTATCCCCACTTTTCTTAATTCGAGCGAGGCTGCGTTATACAAAAATTGAGAGACTCTGGACCTCGTAGCGCTGTTTAAAAGATGCACTGTAACTGCCTCAATGAATGGTGGGTGCTTCAGCTATCCTGCGGCAGATAAAGAAGACGCGAACAAGGGATCAGACTTGCAGCTTTGCACATAAGTCCCTCGATGTCCCGAGCTAGCGAGGGCAACACTAGCTTCTGGACAGAAAGCACGCCAAGCGCGCATAGTACGCATATAGACACAAAGGTATGCGGGCTTCTAACAACTGAATATTTTGTTCCACATGGCTCCGCCTAGTACAGAAAATAGCAAGGAAACAGGATGAAAACTTTTACCTTTGTACGCAAGGAATGGCATGTGGACTCCCAGGCAACTGTGAATGTAAATTTGGCAATGGACAATTCCGCATATATGGGCATTAACTCTAACTCTATCGCGTCGTACCCTTAAGATGGAGCTTAAGTGTCAAGTGTTATTCACGAGAGGTGCCGAATTTCGCCACTTTTGTAGAGATGTATTGCCTTGCAGCAGATTTCTGTTTCATGCAACACTAGAATTGAAAACCGTTCTCCCTTTTTTATACTACTTGAACGTTCATATGAGAAAAAAAGGTTTTTCACTCTATGGCACCTATGTTTTAGGTGGTTTCAGTCAAGATGCTGGTTCTTCGTTGTCATGGAGACAACCATCAGAGCCACCTGGTACCAGCAGAGTGCCGTTGAGACTCGCGAGCTCTTGTGCCTCTCCGTTGGCGCTCCACTCAGTCCAGTGCGAAAAACATGTCCAAGGGGATACGCCGCAGCAGCCAACTACGACCCGCTAAGAAAGCAAACGGTTAGTACCTGGCTCCGTCTTGAGGAATACACCACCATGCTGTCGCATCTCTTTATCAAGATACACAAGGGAGACAAACCGTGGCTACTTGCTGACAGGTGGCAGTAACAGGTGACGATCATGCTGTAGCATTCCTATGAACAGAACAGGCCAGCATAGGGAGACGCACATGAATGGATCCTTTTTCTATAGTAGCGGTTCCAGATCTCGGAAAACACAGGACGGGTTGCGGCGACTTACCGTATTTTCGGAAGGCATATCAGCGATTGTGCTAGTGCTCTATACCAGCGTGATACCACGTTTGTAAGGGCGGAGTATTGACTCATGACATTCGAGCCAGTAAATAGCGAGCGCTAAAGTTCACTGAAAGAGACATTGCAGGTGATCCTGCCATTTTATCAATTTATAATATATCAACGCTATTTTGCTATTTATGTATGCTCAAATCTTTTGCTTTATTCTAGTTCTGGCGCTTTTTTGTAGTGGCACAGCACCAAAAACCACTTCAGGTTTTCAGTGGCTTGGCTTGAACTATTTGGTTCAGTGGATTCCTAGCTTACTTTTGCTGTTAATCTTTACATACTTCTACGAAATATACGGGAGGTCATTTTTTGGTAACAACCTTACAGACATTCTTTCCGCACACTCGAACAACTGATTAAGTTCTGCTAGTGTGGCTGCTCGAAAATGCCATGCATCTTGCACACCTGGGCTTGATACTAAAAGAAAAAAAATCTACTCGAAACTGCAGATGAAAGCTGGTGCGAGTTCTGGTTGCAATTCATCCACGAGACGGACGAGGTGAAAACTGCTAATATCACTGATGGTTAGCAAACTTGACAATCAGTATCAAGCTCACAGCGTCCTCTTTACTTGCAAGTGAATAAAATTTAAGCTAGATGTATTTCATGATTGTACTGCGCACATGGCCTGTCTGCAAAATATGCCGTCGTGTGAAAAGTTCCTAATAGATTTCATCGTATGTTCACTAATCGCATGAGTTTTAATTTCAAAGCAGTACGAAGCTCAGACGTATCCGTAGCTCCTTGTGCAGCCTTTTTTCTTCTCAGCCATAGAGTAAAGCAACCAATGCTACATCCCTATGCGCGCGGCTGAAACGCTTCCACGGCCTGGATTCCTGCTTATACAGGAGGCACTACTGTAAATGGTGGTGGCGAAGCGGCAGCCGGGCGTCTCTCAACTTCGCCATGGGTGGGACGGTTGTAGTCGCCCGGTAGAGGTGGTGTTTCGACAGTAGGACCCCTGAACGCCTGTTGCACCTCCTCGCGAACAAGAGCGGAAATTGAACCAAGAGCTGACTGCGAAGGGCTGCAAAATTTGAGGACCTCTTCACGCACGATGGTGCGAATCAGTTCGCGCAAATAGTCAACGTGGCTCACAAGGAGCTACGGATACTTCTGAGCTTAGTACTGCTTTGAAATCAAAACTCATGCGATTATTGAACATACGATTAAATCTTTTAGGAATTTTTTCACACGACGGCATATTTTGCAGACAGGCGATGTGCGGAGTAATTCGCTGTTCCGCCAGGAAGTCTTCAATGGCAGGGAGCCGGTGGAATGCTAGTTACTCCGGGAATGAGGGAGTCGACCATTCAGCCCGAGGTTTTATGAACTGGAAAACGGCGGCCGACGCGCCGTCCTCAACTGATGTTCTGCGGTTACTCCCGAGACCTACTCTGAAGTTAACCTCTACAAACGCCAGATATACCCCCCCCCCCATCCCGACACCGACAGAGCACAAGCCACCTTGCTCACTCGATTACAAACTCATTCCCTACTCGGTCACTCTCGTTTGGCACTCATCACCTACGGTGGCACTCATCACCTACCCTTCTAGCTCAAATCGTAACAATGGTACCCCCGGAACACAGACTCATATCTTATGCGGATGTGCGAAATAACGTCCCCACACACACCCTACAGCCAGCTCCCACTGAAGAGGGATGGAATGGACTGCTGACAACCACAAACAAGTCGCCACAAGTGGCTCTCACGTCCTGGCCCAGGCAATCGCCCCCAACCTGGGGCGACGCCACCCCACTATGTCTCATTATTTCCATTTGTAGGAATAAAGTTTGTTCACTCGCAGAAAGCCCAGCAGACTCCTATCTCAGCTGACTGCAATTTGAGCATGCGGTAACATAAAGTCTATCCGTGCACTATTTGATTTTGCAGTATTCACATCGCTCAATACTTCAACTTTAAATTTATAAAACAGACTTATACTCGCTTAATCGAAGTCGACAAATATGCCCGAAATATGCTCGAGCCTTTACGCTGGACTCTATATAGGTGTGTGCCAATGTGCGCCAACGGGCTTAACAGGAAACAGCAATCACTATCCTAGTTCGCAAAGGATGGTAACGCGACAGACCACACCATTTCATTGGGCACTGAGGATTGGAAGGCGTGCGGAGCTGCAATTTCTTACACGAGGTTTCATTCAAGGCTGCATTCCTTTCTTTTTCAGTATGCGTTGAGCCTTCTCAATGTAGTTGATTTTAAAATATATCCGCGCGAAGTGACAACTAGTTAATGGCGTCGAGCCGCTCCGTTAAGAGCAGCCCCGCCGTGGTAGCTCAGTGGTTACGGCGCTCCGCTGCGGACCCTAAAGATGCGGGTTCAATCGCGACCACGGCCGGCGAATTTGGATGAAGGCGAAATTCTAGAGGCCCGTGTGCGTGCGATGTCAGTGCACGTTAAAGAATGCCAGGTGGTCGAAATTTCCGGAGACCTTCACTACGGCGTCACTCATAGCCCGAGTTTCCTTTGGACGTTAAACCCAAATAAACAAAACTAAACCATTGGAGCGCTGCGGTTTGAAGAAAACCCTTTGAGTCCAACCTTGTTGTTGATCAGTAAGAATGGATAAATACTGGTCTGTTTTGCAGCCCTCGGAACCCTCTCAATCCTTTCTCGCAGCAGGCGTTCTTTCGGACGCGGTGCTTGGTCCATCATGACAGCCAATCACCGCATGACTGAGCATGGTGGTCGGGCTTCTGTTAACTTCAAGGGTGAGTTAACTGCTTTTATTTAATTTAATCAGTGAAGTTTATGAATAAAACGACTAAGGATGGTGCCGTTAAAAAGCTCACCACTAACAAGCTCACCACAAGCTTAATTCTACATGGTTGAAGATTCATCATAACAATCAGCAGAGTTAACTTGGGCATACAGTGCTGCCACCAAAAAGTTTCAGTGGTGGCCATTGAGTTTAACGTAATTTATACTCTCAGTGCACGTTAAGGTACCCCAGGTGGTCGAAATTTCCGGTGCCCTTCACTTAGGCGACCCTCATAGCCTGAGTCGCTTTGGGACATTAAACCCCATAAACCAAACCATTTTATTTTCATCTTTGGCCGGTGTGCATGTGCGACCTTGCCATCCGAAAACTTCTGCATCCATACACATCGAATAATGCGTATCCCGAGAGATACAAGCCTCGTGATGCTTGTGTGTGTTTAAGGCAAAACAATGTGACAGGGTACCTGACAGGCTACCTGCCGGCTTCGGAGGGAGTCGCGAACAGTAGAACCACTTGGGTAAGGAGTTTGAGCTCACGTGATCGGTGACTCTACGGCGAGTTTAATGTGGCGTTACGCAGGAGCCTCGCACAGGTTGAAGTTGAAAGTTGTATAAAAAAGTGCGTTTAGTCTGCGGTACTGCTTTCATGTTTGGTCAAATGTTTAGGGGAATCCCCCAAGGTGGAGTAGATTTATAATAAGGGAGCAATTACTCAGTGACATCCACCCGAATGCAGCCAACGCTGACCAACACTGTTCTCACTTCGAGTTATTGATCAGTTCGCTCTCACCCTACCATGAGCTTGCCGTCCCGGTTAGCTGAATTGGTAGAGCGACTGCTCCGGTGAAGCGGTGGTCCCGTGTTCGAACCTCGGAGTGGGACGAATTTTTCTTTAACTACGAAGTTTTTCTTTTGTAGCCGTATGGCTGCGCTCGGGATGTCAGTGAGTAATTACTCCCTTATTTAGCTTTCCGGTTTATACGCTCAGTTGCACCAACGGTTGAAATATTTGTCCATATTGCTGAAACGAACACAAGTATCCAAGCTCTTTGGTACAGTTAGTTTAGTTAGTTTCAAATGTTATATAAATGCGTTTCTATTTGAAAATAATATATTGTGAAAGACTAAAAAGTAGTAGCTTTCCCGTCGGTCACTTCCGGCATTCTACTAGTTTAGCTTCGGAATAGTTGCAATTTTCAGCGTTTTCTGCAGCAGAAGTGATGCGTTAAATCGCTCGTTCTGAGTAGGCCTGCTGATCTGTTAGGCCGTCTTACATGCTGGTGAAAATGAACAATTGCCAAGTCAAAACTGTTTTCCGGACTTCGTGAAACATCGTTGTCGTCCTAACACAACTGCAGCACTCGTTGGAGTTTCAAGCCCATTTTAGAAATTCGAAAACTACACAGGACTTTGTTTTGGGTTTGTTGTTCAGTTCCCCAAGCCATGCTATTTTTATCCTGAGAGCTGATGGCCACGAGTGTTCATTATAGCTTGGTCATATGTTTAGGGGAATCCCCCAAGGTGGAGTAGACTACACCACCTTGGGGGATTCTCCTAAACATATGACCAAGACAGTTCCCACTTCGAGTTATTGATCAATTCGCTCTCGCCCTACCATAAGCTTGCCGTCCCGGTTAGCTCAATTGGTAGAGCGACTGCTCCGGTGAAGCGGTGGTATAAAAGGGAGTACGATAAATGAGTGCTTACTCCCTTATCACTTCTATATGCGCGCATTCATGTTTAGAGTGTAGAATGTCTGGACCATTGCCATCATGTGTGGCGCATCATGTGTGGACAGCCATGGCGGATGGACTTGGTCTAGTAACGCGCCTTCGGCGCCCAAGGTGCCGTATCGGGGTTGAGAGATGGAAGAAAACATTCTTAATCATTTCCGTTGTACGATAGCGGCCCATTTAGTAATTACGTTCTTAAATTTTTAATTAGAAATGTTAAACATAGCGCTATTAAGAGCCCCACGCAGAGCGGATGACGACGACTGACGTCACGGAATAGTGTGGGTGATATTTTTGCTAGTGTAATACAAGCATAGATGCTACACCTTGGTTATTCAGCTCAATTACTTCCTATGCTTGGGATGTATCTGTAGTCATAACTAATAAGGCTTGTTCAATAATGCTTTGTGCAACCAAAAGGAAGGATTAAATACGTACTTTTCTTAGCACCAGCACAACCAGCTTTCTTCCTTTCAACAATAAACACACATCAAAGGCAAGATTACTGGCACTAATGTAATGCTTTAGGTTTATCGGTGACTCTTCATCTACCTAGAACCTTCATATTGCAGTGAACTGAGTAACGCACAAGCACTGAGCATGTTCGGAGATACGCACACCGTAAGTAATACCCATATCACTTTTTAGAATTTTGAAAACGCTTACTGTCAGCGCTGTGGCCCTACAGATTTTGGCTATTTCAACGAGTTACGTGCACTGGAGTGGTTGCTTATGCTGCAAACTTCCCGAAAGCGCTCGTATTTTGGCGCGATGCAGCGGTAATTTGTATGGCTATAGCGCCAAGGGTAACCTCCTTTTCAAAATTCTCAAAAATGATCTGGGTATTATTTACGGTAGGCGGCATGCTTCTCGGTAATTGAGGAGCCTAGTAGTAATAGTTAAAAAGCTAACTATTCAATATTTGTTAGCCAATTCGTTAGAACGTCTCAGCTATAATCTAATGTGCTACAGTGCTGACCATGCTATGCCCAAAAAAGTGGTCTTCTAACTGAAAATTCCCATTTTTAAAAATTGCGCGAAGTTTTACGTAAAACACCCAGTATATGCGCCGCACACACACGCACACGCACACGCACACACACACACGCACATGCACACCCACCCACACACACATATATATATATATATACATATTATAGATGTTCGCAAGTAACATTCCTCCGTATTGCAGGTCGTGGACGTGCTCGAATGGGATCAGCATTGCACCGAGCTTTGGTATTTGCTGTGCTGCTGATTCTAACCAGCAGCACATCTGCCTTCATCCCGAAGCAGGAAAACTGCCGTCTTCTGCATGGAACGAAGTCCTGCGGTAGCCTACGCCTCCTGGAGTGCCTTCGTCACGTGGGTGCCAGGCAGGCCTCCAAGAACCACACTCGGAGCGCCCGACACTCCGGGGTTGTCTTCGCAGAACCCTGCGGTGGGTAAGCAGAACTGCCGCTTGGTTCATGGGATTTGGTGCCCCGTGTGCTTAGTCGCTGTTAGCGGCACCAGGCAGGTAATAAACGATCGTTTTTTATTGCAAGAACGCGAGACCTTGGATACAGAGCTTCGGAAACATGAAAATACGCTTGAGTAGAGCCACAAAGTATTAATTTAATTGCGCTTTATTTTTGTACTAGCCCTAAAAATGAACTTCATTATCAAACTGCAAGAAATGAACAACTAGCATACTTGGGGACTTGAAAAGGTGCACTCTTTGTCAAAAATTAGAGGATTGCACTTAGGTCTGCTCAAGAGCGGAAATGCGAGAATCTTTCCCTGTCCCTTTCTCTCCCTGCGTTACTTCTATTATTTTTAAATTTATTTACTTTTTATTTTTGTTTTCACCCGCATTGGAGCAGTGTGAAAGCAAAGCATCCGCATACTATATCGACGCCTTTGCTACTCTGACGTCCAAGTGCTATATCGATGCCCATGGCTATTCCAACGTCTAAGTGAGTTTTTTGACAAATAATTACTCTACATCGACCTAATTTGGAATTCAGCAAGATTCTTTCACCCACTACGTAATGCAATCAAACTTTTTTTCACATATCTTTAAAGAACGACATGAACGTGCGGACACAATTTGCGGACACTTAGTGATGACGCGTGCGTAGCCATATAATGCTCTTGCGTTAAAAATATACAGTCCAAGGAGCTTCTGTGTAAGCCGTGCATTTGTACTCTCCAGCACCCGTACGGGTCTTATACCATGCACGATTGACGACAAGGGTTGTGACCGAGAGAGATCTGGAAAGCCGGTGGTGATAAGAAGGTACACTGCACGACGCAGAAGCAAAACGAATGGGCTGCGAATTTTTTACAAAGGCTGCATCTAGTAAGCGCGCGCACTTCACGGTCGACGGTGGCGCCGTTTTTTCCCGCACTTAATTAGATGCGTCCACACAGTGTACCGTGGCGTTGCTTATAGCGTGGTTCATGCGCTGAGGTTAGCGGCATTCAAATTTACCAAGCTTCACCTTGCTGAGACTCGGAACAGAGGAGGGTGTCTGAACGCACACGCTTCTTCTGCAAAGAAAAGACGGGAGGCACCTTTTTTTTTCCGCCGTCGAATGAGCAATAAATCTCTCCAACTTTGCACTCTAGCCTGTCAACTCGCAGATCACAGATACCTGTGCTATCAAAAAACACAACAGAAAGTTTCCTGTTGTCGTAACAATGTTAATTTAGAGCTGACAACAGAAATTCTAGTCGTGGCAACAGGAATTCCCGTAGTACTAAGCAATTTCCTGTCGTAATGACAAAGACAGTTCTGTCGCAACGATGCGCGCTGCAGCTTCGAAACACTACAGAAATATTTGTCGTCACGACAGGACGACCGAAAATTCTGTCGTATTTTTAGACCGGATACAGTCCTGCGCCGACGAAGGCTTTTTCTTTCTCCACCGCAGTGCCTTCCTGGCAGGTCTCGTCGCAGACGCGGTGATGGCTTTCCTGCGCTCAGAGTCGCAACCACTTTGCCTGTCACCTGTACTGCAGCCCCTGTAGGCAGTCGGGTCCCCAGGTACGTACTGGAAGGAAAGACAGACAGTCCGTTGTTCTGGGCGATCTGGAAAGAGTCATAAGATGGTTTAAGACACATAAGCCTAATGCCCGCGACAAACTGTAGATTTTTTTCTCCAAGAAGCAGCAAAATGGCGTCCTTACAATCGATAACTGTTTCTACTCCTTGGGCTATGAAACGTCTGTTGCAGGATACAACATAAAAAAAAACGGCAGTTGCTAACACTTGGTCAAGTTCCACGGCGAACTGTATTACTCCGCTGGCCAATCACAACAAAAAACGAAATCAATTTTTTCATGTTTCGCTAAAGTAGTCAAGTCAGGTATCAGAAATCTAGAGCTTGTAATTTTTTTATTGTGCTTAAGTTCTTCTTTAGGTAACAAAGTTTTAACAACGGTCTACTTTATTGTCGTGGATGGACTGTGGGCGGAGCTTCGCTGCAGACTTGAGTAGTATGCGACTGTACACCTTTGAAGTCTTCCATGTTTACGCGTCCTTCACATTTGATGAAGTGGTAACAGATGAAAGTTTTTACTTTGAGTTTCTTACTGTGCACTTCGCACGCTGGCCTGAGTCAACCAAAAAGCAGCTGTCTCGGTACGTTAGATATCGGTCATGTGCAAGGCATCTTCACTGCGGCATGCTTCTGTGGGTAGAAAACACGTTAGGGCCGAGGTGAGTGACCGGCCCAAAGCTTGACGCCGAATAATATGACTCACCTGTTTACGAATATAACCGCGAATAGATAAATGTCGACCTAAATGTAAATGTGCTCACTACTCTCTAAATATAGAGCTCGGAAATGCCCCTAAGAAGATTATATTCCCGCAGTTACCAGTTTGTGCAAGTTATACGATGTTCAGTAAACTTATACAAGCAGAGATCGTCGACGTAGCCAGAAAAACGTTTGCCGATGTTCTTGTTTATTTTCAAGCGTCGCAGTTTCTTTGGATGCGGTACTTCCGCGACCACCACTGTGCGGCTCAAGAGGGGCTTCCTGCGCCTGAATCCAGCCATCGTGGGTGAGTTGACGGCCATTTTTGCAGTGAATCACTCAGGCTACGAGAGCCTCGCGCCCACACATTCAGTGCGCTGACAAAATTGTACAGCTTTCCTCTGCAGCCATCCGGGTGCGTTACGGTTTACGCTAAAGATAAGAACCTTTCCCTAATAAAAATGGTCTGCAGAGAGCGTATGGATTTCTTGTAGACTCTATTGCCTTAATATAAAAATTCATTTTGTCCATTTATATTCTATAGACTGTTTATATTTTTAAAGTGTGTGGCCATAAATCTGCAGATTGTCTGTAGACTCTATATCATTTGAATTACCTATAGACTATTCTCTAGTATTGGTCTATTCAGAGTCCATAGATTTTATAGACAAAAGTCATTGGATGGTTAATTGGATGGTTAAAATTTTCTGATCGTTAATTGTGGTCTACTGCACCTTGCGGCTGGATCCACTTTCTTGACGGCGTCGAACTGAATGTTTAAATTTATATTGCACATCTAAACAATAGATTTGAGCCAGTTGCAAACTGTTAATACTTTCTAAACCTAAACGAGCTAAACATTTCACCTTTTACTCTTCGTACTGATTTTATTTTTGGGCACACTACAGAGATTTGTCAATCCTAGCCGTATACTTGTGCTCTTCCTTTGTCAGTGCACGTTAAAGAACCCCAGGTGGTCGAAATTTCCGGAGCCCTCCACTACGGCGTCTCTCATAGCCTTAGTCGCTTTGGGACGTTAAACCCCATAAACCAACCAAACCAACCAATCTTCCTTTGGTATCTTTCGTAGATTCTGCGATTTTTTTACAACGTGTTTTTGACGGTCGTTTTCTTGCTTTCAAACTTTGAAAGTTTATTCAGAAGTAATTACAAATGCTATGGTAAAACTTAAGCTAACAATCAGCAGCTACGTTATCGCAGCTATGAGCTGTGAGCTATGAGCTCTCTGCCCATTTGAGTCATTTGCGGGTCCACTGCTAAACGACTCGCTGATTTGTAGCTCTGCATCAAAAAGTTTCGTGCGTTCACGTAGACACACCGTGCAAGATCATTTGGCATTGATGGCTGTGTACACACAATGAAGATTGAACGCCATACCGTTAAGGCACCTGTTGTGCAGAAAATGTAGTGTTATCGGGCGTTGTGATCGAAAAATAGGGTGGCCTAGGTCGAGCACCTAGCTCACGTGACCTTGTAGCGTCATCGCAACCTGCCAACCGGATTGTGAGCAGACTGTCCGCCGTGGCAGGTGGCAGTCAGTAATCGATCGCGAGAGGTTGCTCTAGAGGTGCAACAAGGGTCGCAGAAGCCCCACCGGTGGCAGCCCCAGCCATCGCAGGACAATAGCACATTCCTTAACCACTGCACCACTGCGCAAGGAGTGGCATAAGGAATCCCGGGCACATATGAATATAAAGTTGAGAATGACCAATTCTGCATATATGTGCATTAACTCCATCGCATCGTACCCTTAAGGCGGAGCTTAAGTGTCCCTTTTTTTTGAACAGAGGTGCAGAATTTAGCCACTTCTGTAGAGAAAAATTGCGTTGCAGCATGTTTCTGTTTCTTACAACAGTACCACAAAAAACTGCTCTCTCTAATCTGAACTTACTCCAATGCCCATGTTTTAGGTGCTTTCAGGGAAGACGCTGCTGCTTCGCTGTCATGCAGACAAACAGCCGAAGCACCTGGTACCAGCAGAGTGCCGCTGAGACTCGCGAGCTCTTGTGCTTCTCTTCTGTCGCTCCACTCAATACAGTACGACAAACATGTCCAAGTGGGCGTGCCGCGGCAGCCCACTACGAGCTGAAGAAAACGAACGGTTAGTACCTGGCTCAGTCTTTGCAAATAGATCATCATGCTCTCCCATCCCTTCAGCGAGATACGCAACGGCGAGAAACGGTGACTACTTGCTGATAAGTCACGGTGTAGCATTGATATAAACAGGAGGGGCCTCCGGCTTTGGGGCTTTGCTTGTCTATCGCACTGACGTCATTCTGTATTTTGCTGATGCGTGTTCACTTCTCAATGAAAAGGAATGACGCAGTGACAGTCCCATTTCTGGTAGACCTTAACTGCGCATTGAAGGAAAGGATTGAAAGAAGTTTGGTTTATTGGGGTTTAACGTCTCAAAGCAACTCACGCTATGAGGGACGCCGTAGTGAAGGGCTCCGGAAATTTCGGTCACCTGGGGTTCTTTAACTTGCACCGACATCACACAGCACATGGGGCTCTAGAATTTCGCCTTCATCAAAATTCGGCCGCCGCGGCCGGGAAGAAAGAAGGAGGAAAGTTTTTTTCCTTCATTGAGGTTTAACGTCCCAAGGCTACTGAGGCTATGAGAGAAGCTGTAGTGAAGGTCTCCGGATGTTTCGACCACCTGGGTTTCTTTAACGTGCACTGGCATCACACAGCACACTGGCCTCTAGAATTTCACCTTCATCGAAATTCGGCCGCTGCGACCGAAATTAAAGGAGGAGGAAAATTTTGTTGGTTTTTAGGATTTAACGTCTCAAACCGAATGAGGCTATGAGGAACACTGAAGTGAAGGGCTCCGGAAATTTTACCACCTGGGGTTCTTTAACGTGCACAGGCATCACACAGCACACTGGCCTCTAGAATTTCACCTTCATCGAAATTCGGCCGCTGCGACCGGAATGAAAGGAGGAGGAAAATTGTGTTGGTTTATTAGGATTAAAGTCTCAAAGCGAATGAGGCTATGAGGAACACTGAAGTGAAGGGCTCCGGAAATTTTTACCACCTGGGTTCTTTAACGTGCACTGGCATCACACAGCACACTGGCCTCTAGAATTTTACCTTCATCGAAATTCGGCCGCTGCGACCGGAATGAAAGGAGGAGGAAAATTGTGTTGGTTTATTAGGATTAAAGTCTCAAAGCGAATGAGGCTATGAGGAACACTGAAGTGAAGGGCTCCGGAAATTTCGACCACCTGGGGTTCTTTAACGTGCACTGGCATCACACAGCACACTGGCCTCTAGAATTTTACCTTCATCGAAATTCGGCCGCTGCGACCGGAATGCAAGTAGGAGGAAAATTTTGTTGGTTTATTAGGATTTCACGTCTCAAAGCGAATGAGCCTATGAGGAACACTGAAGTGAAGGGCTCCGGAAATTTTTACCACCTGGGGTTCTTTAACTTGCACTGACATCGCACAGCACACGGGCCTCTAGAATTTCGCCTTCATCGAAATTCGGCCGCCGCAGCCTGGATCACACCCTCGTCTTTCGGGTCAGCAGCCGAGCGCCGTAACCACTGAGCCACTGCGACGAGGCGAAAAAGGGAAGGAATGAAAGAAGAGAACCATTTTCACCCTCTGGTGTGTTCGTGATCTTTTAAAAAAGTTCGTGGGCGCTGAATTGACGAAGGATGTTGTGCCCTTGTTTCCTCGTTTCTATCTCTTATATCTCCCTGTTTTCCTTTATTAGGGGCATACATACTTCAAAAATAGTGGAAGTAGAAAAGAAGAAAAAGGTGCCTTAGTGGAGGGACACGAGATATTTTCGACCACCTGGGGTTCTTAAATCAAGAAAATTGAAGCCAGGTGTATTTTATGGCCTGTACCGCGCACGTCCCCTGTTTGCAAAGTAATCTCTCATCCTACGAAAAATTCGTGTAACAGCGCACGCTAGTGAATAGATGTTTTTTTTTTTTCCACCAGCACTAACCACTGACCTATCCGTAGATCTGGCGGTGGCGCTTCTTCTTCCTCAGCCATAGATTGAAGCAACCAATGCTACATCCTTGTGCGCTCGGCTGAACGCTTCCACAGCCTGGGCTGCTGCTCGTGCTGGGAGCTCGGGGAACGAGGGAGCCGACCACTTGGCCCAAGCTTTTGCGAACGCATCCTCCTTCCTTAATGCCCCAGGCGGTGACTATCCAAACCTACAATGAAATTACCAACCTATAAAGAGAACACCGAATGTACCCCCCAACCCCCCGTTCCATCCTGACCTCGACAGACAACAAGCCACCCGAAATTTTCCGGAGCCCTGCACTATGAGGGCCCTCATAGCCTGAGTAGCTTTGGGACATTAAACCCCGTTAAGCAAACCAAACCTTCTTGCCAAATTGTCACAATGGTAGTCCTGGAAAACAGGCTCACATCTTATGCAGATGTGGGAAACAACCTCCCCACAAACACCCTACAGCCAGCTCCCACTGAAGAGGGATGGAATGGACTGCTGACAACCACAGAGAAATCGCAACAAGTCGCCCTCACGTCCTGTGACCCGGCAGCGGTCCCCACCTGGGGACCATGCCGCCCAAATATATCCCTCGGTATTTCGTATTTCGGCGATAAAGATTTGTTCACACGCAGAAAGCCCAGCAGATACCTTTCTCCGGTGTCTGCAATTGGCGCGGCAGTATAGAAATCAATCAACGCACTCTTTGATTTTGCACAATTCAGATCGCTGTATTCTGCAGCTTTAAATTTATAAAACGCTGGACTGCTCTGTGAGTGCCAACAAGCTTAACAGCAAACAGCACTCGCAATCCCAGTTCGGAAAGTATGGTAACGTGAGAGTAATGCTGGTTATGAAGCTCTATGCCATATCATTGCACTATGAAGGATTGGAATGCCTTGCACTGCAGCAAGCCCTTAAAGAAGCATTCAAAGCTGCATTCTTTTGTTTTCAGCACGTCTGTAGTGGTGGTATTGTGGCTTCGTGATGTCGTTGATTTGAACATATTTAGGCGCGTAGCAATAATCAGTTACTGGCGTCGTGCCCCTGCATTACGAGCGCTGCGTTTTGAAGACAACCCTTTCAGTCGAACCATGTTCTTGATCAGTAAGAATGAATAAACACTGGTCTCTTTTGCAGCCCTTAAAATTCTTTCAATTCTTTCTTGCAGCCGGTGTTCTTTTGGACGCGGTACTTGGTCTGGCATGGCAGCCGACCACCACATGTAATGCAGAGATAGGTGGCCGGGCTTCTGTGAACTTCATGGGTGAGTTCGCTGCTTTTATTAAACTTAATCAATTAGGCTTATAAATTATAAAACGACTACGGATGGTGCAGTAAACAAGCTCGCTACTTTTTCAAGCCTGCTGCGAGCCGTAGGAATTTATGAAAGCTTGATTCGGCAGAGGTGGAGACGCATATTGAACGGCATAGTTAACTTGTGCGTACAGAGCTTCCACCTAAGAAGTTTTAGTGGCGGCCAATGAGTGTAACACAATTTATATTACCTTTATCTTTGGTCGGTGTGCACCTGAGACTTTTACAACAAGAACTTCTGCATCCATAAACACCGAATACGGCGCACCCCAAGCGAAACAAACGTGATTTTTCTGTGCCTGTAAGGCCGAGAATCTGACGCGATGAATGGCAGGCTACTTGCCGGCTCACCGAGGGGGTCGCGAACAGACGAATCTCTTGGGTGAGCAGTTTGAGCTCACGTGATTGCTGCTTCTAAGGCGAGTTTAATCTCACGTTACGCTGGAGCCGCGCACAGCTGGTGAACGAAATTGAAAGTTGTGCTAAGATTATCCGTGTTTAGTCTGCCGTACTGCTTTCTGGTTTCTACGCTTAGTTTGACCTATACTTGAAATATTTGTCCACATTGCGGAAGCGATTCTACGCTTAGTTTAAACAAAACTTAGTTTGAACAAAACAAAAGTTTGAACAAAAAGGGTATGGGTGCACAAGCTGTAATATGAGCACGAAATTCTTCGCAGAGCCGGCTCTCCTTTGAACGTGGTGCCTCGCCGTCGGCTAGAATTACTAGGAGGGTGGTTCCAGCACCTGAAGTTTGTATGCATGGGTAAGTTAGTAGCAATGTTCAGTATGAGTCAGTCAGTGTATAGAATGAAAATCAGATATCTCTATCTCAGGTGCGAACAAGTGCTGTGGGCGCATGTCTCCTGTTCATTCATTCATATTTGTATACCTAAAAGGTAATTGATATGATGACACAATATATCGCTACTTATGCGCGAAAGCAAGACTGTTAAAGCAATATGCGAGAAAATTGCACTCTGTCTGTCATAGATCGTAGCTAGCTTAGCTACACGTTTCTCAGTTCCCACATATAGCCAATACTCTTAGACAAAGAGTTTGAAAATTGAAAAACTGTAAGATACGGTCGCAAAAATATGGAAGGTAAAGGTACATTCTTGTGATATTTAGCAAAATACAGTTGATAGTGCCATATACAACCAACAGAGAAGGCTTTTGATGACAGCAAAAACGTTAAAGGAAAAAAAACACAAAGTCACTGCGTATAAATTGTCATAGTGAAAACTTGCATTATATCAAAAAACTGCGTCAGTGAATTGTTTCCCGCTAAAAATGATTTTTTGCAAAATTGTTGGGCATGATTCCTCAGGGAACATAACCCGGATTGCACCATCTATTTGAACAGAGCACATCACAAATTCTTATTGTTCACAATGTCGCGAATATACACTCAAAGTAGCAGACGTTAACAGAAAGGAGTAAAAAGACAGTCGACTGCCCTCTAGCGCACTTCCATCTATGAAAGGGAGTGTGCTAGAGGACAGTTCACTCTATTCTACTCCCCTAGAGGCGTACTCGAGTTTATAGAGAGTAAGTCTGTTCCGATCAACTCAATCTCTTTGAACTCAACCCGAATATCTTTCACTTCTCTCGATACCAGCTGTCCGGAATTTTCCAAAGTGGCTTCCATCCGTGGTCGCTCTACTGTGGCACTGAAGAAGATTTGGAGGCCACCGCGTGTCTTGGACGAGCGCAAGACTGGCCACGCACGCACTTTGGAATGCCTTCGTAACGTGGGTGCAAGTCGGGTCGCCGACAGCCAGACCCGCCTTCTCCTTGCAGCGGGGATGCCACTGTCAGACACCTGTCACATGTGAGTACATTTTGCACCACTAATACTTGTAACGGTCCGCCCTGGTTCTTTGCCGTGATATTGGTGAAGTAACAAGTGCGTTTTATGCAAGGAATGTTGATATAAGGCTTTCAAGAGTTGGAAACACGTTCCAGTGTTGCCGTTTGTTTTTATTAGTCAAAAGCACTTTGCGCTCACCAACATGAACCTCTTCAACCGGTCTTGAGCCTTTACTTAGCAACAGATGCCACGTTATTTATGTTCCTTGTGCGTGAAATAAATAAATGATAAATAAATATTAACACGACAGGGATTCGAGCCTGCGGTGGTAGGAATAAACACATCAGTTCAGCTGGCCAGTCCATCCGCGATGCGAACAGCTTAACCTCGATCAGAGACAACCAGTGTCTAATATCGTCCTCAGACGTGCCGACGACCCAGCATAGCAAAACGACGAGCTAATCAGGCTAAACACACGCTTTCGCACGTCTACTCGCTTTAACCACGTTAAAGCCCTGCCCATTTTTTGTACTCTTTTTGTTCAGTCCAGACTTGCACGCGTTAAAAGAGCAATCAGGAACAAAATTAGTCAGAGCTGGCGAAAGCTTGATAAAGTAGATTGACTAGAGGAACCGAGGAGATGCTCCAAAGCATTATGTTTATTGTCCAACTGAATGAGGCATTTAAACTCCGCCTAAAGGGTGCGACGTGATGTCTTTAGTGTGGCAATGCCCATATATGCAGAACTGGACATCCTCTAGTTAACATTCATAGATGACGCCGAGTCCTCATTACACTACCAGCGCAGTGGCGTAGAAGCTATACGATGCGCCACTAAACTGGCAGGAGGATATTTCTACTGCAGGCACCGGTACTTAATCACTGTGGGCTACTTAAACTTCTTATTTGCCTCTTGAAACACCTCTTCCACCGCAAGGCGTTAGTGGATGAAATCTACAAAGCCGACTGGAAGCAACTTGCACTGGTGTTTGTCTTAGTGCGCAAGCACCAATTACTAGATGCCTCGCTACCGAAAAAAAGCCGCTCTGCCAGCGGATGAGGCCTCGAGCTACCAGCTGCCACCTGCAGCCGTTGGCAGATTGAAACGTGTAGAGGGGGGGGGGATTGCCCTTTACTTACAGATGAGAGGGAAATGTAAGTGGGAGAGGCAAGAGGAGCAGGTGGATCGGTGAGGAATTGGGGGTGACAGTGTAGCGATAGGGGATTAGGGAAATCCCCATCTTTTCCTCTTTGTGGGCTACCACAAGGTGCGTCCCTAGTGAAAAAACAGTTATCTGCCCCGTGAAGCCTGGTGGTCAGCTCGTGAAGAAGGAAAACCGGCTTCGCTCAGCCAAAAGGAAAAGATGAAAACCGTGCATACCAGCTGCACGCAAGTGAAGCGGATGGTAGTGCGCCTGCTGCAGCCTAGTGGAAACACCGCGTCGCGCCAGCTGCTGCTTACGTTGTCTGTAAACCTTTCATAACTTACACGAACGGCTCATAGGTTTTCTGCTGGCGCATCTGAGTCGTCTTTAGTTTACCGAAGTAAATCGGAGGTTAATGTTTTTTGTTGTGAGTACAGATCAAACCTGACCAATAGACCGATGTGTTAGAATAACAATACAGAATTCATCAGTGAAGCCTGAAATCATCCCCTGTAAGTTCGTCGAACGATGTATCTCTCTACATTTCCGACATTCGTCATAACTTACGTTGTATCGCGGCTATGAATCTAGCCGTTTTCAGCGGGAAGCATGCGTGAAATATGTGCCACGAGACTGACCACCAAGCGCTCTCGCAGTCCCGGTTTGGTAAGGGTCGTTAATAGCGGTGAAACTACCAACCAAACTCGTAGAAAATGGAGCTCGAAAAAAATCGGTGGCGGTGGCGGTTGTCGATGCCTAGAACGCCATCAAAAGCTTGAGAAATGGTAAATTTCAAAGTATAGTTGTGCTTTTGCGTCTGTTCGTTTGCGGAAATGCTTAGTGCTAGTTGATTACTGCAATTGAGCCACTAGAGAGGGAGCGCTGCGTTTACCTGAAACAAATTAATCTCTGCTAAACCTTAGAAGATCGTAGTAAAAGTACATTTAAGCCCCGGTGTGCCTTGTAGCTGCAACATCCTTTTCTGGTGTCTTCGCAGAGCTTGCTCTCCTTCAGATGTGGTACCCAGCTGTCCATCGACAAGTGACACTCCCGGGCTTCCAGCGCCTGAATCAACTTCATAAGTGAGTTAGCACCTATTTTTGTATGATTCACGCAGGCTTACGAACTGAAAGGCAGATAAATATCTAGCTTGCTCATCTAGAAGCTCGCTGTTTGCGCTCTTGTTCACTTACTGAAACGACCTTATGGCAGGATAGCTCCACATCTCTGTGCACGGGCCGCACACAAAGGTTGGGCATACAAGCACAACACGCTGGAGGGACAGCTCTGAACATCGCCCGTCAATTGGTACACAGCCAAGCGGTCGATTGCGAAGGTTTATTTGTGCACATGCAAAGCATTGCATATATCGTTTATTACCTCACTTCACAGAGGCCATATACACTAAAATTAAAATTATTAGAGTGTTAGTCTGCTCTGGAAGACCTTCGGTGCGATTCATTTAGTCCGAATGCAACTCTGATTCACTGTTGTGGCACTGTGTTGAGGGGGAAACAACGCATTCGTATTTAGAAATGTTTGAATGTCAGCTGTGCATTAGGAACGCTCTAGAGAGATGCTCTACAGTCGCGCACTCTTACGTGTTATAGGTCAGCTTGAAATGTAGACACGCGTGTCAACATGGAGAACACAGTACAGGCGATCCCTGCTCTAAACAACCTCGACATCAAGCGTGAGATTCTGTCCATGTACCGAGCCTGGATTGGCGTTTTCGCGGGAATTACTTTCCCGGTAGGCACACTTAACTGATTTGAGCGTTGCATCGATCCATTTGTCAATATGTGGAGGTAAGCGCTCGTCTTCTTTTCAGTCACACTGACGCTTGCCTTTCTTGTGGAAGTGTCCTTCAGCATTCTGAACCTTGTCGTATCTATTCTCGGAAGTATTGTCCTTGAGTTTCCGCTGCCCCCACCAGGTGGCCTTGTGGTACTCACTTTAGGCTTAGCCTCATCCTGTACGGGGCTCTAGAGAGATTTCAGTTTCAGTTTATTAAGGCGAAAGCCTTTAATGTCTCATCGTTGTAAGCAGCAGTTGTCGACAGAGAATGTCACGCTTTTCAGTTGGTCGAAACGGTCGTGACGTCACAGTGCGCCAATTTCAAACGGGGCCAATTGTACTTTGGCTAGTAACCATGCAACCAATTAAAGAGACCATATAGTGATGCTCCAAGTAAGTGGGACTGAGCTTAGTTAATTGCTCAATAACCCAATTAGCCTAATTAACTTCTCTAGTCAGGCCATATAAATAAATAAAACCTAGTAAGAAATTGGTCGAGCTCGGGAATCGAACCCCGGTCTTCGGAGTGCGAGACGAGCATGCTATCCACTCCGCCATGCCAGCTCTTTTTTTTGTCTTTATTGCCTGTTTTGACAGATTACAACAGATCATAAACAGATGTTCTGCGCTGCACACTCAAACAACAAGAACGGACATGTGTTTCACTCGCGTGAGAAAATCAAAACTGTCTCAGGGAACACAACTCTCCCATCAACTCGATAACTTCATCTCCAAAACATAGCTCCTTGTACACTTCACGTAGCTTAAATATGTTTTCTTTGAAGTAATCGCGGACAGAACGCGCATCTTCATCACAGTGTCGTACAGCCATCCTGCTTCGCCAAATACTGTGCAGGCCAAGCAGGAAAATTACATCATATTTATAAAGATCCGGCTCTATGTCCAGGAATCGTATCCCATACGGCGTTAGGGGTAAGTCTTTCTTTATTGTACGCTGGAGCACGTCCCAAAAGAGCAGCGCATCCCAGCAATCAATAAAAACGTGTTCTATTGACTCTGGTTTGCGACACAACAAGCAGTCAGCACCCCATGGTAGAAACAATCCCTTTTCCTCCATCCATGTTTTAACCAGCAACGTCCCAGTGTGTAACTTGAAGAAGAACGTCTTCACACCCGCTGGCACCAACATTTTTCGTACTCTTTTTAAAACATTTCCTGCTTGGCCTCCACTATACATAGATCGATAGATTGGCTCCGGGAAGACAGTGTCGAGCAAATCTTTTAACAATTTCTTACGCGTGACATTAGAAAGATATTCCAAACTGAAGCGCGCATTCAGAAACCGGAAAGCAAAGACCACTTCTTTCAAAAACCTACTTGCACTGTATCTCATCCCGTCCACACTGGAAATAACATAGTTTGGCAAAGCCGAAGAAAGCCTCACTTGAATAAATGTCCGCAGGAAAGGGTCGCGTTGATCTCGAAGAAACAGAAATCTTGACACCACCTGCCTCAGGTACAAGTGTGGCAAGGAAAGACCCCCTTTTCTCAAACGCAGAAATAAATTATCACGTTTAGTCCTCTCCCATGAGGACTGCCAAACAAAAACTGCGAAAAGACGATGAAACTTTTGAATGCTAAGTCGAGAGCATGAAAGGACCTGCAACAAATAGCACACTTTTGAAACCAGATATACATTGCATATGTTTGCGCGCGTGAATACAGACAGTTCCTTCCCCGACCATTTCTGTGCACGCGTGGAGAGTTCTTGAATTTTCTCCTTCCAAAAGTCATCGTTATCTCGATACTTGTCAAGAGGTACACCTAGGTATTTGGAAGGAACATGTGACCATTTTACACTTGCATGAAACAAAGGCGCTGATGCCCAATTCCCATGCCAAAGGCCCGCACACTTGTCCAGGTTAACAACGCTATTGGTTACATCACAAAATCTACGAACAACCGACATCGCATGTTCTATGCTGCTGTGGTCACTACAGAAAACTGCCACATCATCGGCATAAGCCAATACTTTAATTTCGCATGCTTCCAGTTCGAAACCACGAATACAGCTGTTATTTATTACATTTCGGCAAAGTGGCTCCAGGTACAGAGCGAAAAGTAGCGGTGACATTGGGCAGCCTTGCCGCACGGATGCTCTAACGGCAATTCTGTCTGTGAGCTCTCGGTTAACAACCAGATTCGTGGTACAGTTGCTATAGGCCATTTTAACCCCTTTTAAAATAACTTCTCCAACACAGACATGTTCAAGGATTTTAAAAAGAATGTCATGACATACACGGTCAAATGCCTTCTCTAAATCAATTTGCAACATTGCGACTCGCCTAAAGTCAGCGTCACAGCATTCCAGTATACTCCGAGTGACATGAACATTCGTGAAGATGGTCCGCCCTTGAATTCCACATGTCTGGTGGGGGCCAACCAAGATGTCCATAACTGATTGTAAACGTTTGGCTAATACTTTCATAAAAATTTTATAATCAACATTAGTAAGCGTTATCGGCCGATAACCTGTAACTTGCTTAAGCTGAGCAGGATTGTCAGTTTTCGGTATAAGTACTGTATGTGCACGAGAAAACGACGGTGGTAAAATACCAGTTCTATATGACTCTTCATAAACGCGTTGCAAAATGAGAGCAGTTTCACGTTTGAACGCCTTATAAAATTCTGCTGTTATCCCGTCAGTACCTGGCGATTTCCCCAAGTGAAGCTCATCAATAGCGCATTCCAATTCCGCTGTTGATAAGTCGGCAGACAGGATGTCAGTGTCTTCACTGGTCAGTCGGGGTAATAGACTTAAAAATTCATCCTGAAAGGCCTGTACATCTGCCGATTTGGAAGCGAACAAATCACGGTAATGCTCACTGAAAGCCTCCCTTATCGCCTTGGGATTGTCTGTCAGAATGCCTTTGTTTTCAATTTCTACGATATCTTTTCTTCTAGCGTATCTTTTTTCTGTCGTCAAATTTCGCCTACTGGGCATATCATCTGCCAGCAAGCGATCTGCTCGTGCACGAATTGCAGCTCCCTGAAACAATGTCGCATCGATAACCTCAAGCTTTGTTTAACTTCGCTGATAAGGTCACTGTATAGTCCCGGAGCTCTATTTTCCTCTGTAATTAATTCTTTCAACATCTGTTTTAGGTTCTTCTGTTTCGCTTTCTCAGCGTGCTTGATTTCTACGGACCTTTCAATAGCCCTCATTTTGACATCAATTTTGAATTCCTCCCACTTTTCTGCCCAACTTTTTCCATAATTCAACCGAACTTCTTCTAACACGTTCTTTGTTTCTAAAACAAACGAATCGTCCTTTAGTAACTTTGCATTCAGTTTCCACAAGTCCCAGCTGAATTTCGCTTGAGGTGTCACATTGCTGCCAATGGTGAATATGACACAACAGTGATCGCTAAACGTAACCGGTTCGACGATGTAGTTATCGCAAATTGCCGCCAGGTCAAGGGAAACGTAAGCTCTATCTAGCCTAGCATGACTACACCCTTGAAAATGTGTATAATGACGCCTCATTCCGCCCTTTGCAAACTGGGCTACGTCTTGAAGTGAATACTTTTCAATGTTTTCTTTCAAGAAAACAGCACTTTCGCTTTCGGTGACTGTTGAGCCTGATCGGTCATCTGCACTGAGAACACAATTGAAATCCCCTAAAAGAATGACAAGTCTATTGCATTCCAGATACGCACATAGTTCCTGGAAAAACAAAAGTCGTTCACGGGGTTTCGTAGGAGCATACACACAGATAACTCTCAAATATTCCTCCCCGTACAACAGATCACAGAGCACAAACCTTCCCCTCGTGCAATACACCACTGCTTGTTCCTCGATATTAAGACTGTTCTTAATTAACAGAACACAGCCCGCTGATGTCCCCACTGCATGACTAGCACGCACGTTATATCGCGGCTTGAACTGCGCAACCATAGCGTCTGTCGCGCTCGCACTCTCTACCTTTGTTTCTTGTACTGCAAGAATGTCCAGGTCTTTCTCATAGAGCAGGCGCCTTAGCTGACATTGTTTACGTCTAGCTGCTAGTCCACGCACGTTTAACGTGCCGCATTTTAAATTTGACGGAAGACAAGCCATGCTGAAAATCCTGAGCACAAAAAGGTACAAGTCCCTTACCAGGCGTACGCCTTACCCTCCGAGAAGGGGCGATTAATCAGCGCTCCTTGCGCTGCGCACGGGAGACGCGGACGATGAACGACACTCAGGCACATACTTCCCCTTGGCCCCGGTGGGTCTGAGCCACTGGGGCTCAAGGCGTTGCGACCTGACTTCGGTGGAAGGTTGTGAAGGGGACGGCAACACCGTCTTGGCACGCTTAGCCGGACCGAAGGTGTCATGTGATGCCCTTTCATCCTCGACTGGCTCCGCTTCGGCGTTCATGGCAGACGCCTGGTCACTCATCGGCGGCGTTTCAGTCGCGTTGCTCAAAGCTCGTTGTTCGTTCGGCGTCTTGCTCGAAGTTTCCATGTTTCCGTTGGAGACGCTTCCCTGTTCCCCAGACGCACTCTTCTTTGGACGGTCATCAGGGGCCGCCGTTTCAGCTTCCTCAACGTCCATGATATCCTCTTTATCATCACAGTCCTCTGAGGCCGCCCCTAGCACATTGGCGTACGTACGTATGCAGTCCTCACGGACATGACCAAAGGCTCGGCACTTAGTGCAGCGGGGCGTCTGGCAGTCGCGGCGGATATGCCCGCGTCTGCGACATCGGAGACAAACAGGCGCCCTACCGGGCACAACCACAAGGACGGAGCCCCCGTAGAATTTGAAAAGATGCGGTAGCTCCTCCGCCGTGACTCCCTCTTTAAGCACCATTCGAGCGACACGTGTTGTCGACTCCGCCGATTCAAATCCTGGAACACCCCATTCCTCATGCTGAATTTCCATCACTTCCCCAAACTCGCTCAGGGCCTTCCGTAGGGTCTCACTGGGTATGTGAAATGGCACCCAGTGAATCTTCACGTTAATCTCCTTTCGACAGGGATCAATAATGGCACAGTAACCGCCTTTCACACTCAGGCCCCCGGCCGCAAGTACAGTGTCCTTCGCCTCCTGGGTGCGGAACCTCACGAGCCAGAGGTGGCTCATCTGGTAAGCGCCAATGCCGCTGACATCCCTAAGGACGCCGGCATCTTCTAATGGTTGACGAAAGTCCTCTATTCGATACGGACGCTTCGAGGTATCACCGTGCAAGAAAACACACAAACGCATACCTTCGTCAGCCGGCAGTGACGGTAGCAGAAAGCGATAACCAGGAGGTGGTCCAGACACCGATTTATCCCGACCAACAAAGGCCGTTGCGACACCTCGCCCGGAGCGAGCCATTTCTGCGTCCGTCTAGCAGGGCAGCCAGAAGCAGAATCCCCGCCATGCCAGCTCGATGGTTTGGAATGAACAATGGCACGTCTAGTGAATACGGTGTCCTCGCTCACTGCCATCCTCCTCCCTTCCCTTCCGGCGAGGTTTAGGTGTCCACCGAGATATGAGAGAGAAATACATTTCCTTTCCTCAAAAACCAATTTACCGACGAGCGAGGCGTAGAACGGAATGGGCGATGGCGTTCTATGGACTCCCTGGCAGCGTTGCAAGACGCTCTCGCGTTCCACTCTTAGAGGCGAAGCTTAACATCTTAACCACACATCAGTGACCACACTTTAGGTCAAAAAAGTGCACCCCCCCCCCTGAATTTTGACGGGTGTCCACCGAGATATGTGAGACAGTTACTGCGTAATTTTCTTTCCTCAAATACAATTTTCATTTTCTTCATTACGGGCCATCTTCGTCTTTCTTCTTTCACTCCCATTTCCTCCGTTCCTCTACGGTGCGGTTCAGGTGTCCACCGAGATGACAGAGATTTACTGCGCCATTTCCTTTCCTCAAAAACCGCTGCGTTGAAACGGCAAGGCATCGCGCCGAACGGGTGGTGGCGTTCCGTAGACTCCCTGGCAGCGCTACAACACGCTGTCGCGTTCCACTCCTAAAGGCGAAGCTTAAGCTTAAGCTTAATTAGCAGTTAAATAGTATTCAGGCATTAATCAGTAATTAACCATTAATTAGTGATTTGCATCACAAAGTAATTAGTACTCAATTACATGTGACGTCACCAGTGCCACAGAATCACTGAAAGTGGTGCGGAAAACGTTTTCGCCTCTACGCACTTTAGACAGTCAAAGTGCCCCCTGAATTTTTTCCCACAACAACTACAGGGCATGTACGAGGTGTGGCGAGGGTAACGGGATAAAAGCTGCGTCAAGGGTAGCTTCACTGGCCCCGTCTCCCCGGACAACATGGCAGCAAGCACGACAGTTCGGAAGTACAGTAAATATATATTATGGGAAGAATAACAAGAAACAATCATTTCATATTCGAAAATAATATACAGAACAAAATAAGTGCAAAAAGAGTGAATCAGTGCATTAGTTAAAAATACAATCAAATCGCACAGTACGGGTTAGTTAATAATATCGAATAATTTTTTTTTCGTGGTTAGAACCAAGAAATTGTTTAGAACCAAAAAGAACCAAAAAGAATTTTCGTCCTCACGGTGGGGCTGTCGCTGCAGAACCCTGCATGGGATTCCCAGCGGGGCCTCTGGAATAGTCGAGTCTCGTGCGAACTTCTCTCACCTTCCAGCCGTGGTGCCTAGCTGCTGCAGAACAACACCAGTGAGGTAAGTGTGCGTTGAGGAATGGGGAAAAACAGGCTGACATCGTAGCCATATTGCACTTCAGGAATTGCAAAGAAAGCTGCGAAATATTTCTTTTTCCTTTTCAAACCATGCTCTTTACATTCAACACAGGAAACATTTTAAGACATTCTTATAATAAACTTACACATCTCCAACCAAAAACGTTCAATTTGAAACTCAACGTTTCGGTGCTGGCTCGGCTCCTTTAGGGTTGGCTGGGAGCAGTAGCTATATTCTTTCAGTATGCATGGACGGGAGCAGTAGGCCACAAGAGCGAAAGCTGTGATGCGAAAGGTGCGTGGGAGGGGTAGGTGGGGGGGGGGGGGGGGGTTAAGGCTGTCAGTCACGTTGTCGGACTTTGGCGAGGCGGACCGTGGCGACTTCTCTTTTTTGAGCTGCAGAGTGAAGTCCCTGGGCGTGGGAAGGTGTCCCTTTGTGCGATTGATGTTGCTCGGAATAGTTTGGAAGTGCCAGGATTCGAGTTAAAGCCTTTTTTGGTAATTCGTTTTGATTCCAAGGATGCTGATTTCGTCAAAGTTGATTCTGTGGTCCGAGTCCTCCGAAAGTTCGTCTACAGGATTGCGCTCGCTTGCAAAGTTGCGGACTTCGTTTTTATGTTGCGGAATTCTTACTTTAGATAATTGGACCGGCAGATCTGTCAAAATGATTAGTTTTCACTTTCAAGACCTTCTGTACTGAAGAGGTAGTCACACACTTTTTCCTGCCAGCTATGACCTGCCAGCTGTGATCTCAAACATTCTTGCTGATTTCTGCTTGCAGAGCGCCTCCATGATGGTTCGCAGATATCAAAAGAGAATCTTTGCGATTATTTCCTCGTCGATTATATAAAACTCTGATCGTCTCATTGCGCAGTCATTATTCTGCAATGGCGCGGAAATGGTCGCTGGACATGAAAACTTCGTGCTCAAGCTTTCACCCATCATATCGAAAAGGAGGCAGGCGTACTCTGCGTTTCCCCACTAGTCCTCATGAAAGAGATGCATGCCACACACCTGGGCTTGAGGGCACCCCCTCAGTGGTTGTACGCGAACATCTTTAATAACTGGGCTTCAGGGCACGCCCTCAGAAATTGTACGCGAACATCTTTAATAAGTATAAAAAACCGTGTCACAAATTTTTATTGCACGGCTAATTTATAGACACGTGGGCGCTTTCTTCCAATTTCGATATGTAAAGGAGGAAAACCGCCAGAGGCGAGCGCAAAAAGTGCATTCTAGCAACACTGGTACACTGGCATCCACCCACGCTGCCATTTTCTTTCGTCATCGTTCACCACAGGCTTACTACCCGCCGCCTGCAACAACAGATGACAGCTCGTATGCGCAAATGAGAGTCAGGTGGGGCAGCAGTCAGGTGAAGTGCTCGTTGAGTGCCAGCAGGGAGGCGTGGAGGTAGCTTCGAGTTCCTGACGCTGAACACCATCAAGGAAGCACTTGGGGACGTAAGCAAGGAAGCTTTCAGATTGACATAAGGCGGCCTTACCGCAATATAATCTTGCTTACTGAGATGAAAAAGGTTGCAAAGTTTGGGCTCAAGTGTAAAAGTGAGGATGACAACTGCAGGGCTAAAGGATGCATAGCCACTTTATTGCGAAAGCAATGCTACTTGCACTTTCAAGCCTTCGCGTGACCCGGCCGCAGTTACGTTTGACCTTTAGCGGAGTGAATATGGGCGACCAACTCGCTCCTTCAGATAGCCCGGCTGCAGTTACGCCGCGCCGCGCACCTGTGGCGCTACTGCCGCTGTGACGTCATACCAGCTGTAGATTATGGGCGACCAACTCGCTCCTTCGGAGAGCCCGGCTGCAGTTACGGTGTGTGTTTGCCGCGCTGCGCACCTGTGGCGCTACTGCCGCTGTGTCGACATACCAACTGTAGATTATGTTTTCTTTCTCTCAGTCACAACAACGTCAAAAACAAAATATAAAAACAAATTACCGAAGACGCTTCATGAATCGTCGCGCAGCGGCGGCCGGTAGCCACGCGTGACCTGTAGACGCGGCGCACTGCGTTCCTTCAGTTGGAGGCGCTGTGCTTTTGCTTTCGCAACCTACCAGGCTTAACCAAAGCTAAGCCGCCGCCAATTTTTTTCAACGAAGGGTCCTTGTAAGCAGAAGCGGTGCGACGGCAACATTATGTTCTGATATGTCGATCGACGTTTCTGTTAAACATGGTCTAGGCTTCCTTTTGTGCTCGACAAGTACCGTAATTTCATGTATGCAGTCGCCTGGATATGCATGTTAAAAGCTAATGTTTAGCGCTTTGCAGACTCCTTATTATAGACTCGTGCTACGCTGCTTAATGCGATAGCGTTAAAGGCCCCGTTACGCAGAAAATACAGTGCTGTCGGCGTTGCCGACGCTGTGAGCGACAGAGCGGCGTATGGTGGCCCACTCGGCCACAGCCGGAGGAGCAACCTAGGTGACGTGACCTTGTCGGTCATCACAACTTACCCACCGTGCGAAACCGCCCTGGCAGGTGGCAGTTAAATTCATGGTGGATAGCAAGAGGTTGCTCCGGAAGAGCATCTTGGGTTGCACAAGACCCCCTGGGGGAATCACCTGCCATTGCAGGGCAGAGGCGCATCCTTTAATTGCTGCACCATAACCCAAGGATTGGTGTGAGGGCTCCCAGGAACGTATGAGTGTAAAGTTGAGAATGACCAATTTCGCATACATCAACTCATAACCTATGTCCTTAAGGCGGGGCTTAAGTGCCCCCTCTCATTTTTGTTTTTCAATATTGACGGATATGTATGTAATTATGAATGGCCTGAGGGGCGAGTTGGTGCATGATGAAATGAACGGCGGCGCAACAAGGACGCTAACAAGAAAGAGACACCACATGCGCACAGCCTGTGCACATGCGGTGTCTCTTTCTTTGTTAGCGTCATTGTTGCTCCGCCGTTCAATTGTGTATGTAATTATGCATGTAAATATCAAAATGTTTTGTGATACTTGTTCTGAATGTGTTCGTACAGCTTTACGGTCGTATTGTACACCTTGCTCCTGGGGCTATGTACCCTGTTCGGATAATTTAGAAAAAAAATTCAGCAGAAATTTTGTCCTGCGGGCTCTGTAACCGGTGTGGACAATACAGCGCAAATTACGGTAGTTGTTCAAGCTCCGCGCTTTCGTTGTCATAGACTTTGGAAAACAAGCGCACCTTTAATACCACTTGTTCATCTTTACACGCCCAACCAAGTTCCCTAGAACTTGTAAATGACAAAATGACAGCGGCGCCTTTTAGATTCTAAGCAATAATTTAGCCGCTTTTGTAAGACTGTCGATTCTTAGGATGTGTGGTATTTGACCACGGAGAAATTTCTGAGCATACGTCTGGTTTTAAGCTGTTTGGCCTAAATTTCATCGGGACCTTCAGATGTTCAATTCTATCTTGGAATGTAAGACGAAGAAAGGAAGAAAAAAGGGCTAAAAACAAGTGACGTAACTGACCCATGCGGGTATTTTCACAATTGAACGAAAGAATAACAGTTGACCGTATTTATACGTACGGATCCCGAAATGATATTTCTCGAAACGTCAAAATTCGTAACTTCATGCAATTTTACACTGAGGTTCTACTTTTTCTGAGTGTGTGGTTGGGGGTGTTTGCTGTTGGCCCGTAAAAAAGGAAACGAAAAGAACTGATAAGTGTGAATACAAACGCACCATCCAGCGCCATGAAAGAAAGAACTGTTGGCGAGTCGCAAAAGATAGAACCGTCGCTGAAACTTTGCAGGCTAGAACACCACCATTATGTGGACGACTATAAGAAATCCTGACCTGGCTTGAGCAGAAAAATCTCTACCTCTCCCGTAACCGAGAGTAGAGTAAGCATGAAATGTTTGCGGGCATAACACGAAGCGTACGCGGACACGATGAGACGCAGGCCTGACAAGAATGTACTACATGCGACGCGTTCGAAACTAAGTACGTAGAGGCGAAAGCGTTTTCCGCACCACTTTGCCTCTGTGACACTGGTGACGTTACCACTGAATTACGTCACACATAATTGATGACGAAGTTATGACAAATTACTTATTAGTAACGAATTAGTGACTAATTACTGATTAATGACTAATTAATTAACTGCTAATTGATGACTTAAGCTTCGCCCTTAGGAGTGGAACGCGACAGCGTGTTGTAGCGCTGCCAGGCAGTCCTCGGAACGCCACCACCCGTTCGGCGCGATGCCTTGACCTCTGAACACGACGCTTTTTGAGGAAAGGAAATTACGCAGTAATTCTCCGTCATCTCGGTGGATATATATAGGCACCCTGCGCATCTAACTCCGGCGCGACGCGCGCGCCACTGGCGGCAGCGCGCGCGTCCCTGTCAGGAAGGCGGGGGCAGTCCGAAAGCTCCCGCTGTGTTGCGCGCGCTGTCGCGAAGCAGTTGTGCGCCTCCTTCCCGGGAACAAAGTGGCACTTAACAACAGCAGAACACATTGCTGTGTTGTAGGATGCAATAACACATTTATAAATTCGCTTCGGACAAGGTTTTATGGATTTCCAACGCGACATTGGGAGACGGCCCACCCTTCGCGACGGGCAACACGCGCGCGCGGTTTCTGGTCAAACAATGGTCAAACCCGTGCGGAAGACGCTTACCTGACTCATGCATTACCTCCTAGACAGGTTTTTGACGCATGGCAAATTCAGCAGACTCGGAGGAATACTAATGGCTCTCTGGGAACCCTTCCTTCTTGCACCCACGATTTCCGGTCACCGCGACTTGGCTGTCAACAATAAGTGGGCTTAGAAAGCCACACCGAAACTCGCCCGCAGTCACACTTTAGGAAGGAGACAAATTTTGCGCTGCAAAGAATCGTTTATCTTAGTTCCAGCTATGCGCAGAATGCTTGACGCTTCCACTGTGCCTTGTCGTCCAGCGTCTTTTTCGACAGTAAAGGCACGTTTTCAGGGGCAACGGCAACATACTGCTGATATATCTTTGTCTCCACGTCTGAACGACTGGGTGATACTTTAATACAATAATCGTATATCCTAATGCCGAAGAGTCAAGGCACTTGTTCTAAATGCGTAGATATTAAACAAACCTTGCAATGAAATTCCGCTTTTTGAGCACGAGCTTTCTGCAAGAATCCTGCATGAAGTAGCCGGGATACTCTTTTTTTTGCAGAATTCCAGTCAAAAAGTTTTATGTTTTCCGCAGGAGTTTCAGTGCGCACAGGCGCTTCACCGCAGCTTGCATTCTCTTCTGCTTGCAAAAGCTCGTTCATTGGACATCTCATATCACCAAAATACTGACGCACGTGTCGTAGCGATAATGGCCTGACAGTTGCCGAAAAAAAGAGAAAATATAAGTGGCAGATTACGCAATGGGCGCATCATTTCAAGGCGTAGTTTGGACAGGGTATTCCACATCGAACACCGAAGGTGCGGCAAACGAGAATGTTATGAAGTCAGGTTTGCGCCGTTCGCTCAGAAACTGGAGTTTTCTAAATACCTTCAATGTTATGCCGCCTGGCCGTCTATGAAAGTTCAGGGTAAGCCTTTCTAAATACAGCAACACCACAGGCTTGCGGGTGGCTCGTTTTTGAGAGCGTTTCGCACCGCTCCAAAAAACACGGCAGCGGCAGCAGCGTGTTTACATTTGCCTGCCTTGCAACTGCAGCTCGCGGCTGCAAGCTGTCTACTGGAAGATAGCTACATAAAAAAAAATGAGTGAGAGTGCAGCGCTGAAAGGCACTAGATAGAAATATTTCTTAGCGTTAATTTGATCGTTTTCGGTGGCGCAGTGATGCTTGTCTGCGCAATGCACCGGGCTGCTACTTCGCTCCCGTCGCACGACACCACCTCTTTCACATTTTGTACATGGCCTGCTTCAAAAAGCTTCGTTCCTTTCCTGGCGTTCGCTCTTCGAAAGAATTTTTCAGCCACATGAATGAACAGGTCGAAATCCCGCCTCTACGAACAGCGGCAGCCGCTAGCAGACGCCATCCCTTCGCAGTCGCGGGGCGAGCCTTCCTGACAGGGACGAGGAACTGGCCGCGCGGGGGAGCTCAACGCAGCCTCGACGGTGGCGGTGCCTGGCGGGTGCAGGGTGCCTATAGGAAGGGAGGAACGACACCACCCGTTCGGCGCGATGCCTTGCCCTTTGAACGCAAGGCTTTTTGAGGAAAGGAAATGACGCAGTAATTCTCTGTCATCTCGGCGGACACCCGAACTACACCGTAAAGGAAGGGAGGAACGCCACCACCCGTTCGGCGCGATGCCGTGCCCTTTGAACGCAACGCTTTTTGAGGAAAGGAAATAGCGCAGTAGTTCTCTGTCATCTCGGTGGACACCCGAACCGCACCGTACAGGAAGAGAGGAGCGCCACTACCCGTTTGGCGCGAAGCTACCGGCGCTTGTATGCCGGTTCTGTAGGAGGGCTTAGAGAGTCTCGTTAAATCGCGTAAGGTGCCCGGATGCTCTTGTTTCAGTGCCCGGATGTCGGCTCTCGGTCTCGGCGTGACGTCACCACACTGTCGACAACGGGAGCTAAATTTCTCTAAGCGGCCTTCTCTCAAAGCACCTCACAGATCACGTATGACAACGAAGTGTATTGTGGCATCTATTTGCTTTTTGCACGCGTTATTAGAAATCGGAAATTATAATTCCGTGCATTATCAAATGCACAGCTCGACTGATATCTTGATAAGCATTGAGAAGACACTGGCAGCAGTTATTTTTTGTGACTCGTTTGGAGAGCAACCGGCGCTTGTATGCCGGTCCCGTAGGAGAGCTTAGAGAGTCTCGTTGTATCTCGATAAGTCTCGTACGGTGCCCGGATGTTCTCGTTTCAGAGCCCGGATGAGTGGGTTTCAGTGCCCGGATGATGGCTCTCGGTCTCGGCGTGACGTCACCACACTGCCGACAACGGGCGCTAAAAGCATTTCATGCTTAAAAAGGTCGTGAAATATATACAAATCACTCCACATGTCATCGAGTGGAGCGGCGATGCTAACGCCGGCGGTCCAGCTAAGAATTCCAACCCTTATTTTAGTTTCTCGGCCGTAGTTCTAGGTTTTTCAACAAGTAACATTCCTATTGTTGGATAACTAAGCAGTATTTTCATTTTTTCCTCCCCAGGAGCAGCTAAACTGGTACGACCTGCCCACCTGCACAGTCTCCATCCTCGAACCACAAGATTTTAATCCGCTCTTCTTACCACTCCTATCTGTAACCCCTACAATGACAGTAAATAAAAAAAATACAGGATTACACTTAAATTTCTTTAAGAAAGGAAATTCGAAAGCCGCTGCTTGTCCTGTTTGCATGTTATTTTAATAATTATTTCGTTTTTCTTTCATTTTTCTTCTTTCTGTTATTAAAAAACTGAGGCGACCGCATTGGAGCAATGCGAAAGCAAAACGTCCACCTACTTTATCGACGTCCGTAGCTGTTCTGACGTCCATGTACTATGTTGACATCCATGACTATTTCGCAGACTCTCTATATATTTTTTCGTGTTATTTCCTGTTTAATTACCCCTCATCAACAAAATTTTTCCCACACCAACATTTTATCACACACTATTTCACACACACACAGACTTTCATATATTTATCTTCCGAGATCTACGTAATCGTGAGGACCAAATTGCGGACACTTTTTGCTGACACCACAAAGACATACAACGATGTCGCAATAATAAATGAGCGCAATCAACTGATCCAAACTCTTGCTTCGAAAAAAAAGCAGTGGTGCAGCTCGCACTATGCCCAGGTGAGCCGTCGCCGAAGGAAAGCGCAATTGGCGCCGCTCAGCGTCACAAAGATCAAAAACAGCCTCCGTTTTCACAGTACCGGATAAATAGAGTGATGTGAAAGGGTACCTTCCGAAAGGCAACTTTGCGACAGGTAACCTTAAAGGAACCCGCTATCGACAGCGAAACAAAATTAATGTAAACTTCCCGTGCGTTAAAACAATTTGTGAACTTTGACGAACATGCACCGCTTACAGCCAGTGAGTGGCAATGGCAAATAGGGTCACTCTGCACTTTAAAGAGACACTGAATACAGTCGTGAAAAATATGGTGCTTACTATAAATATACATGAGAATTTGTTCTTTCAGAATGCTTATTTCCTGCAAGCACACTTTTTGAGCAGTCTGTGATGTTTAGTTTAGTTATGGGGGTTTAACGTCCCAAAGCCACTCAGGCTGTGAGAGACGCCGTAGTGGAGGGCTCCGGAAACTTCGACCCGATTAACAATATAGTAATTTGGGACAATCGCATCGAAAAACCTATATTTTTACACCAGCGCTTAATTGCTTCCCGCAGTATTGGACCGGATATCCTGTATTTGTACGCACTGTATATTGCCGCTGTACCGCTATCCAAACTTCAAGCACCTGAGCTGCGGCTACCGGGAATAAAAGGACAGGAAGGGGGAAAGAAAGGGGGAGCGGTAGTAAGAAGGTTTGGTTTGGTTTATTGGGGTTTAACGTCCCAAAGCGACTCAGGCTATGTGGGACGCCGTAGTGGAGGCCTCCGGAATAATTTCCACCACCACCTGGGGGTTCTTTAACGTGCACTGACATCGCACCGCACACGGGCCTCTAGAATTTCGCCTCCATCGAACCAACTAGCCCGAACCCTTACCCTACTGAATATCTTACTACCGCTCGCCCTTTCTTTCCCTCTCCTCAGGCCTCACCTCATATGCGTACTAATAGCTCCTTCAGACAGCCCGGCTGCATGAGGCATTAAAGACTTTCGCCTTAAAAGTCTTTCTTACCCACCTGCCGGGTAACCGTAGAGCCTCCCGAACACTGGGTTAAAGAGGAGCGTCTGCAAAATTACGGGGGAATTATTGACCACTACAAATCGGGACGTAGGCCGGTACCCACACCACACCCAAAATTAAACAATAAAGAAGCTGTCGCTTGGAGGCGACTGCGAACATAATCGTACATTTATGAACCCGGTATGGGCGTACCACGTGTACCCAGAGCTGGGGTTGCATGATAGATGCACACACTGCGGACGAGAGGGACCCTCAATCACATCATTTAGGAGTGCCCACACTCCCGGGGCGGGATAGAATAGGATAGGATAGGATAACTTTATTTGGCTCTAGCACAAGTGTTTTTTATGCGGTCAGATGAGTCCATCCGCAACGGTTGGTTGCCCCTACCTATTCCAGGGCTGCGCTGGATGCTGGCATCAGCTGAGCTCGCCGTATCAAACCGATCTGGTCATTGCGGCAGTCGCTGGAGAGCAGACGCTCCCATTGCTCCGCACTTTGGTTTGGTATAACTGGGACGACGTCGACTTTTTGACATGCCCATGTTATGTGAAACAGTGTAGGTTCTTCATGGCACCACGGACAATTGTGTGCGTAAAGTGTGGGGTGAATTTTACTTAGTGTGTTAGTGTGTTTAGATTTGGGGCGGGCAAAAAACTCAGGGGGCACTTTGACCGTCTAAAGAGCGTAGAGGCCAAAGCGTTTTCCGCACCACTTTGCCTATGTGACACTTGTGAAGTCACCACTGGATGACGTCACACGTAATTGCTGACGAAGTAATGACGAATTCCTAATTAGTGCCTAATTACAGATTAATGACCAAGTCCTAATTAACTGCTAATTAAATGACGCTTAAGCTTCGTCTTTAGGAGTGGAACGCGACAGCATGTTGTAGCGCTGCCAGGCAGTACACGGAACGCCACCACCCGTTCGGCGCGATGCCTTGGCCTATGAACGTAACACTTTTTGAGGAAAGGAAATGGCTCAGTAAATTCTCTGTCATCTCTGTGGACACCCTAACCGCACCGTGCAGGAAGGGAGGAACGCCACCACCCGTTCGGCGCGATGCCTTGTCCTTTGAACGCAACGCTTTTTGAGGAAAGGAAATGGAGCAGCAATTCTGTCATCTCGGTTGACACCCGAACCGCACCGTAGAGGAAGGCAGGAAGTGGGAGTTAAAGAAGAAAGAAAAAGAGGGGCCGTAATGAAGAAACTGAAAATTGTATTTGAGGAAAGGAATTTACGCAGTAACTGTCTCGCATATCTCGGTGGACACCCGTCAAAACGCGGACACATCTGCCGACACATCTGTCGAGAGAGAGAGAGAGAGAGAGAGAGAAACAACTTTATTGCCATAGATTGGAGGGATTTAGGGCAGGTGGGCTTGGTGTGGCCCCCAGGTGGGGGCGACTTCCTGGGCCCACGAAATGAGTGCCAGTTGGATGCTCTTGTCTGGCTTTTTGAGGAGTTGGTTCCATCCTTCTTCGGAGGGAGCTGGCAGTAAGGTTCGAGGGGGCGGATTTCCCGCGCAACCCCAGAGGATGTGTGCCTGGGTGGCGATTTCTCCCTGGTAACAATTTTGGCAGACGGGGTCATATTCCCCGTCTGTGCTGCCGACACGGCTGCTAACTACAGTATGAGGCATTGAAGACTTTCGCCTTAAAACATTGCCAGTAGAGAATCCTGGGAGACCCTGCTAAGAAGCCCGGACCCTGAGCTATAGCGCACCACCATCCATCTGCCGGAAGAGGCCGCTACCAGTCAAGGACTGGTGAAACTGGCGAGAGACGGGGCATTGTCATGCGGTGTCCCGGACTAGGGACGCCGACCATGTAGCGGGGCCACTCTGTGGCTCCCAAACTCTATTGCAGCAATTAAAAGTTTTCACCACCCCCGTCTCCCAGGCCTCTGCGTGCAGTAGGTGGGGATAAGCGTATTTCATGATGGAAATAAAAATTCAGGGGAGCACTTTGCTGACCTAAAGAGCTGTGAGGCGAAAGCCTTTAGCGCAGTGTTGTTGCTTGTGTCACTGATGTGCGGTTAAGATGTTAAGCTTCGCCTCTAAGAACGAATCAGTGCTCTGTGTGTTCTGCAATTCAGTGGAACGCGACAGCGGCTTGCAACGCTGCCAGAGAGTCCACAGAACGCCATCGCCCGTTCGGCTCTACCCTTACTCGACGGTAAATTGGTTTTTGTGGAAAGGAAATGTATCTCTCTCGCATATCTCGGTGAACACCTGAACCTCACTGCAATGGAAGGGAGGATGATGGGAGGGAACGAAGACGCTGTGTTAGCTACACGCGCCTTTGTTCATTCAAAACCATCGAGCTGGCATGGCGAAATGGTTAGAGTGGTCTTCTCGCACTCAAACCTTGGATCGATTCCCCGACTCGACCAATTTCGAAAGCACCCGGTTTTATTAATTTATCAGATCTGACTAGAAAGGTTAATTAGGCTAACTGGTCTTTACCATTGATCTAATGTCATCCATCATGTCCTGTCACTCACCGGTCATGTGACGGAACTCTAGAATGTTCGACACAATCTGTATGAAGCGTTTAGAAACGTTTAACCAATAATGATGGTTAATTAAAGTTCAGCATGACTTTCGTTATACTAGCTAATATATGATTAGTGATAGCTAACGTGACCTTAACTAGTACACTGAGTAATTAGTGTTAAGCTACAGGCGCAGTGCGCAGGCCCACATGCCACTTCTTAACTACTGTCGAAATTTCCGGAGCCCTTCACTACGGCGTCCCTCATCGCCTGAGTTGTTTCGGGACGTTAAACCCCAATAAACCAAACGAAACCAAACCTCTAATTACCAATTAGTCATTTAGTCATTAAGTACAATGATATAATCATGAAATCTCTTTATATCATTTTCCGATGTCTTTCGATTGCACCCGATTAGATAGATAGATAGATAGATTGGCTTTCGATTGGCTTTTGATTGGCACACGCCCATATAAGGCTTGCATTCGAAACGCGGACACAATTGCTAACACGTCTTGGTGACGACAGTATGAGGCATTAAAGACTTCCGCCTTAAATGTTGCGCAATCAATCAAATTCCCTCACAGCGCGGTTGAGGTGTTGGTGGTGGTGAAAACTTTTAATTTCTGAAATAGAGTTTGGGAGCCACAGAGTGGCCCCGCTACATGGTCGGCGTGCCTAGTCCGGGACACCGCATGACAATGCCCCGTCTCTCGCCCGTTTCACTAGAGCCCTTTGGGACTCAAGCGAGGAGCAGTTGAGGAGGGCAGTCTCCCATGCCTCTCTGGAAGGGGTAGGGGAAGGGGGGAGGTGGGGATTTTGAGTACATGCCCACACCATGTGGAAGATATCACAGGTCTCCCCACAGTGCGGGCATCGCCCATCCGTGTTAGGATCGTAATGCTTTAAGATTGCAGGACACAGTAGAGCACCTGCCTGTAGGCGCCTTAAAGTTCGCTCCTCCGTCTTACTCAGCCATTTGCAGGGGCCTTGAAAAGGCGGTGGTCGTCGGTATAATGCGTTATTATTTCCCTGAATCGCAGCAGCGGCTGGTTAGTCTCCAAGCCAGAAGAGCTGGGATGAGGAGCCCGGTGAATAAGCGCTCGGGCAGCCGCGTCAGCGGCCTCATTACCTCGTAAGCCCTGATGGCCAGGAGCCCAAATGATTCTTTTCGGTGTTGGATCAGTGGCAGTCCGTCTTAGAATACGGTTGAGGTGTCACCGAGTAGAGAGAGGGCTGCTGCGCTCTTTCCGTCTCTCAAAATGAAAATTAATTTAAATCAGCAATACTTTGATTTGAGCTAGTTGGTTGTAGCATGACATGTTTACGCAAAAGGCGTACTGCCGCTAAAAAACGAAGACAACACACACAACAGGACAGGACTGGACGCTTTCCTCGGACGAGCGACGTCTTCTCGCTGTGTTGGGATCATCGTATGTGTCGAATGACAATGCAGTATAAGAGGTTAAGCGCACTTTGTTAACAAGCTTTCGCTGACATTCAAACTCTCCTTTTCCTTAGGAACTGATAAAAATTACTGAGGCAAATTTCGAGACGAACCGATCCGTTTGAGAGTGTCCTAACCTGAAGCCTCTTTTAGCTGCCCGGCTAAGGATTGATTGTTTAAGTGCTTTTCCATACGATGATTTGCTCTGATGTATCTACGTAGTGTACGGTATTGTAGTAAGCTTGTTTAGAAGAACATTTTAAGGCGAAAGCCTTTAATTCCTCATCGTTGTAAGCAGCAGTTGTCGACAGAAATGTCACGCTTTTAGGTTGGTCGAAACGGTCGTGACGTCACAGTGCGCCAATTTCAAATGGAGCCAATTGTACTTTGGTTAGTAATCATGCAACCAATACAAGGGATCATATAGTGATCATCCAAGTAAATGGGACTGAGCTTAGTTAATTGCTTAATTATCAAATTAGCCTAATTAACGTTTCTAGTCAGGCCATATAAAAAACCCAGGAACGGACGCCAAAGAGCTGCGCTCTAATAAGTAAAACCGAGTAGGAAATTGGTCGAGCTCGGGAATCGAACCCCGGTCTTCGGAGAGCGAGACGAGCACGCTATCCACTCCGCCATGCCAGCTCGATGGTTTGGAATGAACAAAGGCGCGTCTTCACTCACTGCCATCCTCCTCCCTTCCCTTCTGGCGAGGTTTAGGTGTCCACCGAGATATGAGAGACAGATACATTTCCTTTCCTCAAAAACCAATTTACCGACGAGGGAGGCGTAGAACCGAATGGGCGATGGCGTTCAATGGACTCCCTGGCAGCGTTGCAAGACGCTGTCGCGTTCCACTCTTTGAGGCGAAGCTCAACATCTTAACCGCACATCAGTGACCGCACTTTAGGTCAAAAAAGTTCATCCCCCCCCCCCCTGAATTTTGACGGGTGTCCATCGAGATATGTGAGACAGTTAGTGCGTAATTTCCTTTCCTCAAATACAATTTTCATTTTCTTCATTACGGGCCGTCTTTGTCTTTCTTCTTTCACTCCCACTTCCTCCCTTCCTCTACGGTGCGGTTCAGGTGTCCACCCAGATGACAGATAATTACTGCGCCATTTCCTTTCCTCAAAAAGCGTTGCGTCCAAACGGCAAGGCATCGCGCCGAACGGGTGGTGGCGTTCCGTGGACTCCATGACAGCGCTACAACACGCTGTCTCGTTCCACTCCTAAAAGCGAAGCTTAAGCGTCATTAACTAGCATTTAATTAGTATTCAGGCATTAATAAGTAATTAAGCATTAATTAGTGATTTGCAATCACTTAGTAATTAGTACTAAATTACATGTGACGCCACCAGTGCCACAGAAGCAGTCAAAGTGGGGCGGAAAACGCTTTCGCTTCTACGCACTTTAGAGAGTCAAAGTGACCCTGAATTTTTGTAAGAAAAGAACAGTAGCGCAACCAAGACGAACACAAGAGAGGACCACACAGGACTAGCGCTAAACTTCGTCTAACTTTATTCACTAACAGCGCAGCAAATGTAAGGAAAACCAGGACACGTGCAGAGAGATACCAGTTTCCTTACAACACTATCTACAGAACCGTTCAAGATACGCCTTTTCCGAATTGAAGAGGCTCACCGACGTATTGCTAACACAAGATACACCTCTCTTCCTTATATGAAATGCTTCCAATAGTTCCCTTGCCCTTGTGTCTTGGCTTTTTCCTAAAATCTTTATCTCATGAAACCGTGGTTGACACTTTTTGCAGTACTTGCATCTTGCCTGTGGCAAATGTTCTGCCGCTCGAGGGCATTCATAACACTCTGCGCAGTGCTGAGAAAGGTGTGCACCACTTAGGTCTTTCACTGATCGGGCGTGCTCACCTGCCCTTTCATTGATGCACGGCCCTGTTTGGCCCACAGAGGCCTTCCCGCATGGCAGCGGTATTTTGTACACCACCCCGATGCAGCAATTCACGAATTTCTTCGCATGTCTGATGCGGCACCCACTCTTGTCTTTGCTCGCGATGCGCCCGCAGAGCGGTGCCAGCTTGCGTGGGGCCGAGAAAACAACCAGTACGCCATGTTCGTTGGCCACTTTTTTTAAGTGGTGGGCTACCTTGTGCACATATGGCACTACTTCAGGTTTCGCAGCCGCTTTTCTGTTGTCACATGGCTGCTGCAACTTGATGGCTTTCATCTTGTTTACAGGGTTTCAGCAACCGCGGTGATGACTGTGCCAGGAAATCCGGCCGAATGTAATCTTTCATCCTGCTTGTCATAGCTCCCTTGCATAGTATGACAACACCATTTCATGAGAACCGATTCAGGGCAAAGCTTGGCAATGGCGCGCTTCACAGTTTTTTACTTGGCCTAAGCATACGGTAGTAGCCCCTTCTGCGCTCGCGGTGCATATTGGCGACATGAATGACCTTCACCCACAGTGATGTTAATGTCTAAAAACTGCAAAGAACACCCCACAGGCAGTTCATGCGTGAACATCAATCCCCCTCCCATTTCTTTAAAAGTATTTAACACAGAGCTCACAGCGTCTGTGTACGTCAATTCATTCTGTTTTTTAAAAACTACCAGGAAGTCGTCAACGTACCTAAAAACCTTCAGTACCCCCTTCCCCGTTAAACTTAGTTCAAGGGCGCGGTCAATAGATGTTAGAAAAATGTTAATCAGTACAGGCGCTACGCAGGATTCAATGCAGATCCGTTTTCTTTGGCGATACAATTTGCTGTCGTAAGCGACAAACGTCACACCGAAGTAAAACTCAAGTATCTTCATAAAATTATCTATTGAAACCCCTGATGAGTTCTGAAATTGAACAGCACCGCTCCCTTCTATAGCTTCTCTTACAGCTGCAAACAACTCACTGTGGGGCACAGAATAAAATAAATCTTCTACATCGACGGAAAACACATAACCAATGGAAGCATTTCCTTCTAGAAAACTAATCACATCATTTAAACTCTTGGTACGAAAAGGATCAAGTACAGGAAGATGATTGAGGTGTTTTTGCAGATATCTGCTTTGATTAAGCTGCCAAGTGTCCGTCTCGCTAACTACAGATCTAAAAGGCACTGACGGTTTATGCGTCTTCGCAGTAAAAACACTGTAAGCGCATTCTTTTCACTGTTCATAATGCTACTCGCTAGTCTGCCTAATTTCAAGTCTTTGCACATCTGGGCTGCCTTGCCTTTCACTCTCGTAGCACTGGATTTCACAGCAATAAAGTTCTTGGCAATAGCTTCACCGGCTCTTACTCACAGAAGGAGTTACTGCCGTATGCTTTGGCCCAGTCAAAACTGTGAAGGGCGCCATTGCAAAGCTTTGCCTTGAATCGGCTCTCATGAAATCGTGTTGTCCTACCATGCAAGGGAGCTATGATAACCAGGTTGAAAGATTACTTTCGGCAGGATTTCCTGGCACAGTCATCACCGCAGTTGCTGAAACCCTGTTAAACAAGATGAAAGCCATCAAGTTGCAGCAGCCATGTGACAACAGAAAAGCGGCTGTGAAACCTGAAGTAGTGCCATATGTGCACAAGGTAGCCCACCACTTGAAAAAAGTGGCCAACAAACATGGCGTACCGGTTGTTTTCTCGGCCCCACGCAAGCTGGAACAGCTCTGCGCGCGCATCGCGAGCAAAGACAAGAGTGGGTGCCGCATCAGACATGCGAAGAAGTTCGTGAATTGCTGCATCGGGGTGGTGTACGAAATACCGCTGTCATGCGGGACAGCCTATGTGGGCCAAACAGGGCGGTGCATCAATGAAAGGGCAGGTGAGCACGCCCGGTCAGTGAAAGACCTAAGTGGTGCACACCTTTCTCAGCACTGCGCTGTGTTAGGAAAGCCCTCGAGCGGCAGAACATTTGCCACAGGCACGATGCAAGTACTGCAAAAAGTGTTAAACACGGTTTCATGAGATAAAGATTTTAGGAAAAAGGAAAGACACAAGGGCAAGGGAACTATTGGAAGCATTTCATATAAGGAAGAGAGGTGTATCTTGTGTTAGCAATACGTCGGTGAGCCTCTTCAATTCGTAAAAGGCGTATCTTTAACGGTTCTGTAGATAGTGTTGTGTGGAAACTGGTATCTCTCTGCACGAGTCCTGGTTTTCCTTATATTTGCTGCGCTGTTAGTGAATAAAGTTAGATGAAGTTTAGCGCTAGTCCTGTGTGGTCCTCTCTTGTGTTCCCAATCAACCACTGTACGTCCAGCGGACGTACGACGTACGTCCCTTAACGGATGTACGGATATCCGTGGGAGATCCGCCGACCTCCGACGGATCTCCGAGGGACGTCCGACGGAGGTACATTTGTAACTTGAAAGATCTCCCACGGACATCCGATACGGATATCCGCGGATATCCGCCGCGGACCTAAAGAGGACATTGGCATGTTGCAGGCCTTTGTGACTGCAGCCACTAATATAACTGTCATATACTAAATGAGTTTATATACAAGCCCACAAAGTGTTTTATATCAGGCACAGGCCTCATCGTACATCAAATGCATATGCCTATAGGAAGCAACCAAACACAACGCAAGTTGTCTTAAAATCAAACAATTTTATTAAAGGCATTAATGCATGCTTTCAACCTTCAAGAGGAATTCTTCACGCTTGACGCTGGAAGAGGTCCCATGCAATAGGACGGGTTACTGTATGGAGGTTGTATTCTCATGTTGAATCTGTTGTAAAAAAGTTTTTCCCTAGAAAACAAACAAAAATGCAAAAATACTGTCACTGAAAGGGTACATGATTTTTGCAATTCAAGATACTGCCACTGAAGATCATAATAAAAAATACCATAGCAAAACATACCTGCTGACTATGTCACACATTCGCAGCCATCAATTGCACGAAATGTCCACACACGTGCTGCAAAGGAAAAGATGAAGAGTGCATGAGGGGAGCTGATAATTTCAACACACTTCGAACTTACATGTAGACCAATGCTCTGCAGCGCAAGCTACAACACGGTTGCTCTGAATGGGCTGGCGACGTCCGTGCAGCAACCCTGAGGGAACAAGTGGACAGGTTGTGAGTGGGCAACATGGACTTACACTGCAACTAATACATACCTGTTGACACTACGATGTGGCACATTTGCAACAATCAATTGCACGAGCTGTCCACATACAGGCTGCAAGGAAAAAGATGAAAAATTAATTTCAGCGCAAATTACTGTGCTGTAGATGGCTGGAAACATCCATTTGACAAGCCTAATGTTGAAACAAGTCGATAAGCTGTGAAGGTAGACGAATTTTACATTATTTTCAACCTACCTGCACTTTCCATGGCATGACATAATTTAGGCACCAATACACTCCGCAGGCGGGCCACATACACACCGCAAAGACAGTAAGAAAATAAGAAATCAGTCGCGAATCACTGCAAAACACACACAGCCCCGACATTATCCTTTTCGTGCGTTCTGTTTTATCTGTTTTATCTAGAAATAATGTGGCTTTTCTGCCGTTGTCCTCCTCAGTCGGTTCTTCTCGGTGTTTGTTACAGGCCCCCGCATTGTACTCCGGACTTTTCAGAGAAACTTACTAACTTGCTTTGTGAACTTACTGCTAAATATCAAAAGTCGCATATACTTCTCTTTGGTGATTTTAATTTCCCGGATATTGACTGGATTACTAACACTGCTTCAGCATCAGGCACGGTGGAAGCCAAAAATTTCATAGAAGTGTGCCTGAACTTTGGCCTTACACAAGTTATCTTGGCGCCAACAAGAATAACACAAACGAGCGCTAACATATTAGACCTACTACTCGTCAGTCATCCCGAAAGTGTTAAATCAGTCACGATTCTTCCTGGAATAAGCGATCACGAAGTAATTCATACCGATATAGCCTTAACTCCGCTTCGGAACCAAACTTTTAAAAAGACGATCCGTTTGTACGATAAGGGTGACTATGCAGAGATTAATCGTGAACTAGACGCTTTCTTTCAATCTTTCCGAACTAATTTTCATATTCGGTCTATCGAAAAAAATTGGACTATATTTAAGAAGAAAATTACTGAACTAGCTGATCAGTTCATTCCTAAGTTCACCTTCCGAGAGAGTTCACAGAAACCATGGTTCACTAAAATGCTAAAACGTTTGGAGAATAGAAAGAAGCGTCTATTTCGTGCAGCCAAAGCAAAAACTAACCAGGCGGCCTGGGATAAGTATTACGCAGCCGAAAAGGCATATAATTCATCTGCTCGGAACGCCAAACGTTCCTTTTTTAACAAAGACTTGCCCCGAATACTACACACTAATCCTCGAAAATTCTGGGACACCATCAACCCAAAACACAAAGGCGATATCAGTGTCACAAATGAAGCAGGAGACGTGCTTAGTCATGCAGAGTGCGCTCACATGTTCAATGTTGCATTTCAATCAGTGTTCACTAATGAATATGATGCCCCCTTTTCTGTGCCAAACACTTTTATTTATAATGTTATGTCACCTGTTGAATTTAACGCATCGGGAATTCTGTCACTAATCGATAAAATGAAACTTTCATCTTCGGCCGGTTTCGATAATGTCAACGCCAAATTTCTTAAGAATACGAAACTCACCAGTGCCAGTTACTTATGTTTGCTATTCCAGCAGTCACTCTCTTCTGGCCAACTTCCTCGTGACTGGAAAAATGGGAAGGTCATTCCAGTCTTCAAATCCGGTAACACAAATTCTTCATTAAATTATCGCCCCATTTCTTTAACAAGCGTGCCTTGCAAGCTAATGGAACACGTCATATTCTCCCATGTCATTGCCTTCTTGGATTCGAACAATTTTTTTCATCCTGCTCAGCACGGGTTCCGGAAAGGCTTTTCTTGCGACACTCAACTAGCCCTTTTTATTCATGACTTGCATGCCAACCTAGATCTTAACCTGCAAACTGACGCTATATTTCTTGATTTATAAAAGCCTTCGATAAAGTTCCCCACAAACGCCTTTTGTACAAGTTATCTAACCTTAATATCGATCCTAATGTTGTTGCATGGATTAAAGAATTCCTAACTAACCGCACTCAGTCCGTCTTTGTAAATGAACACACTTCCAGCTTCCTTCCTGTAACATCTGGCGTCCCTCAAGGTTCCGTACTAGGTCCCCTTTTGTTTTTAATATACATAAATGATTTGCCCTCGCATGTGTCTTGTAAAATTCGCATGTTTGCTGACGATTGTGTTATTTATGAAGCAGTTAATAACAATTCTGATCAATTATCTCTCCAAAACAACCTTAACAAGATTCGGGATTGGTGTAAAATTTGGCTAATGGAGCTTAACCCTCACAAATGCAACGTACTCTCTTTTCATCGCCGCCGTAACCCGCTCGTGCCCTTCTATCACATAGACTCCGTTCCCGTGCTGCCAGTAGAATCATACAAATATTTAGGAGTAACCTTGTGCGCTGACCTCTCCTGGAAAGCGCATATAACTAACATCATTTCTTCAGCTAACAAATCCCTTGGTTTTCTAAAACGTCATCTACACGATGCGCCCATGCATGTTAGGTTATTAGCTTACGAAACACTTGTGAAATCGAAATTAGAATACGCATCACCCATTTGGCATCCACATCAAGCTTATCTAACCAACGCATTAGAAATTTTGCAAAACCGCGCAGTCAGATTTATTCATTCTTCATATCATTACAGCACGAGTGTTACATATCTGAAATCGCTTTCAGGCATACAGCCACTCGAGCTGCGTCGCCGCACAGCCAGTCTTTTATTATTTCACAAGTTCTTTTACAGCCATCTACGAACTGCACCCTACATGGTCCCTCCGGCACGCATATCTCACCGCACTCTCCATCAACTCCAGATCAGCCGTCCACGTGCACGCACAGTCACCTTCGCAGCTTCATTTTTTTCACGCACCGCCGCGGACTGGAATGGCCTTCCCGCTGACATTGCAACAGTAACCTGTCCCGCGAACTTCGCACGCAGAGCTAACGCCTTTTTGTCATCATCATAACGCATGATTACTTTGTCGCACCAAACGTTGTACCCACCCCTTATGTAATGCCCCTGAAAAGGGGTCTTTAAGGAAATAAAATTGATTGATTGATTGATCGCTATTAAGAACTTACGTACAACTGCCTTAAGATTCACATCATGCATGTGTACACCTCGTCTCAATTTTTTTCGTAGTGTAGAACGAGAGAGGCGCGATGCACTGGCTTACGGAGCTTCGCGACAGGCTCGCGTACGCGGGCAAACACGTTTGCGGCAGCTACCGCATCGTACTTGTAACTTCCACTCCAGTGCAAACAATTATGTTGTGCAAGTGAGTATAATATGCCTCAGCATTTTGCTCATCCTACGGCAGCATCATCTAAGTAATCTTCAAGCACAGTTACTTACTTGCAAGTTATAACACGCCGCTTCTTTCATCCGAGGCAACAAAGAGTCGGGTGCAGTACGACGTCCGGGCTATTTCACGAAAGCTTCTGATGCAGAAGAAGGTCTTGTCGAGCGCATAGGTGATTGATCACATTTATAGCACAGCCAAGCAACCGCAGAACAAACAAACCGCATACTGTAGCAAAAATAAAGGTCGAAAGAAACATGATGCCACGAAAAACTACGCAAAGATCGCGCTGTTGTGCACCGTGCCGCACGCGCCGGAACTGGTGGCTGACGGATTGGATTGGATCGACTTTAAGGCCTGTCGTCCTGCCGCGGCTTCTGGTAGGAGTTTAGTTTTCATGGAAGGCAGCATGCCTCGGTTACCTCGGCGGAATGCTGGAAGAATTCAGTTTCTTTCATATCAGCACCATATTCGAGCGATTTAATTGATTAATCCGAATATGCAACTAATTGTCGGTATAAAAATTTGATCGGCTGAATTTGTCGTTTGCAAAATAGAATTTCTTTTCATTTTTTTTTATGTGAGGAAAAACAAAATATGTGACGTCGTAAGTTCACATCCCTACAGGCATATTCACGGATACCCGTCGGACATCCGTCCGCGGATATCCGCCAGCCATCCGATAGCGAACGTCCTTCGGACATACTCCGAATCTCCGATGCGTATGTCCGAATATGGACGTCCGTAGGCATACCCTACGGACATCCCCACCTGGCACTGGAGATTCGGATCTTAATCGTACGTACTACGGATATCCGTGGTTGACTGGGTTCGTCTTGGTTGCGCTACTGTTCTTTTTTTCTTACGTGTCAGCTTGTTATTAGCTTGCTTTCCACCCTGTGAAACCTTGAAATTCCGGTACTTGTAACCATGACTAAATTGAAGACGAGGCAATGTGCAGTATGAATTGTGAAGCGTTTATTTATTTCCAATGGTTTCTCTTCTCCTCGTTGGTGGAGCCGTCGGCGTCGCTGAAGCCATAGCCCGTCGGTGTTCGTTGCGTTTATTGGCGTTGACAACGTTTTGCACTCCGATCATTTTAAGGAAAGGAAGTGTGCATAATGGCTCCCTGGGTTAGTGGGCGCCTGAGTCGCGCTTATAATGACGTGGGGTGATAGAAAGATGTGGGCTTCAGGAACTGACAAGGTTGGCTTAGAAACGCGGCGCTGAAGCCATAGAGAGAGAGAGAAACAACTTTATTGCCATAGATTGGCGGGATTTAGGGCAGGTGGGCTTGGTGTGGCCCCCAGGTGGGGGCGACTTCCTGGGGCCACGAAATCAGTGCCAGTTGGATGCTCTTGTCTGGCCTTCTGAGGAGTTGGTTCCATCCGTCTTCGGAGGGAGCTGGCAGTAAGGTTCGAGGGGGCGGATTTCCCGCGCAACCCCAGAGGATGTGAGCCTGGGTGGCGATTTCTCCCTGGTAACAATTTTGGCAGACGCGGTCGTATTCCCCGTCTGTGATGAGTGAAAGTCTAGAATGACTAAGGATGGAGTGTGTCTGCAACCTGCGCAGCAAGGTGGCTTGCGCTCGATTCAAGTTGTGGTGTGGAGGCGGGAACTGGTGTCTCATCTCTCCGTAGAGGTTGGTAATTTCGGCAAAGGTCTGGGGAGCCTCGGCAAGAGCGTCTGGGTCCATGGGGCCGGCCGCCCGGTTGTTGAGTCCTCGGGCTAGTCGGTCGACCCCTTTGTTTCCAGAGTTTCCCGCGTGGGCGGGTACCCAGACCAGGTTGATCTTATGGTCGGGAGTGCAGCCGCGAAGGATGCGTGCAGCGGGGTGGCAGATAAAACCTGCCGAGTAATTTTGTATCGCTCTTTTGGAGTCGCTGAGGACTGTGCGCGTACGTGGGTCAGCGATGGCCAGCGCGATGGCGGTTTCTTCTGCCGCTGTCGGAGAGTGAGCTACTACTATGGCGGCGGTGACGAGAGTAGATTGTGGCGTGCTTGCACAAGCCACGTATGTGTTTGCACTCAGCCGTGCAGCATCTACGTATATTGCGTGCTCGTCGGCAAGGTATGTGGCATCTAGTGCTTGGGCTTTCAGCTGACGGCGCGTATCATGGCGGCCAGGTAGCATGTTTTTGGGGATTGGTTTTATAACTAGGCGGCTATAGACCCCTATCGGAATGGGCGTCGTGGGGTGGACGTCGCCTATGGGGTTGATGTTGAGACGGTCAAGTATGAGCCGCCCGTGTTTAGTGCGGGAGAGGCGGTGGATTTGGGCGGTCTTGTCTGTCTCTATGAGTTCTGTGAGCGTGTTGTACATGCCGAGTTCGAGGAGGTGCTGTGTGCTGGCGTACTGAGGTAGCCCCAGTGCCGCTTTGTACGCTGAACGTATAATGCTGTTCACAGCTTCCTCGTCCATCCGGCGGAGGTGATAGTAGGGGTAGGAGTAGACTATCCTGCTAATGAGGAAAGCTTGCGTGAGCCGACTGAGGTCATCGTCCTTCATACCTCTGCGGCGGGTGCTGATGCGGCGGATAAGGCCGCTGATCTGATTGGCTGTGGTGCGGAGGCGCTGAATGGCCTCCGAGTTTTGCGTGTTGTTCTGTATTAACATACCCAGAACGCGGATGGTGCGGACCGGAGGTATGGGATGTGTGTCGACTTGAAGCACAATAGGTTCTCGCGGGTCGGGTACGGGCGAGCGAGCTCGTCTGTCCCTGATGACTAGTAATTCGGACTTCGTGGAGGAGCATGTGAGCCCGTTCGCCTGTACAAAGGAGTGTACTTTATCGATTGCTGTTTGGAGGGAGTTTTGGATTTCCCTGTCAGAGCCAGAGTTGGTCCACAGGGTAATTTCATCGGCATATATTGAGTGTTTAATGTGAGGTATCTCTTCCAGGAGCGGAGGGAGGCCTCTCATTGTAGTGTTGAAAAGGAACGGAGATAGGACTGCTCCTTGTGGTGTTCCTCGAGTGCCAAGAGTGATCTTCTCGCTGTGGAGGTCTGCAATGTGAAGTTCTGCTGTACGGTTATGAAGAAAGTCGGCGATGTAGTTGTAAGTGCGATTGCCTACATTCATTTGTGGGAGGATTGCCAGGATGGAAGCATGTGACACGTTGTCGAAAGCCTAGCTGACATCTAGGCTTAGGATGGTTCGTGTAGCTCGGATGGGTCTCGGATCGAGGATGTCGTGTTGGATTTTCCACATAATGTCTTGAGTGGAGAGGCCGGTACTGAAGCGGATCATAGTGGGGGGAAAAGGTCCTCTTGGTCTACGGGAGTGTGGAGTCTATTGAGTATGACGTGTTCCATGACCTTTCCCAGGCAGGACGTGAGCGAGATGGGCCGAAGGTTGCCCATCTCGAGTCGTTTGCCTGGCATAGGTATGAAAATCACTTAGGCATGCTTCCAAGTGTCTGGAAGGCGACCTCATGCCAGTGTTGGTTGAAGAGGTCCGTGAGTGCCTCGACGGACTGATCTTTGAGGTTATGAAGCATCTTCTTGGTTATGTGGTCGTCGCCAGCGGCCGCGGTGGTTTTAATCTGGTTGAGGGCGGCGCGGACTTCTCCTGCCGTGACGTCGGCGTCCGTGCTGGTGTTCTGAGCACCCGTGTATCCTGAAGGGATGGGAATTTCAGTGGAAGTATTGATGTATTTGTCTTTCAGGGTAGCGAGGAGTTCCTCATTTGTTCCCTGAAAAGCGTGTATGACACTGGTGAGGTTCTTGTGAGATGTGGATTTGGTGTGAGTTGGGTCCAGTAGATGTCTGAGCAAGAACCACGAGTTTTTGCATCCTAACTGGCCGTTAAAACGGTCGCAGGTTTGATGCCATTGCTCCCGACTCAGTTTGATGGAGTAAGCTTCGATCTCTCGTTCGAGGCGAACGAGACGGAGCTTGAGGGGTCGATTGTGTTTTTGGCGGAGCCAGCGAGCGCTAAGACTGCGCTGGGCCTCCCACATCTGTATGAGTTTGGCGTCGGGAGAGGGGCCATCCTGGTCCTGGGAAGTCGTAGAGGTTGCATTGGCGGTGTCTTCGAGCAGCGAGTTTGTCCATGTGTCCAGGTCGTCTATGGGGGCCGAAGTGCGTTTGGCGCGCACTTATCGGAAGGCGTCTCAGTTAGTGTGCCTGATTGTTCGGTTGGGGGCTTTGTTGTGTGTAGCCGTGAAGCTTGTGCTGAGAACATAGTGGTCGCTACCTATGTTCATGCTACCTATGTTCATGACACTACTCCTAGACCCCGACAGGCCTACTCGCATTGGAAACAGTGTCACACAGGACAGCTGCCCCGATCTCACTTTCGCCCGCAACATCCCAGGCGCTGAAGCCATAGGCCCTAGGCGTTAATTGTGTTCATTGCCGTTCGCGTGTTGTTGCGAAAGCAACACTACGCCAGCCAGCTCGACTCGTCGCGTGGTCGCACTTCATCCGTATGCCGTCGCCCACGAACGACCTTGAACCGCCGTTGCCTAGCAACGCCGCAGCCGCGCTCCAACAGATGGCTCGGCCGTCGACACCGCTGCCGTCGCCCCTCCCTGCGCCAGATGTGCTCCGCTGGGGTAGAGGGAGAGGATGCTTTGGTTTGGACTACTGGATTATAACATCCCAAAGCGACTCAGGCTATCAGGGACGCCGTACGAAAGAGAGGAGGTGTCGCCTCGTGGTATATATATATATATATATATATATATATATATATATATCCCACGAGGCGACACCTCCGTCTCTTCTTGCACTCGTTCCTCTTATCTTTCAACTCTCTTCTATCTGCCCGTGGCAGCGGTGGTGGCTGGGCTCGAGCCGGTCGGCACGCCCATGCACATTCCTTTTCATCCTTCTCTCGGTCGCAACAACAACATTCTGCTCGTTTTAGAGAGTGCGAAAGAGAGGCAATAACGATAGAACGAAGCGAGGAAGAGACAACGCGCTCAATTGCTTTCGCAATTCAACTAGGGTTAACCAGAGCTAAACCAAAGCCAATTTTTTTGTTCTGCAGGAACTTCATCATCTCGCTTGCTACTTCAGCACGAGTTACGACAGATTGCTAGCCCTTGACATACACAACACACTACCCGAACTGTGTGAAGCACACCTCGCTTCCCAATACGCACGTCTCACGCGATCAAAGGCAGGTAGGGCCATCCTGCACCTTATAAAGATCAACGCCGAACCCCTAACCGAGGACTCGAAACAACTTTTTCCCGAAGTACACAGAACTCTGTCAAACCCTACGCACCATGGGGAAGGCGCAAGGCGAGAGCCCGCGCCTTACGCGACAAGTACCAGGACCACCCCGCGGCCGCGCTTACGTGGACGCGGCGGAATATCTAACACCGCACAAAGCGTGCGCGATAGGTGCGGTGACCAGGACCGGTTCACCCCTACCAGCCGCCACGATATACACCACCTCCTTCAAGACGGCGTAGGAAGCGGCAATTGCTTTAGCCATAGCTAACACCTCAGCTGACATTATTTTCAGCGATTCTGAAGCAGCCATACGCAGGGTGTCGAACCGGAACCGAACCCGAACCCGGAACCGAACCCGAATTTTTGCCCGGAACCGGAACCGAACCGAACCCATATTTTTTTCGCCATCTTGGAACTGAACCCGAACCGGAACGATTCAAAGGAACCGTTCCGAACCGGTTCGGGACTCGGTTCAGCCCCACTTTTTTTGCATCGCGCCATACTTTTTTTACAACAAAACGAGATGACTTGGCGTGTAGATTTACCCACCCGTAGCTGTCTGCGCTGGAAAGTGCGAAAATGACACCCAGTAAATGCGACAACGAACTTATAGGAAGTCTGGTGCCTGGGAAGAACCCTAATTGACGATTCTGTAATGTACTACCGCCAATTTTAGAGACTTGTACGTTAGGTTTATGTGAAATACTGAAATATTACTCCTCCCCTTTTACATATTTGCATAAGGTTTTAATCAAATTGTTAGGACTGCTCGAACTCAGTAAAGGACTATAGACACCAAATTTTTGCTTGCGTGCTTTCTTCTTTCGGTTTGGTTTGGTTTGTGGGGTTTAACGTCCCAAAGCGACTAAGGCTATGAGAGACGCCGTAGTGGAGGGCTCCGGAAATTTCGACCACCTGGGGTTCTTTAACGTGCACTGACATCGCACAGTACACGGGCCTCTAGAATTTCTCCTCCAAAGAAATTCAACCTCCGCGGCCGGGATCGAACCCGCGACTTTCGGGTCAGCAGCCGAGCACCATAACCACTGAGCCACCGCGGCGGTTTTTTTTTTCTTTATTGCATGGAAGAACTTCCGTAGAAAGGAGGAAAACTTCAATCAGACTGGTTCGCGTCTCAAGTTACCGGGCTGCTTAATCGGAGCCCGCCATAGCCCTAACTCAACACTGCATCCCCATCAAAACATCAAAATTCAGGGAGGCACACACATGCATCTAGGCACGGCAGCCAGCTTGGAAGTTCTTCGCGTGCAGCATATACACTCCTCACCAAAGCACACTGTTCACAAAACACAGATTTGGACGATATTGGTGGCTCGGCATGTCTGTCCATCATACGGCTTTTCCAAAGACTGAATAGTCCCATCAACATAAACAGATCATAAGGCACAACAGAGTTTTTGTCAACAGGCAGAAATCTAATAGTGTATGGTGTAATTTCAATGTCCTTCTTAAGAGTTCGTTGTAGTATGTCCCAAAAGAACATGGCATCACGGCACAGGATGAAGCAATGATCAATTGTCTCAGGCACGTTACACAGACGGCAATTCACATTACAGGGTACAAACATCCCCTTGTCATTAAGAAATGTCTTGACAGGCAGCGTCGCTGTGTGTAGTTTGAAAAAGAACGTTTTAGCGGCTGCCTGAATGCACATCCGCCTAACGCGCTTTAGAACACTGATGTCCAAAGATCCCAGATAAGGCTGCCGATACAATGGTGTAGGGAACAAAGACTCAGTGAGAGCCTGGGTCATCTGTTTTCTCGAGAGGCTATACAGGTAATCTAAAGAGAAGCGCACAGTGAGGAAATTGAAAGTATCAGCAACCTCCTTAAGGAACCCCCATAAAGTCGCCTCACGAGCCTGCACAGTCGGTGCGAATAAGTAAGGCAAATGAAAACTAAGCCGCCTAATGAGACAGCTACCAGAAACGGGTGGTTTGCCGATTTTAAAAAGAAAAAACGGGAAACAAGTTGATGCACGAACAGGTGAACAAGACCCACTCCACCACCCTCTAAGGGGACGAACAAGTTGTCACGCCTCATGGGCTCCCATTGAGAGCGCCAAACGAATGTTGCAAATATCCTGTGTATTGCTTGCACCTTCCTCCTCGCACAATGCAGGACTTGAAGGACATACGCGAGCTTTGCAAGCAAAAATATGTTACAGACCTGTGCCCTCGCAAACACTGAGGGTTCCCTACCCATCCAAGCCTGTGTTTGCCGCCGTAGAGTTACAATTTGTGAATCCCAGTAGGCTGTACTGTTGCGAACTCGGTGCAGCGGAACGCCTAGGTACTCAAGAGGGCTACTGTCCCAGCATATGCCACCGAACTGGCTTGGCCTAGTTCCCCAATAACCCAACCAAAAGCCTTTGGATTTCTCTAAATTAAGAGCCGCGCCTGATACATCACAGAACTGTTTAGTCAAGTTTAGAGCCTCAAGTACATCTTTTTGTCAGAACAAAAGAGGGCTACATCATCAGCATAGGCTAAAACTTTAACTTCACATTGAGCCAGAGAGAAACCGCTGATAGCTGCGCTGTTAATTATACTGAGACAGAGGGGTTCCAGATATAGGGCAAACAACAATGGAGACAGTGGACATCCTTGACGAACAGATGCTTCTAGTGGTATTGGTTTCGTTAGCTCTCTGATTAACAATAACCCTTGTATAGGAGTTCTTATAGCACAGCCTTATGCCTTTGAGCAAGACGTCACCAATATTTGCATACTCCAAGACCGCGAACAAGAAATCGTGCCGAACTTTATCAAACGCCTTCGCCAAGTCAATTTGAATCAGAGCTACTTGGCTTGTCCCATCTGATACTGTCTCTAATACGGAACGTGCAATATGGATATGTGTTTGAATACTGCGGCCTCTAATACCACAGACCGGATGCGAACCTACCAAGTCCATAATGAAGAGCTGCAGACGACTGCTAAGAACCTTGGCAAAAATTTTGTAATCAGCATTGCAGAGGGAAATTGGACGATATCCCTGAACAGTTTTCAACCGATTAGTATCTTTGCTTTTGGGAATTAATATTGTGTGCCCAGAATAGAAAGTGGGAGGCAGGACACCCACATCATAAGATGCTTGGAAAACTTCCGTCAAAACAGGCACTAGGCAAGGCGAAAAAGTTTTATAGAATTCGCTAGTAATACCATCTGGCCCAGGAGATTTCTGGCTCTGCAGGGCAGAAATGGCTGATTGAATTTCATCCAAAGTGATAGGTCCCTTCACTATAGCACACTTCTCATCGTCAAGTCGAGGGAAGTTTCCAAGTAAGGAACTGTAATCGAAACCCTGATTTGGATCTTCGCAACTGCCAAACATCTTTCGATAATAGTCGAAGAAAGCAGCAAGAATACCAGGCACATCGCTGTATGTGCAATCACCATACTGGATTTCCAATATTTCCTTCGCAAGAGCATTCTCTCTTTCATCGCTCAGGGCCCGACGAGAAGGTTGCTCATCAAGAAACCTTCGGGACCTAGATCGTATCAAGGCCCCCTTATATCTTCCTGTCGCAAATTGTTGAAGCTCTGCTTTTAAGTTATTAATCTCTTCGAGATAGGCACCCGGGCTTACCCTCTCTAGCTCATGTAGCTCCGTTAGGGTGCGCCCAAGCTCACGAAGGTGATGTCTCTTCAGGAAAGCGATTCTTGCTGAGGCCTCAATTGCCAAGTTTTTGATCTCCTGTTTAAACAAATCCCACTTTTGAAAAACGGACAGATCACGGCGTGACCATTCGTCCTTCAAACAAGTAGGTACAGCACGCTGAAAGATTTCGTCTGAGAGCAGACAGTTATTCATCTTCCACAACTCCCATCGAGGGTGAAGTACATGCCGAGTGTACCTCCCTATCTGAAGAGACACCATACAGTGGTCGCTGAAGAAGATGGGCCGCACCCAGTAGCCAAACACACTTGCTAACGCGTCTACAGAAACGTAAATTCTGTCAAGGCGAGCATTAGAGGAAAACTGAAAATGAGTGAAATGTATACTGTCGCCTTTTTCCTGTCCCACATCCACAAGACTATATTCAGAAACCAAGTCGGTAAGTAATGCAGCACTAGGGTCGTATCTCTTGCATACCACTGATCGGTCCTCATTCCTACAAACGCAATTAAAATCTTCCAACAATATAATTTTGCGGTCCGTGCACAAATGTTCAACTAATGACACAAAGAAAAGCCTTCTATCGCGCTGCTTTGTGGGGGCGTAAACACAAATAATCCGCCACTGTACACCTGAAATTGTGAGATCACAGCATATAAGTCGCCCCTCGTCATCTATGCAATAAGCCATGGCTGTCATCTCTAGCGTGTTCGCCAGGAATAGCATACAACCTCCTGATAAGCCTCTCGCGTGGCTAACAATAATGTTGTATTCCGACAAAAAAGGCTCGAGAGAAGCTGCTGTCTCTTCATCAGAGGACAACTTTGTTTCCTGGATAGCGGCCACACACACACTCCATTTCTTTAAGAGATGCCGTACCTGCTGTTGCCTCCTACGATTACGCATACCCCTAACGTTAAGGGTAGCGACTTGATATGCTGCGACGCATATCACCCACCGCGGCGGCGCTTTCTTCTTTCAAACGATGCGATAGACATTGATGTACAAGAGCACCCTGTGGTATTCGTTTGCACATAAGAAATAATTTATATTTGAATTTCTTCTTGACCCTGTTCTGGTTTCATCAACCGAACGATGGCTGTGAGATGTGTAGTGGAATGCAGGTCATGTGAGGCGCAAAAAACGGCAATATAACTGCTTATACGTCGTTGGTTGTAATCGTAGATCTTTAATCAGGCTGATTTAAGTGCTATAGTGAGTCAAAACAACATATCAGCGTTTGTATTAGTTTTTCCGCGCCTCACGTGATCTAATATTAAACCACACGTCACAGCCATCATTCAGTTGATGAAACCGAAACAGCATGAGTGATGGTGGTGGTATGACACTTTTTATTAACAGCCTTTATGTTAGGCGTTCAATAGGTCCTGGGCCAAGGTGACGAGGGCGCGTTGCAGGTTCAGGTCCCGGGAGGCAAGCCAGATGGGCCATGGTGGGGGTGGCGGGAAAGGATAGGCGGGGGACTGGAAGGCTACGTGGCACTGAGAATAAATTCTTTTCCAAATTTAGTGGCAGTAGGCGAATGCCACACGGGGACCCATGTATCCTAATATCTATGGCGTTATTTGAAAGAAGGAAATACGCAATAAAATTGAATTTCAATAGTCTTTTGAGCATCGATTGAGAATACCTGCCCTTCCTTCGCGTCATTTACATACAAATATATGGAATATTAGCGCGAGGACCCATTCTGATGATGGTTTTTGAGGAATGGAAATGGCTTAGTAGTTGTCTCACTTATCGATAGACACATGAAGCGCGTCGTAAGGGAAGGGAGGAAGGTGGGGGTAAAAGAAGAATGAGAGAAACAGGTGCCGAACGAAGTGGAGGTCTCCGGAATAATTTCTACCCCCTGAGGATCTTTAACGTGCACTGACATCGCGCAGCACACGGGTGCCTTTTGCGTTTCGCCTCCATCGAAACGGGGCTTCCGGGCCGGGTTCGAACCCGGGTGCACTGAATAAGCAACCGAGCGCCCTAACCATTAAGCCACAGCAGTGGGTAGAGGAACATTTACTTTTGTAGGCGTTCGTTGTCTCAGATAGCTGGTTCTAAATAAAACCCCTTATGATGGGTGAGTGGTGCAATAAAGAAAAATTGCTCAATGGGTGTGGAGCTCGGCTGCGGATTCCATAGTTGCGGTTCTGATCCTGGCCTCGAGCTCCGCATTTGGCAGGCAGCGAAATGACAAAGTGCGCGTGCTTTGTCAAACTTTGAAAAACCCCACCTGGTCTCCGTTTATCTGGACCCCTCCACTACACGGTCTGCCCTATAGCCACAATGTCTACTCGACACGTTGAACCAGAGATATTACTACTGTAATTACCAAAAGGAGGATGTATAAATTGGTCATACTGGGAACAGCGCTAACACAGGACGGAGCGAGAACACAACAAAGGCCCAATATGATCGTAAAACAACAAGCCCAACTCCCAACGGTTCTGTGCATAAATTGGTGCAGCTTCTTTTTTTTTTTTTTAGAATCCGCGTATTCTCGTTTGCACGCGACGGAAATAAGCAACGAAAGGCTGGCTCTTGGCAACGGTGGAGATATAAGAAAAAAATTATTACCGATTACGCGAAGGGGCAGGGCGGAAATGCATGCGCTCGCTTGCGTAGGATCGTGATTACGGCCAGAAAGATGCTGCCGCGATGAAATGATTTCGTTATGCCGATTCGCTGAAATTTTGTGCTTACATAAAAAAAACATTGATGTCAATCGCCAGCGAACGGCTTCATCCGCTGTTCTCTGACTGCTCGATCTTGAATTCTCTGTCTGGCGGCTTATATCTACTTCTCGCTGTCATACTTCTGGTTCATGGTGTCTGGCACGGAAGGCTTATGATTGTTGGTGTGTTTTCGTAGAACGCTTGGGCGACGGCATACGGTGAGCCTTCACAACAATCTGCATCGGCTATATTGGGTACAGGTGGGTGATGGGGGGGGTGGGGAGATGGATGAAAGTTGTTGAAGGTGCATTTTTACCAGTGAGTGCCCAAATGTGCACCCACCGGAGTGTGCATGAAGGGTGGAAGCTACACGCGCGCACCTCCCCCCCAACAAATACACACACATACACGCAGTGCGGTTATTTTTTGGGAGAGGAGGCTGTACTGCTAGCGCAGTAAAAAGAACAACTAAAAGAGTATGCATACTCTAACCTCTAACCCCCAGTGGGATTCGTAGCAGTGGCGGCGTAACAGAAAAGCTCCGTTTAGAGATGCCTTAGGCTACTCGGCCATCTTCGAGGCTTCTTTTTGTGGTTGTTGCATCAGATATTTGAAACCTCTCTGAAACTCCTCGCGCTTTACTTGACCGCGCCGAATTCAGCGATTTTGCCATAAGGCCTCACGCCACCATAACACCCTTTCTCCGCCCGCACATGAAAATTCCAGACAGTGCACACGTCAAGAAATATGAACCAGTCAGGAGGTTGAACTTGCGCAGCATATTCCTCCCGTGTTAACGTGCACTGTTGTCTGAACAGTGACCTCGTTGAATACGGCGGTTCTGCGTGTTCATCATCCTGCGGGTTTTCCACACGCTAAACGGTCCCATGAACACGAGTTTTTCATCGCAGACATAAATGTTATAATGAAATGCATGACGTCAATGGTTATCATTTTATTGCTAAATGGTTCCTAGTTGCTCGCACAGGCAGAAGATCACTGACCACGGTACTAACGTCCCCTTGGCGCGAAGATAGGTCCTAACGCGTAAGGTCCATGTCTCAAGCGTGAAAAAGGTTTCTGTGGCCGATTGAAACTGCAGTCGAGCCCACTTATAAGGAACCTGACGGTCACGCGGGTTCCGTCCGTTATATCCTATGTTCGTAGCAAGTGGATTCTTCGCATAACACGATACCCGCCGCGGCAGGCGAATTTCGATGGAGGCGAAATTCTAGAGGCCCGTGTACTGTGCGATGTCAGTGCACGTTAAAGAACCCCAGGTGGTCGAAATTTCCGGAGCCCTCCACTACGCCGTCTCTCATAGCCTTAGTCGCTGTGGGATGTTAAACCCCAATAAAAACCAATAGACCAATCTTCGTAAAACAGCCAAAAATACTAAGGCAACAAAAAGTGGCGTTTATTTCTTAAAAAAATGCGTTATGCTTGGCTGCTTGTGCAAAGCAGAGCCTGCCGTGGCTCTTTCTAGGTTATCTAGAACGGTCATTTAATCCTCGTCGAGACTCTTGCTGCCAACTATCAAATTTAGGGATCGGGTATAACTAATTGTAGATGAAGTGCACACGGGCAGGTCGGCCACATAAATAACATTCCTGGCAGTAGGGGAGAGCTCGTACTTGGCGTTCAGCGTCTTCGTCAGAGCACGCGCTGCTGCGATTTTGTGGTCCTCAGGAACATAGTTGTCTGCGGGAACATCTGGCCAGCTATGGATTAACGAGGCGTTGCCGGAAATCTACATGCGTCTGGTCACGTGTGCTTTCGAGCTGCTTCTGTCGTTCCTGGGCTCATGCGGCGAATAAAGTAGCGCAGCGCTCGTGGCGCAGAGTGCATCAGTTGCACTGTCCGCTGTATGACGCTGCCTGTACGTGGTAGCAGCGAAAAAGGTGGAACCGACTGGGTAGGCTATGTATACCACGCGATCAGCATAGTTAGCAAGGATTTCAAAATTCTCAAACCTCTGCTGTTAGTTCATCCACGGCCGTGGTCGCAGTAGCTTTGCCTTCGACGATGCTCCGTCTCGGGCGCACCGCGTTTCTTCCATTTGGGATGTTTTGCCCAGCCGGCAAACTTGTAGGCAATGATTGCCCTCGTAGGCCATCGACGCGTGCAAAGACGAAACGTTCTCAACCCATCCAAGCATGCTTTTTTATCATACTCTTTTTATCTAAAGAAAAGATGTTGACGTCATCATAATATTCCAATGTCGTAATTTTTTGTATTAGCGAGAAGCCACGATTAGCTGTTTTTGAAGATACTGAGTGATAGGGACTCGGGATATAGACAAGCGTCATGTTTGTAAACAAAGGTGGCGCTGCGGTCGGCAGCGACGCGGGGTGTAGGCAAAAACGTAGCATGCCTACACCGCGCCAAGCGATGCTGCCTTCGAAACCAACTCGCGTGCGCGCATATTTCAAAGCGTGCTCGTCGCTTGTGGTTAGAAACATTTCTGTTGGTGACCGGAGAGCAGTTCAGCACTTTTTCGACCTGTTCGCCGGACGGAATTATCTGGCGAAGCGCTGCATAGGCTTCCTTCTGCGCAACGGCGCGGCTACGGCGGTCGACTAGGTGGACTTATTAAATGAAATCGAGAAAGCACGAGGTATACAGGTCTGCAGTCTCAACATTTGGGGCGATACAGCATACCCGATCACTAAGTGCAAGAAGAAGGACGAGGGGATGCACGACGCGAGGCAGCTTTTTCCAATGACAAACCTTTGTGATGTGCCTGCTCTCGTCCAGCCACTTCAGTGCGGGGAACGCCGAACACTACTGGACACTGAAGCCATGCAGTTACTGTAAACGAGTCATGCAAATGTGATTTTCACTGGTAATGTCTGAAAAAATGCTTTTTTATTCGCTTGGCTTTAAGAGAGGTGCACAGGCGAATGGATAGTTTACCTATCGAGCTACAACGAAGTTACGTTTGCTCTGCAGAGCTAAATATTTTAAGTCATTCTGATTGCAGGCCTTATTCTGCTTGATAACTGGTTTTTGGTCTGCTATTTACTGTTTTCGCCAGGTTCTGATTGACCAGTAATTGTAAAATTCAGGTAAAATGGGAAACAACACTGCATGATTTTGCCGATACCTTAGCGTCGTTTAATCGTTTTCTAAGATAGGTGGTGAAAAAACGTACAAGTTGAAGCTCGTGGAAGCGAAAATAGAGAAAAAACTACGCGCCGTATATTCCTACTGCCGGACTACAGTTCTGCTTCAGACTCGCGCTTAGTGGCCGGATGAATGCTGAAGGCGACTGGCAGCAGCTGTTTTTTTTTTTTTTAGCGCGAAGAGATGCCCGGGGCGTAGTCCCGGTGATTGTCGCCTGAAAACGGTCCCGTGTTCAATTTAAGGTCACACCCACATGGAATGTCGAGTCCAGACTTCTCATAATGAGAGCCCGACAAAACGCGAACAAACTGCAGACGGTGATTCTTGCACTGTTCGCCAGGCGACTGAAAGCAAATATGCGGATTAAGAGACGCAAACTATCATATTTCGATGCAGAAATGCAATACTATAGCCGCGCAGCCGATCCGTCGCCGAACTTTCCCCGCTCCGCGGCCGCTGCGCATAGCTTTGGCCCATATCTAAATCCGATAAACTTGCGGAAACATGTGCCGCTGCCTTTCTTCAGCATTGCGGTTCAACCACCCGCACCACAACTCGCCGGAATATTGCAAAATACGTTCAAAAACCCTCAAGCATGGCATACCCAAGGCACACGGTCCCGGCTTTTGCCTACACAACGAAAGCCACTGCTGACTCCAGCGCCGCCGCATCTCCAGGACGTCACGGCCTGACGCTTGTCTATATAACATGAGTCACAAAGGTGTTGTCGAAGACGTGATTTGAATAAAATATGTTTGGTAAGCTCTGGATGTTAGGGACAGCCAGTACTTCCATGAGGCTCTCGTTGGGTGGCGGATGGGCGGTGGAGCGTTTTTCGCACATTTTCGTACCATGTAGTAAAGGAGAAGGGGGAGACTGGCAGATGCGGTCCAGGAGATAGGGGAGTGCTGTCTACTATGGAAGATAGCCTTCGAATTTCGTTGAAAAAGATGTAATGATTTGACTATGATGTGCATGCGCAGTATAGTTTTTAGGTTTTAATCTTTGTTCTGCGGGTTTTGGTGTTGTTCACTCTGCCCGGTGCCTTTATATACTTTCCCGAGAATAAAATAACCAGTTGCTAGTTAGCTCTCACGTCGACTCTCGTCTGCCTTTTGTCCTGTTTACTGCGCAGCTTAAGCATGAACCCTTACCAACTAACCCAGTTTTCCGTTCGCGTAAACAATTTTTGCATTTTTTGTTTTGTGTATCGATGTGCCAGAGAACAGTATAGAGCATAGCTAGGTTGATTGAAACCCATCCACATTGTAATTTTTTTTTGTCCTCAACCCGTTTGAACCCGTTTGAACCGGTTCGACACGGTCCGAACCGGTTCGAACCGGAACGGAATGTCCCTCTGGAGCCGAACCCGGAACTGAACCCGAAAGGCGTGAACCCGAACCCGAACCGAACCCGAAAAATTTCCGGTTCGACACCCTGGCCATACGTAACTTTGCGAGTGGCCGCGTCTCCCCTATCTCCCTCCAAATCCTCAGCAGCACCCACCACAGCCCCGCAAGGGAGATCGAGTTAAGGGTGCCGGCACATTCGGGCAACCCGAGGAACGAGGCAGCCCACGATTACGCTCGAGGTTTCGTCGGCCGGGCAGTGAGCTCTTCTGACCCGAGTCTCTAGAGGAATGGCCTAAACTCGTTTCACGACATAACATACCGCTTTCGCCTCGAAAGACGCATCTTCTCTCCACCGCATAAATCGCCCACAAAGACCCAGGGACCACCAGCCGTCGCTTGCAAACCCATTCCTACCCCAACTCGGCGGTATATTCGCTCATGTGTCCCGGGCAATACTACCCTCAATGCAGCAAGTGCGGCGACAGAGCCACACTAGACCACATCCTGTGGAACTTCCCGGAGGATCCCCCTCGCCCGGACCTAATTGAGCTCCTAACTTTCGAGCAGTGGGAGGCCGTGCTGCTCAGCTCCGACCCGGAGATCCAACTCCGGGAAGTGGAGCGAGCCAACGAGGTCGCCGTAATCCACGGGCTGACGGCCATCTAGCGCGACCAAGAACTCACCTTAAACCACTTTCTGCCTGTGAATGAACGATTTCCAATCCAATCCAATGTAGACATAACCACGTTTCTATATGGCGACTGCGAGGCGACTGAAAAACATCGAACGCATTTCGATGGAGGCGAAATGATCGCCCGTGTGCGGAGCGTTTTTAGCGCTTAAGAGCCCCGGGTGCGGTGTACTGAAACCCTGAGGTGCGGTGTACCTCAGAGAGCTTGTGTTGCTTCGGGACGTTAATCCCGAAACTGCAATTTTTTTTAAAGCATAAGCTTTACTACGTCCTGTTACGCGTTTCGCCGAACTCCCTGACGTTCAGCCGCTCAGCAGCTGCGCCGAAACCGATAAAGAATGGAAGCTTCGACAGGAAAGGAAACGACCATCACTGGCCCTCTGGAACAGTGGGCACCTCAGTCGCTCTTTAAGCTACGTGGCGGTAGTGAAACATGTGCGCTGCATGCGTTGGCATTCTCAACGTTGTGGCAGGAAGGCGGCACTAAAGCCATAGGTAGGCCATCGGCGTTCAGTGTGTTACTGGCGTTGGCGTTGACAGCGTTATAGACTCGGATGACTATTGTGGAAGGGAAGGGCGCATAACTGGCTTCCTTGGTAAATGGACGCCTCGAAAGTGCTTCCAGGTACATGGCGGTGGTGAGAGATGGGGCTCCATGCGTTAGCGCTGACGACCTTGTGGCAGACAGGCGGCACTGTAGCAATTGGCCGCAGCGTTCATTGGGTGAGTAAACTCGCGATCAGCTATTAACTGGCACCTTCCAGGATTGTTGTAGGTACGAATTGCGCACAAAAGACACACACAGGAAAACACACGAGAGAGACTCTCTCTCGTGTGTTTTCCTGTGTGTGTCTTTTGTGCGCAATTCGTACCTACAACAGTATGCACCAACTCGCCCAACAAGAAGTTCTTCTTAACTGCCAGGATTGCAGGGGGGGAGCGCCCTGTCTATTCAGTGTCGGAACCGCACTTAACGTTACAGACGCCAAGCCGCGTCTAGTTGAACGATACGCCATAACTTTCGGTCTCTAAACGGATTCGACAGTGGTTAAACCGCAGCTAATTTTCCCCCTGTCACCCACTGTAGTACGTCCTACGTGTGTACCACGTGTCCATGGCCACGTACCCACAGAGGCGAAACACACATGAAGCCAGTCTGTTGGGTGATACCAGTGCACGTCGAAGAACCTCGGGCGGTCGAAATTATTCCGCAACCCTTGACTGCTGCGAACCTTTGCCTGCCCTGTTTAACCCCCCACCATCCCCACGCCACGCTTTTGAAGCATCGTTTATGGCAGCGTTTTACCTCGAAAAGCGACTCAGTCTATGAGGGACACCGTAGAGAACGGCTTCAGAAATTTCCACCATCTTGGGTTCTTTAGCGTGTAATGACATCATGCAGAACACGGTCCTCTAGAAAGAACCTCGGGAGGTCGAAATTTATCCGCAACCCTTGACTCCTGCTAACCTTTGACTGCCTTTTTTAACCATCCACCATCCGCAAGCCGCGCTTTTGAGGTATCGTTTGTTGGAGGGTCTTAGCTGGCATAGCAACTCAGGCCATGAGGGACGCCGTAGTGAAGGGGTCCGTAAATTTCTACCATCTGGGGTTCATTACCATGGAATGACGTCGCGCAGTGCGCGGCCTTCTAGAATTTCACCTCTATCGAAATTCGACTGCCGCAGCCGGGATCGAACCCGCGTCTTTATCGCTTAACAGCCCCCGGTTTCCTAATCTGAAACACGCCAGTGCCAGTGCAATGTACCTCAAGAAGGGTGTGTTGCGCTGCTTCAGGATGTTAATCCCGACACTGCAGCTTTTTAGAGCGCACGTCTTTGGCGCCCGTTTCTGCGCTTCGCGGCATTGCCGTTGTCCGCCGCCATCGCCATTCTCCGTTCTAACCAGCAGTGGACACCTTAGTCGCGCGGCCATAACCAATGAGGCACCGCGGTCTGAGGCGGAGTTCCCTGGTTCGAACCCGGCTGCGGCGGCCGCGTTTTGATGAATGCGAAATTGTGCTGTGCGATGGCAATGCATGTTAAAGATGCCCAAGTGGCTGGTGGTGGTGAAAATATTTTAATGAAATGGTTTAGGAGGTTGTAGCCGTGGTTGGAGCTCTCAGTCCGGAATCCCATTGGCGTAGGCTGCTGTCCGGGCTCTTTCGATGAGTTGCTTTTGACTCTTTTCGTCCGAGCTGGACAGAGCTGCCTCCCACCCCTCCTGCGTTGGCTGGTTATTAACAGTGATCGCCTGATTTCGTTGGCAGGCCCATACCATATGGTACAGGTCCGCCTTCTCCCCGCAGAATTTGCATTGTGAGTCAAATGACTCCGGGTCTATGGCATGTAGTCTTCGTGGGTTGTTGTAAGTGTTGGTCTGTAGCTTTCGGAGGTGTTGTTCCTCCCCTTTATCTAGTGTCTTAGCCGGCGGAGGGTAGACCCGACGGGATAATCTTAAGTGCTGAAGTATGTCATTGTAAGTTAGTAGTGGGGTAGGAGGTTCCACGGCATCCGCACTGGGTGCCCGGGGGAGAAATGCTCGGGCTGAGGCATGTGCGCTCTCGTTCCCTGGGATGCCCTGGTGACCTGGTACCCATATTAAGTGTTTGTGTGTGGGTTGGTAGCCACGGATGTAGCTATCTTGCAGGATTTTAGCTGCTAGCGGTGCGACCCTGCCCCTGAGGTAATTGCGATACGCTGTCTGTGAATCTGTGAGAATGTATATTGAGCTAGTGTGTGTTACAGCTAGAGCAATCGCCACTTCTTCCGCAGCCAGTATGTCGTGGCTAGCCAGTACTAGTCCGTCGACTGTTGTATTTTGGTGCACTACCGCGACGGCCGTCATTCAGTGCTCGGGACCCGCAGCATCGACATAGAACACGCCCTCGCGCCCGCCGTAGTGTCTTTTCATGGCTTCGGCTCGTGCTTGTCGTCTTGACTGGTGAAAATCAGGGTGCATATTCCTGGGTAGTGGAGCTGCCTTGAGTTGTCCTCTCCATGAGGCTGGGATGTCAGTTTTGGTGTCTAGCTGTCGGGGGCAATTGATGTTTAAATCACTCAGGACTTGTCGGCCAGTTCGAGTTGTGGAGAGCCGTACCACCTGCGCCGTAAGGTGTGCCTCTATCAGCTCATCGATCGTGTTGTGCACACCCAGTCGCAAGAGCCGGTCCGTGGATGTCGCAAGAGGGAGTCCCAGGGCCTTCTTGTAGGCAATTCTGATTATGATGTCGAGGTTTTTGATGTCACGCTTCTTAAGGCGGAGGTAGGGCGACGTAGAAATTAAAGTGGGGGTGGGAGGCCTGGAAGTGTCCAGGGTCGAGGAAATGAGGATCCTAGGCATGTTTATCAACAAGAAAGGCAACAACACCAATACCATAAAGAAATTAGCCACATATGCAGACCAAGTGGTAGGCATATTCAGGAGGGTAGCGGTAAAAGGGCGAGGACTAAAAGAAAGGAATCTCCTGAGAATGTCGCAGGCGTACGTAATAAGTCGAATCTGCTACGCGACGCCGTACCTAAACATGAACAAGGCAGAAATAGAGAAGGTAGATAGAATATTGAGGAAATGCGCCAAGCGAGCTCTGGGACTTCCGATATCTACGTCGACGGAGCGGCTTGAAAAAATGGGGGTACACAACAGATGGGTTGAGCTGGCAGAGGGGGTGAGGATATCCCAATTAGAACGGCTCGGCCAGTCTGAAACGGGCAGGACAATACTCGAATGGGTAGGAATCCGGCCAGAAAGTAGCACGCACAAGATGGTAAACATCCCGGCAGGAATCAGGGCCAAGATATGCGTCCCACCTATGCCGCGGAACATGCACCCCGTGTATAACAAGGAAAGGCGAGAACATAGGGCTAAGGCCTACGAGAGGAAGATGAAGGAGCGACCGGCAGACCAGGTGGCGTACGTAGACGCGGCGTGCGGACAGCACGGGGCGGCTGTATCCGCTGTGGTCGACGGGGCAGGAGTACCAACGGTAGCGGCTTCGAGCCGCACGAGAGATGCCAATGCGGCGGAAGAGTTGGCGATAGCGCTCGCTTGCGTCGGTACCAAGGCCACGACGATTTTAAGTGACAGCAAAACTGCAGTAAGAAACTTCGCGAAAGGAAGAATCTCGGAAGAGGCCAAACACGTCCTCGAGGTGAGGCCGATAGAACGTAACATAGAGATAATATGGATCCCAGCGAATGAGTCTATTGCAGGAAATGAGGCTGCACACGAGCTTGCCCGAGCTCTCTATCACCGGGCGGCCGCAGAGCAGCCCTCCCGCATAGACATGAAAGATAGCCTAATTTCATACCATGAGATCACGGAACATTATAAGCTGAGCAGGAGGGTCTATCCGCCGCCCGACCGTTCCCTCGCAAAAGAGGAGGCAATTGCGTGGAGAAGATTGCAAGGGGGGAATCATATAAGCCCCTTCTGGGTATACATAACAATCTCCAAAGAGGAGAAAGACCAATATTGCATAACGTGCGGGGAGAGGGGCACTCTCGACCATGTCATATGAGAATGTGCTGAAAGCCCGGGCGCCGAGCAAAAGATAGAAGATAGAGAAGCCTGGGAGACCTTGCTGCGGAGCGAGGACCCCGCTAAGCAGCAACAAGCCATCCGCCTGGCGGCTGAGGCCGTGAAGAGACAATGTGTCTTCACCAGACCTTAGTTTGCGAGGCTCCTAAGTAGGGCTCCCTTAGGCCTGCGTGCCGGGGGGTCCAAAAAGGAGTCTCAACTCGGTGGAAATAAACGTTTTGATGATGATGAGGTAGGGCGCTACGTAGACGACGCGGCTTACAACGAAAGCCTGCACCAGTCGCAGAGTATCGTCTTCTCGCATCCCCGATTTGCGCGTCGTTATCCTGGCGATCATCCTGGCGACTTGCTCGCTCACGAGCCGTAGTTTCTGGAGGGCAAGAAGGTTGTTGCCGTTGTTATTTATGTACAGACCCAGTATCTTCATGGTTTGAACTTCCTTGATGGGTGAGTTGTCTACGCGGATATTGATGGTGTCTTGATTCTTGCGTTGACGGAAGACTATCAGTTCGGATTTTTCGGGTGAGCACGTTAGTCCACACGCCCGGCATAATTTTGAACTGTTGTCGCCGCGGTTTGTAGTTGTTCTTCAATCATTCCCATACTTCCCGTGGTTGTCCAGATGGTTATATCATCAGCGTACAGGGCGTGGCGTATGCCCTGTACCTGATTGAGAAGAGGTGGGAGATTTAGGAGTGCAATGTTGAAGAGAAGTGGGGATAGTACTGCCCCTTGCGGAGTGCCTCTCGTGCGCATCTTCACTTGCGTTGTGTGTTTTGAGCCGGTGCTGATGTTGACGGTTCTGTCCGTAAGGAAATCGCAGATGTACGAGTAGGCTCGCTGTCCGCAGTTCATGCTGTGGAGGTTGTTGAGGATTGTGGAGTGTTTGACATTGTCAAACGCTCCCTTGAGGTCAAGTGTTAGAAGCGCTCGGTTACTGTTTGTGCGTGCGGGATCAATGACTTCACGTTTGATTTGCAGAAGCACATCATGGGTGGACAAGTGTGCCCGGAATCCAAACATCGTGTGTGGCAGTAGCTCATTGTCCTCAAGATAATTGGAGAGACAGGTGTGGACTGCCTTTTCCATGAGTTTGCCTGCGCACGACGTGAGGGATATGGGGCGCAGGCTTTCGATGCTGACTTTCTTGCCGGGTTTGGCTGTTTTCCATGCTTGTGGAATGGTGCCGGTACGCCAACATTCGTTTATGTAATCCGTGAGTTGCTGCAGAGCCTCCGTGCCGAGGTTGGCCAGAAGTCCGACAGTAATTTTGTCTTGTCCCGGGGCTGTGCCTCGGCGCATATCTGCTAGTGCTGCAATGATTTCCTCTGAAGTGAAATCTCTGTCTAGGTCTTCGTTCGGTTCCCCACGGTACTCCTTATTGTAGGGTTGTTGGTCTCGCGCGGTGCAGATATAGCGACGCGTCAGTTCATCCACGAGTTCTTGATCTGTGCGTTGAAAGCTGTGTAGGGCTCGATGCAAATTTCTGTGTTGTTCACTCTTCGCTTTCGGAGGGTCAATTAGGCATCGCAGAAGGTTCCATGTAGCCTTGGTGTCTAGGCGGCCTTTGAGGGATTCGCACTTCGTTAGCCAATTGGTGCGAGCGAGGTCCCATGCGTATTGGTCTGCTTGAATTGTAAGCTTGGCTATTCGAAGTCTTAGTTTCCGATTGTGTCTTTGTTTTTTCCACCGTTTTATAAGACTACATCTTGCTTCCCAAAGGTGTAGGAGGTGGTTGTCAACAGCTGGGTGGTCCTCCGTGGTGGCAAGAGACTTTGTGAGCTTTTCTTTAAGGTGGAGAATGGAAGCCGCCCAAGTTTCGTAGCTGGTTATTTGTTCGGATGTGGTTAGTTTGGTGTCCTTTCTGAATGTATCCCAGTCTGTAATTCTGGCTTGCCCTCGTGGTTTGCTGTGCTTGTTGCTTTCGAAGATGGTCTGCAGCACGTAGTGATCGCTGCCTGGGGTCTCTCCTGTATTGAGCCACTCATAGTTGCGGGCATTGCGGACGAGCGTGAGGTCGGGAGAAGTATCCCGCGTTACGCTGGTGCCGACTCGCGTCGGGTGCTGTGGGTCCGTGAGTAGGGTCAGGGCCATGTCAGCGATGGCGGATGCTAGTTTTCTGCCTTTCGTGTCTTCCCTGGGGTATCCCCATAGGGGGCTAGAAGCATTAAAGTCGCCAACTATAGCCAGGGGAGCTTTTTGGGCTTCTCTTAGGGCTTTAAGAAAGATCACGTCGAAGGCTACGCGGTGCTGTTTGGGGCGACTATATATATTGAGTATATAGGTGCTCTTGCTGTTTCTGTGCTGTGGCAGTATTTTTATGAAGGTATATTCAATGTCGCTGTCTAGATTAAGGTCTACAGGGATTGCCGTGCAGGATTTGTGGACCAAGATGCATGTCGAGGGATTTGTTTGATGTGTTGAGTATCCTCTGATCTTAGCCTCCATATTCACTTCTTGAAGGGCTATTATTTGCGGCGTATCGCGATGAGAGTCTATGTATTGCTGTAATGTTTCCCTCTTCCGTTTTAGTCCCCTGCAGTTCCACTGTAGGATAGTAAGTTTATGTCTACGTTGTGGAGCCATGCTGAACACTAGAAACTTGTGCCTCATCATGTGGTGCGCCCTCAGGTTGTAGATCTGGCTGAGTGCTTGGCACACGACGAGTTCCCATTTTACCCTGCAGCTTTGTGCCCCTGTTGTGAGAAACATCTGATAATTCCTGAAGTTTGCGGTCAATTCTGATCTCCTGCGATTGCATCCTTATTAAAATTGGTTCGAGGTTTTCCATCATGGGTTTAATAGAGAGTTTTAGTATTGCGGGCTTTGCGTAATTGCGTGCGTAGCGGAATAGCGGGTCCAGAGTGCGCATGCGCAGAACGCTAACGCGGAAATAGCGTTAGCGTACGCACGCAATTTTCAGAATTTAGCGTTGCGGCTTTTGCGCCCTTAGCGTGGAAACATGGCGGCGTCCTTTCAAGCGAGAGCCGCCCGCTTCAGCCGATTCAGCAGCTCTTGCGATTCCGGTCGGCATGTTTACCGGCAACTACTGGTGTTGTTGGTTTTCGCTATGACTTACCTTGCTTCGACGATAAAGTTTAAGCTGCAATTCAGCCCAGTTTTTGAGATACGCTCTCGATTCTGGAGCGCGCAAGCCTAATGGAAACTCAAGCTGCAATGCTACCGTCTGCAACTGCCCAAAACGCAGCAGAAACCTAGCAAAAACGTCTGGAACGAGACAAAAATAGATTTGGAGGTTTTTCGCGATGTTTTATGGACTTAAATTATGTAAAAAGAGTTTATATTAAATTTACATAAGTTTTTTGAACATTAGACGTCATGTGATGGCAAATATTCTTGCTCCAACGGCTTGTAGTTAACATTGCCTTTACTAGATGGCGCCACTGTTTTACGTTTTTATTTCATTTTATTGTAATTTTGGGGTCATTTTGCAGACAAAAATGAACACTGCACTAATAATTCGTATAAAAAACTCGGAAATATTATAATTTGGCAAGTTTATTTGGCAAGTTTACCATTTTAGAAGGACCATTCGCATCCATGTCAAGCAGATGGCGTTTAACGTTTTCAAAACGCTATACTAAAACTGTCTGTGGGGATAAGTTGCTTGCGGCACGCTAACGTAATTTCCCTTAGGTCCGCTATCACGCTAACGCTATACTAAAACTCTCTAATAACTGATTCGAACATACTTTTGATTGTCGTCTCGATCATAATTTGTAATTTATTTTCAATGAGGTCTTGAATTGTTTTTTCCAAGCGAGTGATGCGTTCCTGGGTTTGGGGGTGCTCTGTACATTGCTGGTTTAGTGCCTGCGATGGTGGTGCCTGCGGAGTTGGTGCCTGGTGGGGTGCGTCTGGTGTAGTTGCTTGCCTCTCGGGGGTGCTAGCATCTAACTGGTGTGGAGACTGAGGGTGTAGCTCTGCCCTATCTTCTTCCATCGGACATGCCTGTTGCGTCGATGGAGGTAATGTGTTGTTTGGATTGACTGCGATGACTAACTGCTGTTTCAATGTGCTATTTTCTGATTTTAGTTGTTCAATCTCTGCTTTAAGTCGTTTGTAAGCCAACGCTTCGGGGGAGGAGGCAGCTACATCTGCCCAGCTCACCTTGCTGCCGTTGCGCTGCTCCTTGTTATGGGGTACTGTTGTATTCTCGGCTGGACGACTGCCGTTGTTGTGCGACACATTATCGGTAGTCCCAGGTCCATTGCTTGAAGAGCGTGAGCCGGGTGGTGCTGAGTTGTTGCTGGACTGGTCCTGGTGGGTCAGTCGGTCCCCGCTGCTCGATGGACCTCTGCTGCCGGACCGGTTCCGAAGCCTGGATCTTGACCGGTGGTTGACTTCTCCTGTCTTGGGCTTGGTTTTTTGTGATGTTCGGTACTTGTACTTGCACTGATTCGACCCCATGGGATGTGGACCTTCGCAGACCGTGCACTTTGGTTGGCAGTCGTGGGATTCTGGAACATCTTGCTGATCGCACTGCGGACATCTTGACTTCGAAGGGCAAGGGCAAACATCCGCCCGGTGTCCAAGTTTCCCGCACAGTGCGCAGGCTGGCGTTGTTTTCTTGTATAGGCGTACTGGAACCGCTTCACCGTAGTAGAAGACGTGAAACGGAACCTTTCTTCCTTCAAACGTGATGGCCGCCACGTTGGAGGAACCTAATTTTCTCACCCTCACCACTGGTGCGTCCGGGGAGCGAAACGCGTTCGTGATGTCTTCGTTGGAAACCCTCGGGTCCACTTGTATTACTCCTTTGCAAGTGTCGTCGGAGGGGCGGAGGTAGGAGTACACTGCCTGTGCCTTGTCCCCAAGCTGAATTTCGTGAATTGCCAGGATCTTTCTGATTATTTGGGCGTCTCGCACCCCGACGACGATGATGTTCTGTTCCCATATGGGCCAAACGCTGAGCTCGGCTGAGCCCTTGTCGACGCCAGCAGCAATGTGCAAGGCGTTTCCGACCGCGTTGCTTCCCCTGAATTTGCTGAGATCCAGCGTTCCTTTAGGTTTGATTATGATCACTGCATCTTGCTTGTCCAGACGCGGCTGCGGAGGAGGCTTCCAACGCTTGACTTGCGTGCGGGGCGTCTGCTGCAGCGGCGTATCCCCTGCCGCGGTGACGCGTCCATCTAGCGTTCGACCTTTTGCCGTGCCGAGTGGTTGTCACGGGCTGATGCGCGTTCCCACTCTTCTATCTTGCGTTGGATAATCGCCTCCGTAACCTTGTCGAAAACTGGGGTTTTCGCCTGCGGCATGGTGACAATCTGCATCCCCTCCGGGTCGTATCCCATCAGGGTCGTCATGGTTTGCGGCAGAATTTGCCCGCGGAGCCGCGGCGGGCAGCTGAGTCGTGGCCTAACTGTTAGGCTTAGCAACTCGCGCGATCCGCTTGGGTTTCAAATTCTCGAAGTATTTGAGAAAACGGTCCCACCTGAACAAGGGTGGGTGGTCTCCTCGTTGTTCTGGAAGTGTAGCCAGATGGTGTCGCAGCGCTTCGGCAAATGCTTCGGGAAAGGATCATAAAATTCGGCGGAGCCGACGTGAGACACGTCCGCTCTTCCCGACTGCTGAGGCGCGTCTCCCCAAGTGGCTGACCGCCCATCTACGGCACCCTCTTCCTTCCTTTCTCTCTCACTCCCTCGTTTATACCTTCGGTTACGGCACCGTTTAGATGTCCGCCGAGGCGCGACAGTCAATGCGCCATTTGCTTTCCTCAAAAAAATATATAGCAGTGGTCTAGCGACTAATCATGAATACATCGATGCCAGGGGGTCTTCATGAGAAGGCTCTGTAGGGGGACTCTTCTAAGTTATTGTCGGCGCTCTGGAGGCCTTCAGGCATTTTCCTGGAACAATCGCGACCTACAGCTGGCTTCCACAGCGGTGGCCTCTCCGGGTGAACGACACGTCATAGCATGAGGTGAGGCCTGTGGTTCACTTATATATTACAATGCTATTGCGTCTCCGAGGACAGGGATGGTAGTCGGGCAACTTTTTTGGCCAGGCAAGGCCGATAATGGAACTTCTGGGCATCTCCGCTGCGGTCGTAGCGTTCTACTTCGTTCGGCAATCGAAGTGTTCTCTGCACTCCCATCGCAAATTCCAATCGTTCCCTGTCAGTTTTGTGGATGGACTACCTATATTCAGGCTTCGCCGATGAACGAGCCTTTCCGTGCGCGAGCCGGTTCCCGATTTCTAGGCGATTTGTAACTACATACGAACCTAATTGCCGGCTTTTCTTTACGTGAGCTTCCAAATGGGTTCGTCTCGAGCGTAGCGTCCTGGAAGACTGGCTCGTGACACACCACGCCTACCTCGCACAAGGCCTTCGAGCCACAGAGGTGACCCACTTGCTGAAGTAAACCCACCACCGTGGCTGTGTTTGCTGTTCGACTGTTGATCAGGACGGCGCAGGTACACAACCCCTGACATAGCGGCCGCGTTTCGACTGAGGTGGAATACAAAAGACGCCGTATGCTGTACGCTGTCAGTGGTCGTTCCCCGGTGGGACTATTTAATTGCATTTATTAATCCGAAATTAATCCGCAACCGTGTCTCTTTCTGGTTCTCTTCACTCGCTCCTCAATTTCACTGTCACACGGATTAGTTCAGGCGTGCACCCTGAACGCGAATATTTTTCTGAACCGCTTGCTTTTCTTTTTATTCCGCAGGAATACCATCTTGCTTGCTGCTTCACCACGCGTTGTAGACACACCCGCGTTTCTGTATTGCCTTTTTTTAGTTGACATTTCGATGGCACCGAGGAGGCGATGGAAAAAATTCTCGAACGCATTTCGATGGATGCGAAATGGACGCCCGTGTGTTGAGCTTTCTTAGCGCTTATCAGCCCCGTGTGCTCTAATTAATCTGAAAACCCCCAGTGCGGTGTACGTCAAAGAGTGTCTGTTGCGTTTTTTCGAAACCTTAATCCGGACACAATTTTTTTCAAGCATAAGCTTTGCTACGTCCTGTTACAGGTTCCGACTAGTAGACCTTCAGCCGCTCCGAGGCTGTGCCGAAACCGATGACGACGGGGAGCTTCGAAAGCAAAGGAAAATAGCATAACTGGCCCCCTGGGAGAGTGGCCACCTCAGTCGCGCTTTAAGCTACTTGGCGGTAGTGACATTTGTGCGCTGCATGCGTTGGCATTCACAACTTTGTGGCAGGAACGCGGCACTGAAGCCCTACGCCATCGGCGTTTGTTGTGTTATTGGCGTTGGCGTTGACAACGTTATAGACTCGGATGACTTTTCTTGCAAAGGAAGTACCCATAGCTGGCTTCCTGGATTAACGGACGCCGCAATAGCGTTTTCGATTATACATGGCGGTGGTAAGAAATGTGGGCTCCATGCGTTAGCGCTGACTACGTTGTGGCAGACAACCGGCATTGCAGGAATAGTCCCCAGCGTTCATTGGGTGAGTAAACTCGCGATCAGCTGTTAACTGCCACCTGCCAGGGTGGCAGCGTGGGCGTGCTGTCTATCCAGTGTCCGGAACGCACTTAACGTTACAGACGCCAAAGCGAGTGTACTTGGCCGATACGTCGTAACTTTCGCTCTCTAACCATGTTCAGCAGTAGTTAAACCACAGCTATTAAGGCGAAAGCCTTTAATGGTTAATGCTCCCGTCCGTCCGCCGGCGTTACATCCAGCGCCCGGGGTGACTAATCATTCCCACTTCCTCGCATCCTGTACAAACAGATGACGGGTGTTCACCGAGATATGTGATAGCTACTGTGTAATTTCCTTTGCTCAAATACAAGTTTCCGTCCCCTCTTTCTCTTTCATCTTTCACTCCCACTTCCTTCCTGTGCAGTGCAGGTGTCCACCGAGATTGGTTGGTAACAACTTTATTCATAGTCCTGCAGAGCTTTCGCCGACGGGGCCTTAGGTCTCCCACGTGGGGACGTCGAGGCGCTGCCTCGCCGTCGCCTCGCGGGCCTGCTGGACGGCCCAGAGTTGGTCCCCGAGGCTGGGGCTGCGCAAGGCAGCGGCCAACCGCGGCGGGAGGGTTCCGGAATTAGCACCGTGAAGGGTTTTGTTGCAGTCCCAGAGCATGTGAGTTAAAGTGGCTACATTGGCGTTGCAGACCTTGCATATATTTGTCGGGTATGTACCGGGGTAAAGCCTGTGGTATAGTTCCGGGTTGGGGTACGTGAGCGTCTGCAGTTGTCTGAGGGTCACCGCGTGCGCCCTGTCCAGCTTGTCGCTGGGCGGAGGGAAGGTTCGGCGGGCCAGGCAGAGGGCCTTGGTAATTTCGTTGTAGCTGATCAAGCAGTCTTTGGTGCTATTCCACGGACGACGGTCGCCGGCGCGGTTCGCGAGCTCGCGCGCCTTGGCGTGTGCCGTCTCGTTGCGTTTGCGATACGTCCTCGATACTTCTCCCATGTGCGCCGGGAACCATTGAATTCTGGTTTGGAATTCTACCTCCTGCTGGACTTGCCGGTTCCTCAGGACTTGGGCCGCTCTCTGTGAGATCCATCCTTTCGCGAAGTTTCTAACCGTCTGACGCGAGTCGCAGAGAACCACGGTGCACGTCGGATCCGTGAGGGCGAGTGCCACCGCCGCTTCCTCCGCCTCTTCTGCGCGTTCGCACGCTACACTTGACGTTATGCGCGTTTTGCCGCACGAATCGACGACCGCAACCGCGAATCGCGAGCGTTCTGCGTATTCCGCGGCGTCAACAAACCTTGTCCCCGTATCGTCTCCATGGCTGTGCAGGAGAGCTCTGGCCCTGGCCACTCTTCTTCCCCGGTTGTGTTCCGGGTGGACGTTTCGTGGAATCGGGTCGACTCTTAGCGTTTGTCTGATCGCGTTTGGAATGGCGACTTTCTGGCCTTGTTGTACGTGGTAACGGATGCCGAGACTTTCCATGATCTGGCGGCCTGCTGTCGCTCCCGTTAATCTTTCCAGTTGTGAAGTGCGCTGCGCCTCGGCGATTTCGCTAAGCGTGTTGTGAAGTCCAAGCTGGAGCAAGCGATGCGTGCTGGTAGACTCGGGTAGACCCAGTGCTATCTTGTACACCCTGCGAATGAGGACATTGATCTTGGCTTCTTCTCCCTTGTACCAGTTGTGGAATGCCGCAACGTACGCAATATGGCTAATGACGAAAGAGTGTATGAGTCGTGTGAGACTCTCCTCCCTCATTCCGTTTCTTCTGCTAGTGATCCTCTTGAGGATTCGCATGGCGTTAGCTGTCTTGTGCTTTAATTTAGTGATCGTTTCGCCGTTGACGCCGTTGGCCTCGATTATCATGCCGAGGACCCTAATTGTGTGTACTATCGGGATGGTTGCTCCGTTTCTCGTACGTAGTCTGATCTCTTCGTACTCGCGCTTTGTCGTTGCCGCATTCCGACCACTCCCGGGTGGTCTGCCCCTCTGCGTGGGGCGGTAGAGTAGGAGTTGTGACTTTTTCGGCGAACATCGTAAACCCGTACCCTCTAGGTATTCCTCTATTGTCTCGATTGCTAGTTGCAGTGCCGTTTCGATGTGACCGTCGCTGCCTTTGTGCACCCAAAGGGTTATATCGTCGGCGTATATTGTGTGCCGGACGTCTTTCAGTTCTTGTAGCTTTTCTGCTAAGCCGATCATGACCAGGTTGAAGAGCGTGGGCGAGATGACGGAGCCCTGCGGGGTGCCGGTGCTCCCCAGCGTTTGCTCTTCTAGCTGGAGGTCCCCTGCCACTAAAACAGCTCGCCTGTCTGTCAAGAAATCTTTAACGTAGTTGTACGTGCGTACACCAAGGTTATGCCGCGATATCTGGTGTAAGATCGCCGAGTGCGCGATTCTATCGAACGCGCTTTCAAGGTCGAGGCCGAGAATTGCTTTGGTGCCTCTCGTCTTGCCATCAAGAACGTGGTGCTTCAGTTGTATCATTGCGTCCTGCGTGGACAATTGTGGGCGAAATCCTATGATGGATGGTGGGTATGCCCCTTTGTGCTCTAAGTGGGCTTGCCAGCGGTTAAGCAATGCGTGCTCCATGGTCTTGCCGACGCAGGACGTCAGCGATATGGGGCGAAGGTTTTCGAGGCTCGGTGCTTTTCCGGGTTTCGGGATTAGTATCATTTTCGCAGTTTTCCATTGTTGCGGGAGGGTGCCGCGCTGCCAGCAGTCATTGATAAATGCCGTTAACTGTTCCACGGATTTGTCGTCAAGATTCTTCAGGGCGCGATTCGACACACCATCAGGGCCTGGCGCCGATCTGCTGTGTAGGTTGTGCAGCGCCGTCCTGATCTCTTCTGCACTAAAGTCCTTATCCAATTCTACATTCGGATCCCCATCATAAGGGCCGTGTTGTGCAGTCGACGTGTGCGGCAAGTACTTGGCTAGTAACTGGTCGGTCACTGCATCTTCACCGTACTTCTCGAGCTCCCTGTGTAATAGACGTGCGAGGCAGTCACTCTGGTGGGATTTGGTCTTCGTTTCGTCCAACAGATACCTGAGCAGGTTCCACGATTTCCCGTTGTGCAGTTGTCCATCGACTGCATTGCATAACTCGTCCCATTGCTGGCGGTTGAGCGTTCGGCAGTGCTCCTCGATGTTGCGATTGATCTCAGCTATTTTCTTTCTAAGTCTCCGATTGAGTCTCTGGCCCTTCCACCTGGCCAGGATCGAATTCTTCGCCTCGATGAGATGCGCCAGGCGGCTGTCCATCTTGTCAGTTTCAACCTCAGTTTCGACGGTCTTGGTTGACGCTTTGGCGTCTGCAACCAGCGAGCGGGTCCAGGCTTCGATGTCCGTGATTGTATCACCTGCAGATTCTTTTTGGTCTCGTTTCTTTCTGAAGTCTTCCCAGTCGGTCCATTGGAACTTTCGCTTACTGCCCTGCGCCTTGTCTGGCGTCTGGACGTATATTTCGACGATCATGTGGTCGCTCCCAAGGTCGGTCGACGTGTTTTTCCACGTGGTGGCCGTCGTCCCGGTATTTCGGGCGAACGTAAGGTCCGGGGTCGTGTCTCTGGTAGTAGAGTTACCGATTCTTGTCGGGTGCGCCGGGTCCGTAAGTAACATGAAGTCGAGTTCATGCGCATCTTGTCCCAGTTGTCTTCCCTTGGTCGTGCTGTATCCGTAACCCCATGCTGTGTCTGCCGCGTTGAAATCGCCCCCTGCAATCAACGTCCGGGACCCGGCAATCTTCAGCGTCTTCTGAAACAGCGCACGGAAGCGTTGGCGGTGTTTTGACGGGCTGCTGTAAACGTTCAATATGAATATACTTTGTTTCCTCTGCTTGGTGGGTATCAGTTCGATGAAAGCGTGTTCCATCTGGACGCCACTTAGTTCGTGTTCAACGAATGTGAGACGCTTCCTAACGAGCGTGCATACACCCCTCCCCTTGATTTTGCTGCCATGCGTTTTGTAGCCAGTCAAAGTAGCCGCATTGGTGAGGGTTTCTTGGAGTAATATTACGTCCGGTTTACGTGTTGCGTGCCGGATGTGTTGCTGTAGAACCGCCTTTTTGCCGGCGAAGCCACGGCAGTTCCACTGCCATATTACTATCCCTTGGTTGTCATTGGCCATGTTGATGCTGAAGCGAGTTGTCCGCCTGCCCTTGATGGTGGCTCGGTCCCGCATCACAGCTAGCCGGTACGTGTCCGTGTTGCGTGAATACGGAGTGATTCATTATTATCTGCATGTTTCCTTCGAGGTTAGTGGTCCTGTTTGCTAGCCCGAGGACTGTTGCGTGAAGAGTCTCAATGGTACTTTGCATTGTGCACAGCATTGTCTTGATGTCTGTAATTTCGGCTGGAACCTGGGTCTCGAAACCACCCTCGTGCTGTTGTTGTAGCGCGCGTTTCTTCGGGGCGGGCGCGCTCGCGTCCGGAACGCTCGTTGGCGCCTGCTGTTGTGCGATTTGTTTGTTTTGTTCCACCACGGCGTGCTCGCGTCTGAGTTCTTGCACCTCCAGCATGAGCTTTTGCACTAGTTCGCGCATTACCGCGTTCTCTTTTCGTATTTCTGCGTTCTCTTTCCTGAGCGCCTCTAAAATGCCATTATCGGCTTTGTGATTTTGCTGATTTTGCCCTGGGACTACAGGCGCTGTTACGACCCCCTCCCGCGCGGTGCCCCGGACAGTATCCGCCCAGCTCACCTTGTCTCCGGGAGTTGGTGTCCTGGATCTCGATGTTTTCTGATCGCGGCTGTCCCTTTGCCGGCTGCGGGAGCGGGATCCGTCACGCGAACTCGACGTTGATCTCAGTCTGGGCGGCTGGATGGGCGGGAAGTCTTGCTGCGTTAGTTGGGCATTTGCGTTTTGGCGTTCCCATCGTCGCCTGCGAATCACGTACGGAGTCTTGTACCTTGCCTTGCAGCCCTTGTCGGCCGTCATGTGAGCGCCGCCGCACAGGTTACACTTGGGCGAGCACTGGTGTCCCTTGTCGGGGTCGCGGTCTCCGCATCCCCTGCATATGCGGTTGGCGGGATTTGGGCAAACGTCCATGCGGTGGCCGAGGCGTCCGCACTTGTAACAGATGTCAATTTGCTTGCGATACAACGTGCAACGGACGAGTGTTGCGCCGTACCTGACGACGTTGGGCACCTTGAGTCCGTCAAAGGCAATAACGACCGTGGTCGTAGTGCCTATGCGTTTGGCCGCCAGTGCAAGTGGGTTTCTCGGGTTTACGATGTTCTCGTCCAGTGCCTGGGGTCCGTGCGCAATGGGGATGCCATGAATCACTCCCTTGGTTGTATTATCGGGTGCCGTTTCATACGCGTTGACTACATGTGATTTTCCTTGGATGTCAATTTGCCGTATTTTGGCATAGCGGTCCGCGTTCGTTCGTTTCGCTGTGCTGACGACGACGATGTTCTGGTGTGAGTTGGGACAGACCGTGTCTTCTGCACCTTCGTCTCCCGTTATGCCAGCGGCTGCGAAGATTGCGGCGGTGACCGTCGGGGCGCCGACCTTAACGATGTCGAGACCGCCTTGTGGTCGAACCACGATTTTGATTTCCTCCTTCGGTAGTCTGGGCATGCGTCCCGCTTTAATAACCTTTCCTTTGACATTCTTGGGTTTCGTACCTTGCTGGCTGGTGCCATGCGCGTTCGTTCTTGCATCGATGTCGTGCGTCGAATTCGTACCGCGGTCTCGGGTTTTCGAACGCCGCTCTCCGGCGGTCTTCCATCCGGATTCTTCGGTAATTTCTTCGGCGGAAATGTCTTCCCCCATCACTTGCACGTTCATTCTTGAGTGACGTTCGTCGGCTTGTGCCGCTTCGTTCAAAACAGTCCGTACACTTGGTGCCGCGTTCGTCAGCGGCGCGCAGCTGTTGCGCCCGCTAGGCCTAGCGTCTGGCGAACGCGCCTAGGCCCAGCGAAGCTACGGCGTGGTCGGAATGCAGATAATTCAATATCTCTGAGAAGAATGGTGGCCCACCTCAAAACTGGGTATCCGTCGATGCCTCTCGACTTCACGGATCCGTTGGTGAAATATTGGCGGTAAAATGCTGTTGAAATCGCTGCGAAAACATCTGTAGAAGACAGAGCCGATGTGAACGCGTCCGCTCACCTCGGCGATCGCAGCGCCCTCCACCGAGATGACAGAGAAAATTGCTGCACCAATTCCTTTCCTCAAAAAGCGTTGTGTTCAGAGGTGCTTCCAACCGGCAAGGCATCGCGCAGAACGGGTGGTGGCGTTCCATTCCATGGACTCCCTGGCAGCGCTACAACACTCTGTCGCGTTCCACTCCTGAAGGCGAAAGAGAGAAACTCTTTAAAGAAGCTTAATTAATTAGCAGTTAGTGTGTTGTCACTGATCAACAATTAGCCATAAAATGGTGATTGTCATTACTTAGTGATTACATTTTTTGGGATGTCACACAGAGGTGGCGTCACTAATGCCACAGAGGCAAAATGGTGCGAAAAAACTTTCGATCCCGGCTGCCGCGGCCGAATTTTGGAGACCCGTGTACTGTGGAATGTCAGTGCACGTTAAACCACCCCAGGTGGTCGAAATTTCCGGAGCCCTTCACTAGGGCGTCCCTCATAGCCTGAGTTGCTTTGGGACGTTAAACCGCAAAACACTAACCAACCTTTCGCCTCTACGCACTTTAGACAGTCAAAGTTCCACCTGAATTTTTTTCCCTCTGTCACTCGCTGTAGTACGTCGTACGTATGTACCATGTGTCCATGGCCTCCTTCCCGTATCCTTTATGGCAGGGTTTTACCCCGCAATGTGCCTCAGGCTATGATGGACGCCGTATTGAAGTGCTCTGGAAATTTCTACCATCTGGGGTTCTTTATCGTGGAAATGCCTCGAGCAGTAGACGGTCTTCTAGAATTTCCCCTCCTTGAAAATTCGACCGCGGCGGCCGGGATCTAACCCGCGTCTTTCGGGAATGAAGCCCAGTGCCATAACCAACGAGACACCGCGGCGGATGAGGGCGCTCGACTACTGAGCAGGAGTTCCAGGGTTCGATCCCGGCGCGGCGGCCGCGTTTTGCTGAAGGCGAAATGCAAGAGGCGTTTATGTGCTGTGCGGTGTAAATGCACGGTAAAGATCCCCAGGTGGTCGAAATTATTGCGGAGCACCCCGCCTCACTATGGCACGCCTTTCTTCCTTTCTCTCTCCCTCCCTCGTTTAGCCCTTTCGTTACGGCGCAGTTCAGATGTCCACCGAGATGCTAGTTACCGCGCAGTTTCTTTCCCTAAAAACAAATTAGCTGTGGCTTCGCTCTGCTCTGCCAGGATATATGTACCATGACGTGAGGGCGACGAGTCTACATCTCGGTGGACTCCTGAACCAGAGGGAAGGCGCATAACTGCCCTCTCGGAACAGCGGACACCTCAACCGTGCTTTAAGCTAAGCGGCGGTAGGGACAGGTGTGCGCTGCTTGCGTTGGCATTGACAACGTTGTGCCAGAACCGTGGCGCTGAAGCAATAAGCCGTCGGCGTTCGTTGTGTTCATTTGCGTTGTCGTTGACAAAGTTATACACTCCGGTCATTTTAAAGTAAGGAAGTGCGCATAATGGCTCCCTGTGTCAATGGACGCATGAATCGTGCATATTAGTGCGTGGGGTGATGAGAGTGAGATGAGGGCTGCAGGCATTGACAAGGGTTTGCCAGAAACGCGGCGCTGAAGACATGGGCCGTCGGCGTTCATTGTGTTCATTGGTGCTGGCGTTGACAACGTTTTCAACTCCACTTACTTTAACCCACTGCGGTGGCTGAGTCGTTACGGCGCTCGGCTGCTGACCCGAAAGACGCGGGTTCGATCCCGGCCCGCGGCGGGTGAATTTCGATGGAGGCGAAATTCTAAAGGCCTATGTACTGTGCCATGTCAGTTCACGTTAAAGAACCCCAGGTGGTCGAAATTATTCCAGAGCACCCCCCCCCCCCCCGTCACTACGGCACCCCTGTCTTTCTTTCACTCTCACTCCCCCGTTTATCCCTTTCGCTAGGGCGCAGTTCAGATTTCCACCGAGATGCGACAGTTATGCGCCGTTTCATTTCCTCAAGAAAAGAAAAAAAATATCAGAGGTCACGTGACAAATGACGCAGATATTGACGCCAGGCGGAGCACGAGACCAGTGAGCTGAGAGAAGGAAGAGCGCGTGCGTGTGCGTGAGTCGCTCTGGTGCACCGAACACGACGAACACGACGCCTTTGCACCGAACACGACGTGTCTCCGGGTTCATTGCAAGAGATGCAGAGTGCCCGGTGTCCATACCCCAGACAAGGTCTTCATGAAAAGGCTCAGTAGGGGACTCCTTCAAGTTATCGTCGGCGGTTTGGAGTCCTTCAGTAATTTTCCTGGAACAATCGCAACCGACAGCTGGTGTTCGCAGCGGAGCCTGTCCGGGCGATCGACGCGTCATACCATAAGGTGAGGGATGTGGTCCACTAATACAAAGTGAAACGATGGCGTCTCCGCTCCGAGGACACCGAGGGTAGTCAGGTTTAATTTTTTAACCAGACAAGGTTTTGGCTGGTAATGGGGATTCTGGGCATCTCCGCAGCGGCCGTAGAGTTCTACGTTCAGCAGTCGAAGCGTTCTCTGCTCTGCCATCGCAAACTGTAAGCGTTCCCTGTCGGTTTTGTCGATGGACTTTATACATTTGAGGCTTTCCCAATGAATTAGCCTTTGCGTGCTGGAGCCGCTTCCCGATTTCTAGGTGATGTGTAACTACATACGAACCAAACTGCCTGCTTCTTCCAAGGTCTTGAGTTTCGACACTGGTTCGTCCCGAGCGTAGCGTCCTGTAAGACTGGTTCGAGACACAGGAAGTCTACCTCGCACAAGGCCTTTTACCCCCACTCTGTGCCACACTGGTGACTCACTGGCTGAGGTAAACCCACCACAGTGGCTTTGTGTTTGCGTGTTGGACTGCTGGGCAGGACGACGCAGGTTCAGTCCCTGCCACGGCGGCCGCGTTTCGATTCGGGCGCAATGCCGAAGACGCCGCATGCTATGGGCTGTCAGTGCTCCTTACTGAGGCTATGAGAGACGCCGTAGTGAAGGGCTCCAGAAATTTTGACCACCTCGGGTTCTTTAGCGTGCACTGACATCGCACACTACACGGGTCTCTTGATTTTCGCTTCCATCGAAATTCGGCCGCCGCGGCCGGGATCGAACGTTAAAAAATGCACAGGAGGGGCACTTTGCATTTATTAACCCGATATTAATAAACAGGCGCGTATATCTTTCTCTTCATTATAGCTCCTTCGTTGATTTTCCACAGGGATTTGTTTAGGGGTCAACCCAGAACCCGTATTTACGCGAACCACTTGCTGTTCTTTTAAGGCGAAACTCTTTAATGCCTCATGCTGTCGTTAGCAATCCGTGTCGGCAGCCTTGTCTGCGTCCGTGTCGGCACCCGTGTCGACAGATGTGTCCGCGTTTTGACGGGTGTCCACCTAGATATGTGAAACAGTGACTGCGTAATTTCCTTTCCTCAAATACAATTTTCAGTTTCTTCATTATGGCCCCTCTTTCTTTCACTGCCACTTCCTCCCTTCCTGTACGGTGCGGTTAAGGTGTCCACCGAGATGACTGAGAATTATAGCGCTATTTCCTCTCCTCAAAAAGCGTTGCGTTCAAAGGGCAAGGCATCGCGCCGAACGGATGGTGGCGTTCCGTTGACTCCCTCCCAGCGGTACAACACGCTGTCGCGTTCTACTCCTAAAGGCGGAGCATAAGCGCCATTAATTAGCAGCCAATGAGTACCGAGTGATTAATGAGTAATTAGTCAATAACTAGTAATTTGTGATTACTTCGTCATCAATTGTGTGACGTCATCCAGTGGTGACGTCACCAGTGTTACATAGGCAAAGTGGTGCGGAAAACGCTTTCGCCTCTACGCAGTTCAGTCAAAGTGCCCCCTGAATTTTTTTATTCTGCAGGAATCCCTTCTTCTCACTTTCTTGAATAGCACTCTAGCACGTGTTTTAGACACACCCGCGTATCTGTGTGTGCTTTTTTTCGCTGCCGTTTGGGTGGCATTGAGGAGGCAACTTTTTTTTTTTGTGGCAACCGCATTTTCATGGAGGCGAAATGGACGCCCGTGTGATGCGGTAGTACTCAATCGTACTTTGTGTCGCTACGAGACATTAAAACCGACATTACAATTTTTTTATCTCATTACCACGGCAGTCTGCTTATTCTTGGAGCATCCCAAAAATATGTGTGCATTTTTTCCACGAATGGAGACCGCGTATAGGGAACCTGCGCTCTCCAGCCTGGGCTGCGGATAATCAGTGCAGAAGCAAACGACACACACGCGCGTGGCGACGTAAACTTGACGACATTCTGAGCTGTGAGAGAGGCCCGCCTCCCTGATAGCTTCTTCGTTTGGGTGCTTCATCAACGAGTGCGGACGCTAGTATTAATCGGCGTCTGACTGTCGTAAAAGCGTGGCAAAGTGGTTTCTTCCATATCGAGGCAATTGTTACCACGCATGATATTAGCATAAAAATAATGGAGCTTCTTCACACCTTGTCCGCAGTGGGAGTGGAAGATGCGAGTGCGATGCGGCGGCTTCCCACAAATACGAGGCCAGTATTTGGAAGTGTCTGCGTACTGAACGCTACATAATCTGGGCGCATTCTGTCGCTCCTTAAAGCGGAGAGGGCCGCCGTCTCGGGTCGCGTTTAGGTGCATAGAAGCTCCCACTACCACGGGTCAAATACAAAGACAGCTCTCTTTCTGCTATCCAACGCTTCAGTATATATTTAATGAGAAATGAAATGACAAATTTTGTAAGGCTGACTTTTCGCTACATTACGGGTGTACTGGCAAGAGGAGTTTGAGCCAAGAATATGAAGCCCTATATAGGGGGTCAGCAGACGCCAGGCAGTTGTCCCTCCGCTTTTCTGCGTCCAGCCAACCGAAGAAGACCGCTCAATTGGCTGGTCTAGAGTTACACGCTTAGGTGTGGATGGCGCTGCCTCGCGCTCGTATTGCAATCCACGGCGAAGAATACATGACAGACCTTCAATAATGTGTTCGTGCCAGAGTCAGGGGCGCTTCGCAAACGTTCTGTTATGGCGTGCCGATACACAACCGTTGAAGCGGAATTGGCGGCAGCATAGAACGCTTCGCAGAAGAGCCGCTGTATTTGCAGGGCCCGTGCGGCACAATCCAGGAAGGATTATACCCACTTAGCCGCGATTTTCTTCATCGGCCTTAGCGCTGCTCTCAGCAGCCTCCTCGCCTCTATGTGCGGCTGCGTACAACCGCCGTTGCCGGTCAGATGGGGCGCTTGGTTCTTCTATTCCCAAACCCTTCCACCTTTATACGTCTTGCTGGTAGGAGCGCTGCAGCCGCCGTACAGAATGACCATAGCAGGCACGACAAGCCATCAGGGATTACCATTATTCGGGGCTCTAACCTCTTGGTGTAAGCACGTATCGCCGCTTATGCTTCAGGAGACCATGGCGACCGGCACTGTAAATTATAAAATTTGGAAGGCGTGTCAGACTTGCTTTGAATTTGACAGCACGCAGTCGTAAGACAACACACAGAATAGGTTGTTTTGTTCGCTAAAACGCAACACGATTTTGTTGCCTATCAGTTGCGAGCTCACCTACCAGTCTGAGAGTCCTGGGTTCATTGCCCCGCACCTACAGAAGATCGCTCTTCTTTGATAACAAGGTGACATCTAGGAGTTTTCGGACCACTGATGCAGGTCTACGCCGACCCCGGGTTTCGTTGCCGATGAGGCGTATAGTAATGCTTTCGCATTAATAGTGGCCGAAGTTTACACAATGGCAGTGTCCAAATCAACCCCTCCGGCATTGCTCCAAGAAGACGAACGCAGGGACTTGACATTGCCAGTGAAGGGGTACGCTTGCATCTGTCTCATGACCATTGCTGACCGCAATTTCATGTTAACCTGCAGGCGGCTGATCCCGTCTCTCGTCAGGCTCGTGCGATCCCAGCGTCGCTGAAGGATTCGGACCGAAATCGAGGCTGAAGAACCGCAGTGAGCGTCTGCAGCGCTTTCGCCGCGTGGGTGTCAGCTGCGTCGACGCACCAGCTGGTCAGGACACAAGGTGCGGGCACGGAACAGGTATGTAAGTACCTTGTGAGTAAGCAGACCGCGACCAGCGTTCCGCTGAAATTGATGCACTGGCGCTGCACTGTGTGGGTATGCTGCAGAAAGAATTGGACGCTTTTAAGCTTCCTTTAGTATTGGAACGCGACAGCGCGTTTCCGTGCTGTCAGGGTGTCCACGGAACGACATCGCCCAGTCGGCGCGACGCCTTGCCCTCTGGAAACACCTTTGAACGCAACGCCTCTACAGTAATTTTCTCACACATCTCGGTGGAGGGGGGCGCTGCGATCGCCGAGGTGAGCGGACGCGTTCACATCGGCTCTGTCTTCTACAGATGTTTTCGCAGTGATTTCAACAGCATTTTACCGCCAATATTTCACCAACGGATCCGTTAAGTCGAGAGGCATCGACGGATACCCAGTTTTGAGGTGGGCCACCGTTCTTATCAGAGATATTGAATTATCTGCATTCCGACCACGCCGTAGCCACGCTGGGCGTAGGCGCGTTCGCCAGACGCTAGGCCTAGCCGGCGCAACAGCTGCGCGCCGCCGACGAACGCGGCGCCAAGTGTACGGACTGTTTTTAACGAAGCGGCACAAGCCGACGAACGTCTCAAGAATGAACGTGCAAGTGATGGGGGAAGACATTTCCGCCGAAGAAATTACCGAAGAAGCCGGATGGAAGACCGCCGGAGAGCGGCGTTCGAAAACCCGAGACCGCGGTACGAATTCGACGCACGACATCGAGGCAACAACGAACGCGCATGGCACCAGCCAGCACGGTACGAAACCCAAGAATATCAAGGGAAAGGTTATTAAAGCGGGACGCATGACCAGACTACCGAAAAAGGAAATCAAAATCGTGGTTCGACCACAAGGCGGTCTCGACATCGTTAAGGCCGGCGCCCCGACGGTCACCGCCGCAATCTTCGCAGCCGCTGGCATAACGGGAGACGAAGGTGCAGAAGGCACGGTCTGTCCCAACTCACACCAGAACATCGTCGTCGTCAGCACAGCGAAACGAACGAAAGCGGACCGCTATGTCAAAATACGGTAAATTGACATCCAAGGAAAATCACATGCAGTCAACGCGTATGAAACGGCACCCGATAATACAACCAAGGGAGTGTTTCGTGGCATCGCCATTGCGCACGGACCCCAGGCACTGGACGAGAACATCGTAAACCCGAGAAACCCACCTGCAATGGCGGCCAAACGCATAGGCACTACGACCACGGTCGTTATTGCCTTTGACGGACTCAAGGTGCCCAACGTCGTCAGGTACGCCGCAACACTCGTCCGTTGCACGTTGTATCGCAAGCAAATTGACATTTGTTAAGGTGCGGACGCCTCGGCCACCGCATGGACGTTTGCCCAAATCCCGCCAACCGCATATGCAGGGATGCGGAGACCGCGACCCCGACAAGGGACACCAGCGCTCGCCCAATTGTGACCTGTGCGGCGGCGCTCACATGACGGCCGACAAGGCCTGCAAGGCAATGTACAAGACTCCGTACGTGATTCGCAGGCGACCGATGGGAGTGCCAAAACGCAAATGCCCAACTGACACAGCAAGACTTCCCGCCCATCCAGCCGCCCAGACTGAGATCAACGTCGAGTTCGCGTGACGGATCCCGCTCCCGCAGCCGGCAAAGGGACAGCCGCGATCAGAAAACATCGAGATCAAGGACACCAACTCCTGGAGACAAGGTGAGCTGGGCGGATGCTGTCCGGGGCACCGCGCGGGAGGGGGTCGTAACAGCGCCTGTAGTCCCAGGGCAAAATCAGCAAAATCACAAAGCCGGTAATGGCATTTTAGAGGCGCTCAGGAAAGAGAACGCAGAAATACGAAAAGAGAACGCGGTAATGCGCGAACTAGTGCAAAAGCTCATGCTGGAGATGCAAGAACTCAGGCGCGACCACGCCGTGGTGGAACAAAACAAACAAATCGCACAACAGCAGGTGCCAACGAGCGTTCCGGACGCGAACGCGCCCGCCCCGAAGAAACGCGCACTACAACAGCACGAGGGTGGTTTCAAGACCCAGGTTCCAGCCGAAATTACAGACATCATGACAATGCTGTGCACCATGCAAAGTACCATTGAGACCCTTCACGCAACAGTCCTCGGGCTAGCAAACAGGACCAGTAACCTCGAAGGAAACATGCAGATAATAATGAATCACTCCGTATTCACGCAACACGGACACGTACCGGCTAGCTGTGATGCGGGACCGAGCCACCATCAAGGGCAGGCGGACAACTTGCTTCAGCGTCAACATGGCCAATTATAACCAAGGGATAGTAATATGGCAGTTAAACTGCCGTGGCTTCGCCGGTAAAAAGGCGGTTCTACAGCAACACATCCGGCACGCAACACGTAAACCGGACGTAATATTACTCCAAGAAACACTCACCAATGCGGCTACTTTGACTGGCCACAAAACACATGACACCAAAATCAAGGGGAGGGGTGTATGCACGCTCGTTAGGAAGCGTCTCACATTCGTTGGACACGAACTAAGTGGCGACCAGATGGAACACGCTTTCATTGAACTGATACCCACCAAGCAGAGGAAACAAAGTATATTCATATTGAACGTTTAGAGCAGCCCGTCAAAACACCGCCAACGCTTTCGTGCGCTTTTTCAGACGACGCTGAAGATTGCCGGGTCGCGGACGTTGATTGCAGGGAGCGATTTCAACGCGGCAGACACAGCATGGGGTTACGGATAGAGCACGACCAAGGGAAGACAACTCGGACAAAATGCGCATGAACTCGACTTCATGTTACTTACGGACCCGGCGCACCCGACTAGAATCGGTAACTCTACTACCAGAGACACGACCCCGGACCTTACGTTCGCCCGAAATACCGGGACGACAGCCACCGCGTGCAAAAACACGTCGACCGACCTTGGGAGCGACCACGTGATCGTCAGAATATACGTCCAGACGCCAGACAAGGCGCAGGGAAGTAAGCGAAAGTTCCAATGGACCGACTGGGAAGACTTCACAAAGAAACGAGACCAAACAGAATCTGCAGGCGATACAATCACGGACATCGAAGCCTGGACCCGCTCGCTGGTTGCAGACGCCAAAGCTTCAACCAAGACCGTCGAAACTGAGGTTGAAACTGACAAGATGGACAGCCGCCTGGCGCATCTCATCGAGGCGAAGAATTCGATCCTGGCCAGGTGGGAGGGCCAGAGACTCAATCGGAGACTTAGAAAGAAAATAGCGGAGATCAACCGCAACATTGAGGAGCACTGCCGAACGCTCAACCGCCAGCAATGGGACGAGTTATGCAATGCAGTCGATGGACAACTGCACAACGGGAAATCGTGGAACCTGCTCAGGTATCTGTTGGACGAAACGAAGACCAAATCCCACCAGAGTGACTGTCTCGCACGTCTATTACACAGGGAGCTCGAGAAGTACGGTGAAGATGCAGTGACCGTCCAGTTACTAGCCAAGTACTTGCCGCACACGTCCACTGCACAACACGGCCCTTATGATGGGGATCCGAATGTAGAATTAGATAAGGACTTTAGTGCAGAAGAGATCAGGACGGCGCTGCACAACCTACACAGCAGATCAGCGCCAGGCCCTGACGGGGTGTCGAATCGCGCCCTGAAGAATCTTGATGAAAAATCCGTGGAACAGTTAACGGCATTTATCAATGACTGCTGGCAGCGCGGCACCCTCCCGCAACAATGGAAAACTGCGAAAATGATACTAATCCCGAAACCCGGAAAATCACCGAGCCTCGAAAACCTTCGCCCCATATCGCTGACGTCCTGCGTCGGCAAGACCATGGAGCACGCATTGCTTAACCGCTGGCAACCCCACTTAGAGCACAAAGGGGCATACCCACCATCCATCATAGGATTCCACCCCTAATTGTCCACGCAGGACGCAATGATATAACAAGCACCACGTTCTTGATGGCAAGAGGAGAGGCACCAAAGCAATTCTTGGCCTCGACCTTGAAAGCGCGTTCGATAGAATCGCGCACTCGGCGATCTTACACCAGATATCGCGGCATAACCTAGGTGTACGCACGTACAACTACGTTAAAGATTTCTTGACAGACAGGCGAGCTGTTTTAGTGGCAGGGGACCTCCAGCTAGAAGAGCAAACGCTGGGGAGCACCGACACCCCGCAGGGCTCCGTCATCTCGCCCACGCTCTTCAACCTGGTCATGATCGGCCTAGAAGAAAAGCTACAAGAACTGAAAGACGTCCGGCACACAATATACGCCGACGATATAACCCTTTGGGTGCACAAAGGCAGCGACGGTTACATCGAAACGGCACTGCAACTAGCAATCGAGACAATAAAGGAATACCTAGAGGGTACGGGTTTACAATGTTCGCCGAAAAAGCCGGAACTCCTACACTACCGCCCCACGCAGAGGGGCAGACCACCCGGGAGTGGTCGGAATGCGGCAACGACAAAGCGCCAGTACGAAGAGATCAGACTACGTACGAGAAACGGAGCAACCATCCCGATAGTACACACAATTAGGGTCCTCGGCATGATAATCGAGGCCAACGGCGTCAACGGCGAAACGATCACTAAATTAAAGCACAAGACAGCTAACGCCATGCGAATCCTCAAAAGGGCCACTAGCAGAAGAAACGGAAATGAGGGCGGAGAGTCTCACACGACTTATACACTCTTTCGTCATTAGCCATATTGCGTACGTTGCGGCATTCCACAACTGGTACAAGGGAGAAGAAGCCAAGATCAATGTCCTCATTCGCAGGGTGTACAAGATAGCACTGCATCTACCCGAGTTCACCAGCACGCATCGCTTGCTCCAGCTCGGACTTCACAACACGCTTAGCGAAATCGCCGAGGCGCAGCCCACTTCACAACTGGAAAGATTAACGGGAACGATAGCAGGCCGCCAGATCATGGAAAGTCTCGGCATCCGTTACCACGCACAACAAGGCCAGAAAGTCGCCATTCCAAACGCGATCAGACAAACGCTAAGAGTCGACCCGATTCCACGAAACGTCCACCCGGAAGAAAACCGGGGAAGAGTGGCCAGGGCCAGAGCTCTACTCCACAGCCACGGAGACGATACGGGGACAAGGTTCGTTGACGCCGCGGAATACGCAGAACGCTCGCGATTCGCGGTTGCGGTCGTCGATTCGTGTGGCAAAACGCGCATAACGTCAAGTGTAGCGTGCGACCGCGCAGAAGAGGCGGAGGAAGCGGCGGTGGCACTCGCCCTCACGGATCCGACGTGCACCGTGGTTCTCTGCGACTCGCGTCAGACGGTTAGAAACTTCGCCAATGGATGGATCTCACAGAGAGCGGCCCGAGTCTTGAGGAACCGACAAGTCCAGCAGGAGGTAGAATTCCAAACCAGAATTCAATGGTTCCCGGCGCACATGGGAGAAGTGTCGAGGACGTATCGCAACCGCAGCTCGACGGCACACGCCAAGGCGCGCGAGCTCGCGAACCGCGCCGGCGACCGTCGTCCGTGGAATAGCACCAAAGACTGCTTGACCAGCTACAACGAAATCACCAAGGCCCTCTGCCTGGCCCGCCGAACCTTCCCTCCGCCCAGCGACAAGCTGGACAGGGCGCACGCGGTGGCCCTCAGACAACTGCAGACGCTCACGTACCCCAACCCGGAACTATACCACAGGCTTTACTCCGGTACATACCCGACAAATACATGCAAGGTCTGCCACGCCAATGTAGCCACTTTTAACTCACATGCTCTGGGACTGTAACAAAAACCTTCACGGTGCTAATTCCGGAACCCTCCCGCCGCGGTTGGCCGCTGCCTTGCGCAGCCCCAGCCTCGGGGCCCAACTCTGGGCCGTGCAGCAGGCCTGCGAGGCGACGGCGAGGCAGCGCCTCGACGTCCCCACGTGGGAGACCTAAGGCCCCGTCGGCGAAAGCTCTGCAGGGCTATGAATAAACTTACCAACCAACCATCTCGGTGGACACCCGAACTGCACCGTAAGGGAAGGGAGGAATGTGGGAGAGAAAGAAGAGAGATGTGCCGTAGTTCAGCAACTGGCTTGTTGGTGAGTGAGACATGAGTCAGTGCGTGGTTTGTGCTTTTTTTGTGTGTGCGCATATTTGCACGGAATTACTGCTAGTTGGTTACTTCCAGCGTACATTGAGGAGCGCAGAGACAAGCTTCGCTCAAGCGAAAAGTGACATTAATTAATCCAATGCAGTCATCGGTAAGCTTCCCTAAGCGTCTTACGCGGCTTAATAAATGCAAAATCATCTTACCCTCCTTGCAGAGCACGTGCTATCCTTGCATTGTGGTACTTCTCTGAGGACCCTCAGGCTACCGACGAGTGGTGTCCAGTGGTGCCTCCTGGCTGAAATGCAAGGGTGAGCTCGCAGCTATATCCTCAAATAAGTATCCAGGCTAGTTCAGTGCAACTTGCCGCTAATCTAGCCGCCGCGGTGGCTCAGTGGATATGACACTCGGCTTCTGACCCGAAAGACACGGCTTCAATCCCGGCCGCGGCGGTCGAATTTCTTTGGAGGCGAAATTCTAGAGGCCCGTGTACTGTGCGGTGTCAGTGCCCAGGTGGTCGAAATTTCCGGAGCCCTTCAGTACGGTCTCCCTCATAGCCTGAGTCCCTTAGGGACATTAAACCCTAATAAACCAAACCTAATCTAGCATAGCAGCTCGGGCAGTGGCACGTCGGGGGCCATATACAACATGTTGCGCAAATAAATGCGCACCCTAGACATCCCATCTATAGTAGGATAAAATATATAAAAACAGCAGTACCTAACACTGGGCCGTGGTTCTCGGCGTCCCGTGTTACTACGCTGGCCAATCGGAACGGTTAACGAAATCATTTTTTTTTAATGTTTGACTATATTGTCACAGATATAGAATCGGAATCAGAATGGCTAGGTACAGGCCATATGAAAGAATCCACATATCAAAAGTCTAGAGCTCATCATTTTTTTCTTGCGATAAGCTTCTTGCTTATGTAACAAGAAACATTTATGCAACCGACCACTTTTTCTTCATGCAGGAATTATGTGCATGAAGGCTGAATGTGGGCGGAGCTTCACTGCACACTTACGTTGTAACGGACTATAAACGGGCACATTGTTCGAGCGAAAATTTCGCACAGAAATGGCATTTGGGCGGCAAAATTCTTTTATACCACGTTTGTCTGGGTTACTTACTTGATTCGATCAGAAGTCATATATTCACACCGTCTGCGGCGACAACGAAGGAAATTAAACCTCTCTGTCAGCGATCGCACCGGTGACGCCATCTCGTTTTTCGGCAGAGTAGATTTGCAATGGAGGGGAGTACGGTTGTTTTGCAAAAGGTTTGAAAGCGCTTTTTCAACTGCTTTATCGATGATCATAATAAACGTAGTTTGGCCAAAACCCCACTACATTTCAAGTCTTCGTTGGAGTCTTTAAGCGATCTGCACGGTCAACAAACGAGATGGCCCCACCGGTGCGATCGCTGACAGAACGGCTTGATTTCCTTCGTCGCCGCTCTTGCACAATGGGGTCGACCGGCACGTGCACTCCACACGAGGATGAACCTGGAGCCTCTTGGGGACCAGGTGCGCATGCGTGGCACGGCCGCCGATAGGTGTGAGTGGTGGCAGTATGCGTTGTGCTAAAGCTCTCCGGTGTATGCGTTTTCTCAGTCCAAAGAACCAAAGGAGCCTCAGCCACCTGATGAGTCATTCGTCGTGTGGGTGTCTGCGACGTCCTCGGCGCCAGCATGCTCCTCGTCCCGACCGCTTGGATGGGGAGGAGATGGGGAAGCGCCGCCGCAGGTGAGGGAGACTGCTGGAAGAGCGCACGTTAATTGACCTTCGCATTCCATCGAAATCACCGGTACCTGACCATGCGTACAATTCTGCTAGCAAGCAAATCACTATTGAACGCCTGTGGCGAAAAGTGGTCGTGTGTGTGTTTGTTTTTGTGTGTGTGCATATTTGTACGGAATTCCCGCTAGTTGGTTGCTTCCAGTGTACACTGTGGAGTGCAGAGACAAGGTTTTCTCAAGGAAAAAGTGGGAAAAGTAATTTTAATTAGACACGGACAGTGATGAGTAATCTTATATATGTGCAAAATCTCCTTCCCCTCCTTGCAGAGCACGACCTCTCCTTGTGTTGTGGTACTTCTCTGAGGACCCTCAGGCTACCGGCCGAGTGGTGTCCAGCTCTGCCTCCTGGCTGAAATGGAAGGGTAAGCTCGCAGCTATATCCTCAAATAAGAAACCAGGCTAGGTCAGTGAAACTTGCCCCTAATCTAGCATACCAGCTTGGCGCAGTGACACGTTGGTGGCCATATACGTATGGTCATTCGTACACTTTCGATCCAGGCCAAAGAAGTGCGATCGAATACCGGGCTCAGCGGCTCCATTTCGAGGGGGCAGAAATGCAAAAGCGCCCATGGGCTCCGCTATATGTTAGTACATTATAAAGACCATGTGGGGTGAAATTAATACGGAGTCTGTAATTGTCGACCTCTAGTCTGATGGCCTTGAATCTCGCACAACATATATCATGCAAATAGACTTTTGCTGGCAGGGTGTGACGACTGTGCGCACCTGGTTTTCCCTCCAACTGGATTTCTATGCCATCACATAATAAAAGCATAGAGTGCGAGATGCCTATCACGAGGTTTGGAATCACTGCCTTTTTTCTGTCTAAACATGAGAGCAAATATGGCAAAATTCGGAAGACTTATTAATTAGACCCAATAAACAATGGAAACAGGAAAGTACAGGCTTTGTCACAAGTTCATAGCTGACGTGTTTGCCTTCTAAGCTGTGTAGTGGGGCTCCTGTAGCATTCGTGGGATTCGTACCCATCGGAGTGGAGAGAATCGGAAATCTTCTTACCTTCAGGCGTGGTCCAACGCTGGGGATGCAATACGAGCCACACGGTGTAGCTCGGAAGCAAACTTTTGACAAAAGTTGTATTTTGCCCCACTGACCATGAATAATTCCTTTTACGAAGCAAGGGCATAAAGGTCTCGAACATGCACACATTAACGGTATTCGGCAGGGCTGTGTATCGTTCATTTTCTTGCATCTCCTTTTTATTAGTTCAATATCGTATCAACGCCTTGGCACATGCAATCAACAGTTCGAGTACAGCCTATAGTTTTGTAATTGTGGTTGGGTTTTTTCGGCGAGCATAGCTTTCGCACCGCTACGCCCTAGAGACGGTCATTCTGGTTCCGTCGCGTCTCAATGCTCAATGTATTCTTGCGTGCGAATATAACAAAACACATCTTACTGGATGGCTCATTGTGTCAGGGTGGTAGCAAGGTGTCAAAATGCAGGACGTTGACCGTGGCAAGAGAGGGAAAGTGTCGCACCTGTTCTGTGTCAAACTGCAGGGTGCCCGCTACTGTCTCCCGTCAGGCTCACACATTCCTCGCCGCAGAAGCCCCGGGCGACTCATAAAATTGAAGAAACCCCGCTGAGCGCCGGGGATGCATTCGTCGCGTGGGTGTCAGCCACGACTCCGACGAGCCCAGCTGCGTCGTCCTGCAAGCGTGGGTCGGGCGGGGAAGAGGAAGCCGTTCATTGCAAGTAGGACTGCCACCTTTGTTGCGCACGTGACCTACCCACGCCCTTCGAAGGTTCAGTGGGCCCACTTTTCCCCATCACTGTTTCAGACCGCAGCTCCTTGGCTCCCGTTTCTGGGTTTCGCGGCGTCGCAGTTTACTGTTGTCCCTCGTAACCAGTTTCGTAGTTATTTCACCCTTGTGATTCAGATCTGCGGCCACTACCTGCCCTAAGTAGACTTAATCCCTTGACAATTGCAGCTCCTCACTACCAACTGTGAACTCATTTGTGTTTTTACTAGGGGGTGGCTCAAAGTTAAGGTGGGCAGATGAGATTAAGTTTCTGGGGACGGCATGGCCGCAGCTGGCACAGGACAGGGTTAATTGGAGAGATATGGGAGGCGCCTTTTTCCTGCAGTGAGCATATTGATGCTGATGATGATGATGATGAGCAGTGGTTTGTGAAAGCAGACATTGCGAGCACCAAAGGGGCGAGTGGAGTGATATCACTCTACAGCGCCGAAAAAATTTTACTTGAGAATTTCTCGAGGGATTATGTGCTTTCGGCGTATTTTCAGCCCACTTAAGGCTCAAGGGTGGGCCAAATTTGGAATCCGTTCGCTCGTATGCTGCAATGTGCTTCCTTTTCTTCCAAGAGATTTGGTTATGTTGCTGTTCGACTACAGGCTGGAAATTGCATATCGCTCTCCCGTAAATTGTTTCGAATCAAAAGTCGGCAGTAATCATCAGTAAGAGTTTAAATATGCTTTTGTACCACGTACCTTTACTTGGACGCTGCATCTCGCTGCATTCTATTTACCTCCCAAATGGACAAGTGGCATCTTTCGCTTCAGTTTCTAATGACTGTGTTCACAGCTGTTTAGGTTAGGTTAGGTCAGGTCAGGTCAGGTCAGGTGTGGTCGGGTCAGGTCGGGTCGGGTCGGGCGGGTTGGGGTGGGTTGGGTTGGGTTGGGTTGGGTTTGTTGGGTTGGGCTGGGCTAGGTTAGGTTGTTTTGGGTTAGGTTAGGACAAGTGGTATCTTTCGCCTCAGTTTCTAATAAGTGGCTGAGTGGCGAAAATTCATCACCTACTTGTTGATAGTAACAGACTTGAGAGACGCAGGTGCGGTCTGGTTCTACAAGAAGCCAGCTGCGCGTGCGAAATGGCAGATGTGTGCGTGCTTGGCAGCTACCGCCCTCTGTCGCATGAGCCTGTCACTAGCTAGAAATGCGCATGCGCAGTAGGAACCGGTGGTTTTCTATTCAGCCAGTGGAGCTGGAGGAGAGGAGGAGAGCATGCGCAAAGCGGCATTGTGGAAAAGACGGACTCTGCTCAGTTTTTGTCATGTCTTGAAATGATGCCAATGAGCCCATACTGCATTCTTGTTAACTGCAATGCTTTGGGGGTGATCAGCAGGACAGATATTGTTGTTGTTGATGCTTGAACATGACGCCATTGCTTATCACGCTCGCACTGATGCTCCCAGTAAGTTTCAATATCCTCGTGCACTTGATATGCGATTTTACCGACGGATTGGCATTGTTGCTGGCGTACATTTGCTGCTAAAAGCGCAAGGTTTGTAAGCATGATGCTTCACACTCCAACTCTCAGTTTTCTTGCACTTGCAAGCTCCTGGCGCTCCTTCGGAAATGAAATGGTGCAGCTTGCCGAGAGCACAGGTGCATTCCTAAGACCGGTTTTACTGTCCGCTTCGCGGCTAAGCAGATCTAAGCCGTAGTTTGTCGGCGCCTCCATAGAGGTGACATCTGTAATTGTCGTTGCTTTTTTTTTTCTAGCAACTGTGGATAAAGTTAGTAAATCTGTTTTTGTCATCAATCCCAGCTGCTAATTACCTCGATGTGCACTTCGCCTTTGCAGCGGAGCTATCGGGGCATTGGATGTGGCACCACGTCGGAGGCGGCCAGGAAGTCGGACCATCCTGGCCGCAGCTCCGGAGCCTCTGGGCAGCCCAGGAAGGTTGGCACAAATCAGCCTCTCTGATACCTCCCCACGTATCCTGAAACCACGAAGTAAACAAATGAGAAAATTATTTGTGCCATTCGGGGACTCCACACTGGGGCGCCCAGAAGTACACTGAACGCAGGCGACTTAGTTGAGGTGCCCTTGGGCTGCCTGTATTGTTCAGGCCCGCGGTTTCCGGCTCGGAATGATGGTGTCGGACTTCGTTACGAACAAAACTGTTCAGTATGTATATTTTACATTTTTATAGGAGTGAATCAGCAGCAGAGTAACAGAGCATCAGCCCGTTAAATACATTTAGTATTCCCTAGATCCCCTGCTGGGGAATAAAGTTTTCTGAACGATGTCCAATCAGGTGTGCCGTTGACACTTGGGTAACCTCCTGCCCTTCTGATGCACTCTCGCAGCTCGGTACACTGATGTATGAGATAAGAGTAGGGGATTTTCTAAGGATCTAGGGGTCTGCAAAACTCTAAATAATTATGCAATATGAAATTGTGCCTGTCTCTCTTGACCTTGGGCTCACAAGCCGAACGCGAGAACCATTGAGCCATGGGGGCGTCCCATCAGGAATCGGTACTAAGCTGTAGTAGTTAGTACAGGAGTTCGGCTCTTGACTGTTAGCTCGCTATTTCCATCGCAGCATCTCTCTGAAAGTGAAATTTAAAAACGGCTGCGCAGGAAGATTTCAGAGCACCTTTAGCATCTTGTGCTGAGTACCAGCGTCTGTTATTACCTTATTTGCACGATTATATACGGCGTATACGGCACAAGTTATTACCTATTACATGTGATGCGTTGGTATTCTCACTCAGTGATGCCAGATTAGGCTCTCTTTCCTCATTTCTCCCTGCACTAGAACTGAGTTCTAAGGTGCCCATGTACTGTGCAGTCTCATGTACTGTACGATGTCATGGCACGCTAATGTACCCCACGTGCTCGAAATTTTCCGAGCCCATCACTACGGCGTCCCTCATAGCCTGTGTTGCTTTGTGACGTTAAAACCCATAAACCAACCAACCAAAAAATGTAGACGCGAAGCTACATCTACAAATTCCTCCTAAATACAAATCATGAGCCAACAGCTGATCCGCACTTGATCGGAGATTATGTGGAAGTGTAGAGAGCTTGATTGATCACGATACAACTGGGCATTTTCTTGTGATGGCATTTGATAACTTTGGCCACAAAATGCCACCTGATGGCTCTTTGAAGCCTTAATTTCGAACTGAATCTAGGTGTAGGCTGACATAACATTCTCCATGCGCAGGCCGGCAGGCGTCCAAGCACACCGGGTCGCATGAAATTCCTTCGTCGCGTCGCGAGTGGAGAATCGCGGAGCCAGTCCAACGCCGCAGCCTTCTTTTCACTACGCGGTAAGTTGTCATTGTCGAGCGAAGGGACTGCTGGCGTGGCATGTCGGTGATAGCAGTGCTCAGTCCATGAGCACTAGGTCGCGCGTTCGACCGTTCCAACGGGAATGGGACTTTGAGATGCAAAAACGCCCGCGCAGTGGGATTTCCGTGTACTCTTTTATAGTAACCAACACACTGAAGTCATAAATGTGTATTGTAATCTGGAAAAGGGAGTGAGAATTACAAGAGAAGATTCTGTGGTTGTGTTCTATTGCTTTTTCTCCACTTCCTTATTCGTGGCTGAAATAAAAATACTGATTGATTTACATGCCCTGCAGCCAAGGTGCCTATAAATCACAAGTATAAACCTCTGCGCACAAAATGAGACAACAGCAATACAATCTTTCAACATGATAAAAGGAGGTAAAAAAATCCCGCTGGGGGTGATCTTTCGAGCACAGCACTACTGGATTCCTCATTGACTTCCGACCCTTCGCTTATGCGTAATGTCTATTGAAAATAGTCAAACTCTGAGTGTGACAAGTATGACAAAAATTTCTTTTTGAGTTAGCGGCATTGCACTCAGTAGCGGAACGCCTTGACCACATCTGCAGCTTTCATAGAAAACAAATTTGAATATTGGAATATTGTGAGCTGCTGTTGTCGGAATATTGATGATGGTTCATACTTCCGATGTGGTTTTTGCAATGCATCGAGTATTTAAGCCAAGGGAGTATTTAAGGCCGCCAAAAAATCCAGTGGGGCGAATTTTTGATGATAATAAAAACATTATTAGCGGAAATGCAAGCCAGCTGAGGGGAGGTCTGCAGACATATTTTTACAGCGATAGCTTTCGAAATAAGGAAACATTATGTTTATCACCTCTTTCCTGTTTAAAAATGCTTTGGTCAAGGTTTTCCGGGTGTGTGCGCTCAAGACGCAAATGCGCAAATGAGTAAAGCAAGGGTAACCAGGTACTGCGAACGGCTAGTTTGTTTAGCACGGCAGAAAGGAACACCGCGAACACAGGTCAACGGGGATGACAGACACAGGCTCTTAATAACCAGTGAAGTTCATTCGAAGGTGCACACATAATATGTAGTCTCGCGGTAACTAATCAGCTGAGTCAAAATCAGGACCGGTGTAAACAGTCGAATAAAATTAAAGACGCTTAAGTTTCTCTTTAACTGATCCTTTCTCGGCGCCCCTTAACAAACAAGTGGAAATCATGAATCTCATTTGTTTCAATTTTACTTAATTTATTCTCTATTTTAATTGAATGGTACGACGAAACAGACGGGACGGAAGAAGAAGAGACAAGCACATGCGCTGAACTAACAACCAAATGGTTTATTGTGAAAAAAGGCAGGGGGGGGGGCAATATAAAGCAGCAGGTCAAGCCAAAGCTCAGACGGGAAGCAAATGCGGGACAAACAAGATGTGACATACATACGGGAGCTATCAACGCATCCCAGATTAAGTAAGGCGAGCTCGTGTGCGAATACAACCACCGATGGCTGGCTTACACATGAGTTAACAAATTCGTGAGTGTGAAAAGCCTCCGATATCAGGTGCAAGGTTTTTCTATACTTCGCGATGATAGTGGTGTGGTTCAGAAATACATCAGTCTTCGCAACCTGCGGTATGAATGAAAATGTTATTTCGGCGTGACTGGTTTGCAATATCTGTCGGATGTTCGCGTAGTCGTTAATTTACGCACCGTCCGTACTCTCCGATGTAAAAACGGCCGCATGACAGTGAGACATTGTAGACTACACCACAGCAACAGTTGACAGATCTATTTCGTTGTTTCTTCTGATAGGCTTTCTTTCCACTTTCCTGGTTCACTCTCCTGCACAGGGCTCCCAACTTCAGAATCGACAAAAAAGTATCAAATGACAGCATCACCAGGAGTCAGGATCACTAAAACATACCAAATGTTAATTTTCAAGTCTTTACAGATGATTTCGGCACGCCTGTGCCGCTTCTTTTAGCCGAACTGTGGGTAGCATCCCCCTTGTTCTGCCGCTGCAGGGTAGTTTGCAGCTGGTCAGTGGCACGGCACTGGAGCCTTGTTTCCACTGCCCGAGTGGCTACACCGCACGTGGACCTGGCCAGCACCTCTCCAGAGACATGCTTCATGTGGCACACTTGCATCGCGTGTGGACGCCTGCCTGGTGATCGTTGTGCCGGCCAAGTTTCCAGTGCAGTGGCGAGGTGAGAGATATTTACTGAGAGGATAGTTTTATGGTTTTATGGGGTTTGGCATCCTAAAGTCACTCGGGCTATAAGGGACGCCATAGTGAAGGGACCAGGAAATTTCTATCACCTGGGAGGATAACCTGTATCAATATATTTGTACTCCATGCCTGTATGGGTAACCTGTATGGATACCTGTATTGGCAACCTCTATAGGGGACCTGTGGGGATGAATGGCGTCCAGAAAGCAGTATAAAAATCTTTAAACAGGAACCTAACCGGCCGCATTGGGTTCTTTTTGTGCCGATTGGATGTTACATAAACCATGGTGTGTTAAAGAACTGCATTAAACGATTTGGTTACGCGGGTGCAGAAAGGTGGCTACGATATTTAATTTTTTAGGCTTACTCTGGTATGGTGCTCGGCTGCTCACCTGAAAAAACGCCGGTTCGATCCCGGCCGCCGCGGTCGCATTTCGGTGTATGTAGTGCGCAATCTCAGTACGCGTTAAAGAGCTCCGGGGTCGAAAAGCCCCCCACTATGGCGTCCCTCATATCCCGCGTACCCCATTAACACACAAGCCATAAACATCTTATTCTGCCCCAGTGTTCTTTTGAAAGGAGCTCTGATATATATTAGCTCCAAGCCATTTATTTTGTTTTCGATGAAATTATCGCCACATTTCACAGCCACTTATGCACTGTATAGGTCTTCAGCAAGACAAACATGAAATCGTGTGTACAGATCTTGTGCCCCGTGGTGGTGCAGTGGCGTTTCGACTGCGCCTTTTTCAAAACAGTGAAAGCCACAGCACCGGGGTGCACTGTGGCTTTAACACCACCACCTAGAGGAAAACTTCGTTTTTGGGAGAACGGACAATAATGTAAAACGGCGAGTTGACCGAGTTGGTACATCTTGAGCGCCTGTCCCGTCGTCTTGTTTTCTTGTGTCCCTGTTCCTGCGCTGTTTTTTTTTCTCAGGACAATAATGTGTTTAAGGAGCGTACGTTTTCATTGCTTCTGTTGCACAACAGATTGGTGTTTCCATTTCCAATGCAAAAGACAGCAGTTCAAACCCTAATCTCGGTTACGGAGTTTCGATGACGGCGAAACGTGAAAGGCGCTAGCGCACATTGACGAACCGAAGGTGGCCTAAATTATTCCGGAGTCCTCCACTGTGGTGTTCCCACACAGCCCATTTGTCGCTTCGAGACTTGAGCCCCGCAATTTACGGTTTTTTCTTTCCGCAAAAAAATATTCGTTTCCACTAGGTGTGTACTATATTTTTTAGATTGCATGGCAAGATGTTTTCCAGCGAAAATCCGCGTTTGAACAGTTGGCTGGGAAAGAATTTTTACTCCACTGTTTTTCATAACAATAGTTACCAGCACGCAAAGCATTTGCAATTCACTTTGAGTGCCTGCTACTCTGTTACCTCGCACACTCTGAAGTTTGAAAGCTCACACAGAAGCTGGGACGTTACACCAGAAGTAGCTGCTATATAAAGCGGCAATAGGAAGAGAATACAGTCGCCAACCAAAAAGATGTGGCTGTTTGAAAGCAAAGTCGAGGTAAAAAAATTCAGGGGGCACTTTGACTGTCTAAAGTGGGTAGAGGCGGAAGCGTTTTCCGCACCACCTTCGCTGTTTCTGTGGCACTGGTGGCGTCACATATATTTGAGTACTAATTACTAAGTGATGGCAAATCACTAATTCTTAATTACTGATTAATGCCTTAACACTAATTAACTGCTGATTAATGACGCTTAAGCTTCGCCTTTAGCAGTAGAACGCGACAGCGCGTTGTAGCGCAGCCAGGGAGTCCACGGAACACCACCACCCGTTCGGCGCGATGCCTTGCCCTATGAACGCAACGCTTTTTGAGGAAAGGAAATGGCGCAGTAATTCTCTGTCATCTCGGTGGACACCTGAACCGCACCGTAGAGGAAGGGAGGTGGGAGTGAAAGAAGATAGATAAAGAGGAGCCGTAATGAAGAAAATGAAAATTGTATTTGAGGAAAGGAAATTACGCAGTAACTGTCTCACATATCTCGGTGGACACCCGTCAAAATTCAGGGGGGCACATTTTTGACCTAAAGTGTGGTCACTGATGTGTGGTCAAGATGTTAAGCTTCGCCCCTAAGAGTGGAACGCGACAGCGTCTTTAACGCTGCCAAGGAGTCCATAGAACGCCATCGCCCATTCGGTTCTACGCCTCGCTCGTCGGTAAATTGGTTTCTGAGGAAAGGAAATGTATCTGTCTCTCATTTGTCGGTGGACACCTAAACCTCGCCGGAGGGGAATGGAGGAGGATGAGAGTGAGTGAAGACACCGTATTCACTAGACGCGCCTGTGTTCACTCGAAACCATCGAGCTGGCATGGCGGAGTGGATAGCGTGCTCGTCTCTCACGCCGAAGACCGGGGTTCGATTCCTGAGCTCGACCAATTTCTTAATCGCTTTTATTTATTTATATGGCCTGACTAGTAAAGCTAATTAGGCTAATTGGGTAATTAAGCAATTAACTATGCTCAGTCCCACTTACTTGGAGCATCACTATACGATCCCTTCAATTGGTTGTATGGTTACTAGCCAAAGTGCAATTGGCCCCGTTTGAAATTCGCGCACTGTGACGTCACGACCGTTTTCACCAATTGAAAAGCGTGACATTTTCTGTCGACAACTGCTGCTTACAACGATGAGACATTAAAGGCTTCCGCCTTAAAATTCATGCTCTCCTAAAAAATAAAGCAAAGGAAATGCCTTTATCACTGCAACGAATGGATTCCCTTCGATTTGTTTATATCATCGCTGACCGCCGTCTCGCATGTCAACTTGCAGGCAGCTGCCCTGTCTCCCGTCAGGCTCGCCCACTGATCCCTCACCAAAGCAGGTATGTGGATGATTTCAGAGAAATCGAGAGCCGCTGGCTTTTAGCGGGGCAGCAGATGACGGAAAGGCCGTACAGCACATTGTCCCCGTTCTCCTTCTGTCTCTTTTATGAAGTGAAAAGAAGCGGCGTCCAGGCAGTGCCCATGGTAGCCTTGCGGAAGGAGCGGCCAAGGCCTCCGACCACCGCGTCTGAAGTGCATTCGTCGCGTGGGTGTAGCAACCAAGCCGCCCGCACTCAGCCTCTTCTCTGCAGCGGGGAAGGGAAGAAATGGTATGTGACACCTGGAAGAGGAACTACCCTCCAAAATGGCGCATACTTTGTACCGGTCGCTGTGACTGAACAAGCGAGAAGAGAAAAAAGTGCTAGTGTTTTAACGTATTTAAGAAGAGTATCACGTGCGAAAGGACTTGAGGCAACACTGGCTCAAAGGCAACCGCATGCAAGATCAAGGTCAAAAGTTCAAGGGTCAGAGGTTAAGGCCAAAGGTCAAAGGTTGAGGCTTCAAAAAACTCCGCGTTTTTAACGCGATAGCGTTAAAGGCCCCATTACGCAGAAAATCTGGCGTCGGCGTTGTAGGCGAAAAATCACGAGCATCAATGTCACGTGGTGCCCAGAGAGCAACCTTGGAGGCAGGAGGCAGATGGGCCACCTAGGTGGCGTTACCTTGCAGTGTCATCACAACCTGCCCATCGTGGCAGGTGGCAGATAAATTAACGATTGGTCGCTCGGGAAGAGCAACCTAGGTCGTACAAGGCCCACCGCAGGGAAAACCTGCCATCGAAGGGTTTAACCACTGCACCAATGCGCCAGGAGAGCTTCAAGGGTTCTCAGGGACCTACGAATGTAGAGAATGACCTTTTGCATATATGGGAACTAACACACTACGCTATCGCATCATAGCCTTAATGCGGAGCGTAAGTGTCCCCTCAAATGTTTTTCAGCTTTCGTTGTGAAGGATCGCTTTCACAATAGAACATAATTCTGTAACACGTTAAATTGCCAGGGCACCTCCAAGTTTCCAACTGTTGTCACACGCCAGGGCTACCTTCTTTAACTCATGGACTCTGCCTCGTGATGAGTGCGGGTGAGATGTGGTTCTGCATGGTGTTTTACTCGTCGTAGGATTTGATAACCATCTGGACTGGTAATATGATGCCTCTTCAAAGCCTAAAGCCTAAATGCAGCCTTTGGTTTGGTTTCGTTCGGTTTTGTTCATGGGGGTTTAACGTCCGAAAGCGACCGAGGCAATGAGGAACACCGTAGTGGATTGCTCCGGATAATTTCTTTCAGCTGGGTTTTGTGACATGCACTGACATCACACAGTACACGGTTCTGTAGAATCTTGCCTCCATCGAAATTCGACCTCCACGCCCGGGATCGGACCCGCGTCTTTCGGGTCAGCAGCCAAGCACCATAACCACACATAAATACGAAACGTACCGAACCTAACCTAACCAGTCTGGTGGTTCTCATGGGTTTTTGCGATCTCTACCACGTACGCTTACTGTGCGATGTCGGCGCACTTAAAAGAACCCAGATTGGTTTGTTAGTTGGTAACAACTTTATAGTCTTGCAGAGCTTTCTTCGACGGGGCCTTAGGTCTCCCACGTGGGGACATCGAGGCGTTGCCTCGCCGTCGCCTTGCTGGCCTGCTGGACGGCGCAGAGTTCGTCACCGTGGCTGGGGTCTGCGCAGGGCAGCGGCCAACCGCGGCGAGAGGGTTGCAGAATTATTACTATGCATGCAGGTTTTTGTTACCGTGCCAGAGCATGTGAGTTAAGGTGGTTATATTGCCATGGCAGACCTTGCATATATTTGTCGGGTATGTACCGAGGTAGAGCCTGTGTATAGTTTCGGGTTGGGTACGTGAGCGTCTGCAGCTGTCTGAGGGTCACCGCGTGCGCCCTGTCCAGCTTGTCGCTGGGCGGAGGGAATGTTCGGCGGGCCAGGCAGAGGGCCTTGGTAATTTCGTTGTAGCTGGTCACGCAGTCTTTGGTGCTATTCCACGGACGACGGTCGCCGGCGCGGTTCGCGAGCTCGCGCGCCTTGGCGTGTGCCGTCTCGTTTCGGTTGCGATGCGTCTTCGATGCTTCTCCCGCGTGCGCCGGGAACCATTGAATTCTGGTTTGGAATTCTACCTCCTGCTGGACTTGTCGATTGCTCAGGTCTCGGGCCGCTTTCTGTGAGACCCATCCTTTGGCGAAGTTTCTGACCGTCTGACGCGAGTCGCAGAGAACCATGGTGCACGTCGGATCCGTGAGGGCGAGTGCCACCGCCGCTTCTTCCGCCTCTTCAGCACGGTCACACGCTACACTTGCCGTTAAGCACGTTTTTACACACGAATTGACGACCGCAACCACGAATCGCGAGCGTTGTGCGTATTCCGCGGCGTCAATGAACCCTGTCCCCATATCATCTCCGTGGCTGTGTATATATCATATCATCTCCCATATCATCTCCCTGGCCACTCTTCTTCCCCGGTTGTGTTCCGGGTCGACGTTCCCTGGTATCGGGTCGACTCTTAGCGTTTGTGTGATCGCGTCAGGAATCGCGACTTTAAAGCCTTCTGACTTTCTGTCCAAGCCACTCTGGTGGTCCTCCTGTGTTTTTGCGATCTCTTACGTGACCTCGTACTGTGCGATGTCGGCGTACGTAAAACAACCCCAGGTTGTCCAGAACATCCTGGAGCCCTCTACTGCGCCGCCCCTCACAGCCCTTATATCACTTCTAAAACCCACAATGAAGTTTACACTTCATTCGTTACTTATTTTACCTAACCTGGAGCCAAGATGAAAAAGACAGGAATGTGCACAACCGTAAAAAATAAACAAATCGTAATCAGGAATGCACAAATCGTGCTAAAGGGAAACGAAATGCGAGAAAATGACGCAGAGTGGGATTTCCCTGACGGGCTTTGGGACATAATGATCTAGCGATAAACCAACGTGCCTGGCTGTTGGCTCTGGCATCAACGGACCTATTCAGAAGCATTTAATACATGGAAGAACATATTCAAGAAGCAAATGCTAGAGTAAAGCAGGGCGAAGCGAGCTGCGGGGATTACAAATTGTACTCCCCCCCCCCCCCCCCCTCACTATGCTACCAAGCTTCCACACTGGGAGTGTAAAACTACGACTGGCAGGAGTAGCCACCACCACCATAGCGTCCGGAGTGCTTATCAACGCTATGGCCTGAGTCCCCACCGTAGCGATATCAGAGAGCTGAGTTGTCGCAGGGTATCGGGTCTGAAAAGCTGAAAAACGACTATGACGAAAGAAGTAAAGGTGCCAGATGTTGCGACGCGTTCCTTAATGTGTGCAGAGCATCACTGGGAATCCATGCTCGATACACTACTCAACAGCGGACCATGGTCAGGATCTCGGTCTGTGTATCTCGTGTGTCCTCTCCTATGCGACTGTAAGCCTGTTTACATGAACTCGATAGAGTCGAGGCGAGTTTGCTCGACGGGTAAAAACCCAGTTGTCGGGTCCATGTAATTGCTGTTGGGTTGATTAATAGAAGCGGCAGAGCGAGTCACTTGCCTGCAGGAGGTTAACTTGCTTGACTCTCCTTTCTAAAAACATTGACGCTAAGCGCCGCTGTATTATGCGCTTGAACCGAGTTCATGTAAGCTCCAAGCTGGGTGAATCAGGAAACGCGTCCCTCATAGCCTGAGTTGCTTTGGGACGTTAAACCCCAATAAACCAAACCTTACGCAACGCTAACTTCACCCAGTCCTGTCGGATTCATGTAAACAGAGCTTGTGTGTTTCCTTTTTTTAAAGCGGTAGCGCTAGAAGCCTCACCATGAAGAAAAGACGGCGTTTAGTGTTGTGTCCCCACGTGGCACTAACTGCAGGAGGTCGAAATTATCTGGAGCCCTCCACGACGGCGTCCCTAATAGCCTCAGTCGCTTTGAGAGTGAACCTCCATAAAAAAACTAAACTAAGCTAATTCTGCTAAAGAAAAGGCATTTGACTCGGAAATGGACACCGATAATTAAGCATTTACATGCACATTTCTACGGTACAGGGACAAAATTGATAACGTATTGAAACTTGCTGCATTCCACCTTTCGGCTTGACATGTCATTCCGTTTGGACGCGTGTCACGGCCTCGGCTATTTTTTAATGTACAGCCACCAAACCTTGTCCAGTGTACTTGACCTTAACGTCAAAGGATCTTAGAGCGCGGGCACGTGTGTGGAACGCTTTATAATAGGTAGACAATGCGAGCGAAGAGAATGGATTCCTATCGGAACCTTACGCATTGTCCATATTGGAAAGAATAGCCGTGGCCTCGTGCTTGAGTCGCTTTTGAAGCGCAGTTCCCTTTCAACATAATTGCACTATTTTCTTCGATATGTATTTGTGGAGCACTTTGAGGATACAAGAATTTGGCATTCACTGCAAGAATGATCTGCATCATTTTAAGCCCTTCGTTGAAGTGTAGAGTACGAAGCTATGTTGTTCGAGGGATGTCACAAGTGCGTCAACAACGCTCAGAGCGCAAAGGGCTATTGGCGCCATTGGCCGCACCTAAACACTTTATATCTGCTCATTCGATTTTTCTAAATTCCATCTGGATTAGAGACAGACATGCTTGCGCAGCGTATTTGCCCTAATTACGTGAGTCCTCAGTTTTCTAATTGGGTCCCTCCTCAGTTGCTCCGGAGATTCTTAGTTGCGGCTCCTCTTTCTTCACCGATTACTGGCTTTTTCAAGCTTTCATTTTGTTTAAGTGTACGCTCCTTTCCCAGGCACACAGTAACCCTGGAATGGCCAGTTGACCTTCGCAAGACAAAATTTTTCAAATGTTCCGTGTTGCGCAGGTCAGCCAGCGTTGGGACAGGGCGTATGGAATCCCTGAGTCGCATCTCGAGAGCTGCTGGAAAGAAGCCATTCCAGGGCTACTGCGCGCCTGGGTAGGTGATCGTTGCTGAGAATGGAGGAGATGCATATAATATTTATTTTTATTTAATCAATACTGCCAGCCTTAGTAGGCCCAAGCAGGAGGGGCAATACAATGAGTTACGAGGCGAAGTAACATTTAGCACACAATCTAAAAGATAAACAAAACAAAGACAACCCATGCATGATTCGAACAAAAAAACAGGCACATTGAACACAATGTCTCGGCAGAACTGCAAGTATAGCATACAAAAGTTGTTATAAAAAACTGGCAATGCTCTGAGTGCTTAACAGTGCAGTCAAATGAAGCTGGTTCCACTCAGTTATTGTTCGGGGAAAATAAGAATATTTATACAAGTTGGTTCTGGCACGACAAGGTGTTAAAGGTGCACTGAAGAGGATTCTGAACATGTCTTTTTGCCGCGGGAACTTGATGTACACGTTCCCAGCATTCTTAGGAGCTGCGACTTATTGCCCTGTGTGGCCGATTTCCTCAATTAAATCTAATTAACGTCCGGCTCCCGCCTTTTTTTTTTGAATTCGGCCTCATACGATGGGAGGAGTCTACCAACGCGTCGAGTGCCTTTCAGCCAGTTCCGTGGAGGCTTGCCGCTCCGTCATCGGCGGAGTAATACGTAGTAATACGCGGAGTGACTTTTTGAAAATGCGCACGTTGTTGGCCGAACTACGTTCAGCCATTTGTGTTTTTGTAAGCCGATGAGATGGACATCGACGATCTCACAGAGCTTGAAAGAGAGATTCTTCGGCGGACGGCAGATTTAGGCGCCATCTCTTACGATAGTACGCCTTTGCGCGATACGGCCGAAGATAGCAGCAGTGGCCATCCGTCCGGCCGTACCACGGACGAAGACTCGGACGCCGATGGCTCCGAGGACGGCTGGCAACGAGTGGGAAACGTGGACTGGTGAGTGATATGAACTCTATTATGCTCGTGGCACGCATCGCTGACATCCGTTTTCTGCGAAGGTGCCAGTGCGACGGCTGCGCTGCCATGCCGACAGCCATCGAGAACGTCTGCTGCCGGGAATGCCCGGCCGCCGTTAAAAAGCAGCCGGGACACAACTGCATCACAGCGCACCCCGAGTTCGGGTATCTTTGCCTGGACGAGGGTGTGCTGCAGCTTGCATATTTAAACATGCGGCATTACCGGCAGCCAGGCATGGGCGACACCGCGAACGAGTAAGTACAACTGCAAGCTTCACGGATTGCGTAATAACGCTACCGGTGCTAGCTCTTGCAACTACGTTTATTGACCACAGTGCGATCTAAAGCGCATACGCATGCGGTGCTGTTCTATTTAAAAAAAACGACAGAGAATGCCTAAAACTTCGTATACAGTGCGGAATCACGGTGTGCTATGGCCATAACCACTGCAAAAGACTGCAGCTGTCCACTGCGCAAACAAATGGGATCAGGATAGTTTGCACTGACAAAGCCCATTACTGTGCAGGAGACAGACTCATTCTCCTTTCAGGAATTAGATTACGAGCTATATAGCATAATAAGCATGGAACCTTTTTTTACCTTACATGCTGTCATTTTCAGAAAAAGGAACCTTATTTACAGTTTCAGGAACGGCTGAAAATAAGGCAGACCTTATTGACTGCTAGTCTAATACATGTCCGGGTTCAGGTACGTCGGGATTTTGGCTGGTTTAAATTTATCTTTATTGCAGTTGGCAGCAACTGCTGAGCCAATTCGAAATTTCAAAGGAGATTGTCCTATCAGAAGTGGGCTTCTGGCACCTATATATATAAATTTCCTTAGTTGCAGTGATAACATAAATACTAGTAAGTGTGATGAAAAGTGTGCTTTTGGAGCATTTAGCAGAGTTGTAGAACTTGGTTCCCATATATGGAATTGTACATAGTGTATATTGCCGCCCAACACCTATCCTTTCTTACTATCGCTCCCCCCTTTCTTTCCCTCTCCCTGTCCTTTTATTCTCGCTAGCCGCAGCTCAGGTTTGGATGGCAGATGCCGCGGCTAGCAACATCGTTAGCTTCCATTGTTATTTTTTTTATTATCAATAAAGAGCCACTAGCAACAACAAGGGAGGTCAGCTTGAGACATCTAGAAAAGAGTGAACATTGGGCCTCAACCTTGGTGTGCATGCTTACTCAAGTCACCATTGTTTAGTGTAGTTACAGGAATGATTGTTTTTGGTTCAAATGAGTAAATATGCAGAACAGGCACTCTTCTGGCTGAATTAAAAAAAATTAGGAGGCGGCTAGGGGTCAGAACATTGTCCCCTCCCGACTTGGATGCGCATCTGATCAACTTCATCCTGTGTACTGCTTGCTACATCTAATCATTGGCATTGTTTCAGGCACTACCGGTTTGCTGCCTACAGGCAGTGTGTGCTCTGGCTGTGGGGGCGGCTTGGGCGCCACAACAGAAGGCCCCTGCCCGCCTGCATGGTGAAGGCAATAAGGGCAAAATATCCTGGTGAAAACCATGTAGGTTTTCAGCTTGCAACTCCTTAAAGCGGGTAGACGACGACGACCAAGAGCGTGGGAAGAGTAGAAGACGACAACGAAGTTCGGACTGTGTTCTCGGTGCCGCTAGCAGCTGTTCTTTCCTATTTGTAAATATATTCTTTCCCGCAACATATTTGGTGGAGGTGCGGCTTTCCCCTACGTCTACCAACGACGGAGCTCCGCAGCGGCCGCCAGTTGCCTTCCCTCATCATGACCCAAGACGCCTCCCAGCAAACCTCAGCCCCGGCCATGACATCACTCGTTCTTTCTCCCCCTTGTGACCCTGGGACATTTTCTGGTACCGACAACACTGACGTCGACGACTGGATCAACATGTACGAGCGAGTGAGTACCTACAACCGCTGGGATCCGACCCTTATGCTCGCAAATGTAATATTCTACCTAAAAGACACTGCCCGGGTCTGGTATGAGACCCACGAAGACCATCTAACCAGCTGGGACGTGTGCAAAGAGAAACTCCGCGAATTGTTTGGACCGCCGCTCGGCCGAACACTTGCTGCTAAGAAGGACCTCGCCTCCCGAGCTCAAACATCTACGGAGTCCTATGTGTCGTACATTCAAGATGTGCTGGCCCTCTGTCACAAAGTTGACGCCAACATGCCCGAGTCTGACAAAGTCGGCCACGTGTTGAAGGGAATCGCCGACGATGCCTTCAACTTGCTCGTATACAAGAACTGCACTACAGTCGACGGAATTATTAAGGAATGTCGACGCTTCGAAGAAGCCAAAAGCAAGCGTATTAGCCAGCCGTACTCACGCCTCCCCAACACGGCTGCGACTTCTTCATGTGAAGACCTGCGACACAGGGAAACTTCAGCGCCCCCAGAAAATGTGACCCGCATCATCCGACGCGAGCTCGAAGCTATGTCCCCTGCCCCCCTGCATCTACGTGATGGCGACAACCGCTTGCCTACCATCTCTCTGGTACAAGCTGTCGTCCGCCAAGAGTTTGCAAACCTTGGTTTCCAGCCCGTCAGCCCTGTACGGTCTTCACCACCACCCGAAATCACTGCGATTGCTCCTGGACGACCTTCGTACTTCACTCCACGTCGCCGAAACCCTAACGACTGGCGGACAACCGACGACAGGCCCATTTGTTTCCATTGCCACCGCATTGGCCACATCTCCCGCCACTGTCGAAATTATTGGTCCCGTCGCAGCACATACCGTCCTCTCAGCTCCCATCGCGACGACGAACAGCCCAGCCACTACACGCCCCCTCAAGCCCAGCACGGTGCTACAGTCGACGGCCAGATTCCCCGCTCCAGCCGCTCCCCGTCCCCCCTGCGTCGACAGTCTCGTTCGCCCCAATGCCGTCGCTCCTCTCCTGGCCCCTACGGACGCTCGCAAGCGGAAAACTAGACGCTGCAGTGTCTGGAGGTTATGCTGCAGTACAGCCCCAGTCCCAAAATCCTCGATTAGCCCTTCGTGCACACCATAATTTGCTCGCCATTCATGTCGATGGAGTGCCTGTGAGAGCCCTGATCGATACAGGCGCGCACGTATCCGTCATGAGTTCAGCCCTACGACGCCGCCTCCGAAAAGTACTGACCCCTGCACCCAAAGCCGTTCTCCGCGTTGCCGACGGCGGAACGCCTCATGTTGTTGGACTATGCACAGCCCGTGTGACCATATCCGGCCGCCATACATCCATTCTGTTCTCTGTTCTAGACCAGTGCCCTCATGAAGTCATTCTTGGCCTCGACTTCCTGTCTGAGCATTCAGCCCTCATTGACTGCGCCACTAATGTTGTTCAGCTTGACCTTCCTCTTTCTGCTGAGTCGCCGTCCCCAGTTATACAGTCTTTGTGCTGTCAACTTTGTTCGTCTACCGCCTCAAGCCGCAACTTACATTTCTTTCTCATCTGTTCCCCTGTACCTGATGGTCACTACGTAGTCACTGCGGAACTTGACGTCGCCCTGACGCGCAGCATTGCGCTTCCACACATTGTATTTACATTGTCGGCCAACCGCGCGTACCTTCCTGTCCTGAACTTTGGTTCATCCATCCAACCGCTCCCGCAAGGCATCTCACTCGCCACGCTGTGCCCTGCTGCCGAATGTGTGATATCAGTGGTGGACAGCTGCTTACCTTCCACTCAGCAATGCCGGTTGCCTGCGGCCCCATCAACAGTGAACCCAACGGACGACTACCCTGACATGATCGCTTCTGACCTACCGCTGATGCAAGCTCGCGATATTAGGTGCCTCTTATCATCTTTCCGCGACATCTTCGACTTTGATAGCCGTGTTTTGGCTCGGACCTCTGTGGTGACGCATCACATAAACACCGGTGATTCCGCTCCTCTCCGCAGACGTACGTACCGAGTGTCCAGCGCCGAACGCACCGTCATAAATCAAGAGGTGGACAAGATGCTCGCAAAAGACATCATCGAGCCCTCGTCAAGTCCTTGGGCTTCACCAGTCGTCCTGGTGAAAAAGGACGGCAGCTGGCGCTTCTGCGTTGATTATCGGCACCTCAACCGCATCCCAAAAAAAGACGTATATCCACTCCCAAGGATCGATGATGCCTTAGATTGCCTCCACGGCGCCAAATATTTCTCTTCAATTGATCTTCGATCGGGGTACTGGCAAATTGCCGTTGATGAAAAGGACCGCGAGAAGACCGCCTTCGTGATGCCTGATGGCTTATACCAGTTTAAAGTCATGCCGCTCGGCCTCTGTAACGCCCCGGCTACCTTCGAACGAATGATGGACTCCCTTCTTCATGGCTTTAAATGGTCCACCTGCCTCTGTTACCTAGACGATGTTGTGGTTTTCTCGCCTACTTTTTCCACGCACCTCGAGCGCCTCTCCAATATTCTGACAGTGTTTCGTAACGCCAGACTTCAGCTGAACTCATCGAAATGCAAGTTCGGTTGTCGCCAACTCACTATTCTCGGACACCTCGTTGACGCTTCTGGTGTACGCCCAGATCCCATCAAAATTCAAGCTGTGAAGGACTTTCCTCTTCCAAGGTCGTCGAAAGATGTGCGCAGCTTTGTCGGCTTGTGCTCGTATTTTCACCATTTTATCAAAGATTTCGCCGGCATCGCTCGTCCCCTCACCGATCTTCTGAAGAACGACACCCCCTTTACCTGGGGCCCTGCTCAAGAGAACTCATTTTCATCCCTCGTCCATTTGCTGACCACTCCGCCCATCTTAGCACATTTTGACCCGTCGTCTCCCACAGAGGTTCGCACCGACGCCTCCGGATATGGCATCGGCGCCGTCCTAGCCCAACGTCAACAGGGTCAAGATCGAGTCATCGCTTATGCCAGCCGCCTACTTTCAGCCGCAGAGCAAAATTACACCATTACTGAGCGTGAGTGTCTTGCCCTTGTCTGGGCAGTAGCTAAATTCAGACCCTACCTGTTCGGCCCTTCATTCGCTGTTGTCACTGATCGCCATGCTCTCTGTTGGCTGTCTTCACTAAAAGATCCCACCGGTCGCCTTGGTCGCTGGGCATTGCGCCTCCAAGAATACTCATACTCCGTCGTGTACAAGTCAGGGCGCCATCACCAGGACGCTGAATGTTTATCCCGATACCCTGTGGAACCACCTGACCTAGAGGACGCAGAGACCCTGCCCTGCCTCTTAGCTATCTCTGATCTTGCCGATATTGCCAACGAACAGCGCCACGACTCATCTTTACGACCTATCTTTGATGGCATCCGTTCTGCAAACCGATCTCCGTCTCTGAACCTTTATGTGCTCCAGAACGGCATTTTGTATCGCCGAAACCTACGCTCCGATGGCCCTCCGCTCCTGCTCGTGATACCCCAACGTCTACGCTCTTCTGTCCTGGAAGAACTGCACGATCTGCCGACAGCCGGTCACCTTGGCGTGTCCCACACGTACGCTCGGGTGCGGCATCGCTTCTTTTGGCCTGCTCTCTATCGTTCAGTCAAGCGTTACGTGGCCACTTGCGACCTGTGTCAACGTCGGAAAAGGCCCTCCACTTTGCCTGCCGGTCTTCTGCAACCCATCGACATACCTCCGGAACCTTTTCACCGTGTTGGCCTCGACCTTCTTGGCCCTTTTCCAACACGTCCCTCTCCGGCAACAAGTGGATCGCTGTCGCAACTGATTATACGACTCGGTACGCCATCACGTGTGCTTTGCCGTCCAGCTGCGCTACCGATGTCACCGATTTTCTTCTGCAAGACGTCACCCTTCACCACGGCGCCCCTCGTCAACTGCTCACCGACCGCGGTCATTTTCTATCCAGAGTAGTTCACGACATTCTTCGTTCGTGTGACACGCAGCACCAGCTCGCGACAGCTTACCAATGGGCTTACGGAAAGGTTCAACCGCACGCTCACCGACATGTTAGCCATGTACATATCGCCAGACCACCGAGATTGGGACGCAGCCTTGCCTTATGTGACATTTGCATATAACTCTTCCCTTCATGACAGAACAGGCTATTCTCCTTTCTACCTTTTGTTTGGTAGGCATCCCACCTTGCCTTTGGACACACTCATGCCGCCTTCTTCAGCCCCCACCACTGCTTACGCTCGGGACGCCATCTCCCAGGCCACGCTGGCGCGCCAAATAGCACGTAGTAGGCTCCAAGCCTCTCAAGTTTCCCAGAAGTCAGCCTACGACCGCCGTCACCAGGCCGTCGAATTTACCCCAGGATCACTCGTCCTTCTCTGGACGCCCTCTCGCAGCGTCGGTCTCTCCGAGAAGCTCCTTTCGCACTACCGTGGCCCTTACCGTGTCGTGTGCCGTGTTACCGACGTGAACTATGAAATTGCTCCCCTTGAAACCTCGCCATCGTCCTCTGGCGCCACCACCGACATCGTCCACGTCTGTCGCCTTAAACCTTATCACGACGCTCACACGTCGCCGCCCTAACGCCGAGACGGCGTTTCAGCAGCCGGGGGTCCTGAAGTGGGTAGACGACGACCAAGAGCGTGGGAAGAGTAGAAGACAACGAAGTTCGGACTGTGTTCTCGGTGCCGCTCGCAGCTGTTCTTCCCTATTTGTAAATATATTGAACCATTGAAATATATTGAAAAATAGTGAACCATTTCGCACCTCATTTTTGCTTCCAATGCGTCACAGCATTTACAGATTGCATGCAGACCATTTTTGGGAATGTGCTTAGTTTATTCAGTGTCTGTGTAGTAGTATAGACAAAGTCTCTGCCTGACAGGCAAGGACAAGCTCGTCCTTGTCATACCTCAGCACCATGAGAGGTTGCTCAACTACACTCACACTCACGGCCACTTGCACTCACTTACACTCATGTCCACTCGCATTCACAAGCACTCATTCACGTCCTCTCACACACTCGCACTAATGTTCACTCACATTCACAACCCGTCACCCAAACTCATGACCACTCACTCAACCGCACAAGCTTCGCTTGTGTGGTTGAAGAGCTAGGCCAAGTAGATCAGGCTCATTGCATGGGTCTGGCCCAATAAAAAAAATTATGGCCCGAGCAGAGCTCTACAGTGCACACGGCCGGCCATAGAAAAAAAAAAAACGAAGCGTCCACTGCAGTACTCGAGATCCCACCTTACGCTAGTTATTGCTGAGAAGTTGACAGTCGTGGTTTCAGCAGCAAGCATTGGAACTCTGTGTACAGAGCTCGAGCCGTGTAGGAGGCATGTCAACAGACATCTGCCTTTCTAGCTGTGGTAATGCGAAATTCGATAAAAGGATCGGACACAACTCGTATCGGTTCACTGCACCCGCGAATCTGCGCCCATGCCAACGGTGAACTAGTAAGGTGAACAACAACGAAATATTTCCATTCTCGCGCCAGCGTAATCCTCTGCGTCATTTGTAAATAGACAGCGGTATGGTGCCTTATGCTACCTCGAGCGCCTTCGGCAGTGAATATCTAATTCCCTCAGCTATCAACAGAAAAAAAATAAGCACATGCAACAAACTTCACTGTCACGCGGCATTTGCCTCCAATCATGACCACTCATGCTCACAGACGCGAGTGAGGTGATAAGAGGGCACTCACGAGTGAGTGTGCCGACCCACAGTCCTTGTAAATCGTCTAAAGGTAGGCATCCTACGCACCCGAACATGGGATTTCAGCTTTCCACTGGCAGGATAAAGAACTGGATCACCTCATACCACATTTTTGCTTGCAGTGCATCAGAGCTTTTGCACATTGTAATTCATCCAGACCACTTTTTTTTGGAATGTACTAAGCTTATTCAGTCTCCGTGTAGCAAAGACTTATTTGTAATTCAACTGCTCTATAAGAGTTGGTTTAAAAGGCTTACAGAACTGTGGTGGTGGACCAAAACTTTCAGACTTCAACTAACCTGCTGATACATGAACCAACAAGGTGTGAACCTTCCACATCTTCACAAAATTTTGTTCTGCAGCTCATCAAACTGCCATACACAACTGAATCGCAGGAAATGTATTTGCCTAGCAGCGTTTCAAAATCAGTAAGTTAGGTGGCTCCATTGCTCTTTTGCAGCATAATGTATAGCTCTGTATTTCAGCCATGCGGTAAAGTACGAAAAGATGCACAAAGCCACTCAGAATAGCAGTTGTAAAATAGTTTATTGACTTGCTTAGATGTATCTGCAGAATCCTTCCGGCACTTGGTAGGTGGCCGGGATCCTGCTCAAATCTGAATGCCTTTTGGTCCGCGGGTGCAAGCACCACTCTTATCACACTTGCCTCAATTGCTCCTGTGCCAGTCAAGGGGACTGTAACTGCAGGTGCACTGAATCAAAGTTTATTCCTGCTAAAAGTGTCTTGCAAGTGACTGCACAAATTGCAGAGGAGAACGGCCAGACTGTGATAAGAGCATCCCTATCCGCCAACTGGGATACGCGCTCTCTAGCAGGCAGGTTCTGCCGAGAGAAAAATCTGTGTGATCTGGCTGAACCAGTCATTTTTCTGCAAAAGATGTTGGTTGCCAAGGTGACCATTCAACAAAGGATACGTGTCTTGGCATGTCCATACAATCTGGGGCCGGGTAGACAGGAACCTGGGAATCTGTAGCTGGTTGGACCTGCATGCAAGAAACTTGTAAAAGTATGTGCTGACAAGACGTTCATGTCGACCTCCGTTACAGTAAAGGGGAAACGCACATCTTGCTGCTCGTCAGACAGTTCAGACTTTCAAACACGCTGTATGTTGTCCCCCTCACCTTGGCGAAAGCCGATCGTTGGTGCTGGGAAAGCACTTATGCTGGCTTCTGATGCATCAGAGAAGGATCGCTGACTCTTGGCGCTGCTCATAACTTCCTTGTCAAACTTTCAGGTGCGCTCTGGAAAGGAAATTGGCGCATGATATTGTTCGAAAATACGCCCCGAATGTCATTCATGCAGAAGTTACACATGTTACTCACTGAAAGTTGGAAGTGTTTGCATGGGACACAGTGTGAGTGATGTCATTGGCAGCCATTGGTCCTCATTACACTTGCAAAGTAGGATTCCGAGCCCTGCCACGAAGATGCTATGTCGGCCTGTGGTGCAGCAGAAGGGGGAACACGCATCTTGCAGCTCATCAGACAGTTCAGAGTTTCAAACACGCTGGATGTTGTCGCCCTCACCTTGGCGAAAGCCGATCGTTGGTGCTGGGAAAGCACTTATGCTGGCTTCTGATGCATCAGAGAAGGATCGCTGACTCTTGGCGCTGCTCATAACTTCCTTCTCAAACTTTCAGGTGCGCTCTGGAAAGGAAATTGGCGCATGATATTGTTCGAAAATACGCCCCGAATGTCATTTATGCAGAAGTTACACATGTTACTCACTGAAAGTTGGAAGTGTTTGCATGGGACACAGTGTGAGTGATGTCATTGGCAGCCATTGGTCCTCATTACACTTGCAAAGTAGGATTCCGAGCCCTGCCACGAAGATGCTATGTCGGCCTCTGGTGCAGCAGAAGGGGGAACACGCATCTTGCAGCTCATCAGACAGTTCAGAGTTTCAAACACGCTGGATGTTGTCGCCCTCACCTTGGCGAAAGCCGATCGTTGGTGCTGGGAAAGCACTTATGCTGGCTTCTGATGCATCAGAGAAGGATCGCTGACTCTTGGCGCTGCTCATAACTTCCTTCTCAAACTTTCAGGTGCGCTCTGGAAGGGAAATTGGAGCATGATATTGTTCGAAAATACGCCCCGAATGTCATTCATGCAGAAGTTACACATGTTACTCACTGAAACTTGGAAGTGTTTGCATGGGACACAGTGTGAGTGATGTCATTGGCAGCCATTGGTCCTCATTACACTTGCAAAGTAGGATTCCGAGCCCTGCCACGAAGATGCTATGTCGGCCTGTGGTGCAGCAGAAGGGGGAACACGCATCTTGCAGCTCATCAGACAGTTCAGAGTTTCAAACACGCTGGATGTTGTCGCCCTCACCTTGGCGAAAGCCGATCGTTGGTGCTGGGAAAGCACTTATGCTGGCTTCTGATGCATCAGAGAAGGATCGCTGACTCTTGGCGCTGCTCATAACTTCCTTCTCAAACTTTCAGGTGCGCTCTGGAAGGGAAATTGGAGCATGATATTGTTCGAAAATACGCCCCGAATGTCATTCATGCAGAAGTTACACATGTTACTCACTGAAAGTTGGAAGTGTTTGCATGGGACACAGTGTGAGTGATGTCATTGGCAGCCATTGGTCCTCATTACACTTGCAAAGTAGGATTCCGAGCCCTGCCACGAAGATGCTATGTCGGCCTGTGGTGCAGCAGAAGGGGGAACACGCATCTTGCAGCTCATCAGACAGTTCAGAGTTTCAAACACGCTGGATGTTGTCGCCCTCACCTTGGCGAAAGCCGATCGTTGGTGCTGGGAAAGCACTTATGCTGGCTTCTGATGCATCAGAGAAGGATCGCTGACTCTTGGCGCTGCTCATAACTTCCTTCTCAAACTTTCAGGTGCGCTCTGGAAAGGAAATTGGCGCATGATATTGTTCGAAAATACGCCCCGAATGTCATTTATGCAGAAGTTACACATGTTACTCACTGAAAGTTGGAAGTGTTTGCATGGGACACAGTGTGAGTGATGTCATTGGCAGCCATTGGTCCTCATTACACTTGCAAAGTAGGATTCCGAGCCCTGCCACGAAGATGCTATGTCGGCCTGTGGTGCAGCAGAAGGGGGAACACACATCTTGCAGCTCGTCTGACAGTTCAGAGTTTCAAACACGCTGGATGTTGTCGCCCTCACCTTGGCGAAAGCCGATCGTTGGTGCTGGGAAAGCACTTATGCTGGCTTCTGATGCATCAGAGAAGGATCGCTGACTCTTGGCGCTGCTCATAACTTCCTTCTCAAACTTTCAGGTGCGCTCTGGAAGGGAAATTGGAGCATGATATTGTTCGAAAATACGCCCCGAATGTCATTCATGCAGAAGTTACACATGTTACTCACTGAAACTTGGAAGTGTTTGCATGGGACACAGTGTGAGTGATGTCATTGGCAGCCATTGGTCCTCATTACACTTGCAAAGTAGGATTCCGAGCCCTGCCACGAAGATGCTATGTCGGCCTCTGGTGCAGCAGAAGGGGGAACACACATCTTGGTCAGTTCAGACTTTCAAACACGCTGGATGTTGTCGCCCTCACCTTGTTTGGTCTAGCCTCACTGGGGACCCAGGCTGAAGCGGGACCTCCTTGCTTCCACAAGGTCCTGAAGAGAACGCCTTGTGAAGGCCGAGGTCATTGGTGCTGGGAAAGTACTTGTGTTGGCCTCTGATGCATCAGAGAGAGATTGCCAAAGCTCGCTGCTGCTGATAACTTCTTTTACAAGCTTTCTGACATACTCTGGAAATGAAATCTTCACATTACTTCATTCCAAAAGGCTCCCCTCAAGTCACTCATTTGGGATGAAGCATAATACTTACTGTAAGTGGTAGCTGTTTTGATGGGGCACACTGTGTGATGGCCTTTTCGCGCCTTGGTAGTCTTCATCATCCAGCGTGAATTGCCTTCCTTTGTCTTCGCCTGGGACCGGTCTGCATTTTCATTGAAGTGGAGGATGGCAAGCTGCGTCCTGTAAGTTGAGGATATCGCATCGGATGGCAATGCTGCCTAATGATCTGGAGTACGTGGATGTGGTTACGTGCTGACTCTTGGAATAAACCAACTGCCTCTAGACAGAGGACAGAACTACAATATAATATTACCTTGCGAGCATCCCTGCTGGAGAAAATGCCATAGACTTTGGCGCGAAGTCAATCAAGATGCTGTGGAATGCCTCCAGAGCAAACGTTTGGCCATGGGGGGACATCTGTGTGATATCCTTGAGGAGACGCTTGTCCTCAGTGATGTGCTTGAATTGCTCGTATGCCTGGGACTCTTGAGGAAAAGGTATGCTTTAAAACAAGTTCTTTAGACAAGGGCAAAAACAACTCACTAGGGTCCATCCAAACTCTTGTCTCCTCTGGCATGTCGCTGTGGAGACACCTTGGGTACAGTCCACCATGTCCAGAGTGCTGGTTGATGACGTGATTTTTCATACTCCGCCAGACGTCGACGACCAGCTCTGCATTGCCCCCTCCAGCGCGGGCTGCCCAGTACATGTGGTTGGTAGTTGACTGAATCCAGAGGTCCAGCTCCTTGCATCCAGCCCGCTTGCTTGCCGCAGCTAGCTTTTTCTTGACACCTTAATTTTAAAAAGGCATATCAGGGAAGCCTGCAGCACATTCTGTGCAAGCAAGCATCTTTTCAATCATGCTCTCAACTTTCTTACCTTTTGAGATGTGCCAAATGTCAAAGTAGTGCTTGATCTTGGGTTCACGGGTCTGCATGTGCTTTCGTATGGCAGGGTGACGGTCAGTTGTGAGAGACCGGATCTTGATACCTGTGTTATGCATTGTCGGTGGGATAACGATAAATTGTCTACCATATAAACCTTTGTGGCATGCCATACATTTCTCCTTGAAGAATTCCAGCTGCTTGATTAGGCCTTCCTTCTCCATGTTCACGCTGGCCATTGCCTGCTCCGACTGCATGAAGACGGGTTTCAAACATTACATTCCTGTATTTCCACTCTACATACCAACGGCTTACATAAATATTTATCACTGAATTACTGCAACAACTTTCCACAGACGTGTCTACTGACCTCCCCCAGCTGGACCTGGACCGAGTGAAGAATTCTGTTGATCTGCTCAACATGCGTGGTGTATGTCAGGAACTTGGCAGAAAACCCAGGGGAGTCAAATCGTCCATCACCGGTGACATCAACCTCTTGGTTGTTCAACTGGTCCATGAGTTCAGCTTGTTCTTGTAGCCAGATCTGTTCAAATGTTATTCCATTTCTTGACTAGCCCAGTGTAAAATTACAACTTAGTTTGATTGTGCACTACTGCAGCGGTAGTTACTACAAAACAACAAAAAAGTGATGTCAGGAGAAGTGTGTTCGTTTAATCTGAACTTCATTTCTGCCTTCTGGCTAACGAGAATTGAACTTTTTTGAAAACATCTGGTCAAGCTGGGGTAAATATATCAGTATGGTTTGTTGGTCACCTTTTCTATCGCAGGAAAAAGGAGGGCATCCTGATAGTTGTAGAAGGTCCGGTCACTTGGGACCTGCACATTCATGTGGCGCAGCATCCTCAGTGTGGAAGCTACATTTGCTCCTGAAAAGAGGAGGTGGCTGGACAGCAGAAGGTTTCCTGCTGCCCTTCCATTGATGACAGGCTGGCTGTTCCACGTCCGGACATGCTCCAGAGGACAGATGCTGATGACATTGATGAGGCTGCCTTTGGTGGTAATGGTGGTTTCACAAGGCCTCGAGCACTCTGGGCATGTCTGGAACAGCTCCCTCAGACAGCTCTCAAAGACCAAGAACTGCCGTTCTTCTTCTGGGGGGGCCGGTGTACTCTCTGCGGATGACTCACTGGAATCAGAATAGTGCCAACTGTTAGGCCCAAAACCCATGCAGCTGTGAAGAGCCCACCTTTCGGTATCGTCATGGTAGGTTGGAGAGTAGCTGGAGTCAGAGTCTAGCCTGTCACCCTGTGGAGATGTGCAGTCAAGTGGATCACTGCTGCATGTGGCCGGGACGAAGGGTGGAAGCAGCAAGGGCTCCTCTGTGACACGGCCAGGAGAAGTCGCAGCTGGCGTCACTGTAGGGAAACAAATATTCATCCACACAGAATGGACGAAATGCAATAAGGACTTACAGACAGCTTCAGATCTAGTGCTGTGTTCGACAGAACCATTGTCCTGGTACGGACCACTGCTGGCTGCAGCTGTTGAAAGCCTTGCCTCAGAGGGATCTGGTTGAAGATCCTTGCTCTGAAAGATGGTTGTACAAAGGCCGATCAGTCACTTCGGTTTACAAAGCTGGAGGTGGTGCAACATAGCATTTCAGGATTGCTCTACATTCCATGCCTTCACTATAAATACACCGATTTGGGAACTTGATTAGTTTCTATCGGGTGCACGGCATCGTGAATCACAGCATTTACAACCAAACGCCATGTCTGCGCGAAATTTGAGCGCGAACAATGCACCGTTTTAGCCGGCGGAAGCATTGTACGGCGCGCGTAAAATTGCCGAACAAGCTGTATATCAAAGTTTCTAAGCTTATTTAGCCGACCCCACACTTACGAACGCGAAGCACGGAACACTGTTACTTCTTTCGCTTCTGCAAATGATGACCATTCGCGTCATGATACAGCCACGTAACTTTTAGAACAAACTATATCTTCAGCCTGACGCATGTTCGAGTCGGCGATCCTACAGAACGACACTGTCGAGCCATGCTAAGAAAATTAATTCATAGAAATACTTACCAGTACTCTTTGGCGCTTCGGGGCTTGTTGCTCGGTTCCATCGACGACGGGAAGTCGAAGCGTGGGCATAGCGTTCCAACGCAGGCGAGAGTGACTCACGTCGGGCCGATGGAAAGCGCTTATCTCGAAGTGTTCAGAGCAGAAGCGGACACACTTTGGTAGCGTCTCGGTGTTATCGAGCCCCGCGCAACGTAGCCATGCACTACGTCGCGGTTCGTCCTTCGGCAAGGCGAACAAACGTAGGCCCTTGTGCCAATTTTTCTTAGTCCGATGAGGGCACAACCTCACCGCACAAACGTCCGGCATCGCGAAAATATCACTCGCGAACCGAACAACACTCGCAACAAAACGCGATGGCGTCCCACAGATCACACGAAAAAGTGTAGATCCAAGGATGTCGCAGGATAGCAAAAGTAGGAAGTGGGGCACACAGGACCTTCTGGGAGTAAGGACCGCGTGCACCAACAACCGACAAGTAAAAGAAGCGAGGCGAGCGCTTCCTCGGAGCAGGCCGAAGCCACCGCGGTAGGGCGCATCACTCCTATGGCAGCAGACGAGGAGAAAACATAGTCCGGCTGCTTCGGGCTTGTTTTTTTTTTTAGTGATACGCTCTATGAACCACAACTATGTCGCGGATTTATCAAATTATTGTATCCTGCGTGTCCAGAAAGAGTAATAGAAATTAGTTCGATTATTTTCGCGGTTTTCATTTCACTTCAGTCAAGTCATTGGCGAAAGCAAATAGTCCGCGCGTAATTTTATTTCTGTTGGCTTATTTTGCGGCTATATTATCTACGAATGCAACTACTTATTCACGGAAACTTAAAAAACAAAATAAAGCCAAAGCAAAGCCTCCACAGAGCTGACTGAAAGGCACTCGACGCGTTTGTAGACTCCGCCCATCGTATGAGGCCGAATTCAAAAAAAAAAGGCGGGAGCCGGACGTTAATTAGATTTAATTGAGGAAATCGGCCACACAGGGCAATAAGTCGCAGCTCCTAAGAATGCTGGGAACGTGTACATCAAGTTCCCGCGGCAAAAAGACATGTTCAGAATCCTCTTCAGTGCACCTTTAAGGACTGGGCGTGACGATGTCTTGTTGATCGCGTTACTAGTGGTTTTATGTAAGGGTCCGGGCTCATTGATAACTTATTATTTTTCAACAAAAAGAGAAATTTTACTTGCAAAAGCTTTCTTCTAGTTTCCAGTGTCTGTATGCCATTAACATTTAAAGTTGCAGCAGAGTCGGTAGTACGGAATTTGGAAAAAATAAAACGAACTGCTTTCCGCTGAATCATATCTAACGCATGGATGCTAGTTTTAGTGAAAGGATCCCACACTGTACAGGCATATTCTAATTTCGGTCTAATTATTGATGTATAAGCTAGGAGCTTAGTTGCGGAAGGGGCTCGGTTTAATTTATATCTAAGGAAACACAGTTTCCGCAATGATGATGCACAAATGTTAGATACTTCTATACTTCTGTCCACCGAAGTCACACGAAGAGGTAGTTGTGCGTGGCTAAGCGGGGCTCTGCGAGATTTCCAGTCGCCTGGCGTTCTGAGATAAGCTCAGCAGCCCCGTTTCTGGTGGTTATGGCTCAACACATGCAGTGGTTTTTCTCGTGACAATGGGCAATTTTTGCTTTCTTTTTTGTTGCGGAATCGCAATGTGCTCTGTGGGGTGAATTTGCTCACTGCTTCGAGACTGGGGCAATTTCAATGAATGCGGCATTCTAGAGGCCCGTGTGCTGTGCGATGTCAGTGCACGTTAAAGAACCCCAGGTGGTCGAAATTTCCAGAGCCCTTCACTACAGTGTACGTCATAGCCTGAGTCCCTATGGGACGTTAAACCCGCAGAGGAAACTGGGCCTCCTAAACTTAAGCTAGCGGATGAAAACTTTTGCACAATGAACTTAAGTTGTTCCAGCCAAGGTGGCGCAATCTCTCTCCTGGCATGCTTACAGGAAACACTCAGTTTAGCCGGTCGTCAACAGTCCGGGTGACGTTACCCACGTTAAATTGTAAAGATGGTAATTTTTGAAATGCTCGTGCCACCGTAGGTTGAGAGTTTGAGGAAGAGACCTTTTTATAGTGGATTCTCAGCCTATCTCTGCTCCTTTTAAACGCGTTGCTTTAGGCTTAAAGCTAGCGCTTCGGTTGTCTTTCCAGCACTGTGGCTTTCCTTTGGATGCGGTACCTTTCGACCTCCGTCATTCGGAAGCGAGACGGTGCAACTCGGGGAGACCGGAGATGCATCGAGAATCCTGACGGTGAGTGCACAGCGGCGAAATATGCCACGTTAAACCCACATGAACCATGAGCTTTGTAAACGGCCCCGCCGCGGTTGCTCAGAGGTTACGGCGCTCAGCTGCTGACCCGAAAGACCCGGGTTCGATGCTGGCTGCGGAGGCTGAATTTCGATGGCGGCGAAACTCTAAGGCCCCGTACTCAGCGATGTCAGTGCACGTTAAAGATCCCCATGTGGTCAAATTTTCTGGATCCCTTCACTAAGGCGTCCCTAATAGCCTGAACCGCTTAGGACGTTAAACCCACACAAACCAAACCAAGCCGTATTTCCTACCGTTTCCTTGTTCACCCTTCCCGGCCACATGTCACCGCTGGGAGTCTCTCGTCGTCTTGGTGTCGTCTGCTCGCGGCGTACATAGATAAGGTAAGAAAAGTTTAATCAACGCTGTCTATATACCATTAACGTATGTACGCTTACGTGCGCCAAACGAAGGCATTTTGCAGGTCGTTGCGCCATCATACGCTGTCAGTTCAGCCTATCCATAGACGCAACGATAAGGTCGCCTAGTAGCAGCGTCTGGTTGTTGAGACTGGCACTATTTTTGTCAACAAACCAAGGTACTTAGAGAAACTTTTAATGAAACTTTTATTGATCCACCGAGAAGCCCCTAGATCTCCTGTACCGGCACGCAGGCCTGGGACGAGGGTAGGAATGCTCGGCAGACTAAGGACCAGTGAAGTTTCATTGTTGCTTCACGACCTCAGCCGCCAGGCGGGTAGCGGAAGAATATTCTCATTAAATCAAAAAAAGGCAACGTTATCACTCGTACTTACTGCTATCGGTGAGGCGAGACGAACCGAAAGGCTGGTGCCCCATTTATGGCCAGTGAACGCACTGAAAAGGCAGTCACGACGAAGAATTCAGTCCGAAGCGAGGGGTCCGGCTTGGAAGGGCACCTCCATGTTTGTCCCCGCGGGAATGCAACTTCTTCCTCGCCGTCCTATTGGCCGATGAAAATGAGCGGAATTGTTCTTCCGGCGGCAAAAATCTGTCCTGCACCGATCGGGCTTCCCGCTGGGCATTTCGACGGAATCTCCGCCGTGGCTGTGGATTCCGCTCAATGTCGCCGCCCCAAGTGGGAACGCGCCTTGACGCGGACGCGACCGGTGATGCACGGCGCTTCTGAATTGTGGCTGTTGCTGAACCTTTTTCCGCAGATCAGCCGCTGTCGGATACAGTCGTTTGACACACCTGCATCGCGTCTGCACAGTTTGCAGCCAAGGAGGAGTACCCGGAACCAACAGCTGTGCGGAGGTAAGCCATTTTTGTTGGGAGCGAAGTGTTAAAGGCGACTCTCAGACGAGTAGAAAATTATTGGCGTATTCTAGTAGGTCTTTGCCGGTACTGAGAATAGCGAGGGCGGAACTAGAGATTTTGGCGGGAAGTTATATTCTACAATGAACAAACGACGTTAGGCCAGTGCCGATGGTTGCGCCATGCTGTGCGAAAACTTTGCAGCTCTCCGAGTAGTCACCTGCGCAACATCTCTTGGAGTTGATTGGTTTGGCTTTATGTGGTTTAAAGTTTCAAATCAACTCAGGACTATGAGGAACACTGCAGTGGAGGTCTCCAGATAATGTGTACCACCTGGGGTTCTTCAACGTGCACTGACATCACACAGCACCCGGGCACCTAGCATTTCGCCTGCATCGAAATGCGACCGCCGCGGCCGCGATCGAAGCCGCGTATTTAAATTCCGCAGCCGAGCGCCATAACCATTCAGCCACTGCGGGGACATGCGTGACGTTGATATTATACGCTTTATAATATTATACACATACGCCGCAGCGGCGGCGTATGTGGCTGTAAGACTCAGGCGGCTACGGCGACGCGAGCAACGGCGAAGGAGGGCGCACAAAGACGCGTTTGTCTTGCCGGACGAGCTGTTTCGACGCCTTTTTCGACTGGAGAAGCAGACTGTGGACTGGCTGTTCGACAAACTCGGCGATGAACTAGGAGGTGTGCGTGCGAGAACGCTGTCGGTGCAGCGGCGGGTGCTGTGTGCACTGCGGTTATTTGAGACCGGCGGCTTTCATGCAAGCATCGGCAGCCGACGTCACCTCTGTGCCTCAGCTACATACAAATAAAACATGCTTATGCTGGCAAAGAACTTTATTTTCCCTGCAAATCGCACTTCGTGGTAGCCTTCTGTTTCCCTGTCGAGGAAAAAGAAGCAGACGACCACACATCACACACTGCAATGCTTCACGCCTTCAACATTTGCCATCGATCGTAAGAGCCGAACAACGCATACCTTAACAAGTTGGCTTCATTGATTTTTCCGCACTTAGATCAACCGCAGAGTACCTTGATTTTCAACGCCGCGTAAGAAAACAGTATCAAGGCGTGAAACTGCTGTTTTCATGCAAAGCGGCTCGTTGATGTTTTACCGCCGTCAGCGCACCCCCGCGGAAGCAAAAGTTACCCACTAGAACCCCAGGTGGTCGAAACTTCCGGAGCCCTTCACTACGGCGTCTCTCATAGCCTGAGTTGCTTTGGGACGTTAAACCCTAATAAACCAAACCAAATTTAATAGCCTAACTTCTTGCGCTTCTTGTTTTTCTTGATATTTTTCAGTTTTAAACATAACTTTTTGGCAAAATGAAATGATAATTAGTTTTATCGCTGTGCATTTCTTTATTCTTTTAGCAAAAATTTAGCACACGGTCCCTCGTCGTGCAGACAAATGCTTCGGAGCGCCGCTCTGCTGTAATTGCCTGATTCCTCGTTCCGTCAATTTTGCGTCAAGCGTCGACGTCACATCGTTTCGTCATTTTGACGTCACTGTCAATAACTTTTGACAATTTTTTACACTTCCGTAATACAGCACCTGGGGTTCTTTATTGTGCACTGACATCGCACAGAACACGGACCCTCTAGAATATCGCCTCCATCGAAATTTTAGAGGCCCTTGTACTATGGGGTGGGAAGCCACTTTGTGGTTTTCGACATCGCGCTGATGCTCTTTCATTCCTCTCGGTAATTTTCCTGTTTCGCCTATGTAAACTTGGTTGCAGTCACTGTACGGGATTCGATAGACAACGCCGGGAAAGCGGTTATCTGGCACGGGGTCCTTGTCTTTCACCAGCATACTTCGAAGCTTGCTTGAAGGCACGTGTCTAATGCGTAGGTTATACTGCGCGAAAATGCGGGATAAGAGACAAGCAAGAGACAAGCATAAGTTTGTCTGGCCTAAGGGATGCAAATGAGTAAAACTATCTAAAGCATTATCTTTTCAAATAACGAATGCTTTGAACAGAACAGATATGATGCAGATAGACTTTAATAAAGGTGCACAATTTTTTAAGAAATGCTGTAAGAAGTTTCTTGTAAACAGCGGTACTAAACTCTCATTACTGTAACTATTCAGGAAAGTGTAACCTTTGTTCTATCTTATATTCCTCTTGTCATGTCTTACCAACTGTAATATGATCTGTCTTCAGTTGGCGACGACTCTCACGGTTGCGTCTACTGGGTATAAAGTGCTTATGTGTAAATCATGTAATGGTTTGATGTTCTATTCAGTATACTCGCGATGTACCACTCAATTACTATTTTTTTTTGTATCGCCACTCTGTTGTATAGAAAATGAAACTGTTTCTAATGCCGTGTAATTCTGACAGGAAATAGCCACCTTTTGTTTTCCCATTGACTGATTCTAGGACGACTGCTTGACCGAACCTTGTAATGCTAGTTTTGTTTTATGTACATTATGCAAGGGGGCCGGGGCCCTTGTCAGGCGCTCCGTCGCCTTTAGCCTCGGCCCCCTCTTGGACTGTCTCAGGAAACAATAAAGAAAGAAAGAAGGAAAGAAATAAGCGTGAATTAAGTCACAGTGCTCGTGCGTGAAGTTTGCTTCACGTCGCAATGCAGTTTAAATTAAAATATCGCGCTTGTTTAATACAGAAAATATTCTGAAATAAGACTTCCATGTTACTGTATAATATTTCTTGATTCACATCTGTTTTTCATGAGTAAAACGCGCCTGTGTTGGTCGTCCTGCTATCGTCGTTGGCTTCCCTGCGCTTTATCCATGAACATTTTTTGCCTGTGTGTATGTCTGCGCGGTTCCGCTGCCTGTCGGGCTCTGCCGCTCAAGCCCTATGAGGCTTTGGCAGGCCGGATTTCTGTACATTTTTTTAAATATTTGGCGCAATAAAGTATTATTATTATTATTATTATTATTATTATTATTATTAATTGTGTGGGATACAAAAAACCCACAATTTGGTAATTAAAATCGCATTTATCAGCTTCTATCCTTAATTAAACGAAGAAGACGGATGTTTGGGCCTGCTTCTTATAAGCACAGAAAAAGTACCTACGTACGTCGCGTCATGTTCTTTTTTTTTGTTTATTTTGTTTGTCTGTTTTGCGTGCCAAACTGTACTATACAGTTTTACTGCCATATCGTACCTCGCTGTTGCGTGCTGCAATCGATGCAGGGCGGAAGTGCTGCTTTGATTGTTGTGGTGGTCAATCACATCACTGCTCTTTGTTTTGTCCTCTGAAACTTTGCCTTTCGGTGCTGTGGATTAAAAAATGTGAACAGATAAGCAAACGATGATTCAGATACTGTGAATCACACACTTGTGTTCTGCTGTGCGCGGTCTGTATACGGGCGACATGCAGATGCAAGAATTTCTCTCGTGTTTCTCTCCCTCCAAACTACCAATCGTCGTCATTATGCTGTGAGCCTGGGATTTCTGAGGAGGCAAAAGGCCGCAGTTCGTGCACAGGCGCGGATGCACAGTTGGTGTCCCAGCGTCCCGAGGCCTCCGTAATAATTTCCTAGTGCAGATGCGTGGCAGAGTGATGCTCGGTCTGGTACACCTCAGAGGAAGGCAGCTTTCTCCTTTTACTACTCATCCATGCTTCTCTGCGCGTGTCTTAATTAACCGACCAATCTTGGTTTATGGACCACTAGCAGACCAAACACACCATTGAAGTACAGCTGGAATAATGATAGCCACATCTCTTAAGGCCCAAGGCGTAACAGTCTTTATCCTGTTTCTTTTCTTGGTTTGTCATTGTTGACTATGCATTGAAACTGGTGACTAAGAGTATATCTTTAACAATATAACTACTTTTACGTGCCGCATAGACCGCATAGACCGCATAGACCGTATATTCCGTGCCGTATATTCGTGTGTATAGTAAACCTTTGTCTGCGTCTTACTTTGTGACCGCAGCCTATAGCATCAATTGATTTTTCCTCTATCGTTGATTATACCGAGAATTTGGACTTTTCAGTTTGTATTTTTTGAAACTTCGGCGGACATTTTTCACGGTTCATTTCAGAACGTAATTTTCGTACTTTTTTTTTCAGTACACATGTCACGCAGAAGAATTGCCAGTTTTTTTCTCTTTTCGTGTGTTTGTGGTACATGTGGCAGCCCTCAGCGATGAAATATCACGCGTAGTTTGTCAAGGCTTACATGTCAGCCACATCACTTTATCTGCCAGCAACAGGGGAATGACACCGCTTAAGCAAGTGGAACCAGGCCTTTCTGCCTCGTCGCCTACATGCCCGAGTCGCTTTACCTGGTTGTCATAAATACAAGAATATCTTGCTTGCGACATACTGGTCACTAATTCAGTCACGAGGTAGACTGTGAAAGCAGCAAACATTGCACTAAAAAAAATTCTGACTGGAAAGAAAGGAAAAGTTAGCGTGGCCAAATTCCAGAAGGAGCCATTGGGCCTCCCATCACGAAGTCGCGATGGCGGAGGAGGTGGAAGTGCCGATGAACCGTCGCGGAAGCCCTAACGACGGTCTCCAGTTAACAGTGGCCTGTTAGTTGTCAGTGTCCTTAAATGCCACCCGCGATACAGTAGTGGCGCAGGAATTGACCGCTTCTCTTTTGGTCTCGCTCTACAATAGGTCCTTACGCGCCGTGTGAAAACTCCCTAAACAAGTAACAGCTCTGACAAAATGATGACAGTCTAATAGCCGATTGTCGATGAATTAATCGAGCATCTTGGTCTGCCCCCCGCGTTTCTATAAAGTAGCGAAGCAATTCCTCAAAACGCACAACAGTTGTGCTTCAATCCAACGAGGCCGTTTTCATTTTCTCACTTATGACCGTTTGTAACAGGTACTCAGTAGCCAGCAAGCTATGGCGCACGTCTGTAGAGTACTCACCTTTTTCAGGTAAAACTGAACTTCAAAAAAATGCGGCATACGTTTATCGTTTTCTTTTTTTTTGGTTCAAACCGAAAACCCGACCCCTGAGTACAGCACGGGCTGCTCAATGAATTGAATGCCTACATAATATTTTGTCGGGTTTTCGTGCACCCTGTAATGAAATTGACTATGTTGTTCGAAAGGGTGATCTTCCACCACTAGGGCGCTCATGCGAAGCTATGGAAAATCACATTCTATTTAGTTCGTGTAGCCTTTTTGTCCTCTCTCTCGCCCCGCCGTGGTGGCTCAGTGGTTACGGCGCTCGGCTGCTGACTCGAATGACGCGAGTTCGATCCCGGCCGCGGTGGCCGAATTTCGATGAAGGCGAAATTCTAGAGGCCCGTGTACTGTGCGATGTCAGTGCACGTTAAAGAATCCCAGGTGGTCGAAATTTCCGGAGCCCTTCACTACGGCGTCCCTCATAGCCTGAGTTGCTTTGGGACGTTAAACCACAATAAAAAAAAATACTTTTTGTCCTCTCGTGAATTATTGCCAGAGAATTGAAAACCTAAATCGCTTTCGGCACCATGTTAGTTGGTTGTAAATACTTGTAAATACTGTACATTCTTCGCTCAGCTCTGCTCAACAGAGGCAGCAGGCTGAGGCGCTGCATGTCACAACAGTGGTAGCAGCGGTAGGATGCCCAAATCACAACACCGTGCAGCCCACAGCGTCTTGTGATCTATTCAAACATAGCGTGGTGTCCTTCCTCTCGCGCCAAGGGCGAATGACAGGAGCTGTATCGCGCCACGCAGTCAAGGATTTGTACCGCTGCTTTACAGTCACGAAATACGCACATAAACATCGAATCGGCGTTGGCAAAATAGCTTCCCTTCCCTCTTTGGTGTCTGAGGTGTCTTTTTCTCTCTCTCTGGTATCATGCAGAAGATGCCTAGCCGCTCCACCGGCCCGCTGTACCGGTTCTTGTTCGACCATCTTGAAAACGGCACATTCGGGGAGCGGCTCCGGTGGCGGGCAGCGGGCGTCTTCCAGCTACAAAGGAAGACACGGCAACGCTCGGACAGCCTCCAGGGAAGAAGACTGTGCCATGTTCATGGTGCGACTTTCTCTTCGTGCGCGTGTAGTGCTGTGTATGGAAAGGTAATAAAATAATGATGACTGTGACACTAACGATCACTGTAATAAAGAGAACGTTCACTCATAACATGCGTTGAACACGTACGGCTGGTACCGGCCCATTTGCTCGTTACACGGGGTCCCAACTGAAGGAAATCAAGGCTTTTAAAAAGACGGGGCGTTCAGCACAAGCGAAATTGACAGTACCGTAGGGAGTCAGTCGCTTGGCCTAGCCTGCCAAGTGTATTTCCAGCCAGCGTAGGTAATACTGAATAGCTATAGCTTTTCATCTCTTGGAAGACTGAAGAGCATCTTTAGGGGAAGGAGATTTCTGTTCCACCTCCCGTAGACGCGCGATGCACATTTATGACCGCCGCTTCCGCTGCGGTATGACAGCAACGCGTTACCCGCGTTCACTTTCGAAAAACAACGCGTCAGCAGTTGCTGCCGCATCTCCCGCGGCAAACTCCAGCGCCCGTCGTGGACAGTGCTGCTAAGATAGACTTCTTTGAGAGCGCGCGTGGGAGCGATGCTGTCACGTGGTGTGTTTTTTCTATTTCGCAGGCGGTTACTTACAGGACGCAAAAAAAGCAACGGAAAGCATACCTTGCTGTACACATTCCAGCGGTTTGTTTTTCAAGGTTGTCTGCAACTTTCATACTCACACATTGTTCCTGAAGCCAATAGTTAAAACTTTAGCTAATCACACTTAATAATGAGATATGCTGACGGAAAAAAATTACTGTGGACATCTAACAGCGACTACTAACACCACTCGGTTGGATGTATTCGCGTAGAATGCTCTTTGTTTTTAAACTTCATTTACATTTAGCTGGAACACCCTGTATGCAAGGCTTCGCTTCCACCCGCAGAGAGGCTTGTCCAAACAGTTTCTTTTTTCAGCAGATTCGAATGCAAATGAAACTCCTGAGGGAGTAATCGTAAAATAAAGAAGGCTAAGCAAGTAATAACCGAACAAACGATTGAGGACTCGTACCTTGCCGAACCGCAACCATATTTTCACATCAGTGTGGGGTGTAATGAGATTCACGCAATGGTAGTGTAAATAGCACATGTCTTCGTTGTGGCGTCACATGTACCCATCTTGTTTCCAGGCGTGGCAGGGCAGCAAGGAAGGCCGGATTAAGAACTGCCGTACGCGAAACAACGCTTTCGCGCTGCCTTGGCCACGACCAACATCATAGACCTGGACAGCTGGAGGGGCAAGCCTGCAGGCCACGGATTGAATCTTAAGATGTTCCCAAAAGATGTCCTAGGTCAGTTGTGGGTACCTCAGCTATCTCCTCTTTTCCGCCAAAGCGCAATTCCTAAGCTACTCTACCTAAACGCCATGATCGTCGTCATCATCATCATCAGCCTGGCTATGCGCACTCCAGGGCAAAGGCCTCTCTTGTGTCTCCCCAATTAACCCTGTTCTTTGTCAGCGTCAGCCACCGTATCCCTCGCAAACTCCTTAATCTCATCCGCCCATCTAACTTTCTGCCGTCCCCTGCTACGCTTGCCTTCCATTGGAATCCACTCCGTTACCCTTAAGGAACAGCCCTGTCCAAGCCCATTTTTTCCTCTTGATTTCGACTAGGATGTGATTAACCCGTGTTTGTTTCATCACCCACTCTGACCTCTTGCGGTCTCTTAACGTTACACCTATCATTTTTCTTTACATAGCTCGCTGCGTTTTTCGTTAGCCTACACGTTACTGCCCCGTAGGTGAGTACCGGTAAGATACAGCTGTTATATACTTTTCTCTTTGGGGATATTGATAAACTGCCATCCATGATGTGAGAGGACCTGCCAAATGCGCTCCACCCCATTCTTATTCTTCTATTTATCCCCTCTCATGATCCGGATCAGCAGCCACTACCTGCCCTAAGTACCCGTATTCCCTTACCTCTTCCGGCCCCTCGCTACCAATTATGAACTGCTGTTCCTTTGCGGGACTGTTGAACATAACTCTGATCTTCTGCATGTTAAACACCTACCGTATTGCTCTGCCTGTCTAACTCATTGATCATGATGACGCTATGATCATGTCAGTTCTAAAGGTTCTAACTATAAACGAGGCAAGCAATATTGAACGATGGTGAAGCTTAAACGTAAGTTATCATGACTCGCTTTCATTTCCAGTTTTTGTTGCTGAGTCATACCTTGATCGCGTGTACTTTTGTTGCATGTTTCTTGCAAACAATTTATTTTGCTCCTATTGCTTCGGTTTGCTGTGTTCTTTTTTTCCTCCAGATTGTGTCCTGTTTTGGCTGTCCTTAGTTTTGATGTCAGATGCTTGTCATTTATCTTGTTTCAAGACCCCTAATTGCGGTGTGCTTTGCCGCGTTGCATGCGCGAAAGTCACGAGTCAATGTCAGGCGCCCCTCGTCTCACAAGATGTTGGTAGCAGTACGGAAGGTAGAGCTCTCTCGTCCAATCAGGGCTCCATGAACACAGAAAATAGTCCCTCGAATATTTGAGCAGTGTAGCACTATTAATCAAACAATAAGCAGACCAACAGAAAACATAGTTTGGATTGGTAGATTTAGATGGTAGAGAGTGCTTCAACTACTGATGAAATGTACTGACATAGCCCGTACGTACACAGCTCTGCGGAGGCCTGCTACGAGGTAGTGATGCTTCGCCATTTTCCAACATGGCGCCGGCCGAGTCAGTTGTGTCGCCTGTGTGCCCTACATCGACAGTGCGCTGTTTTTCCAAGCAAACGATCGCAGTTGGCTTCTTGAAGTGCTTCGCGTCGAGAGCAGGGGCAGTTCAAATACGAATGCGCTCATCTAGCAGACGGCAAAACTAACTCGAGTGAGCGAGCGAACGCTTTACCAGTGGACAACACAGACGTTGAAGGCGGGCCGAATGTTGTTCCCGAAGGCAGCGTTTCAGTGATGGACCACGTGCCAAATCATTCTGTGAAGCAGGATAGAGTGCGTCGGGTGAGTAGAATAAAAAAGGATATACATACTTGGCTGTCCGGACAAAGTGTTGCGTGGAGCAGCGACATGGTTATTAAGGCCGAGCTCATGACGCTTGTCAACAACGTGAACACAGGTGGGGACCGATACCGTGTGGACTGCATAGCCGAAGCTGCTGGCCATCTCGTTGTGCGCTTGCCACTCTACCACTGCCAAGTGAACCCGACAGAGCTTGTTTGGAGCGATGTCAAGGGTTTCGTGGCCAGTCAAAACAAGACGTTTAAGCTCCAAAACGTGGAGTCTCTAGTTTGCCAAGGCATCATGCAAGTGACTGCTGAGAAATGGAAGAATTACGTGCAGCGTGTTATCAATGAGGAAAATATGTTAGGACACTGGACCACTTCATCGACGATGTTGTTGACCAAGGACTGGCTATTGTTGTCAACCTAGAGGACGACACAACCAGCAGTGCTGAATGGAGTTGTGTTGAGGACGATGAGATGAGCTCCATTAACGTGCTAACCTGCGAGCGAAAGTCAGGACCATTCGGTACTGTCGCAGTGAGAATAACGAAAATGAGAACCACATCATTTTTCATGAGATGTGGAAGACGCCGTATTGGAGTGCTCCGGATTCATTTTGACCACTTGTGCGCTGGCTTTCGCGCAGCGCATGGGGTTGTTTTGCATTTCGCCACCATCGACATTCGGGTACCCCGGCCAGCATTCGACCTAACATAAACAGTGTAGTGGCAATGCTGGAAGAAATAGATTTATATACACTAGACAGGAACATTGAAAATAACTGTGACGTAAAAACAGAGCAACTGATACAAAAAGGTGGCGGCAAAAAAAAAACAAAAAAGTGGGGCCAGTCAGTCCCTTTCGAACGGGTGTCCGCGGGTCCAAAAACAGATAAACGAATAAAAAGACATGAAGCGCATCTGCTGGAGGTAAAAACAAGCTAACTACTAGTACGCCATTTTTCACATGGATGGAGCCACCTGCGAGCAAATGGCGGGGCGACAGGCACGTAGGAACACACTAATGTAGTGCGCACCATCCTGATTGGACGAGAGTGCTGTACCTTTCGTAGTGCTACAAACATCTGGTGAGACGGGGTATAGATGCCAAACCAAACCTTTCCTTCAGAGTGCAATGCAATAGCATTAGAGATCCCTCCAGCGCAAGCACTCCTTCTGTTTGATAGATCGCGGGGAGTTTTCATACCAGTACGCGGCAGTGGTGCTGTTTAAGCGATGCCTCACTTCCCTTGCAGGGGGTTGTTTCATACACAGCTTCCGGTGGGGCTTGTGACGCCCAGGTTAATTCTTCTGCGCGGATGGTTCTTCGGGACGCTGTCCATCTCTCGAGCAGTGAACTGATGCGCAGTGACACGGTGGGCATGTGGCAATTGCACCGGACTTATTTAAATTAATTTTATTGCCACCTGTCACGATGAGGAAGTTGCCACGGCCCGGAGGCAACCTGCTCATCGTGGCAGGTGGCAATGAAATTAATTTAAATAATTTCAATGCAATTGCCACCGGTCCACCATGACATGTGTGCCACCTGGTTTTTAGTGACACGGACGGACAGACGTTGGATTTTTTCGTGAGCAGGACCTCTAATGTAATCGCATTATTAGCGTCTACGATTTTTGTGATTCATCGGAAGCAGCCCATCGCATCGGGCAGTAACAACAGCGACAGTCTTTCTGTGAAGCTTTTCCTTCTCCGACGGCCACGTCTTCTGTCTCCGTGCCGCAGGCGTGCAGCGCAATGTCTTAACGCTGTGGGAAAATTGCGCGCGCCCACTTGTGCTCCAAGTGTGCCGCCTCGTGGAAACAACCGCTCGCAGCTGGAGAGACCGTTGGTCGACCTTAGTCAGCGCTCCAGGAGGAAGATGGGAATTATGGTAATGAGGGAAGGGTTGTGGTAGTGTTGCATCGGCCCCGGTCTCCCGGATGAGGTCGCCGGGCACCTCGGACCGTTCCTCGCCATCCCGCGTTGCAGAGCGTTAATGGGGTGAGGAAAGTGAAAGGGCAATAGTTCGGGCTTCCGTTATTAGCTCGGTTCACAGGAACACAGACGTACTGCCAGGCACCATTACTGTGTCCTTGGGCGAAGGGCAAACCAATTTCTATGATAAAAGGTGACCCTTTCCCGCTTTAGTCTTACGCAGGGGTTTACTGCGCCGCCCTTGTTGTGTCTTTTTTTTTTGTGGTAATGATTCTTCGTGTCGCCGTGTCCGTTGCGATGAGCCGTGCTATTTAGGGTCACTGCAGAACAGAGGAATCTTTCAGTAGTCCTGCCTGTAAGACATATTTATGTTTATAAACACGCCCATAATATGTCCATGTTCTTATAGACCCGGAGTCACTATTTTCTTTTTCGCTGTCTTCTCTTTATTGGAGTTGCGCAGGAGCCACTGTCCACGTTTGAGAGCTGCGCAAAAAGAAAACGTAGTGTGTAGCGAATAAGAAATACGCACATAAGCTTTACTCTGTAGACAGCCCTTTGAACGTATACTTCAACAAAAAATGTAAAATAATGACACAAATAGCTGGTGCAAGACTATAAGAAGTGGAAGAAATCCCACTGCACCAGTGAAAGTCCAACAATTTTAACAAAAATTTCGAGGATTTGGAAATTATAAGCTACTGTTAACGGTCCATTCTTTCAATGACTAGCAAAATGTTTGTTTTAAAATTTTTCCATTGCTCGCATCGAGCAGCTGAGACTGCCACCGAAGACAAATGGGGAACGTTTCCGACGATAGCAATAACGTTGCCAGCAAAAAGTTGCAAGTCTGCCGACGGAAGAACTGCGGATATAGTCATTGGCATAGTGAAATCTTACACGTGTGTATTGCGTTGATCAACTTTTTCGAGTTCAAAGATGTTTCTGCCCAAACTTGTTGGGTATGCGTGGTGTATAAGTCTGAAGAAGTGTATACGGGAGGTGGGCTTTTGCAGTAATCTATATTATAGTTAAAATACCAAATCATGATACCTCTCGGAACAACATTCATCGGGTGAAACTATAGATGCTTGTGCCGACAGCAGATTGAGCGAGGTAACGTAGTACTGAGGCTCACCAATTACAAACTTCCAGTACATATGTTAGGAAAAGGCTTGGATGAGCCGCTGAAGGCACTAGAAAATGCTCTGGCCGTAGTTGTCTCGTTTCAACCTGAGTACCACCCTACTCGTGCTGGAAGCTTACGAAATAAGCAAGGGTTCGAATTAAGCGGCGGTGGGCTAAGATATGTTTCAAAATTTTTGAACATGTTTCTGAACCCGTAACAGCCTCCTCGTTTCCAACCGGCCCTCCCTCTGCTTGGCGTGAGCTATTAATTGCAGGCATTGTGTTCTTCCACAGTGTGCAGAATCCCTTTTGGCCAAAAGTGACCGGGTCGTGCCGAGCTCGCCGCAGTCGTCGTCTGGCGACGCAGCCTTCCCCAGCCTCGTTGAGAGCTGCGACGTGTACGCCGCGCCACGCCCACCTGGCGACGCGTACCACGTGTTCGTGCAACAGCCGGAGGGGGCTCCCAGATACTATGCCAAGACTGCGGCAGAAGCCTTGCCGCTGTATGCAGCTCCACTTCCCGCCGGCAATATCGGCCCGGGATTTGGAAGTATTTCCATCCTTTACGCGGCCCGACCTGGTGCCGAAAGTGGAAGCGGTCATCTCTGGGAACGCCGATGTTGCTCTCGCCTTTTAAACGTGAGTGATGCTGGAGAGGTGAATACCTTCGCGTGCCTATACGCCCTCTTATCGATCGCTTTAACGCGATGGTCGGCTTCTTTTTTCAAATGAGGGCGGCGAGTCTACTGCCACTGCACTTACGCCGAGTGCGCCGTTTATTTCACTCCGCACTTGTGCGCTCTTGCCACCTGCCTTCGATCGGCGGCGGCGAAGCTAAGGAAGTGGAGCAGGTGCGCACAAGCATCGCTTTCGACATTGGAGGACAGAACCAAACCTTCGGTTGCCAGCTTTCTGCTTTGCTTTGATGCGTAAGACGATTGGATCAACGCGCGTGTTTCGCCTGACTGCCGCTAAATAACTTGTGATTTTTTTTCTCTCAGGCTGCTTCTCTCAACGCACCACTACAAAGCGGAAAACATGCAACCAAATTTTGGCGTCTATGCTCAATTAAGCCCCACGTAGATCTTAGTCATCAAATCTAAACTGAATGAGTCTTGTGGAGGGCTTAACTTCTCATGCACTGCCAATGACAGAGCGCTTATTGCCCTTGGATTTCTTCAGAATATTTTGAAAGGGAGAGGTTCTCTGTCAAGGCTGCCAAAACCTTCCGGTGAACATGGCTTCATAGGCGTGGGTAGTCTTTTTCTTTTTTTTCTGGCTCGTATCGGCGGAAATCCTGCTATGTAAGTCATTAACAGCTGTTGCTATAAAGAGTAACAGGGTGGTGCACGTTTGCGAGTGCAAAGATGATGCTGCATCGTTAACGGCGCTTAACCTTGATAGAAATTGCTTAAATTACTAACTCTACTCTGAACATTTTATATGCGCGTGAAATATTTTAGCATGAAAAAAAAAACTGCGATCTATGACGTGCATGTTTAACAGTTTTTTTTTATGCTCTGAACGGGACACGGCCGTGCGACTGTGGGTTGCACCTTACCTTATCAAAAGCAGTCGGCGGTGCTGAAGTTACGGCTGGCATCAGCTAATAAGAGGCTAATCAGAGGCCGCGTTCGTAAACCTGTCCTCCCCTGTCCGTGATTGGCCGTCTCCGGCTCAGTGGTACACTCAGCCCTCATGATTTCAGAGGTAAGCGGCGTTAGCCTGTCACAAACCGTTCTAGCGTAACAACAGTGTTGGGGTTTCGGACACTGGCAGACCGACGCCAGCCCTGGCTTCCACATCGGTGCCGCATTCCATTGAGACGGAGTGTTGACAGCGGCTCCTTACAGCAACAGTCGTAGTGCTAACTGGACGCGCCAAGCCAGCTACCAAAGTGCGAATATACTGCAAAGCGCGGGTGACTGGAAGCAAGGCTGTCGCGCCGTTTGAGGTGTCGATTTCATGTTTTATCTTCATTTTGCCTTGCGTGTCAAGCCGGTGACCCGCACCTCTTCAGTAGTTGATTTCCTTTAGGTAAAAGTGCCCAAAGGTTACCTTTAGTCAAGTGGAAGCCGTTAGCATCGACCTCAAAGCATTCGAATGTCATCAAATCCTGAAAAAACGCAGTCCATGTCTATAAGCAGTTCTTTTAGTAGTCGCACCATGATGCGTGAGTGCATGTTGCATCATGTTGGTTGCCTGTTTTTTGGCGTATCGTGTGTGCAAAAACTTCCGCGCGACGTTTAAGTAGCATTTTATGCAGCATCACGGGTCGCATCCACTTAAGTTTTAATATTCTTACGTTGCCCGAAAGACTAGTCACAAGCAAGGGCGACCGGAGCGCAGAGCGAACAACACAGGAGGCACCGAACAATAGCGCGTGCACACTAGTCAGGTACTTCCTTCACATCGTCTTCTGTGAATATCCGTTGCATGGCCGCCCGTCCGGAAAAACACCGTCACGGTGTACTGGACGATGTTGGGGGGCATGGTGAGAGGTAGGCTTTCAGGCGAGAGACGTGGCCGATATCACGTTGAAGGTGGCGGGAGGAAGCGTGCGGGAAGGTCGGGGCGATCTCGTAAGTGACAGCAGTTACCTGGCGCAGGACAAGGTACGGGCCAACATAACGGGACAGAAGTTTTTCGGAGAGGCCGACGCGGCGAGATGGGGACCAAAGCAAGACGAGGGAGTCAGGAGAGAAAGAGACTGTGCTGTGACGGCGGTTGTAGAACTCCTGCTGGGACGCCTGCGAGGCGAGAAGTCGGGAACGTGCAAGTTGACGGGCATATATAGTCAGCACGGGCAATGACTTCTTGGGCGTATTCAGAGGACGGAGCAGCAGGAGTAGGCAGCAGCGTGTCCAAAGGCAATAGGGGCTCGTGGCCGTATAAAAGGGAAGAAGGGGAGTAACCGGCAGTATCATGTTGGGAGGAGTTGTATGCGAAGGTAACATTGGGAGAGCGAGGTCCCAGTCGCGGTGATCGGTGGAAACGTACATAGCGAGCATATCGGTCTAAGTGCGGTTGAGAGGCTCAGTAAGTCCGTTTGTCTGCGGGTGATAGGCAGTGGTGAGCTTGTGCTTAGTAGAGGAGGACCGAAGAATGTCGTAGACAACCTTGGACAGAAAGCAGCGGCCGCGGTCGGTAAGAATATGGCGGGGAGCACCATGGTGCAATATGAGGTCGTATAGCAAAAAGTCCGCAACATCTGTAGCTGTACTGGTTGGCAGTGTCCGCATGATCGCGTAACGGGTGGCGTAGTCTGTGGCAATTGCAACCCATCTGTTGCCGGAGGTAGACTCTGGAAACGGACCGAGAAGATCCAATCCGACGCGAGGGAAAGGTTCAGGGGGCACGTCGATAGGTTGAAGTGTACCAGCTGGGAGAGTAGCAGGGCGTTTCCGGCGCTGACACTCATCGCAGGCTGCAACATAGCGGCGTACGGAGCGGAACAGGCCGGGCCAAAATAAGCGACGTCGTGCACGGCCGTATGTACGCGATACTCCCAAGTGGCCAGCAGTGGGAAGATCATGGAGTTCATGAAGGATAGCAGGACGAAGGTGCTTGGGGACAACGAGTACAAGGTTGGGGCCATCCAGATTGAGGCTGCGCCGATATAAGATTCCGTCAGAGAGCACAAAGCACCGCATCGAGGGATCAGACGGAGTGGAATTGAGGCGGTCGATAATTGATCGCAAATCATCATCGCGGCGCTGTTCTTCGCCCATGTTGGCAAGGACAGAGATAGAAAACTTTCATTGGCAGTGCCAATCAAGTCACACTGGCCAATGGGGTAACGGGAGAGGCAGTCGGCATCTTGGTGTAACCTGCCAGACTCGTAAGTCACGGTGTAATCATACTCTTGCGGATGCAATGCCCATCTCCCAAGCCGCCCTGTAGGGTCCTTCAGAGAGGAGAGCCAACATAGCGCATGGTGGTCGGTTTTAACCGTAAAAGGGCGGCCGTATAAATAAGGACGGAATTCGCCATGCCCAGACAAGGGCTAAGCACTCACGTTCTGTAATGGAGTAATTGCGCTCGGGCGCAGAAAGAAGGCGGCTGGCATAGGCGATGACACGGCCCTGACCGGACTGTCACTGAAAAAGCACAGCGCCGATGCTGTAGCCACTGGCGTCGGTACGGACTTCGGTGGGGGCCGCAACATCAAAGTGCGCCAAAACTGGTGTGGTGGTCAGCTTGGCGATCAAAGTGGAGAAGGCTCGTTCTTGATCAGGTCCCCAGACGAAGGTGGCGTCTTTCTTCAAAAGGTCGGTGAGGAGACGGGCGAGGTCGGCGAAGCCCTGAATGAATCGGCGGAAGTACGAGCAGAGCCCCAAGAAGCTTCGGACGTCGTGGCAAGATCGGGGAAAGGGAAAGTCTTTCACGGCCCGGATCTTATCGGGATCAGGGTGAACCCCCTGGAAATCAACGATATGGCCCAAAATAGTGATCTGACGTCGCCCGAAACGGCACTTTGAGGAGTTAAGCTGGAGGCCGGCGCGATGAAAGAGGGAAAGAATCTGGGAAAGGTCTGCGGGGTGGGATGAAAATGTATGCGAAAATACATCGACGTCGTCCAGATAACACAGGCACGTGGTCCACTTAAATCTCTGCAAAAGGGCGTCCATCATGCGCTCAAATCTGGCTGGCGCGTTGCATAGGCCAAAAGGCATTACTTTGAACTGATATAGCCCATCAGGGGTCACAAAAGCGGTTTTCTCACGGTTTTCTCATCGACTGCAATTTGCCAGTAGCCGGAACGAAGATAGCACACCCAAGCTTGATTTGCTGACTTGCTTTTGTTGCTTGTGTTTAAAAGAAGAATCTGTAAACGTTAAAAGAAAATACCTCTGTATAGTATATTAGCCTGTGTACTATCTAGTCTGCAAATTTCTTTTTACACGTTTCCAGAGTCGGCGCTATCCTCTGAACGTGGTACCATCAGTTCGACTAATGGTGCCCGGCGGTGCCTTCCGCTGAAATGCGAAGGTGAGTTTGCAGCTACTTCTGCAATGCACCATTGTAGGTTTCTACGCTGTTAGCAGCCACTTATCTAACAGCTGGGCATGCTTTCACGTATGTGCCACATTCAGTGTTGTACATAATAGCATTTGTTTCTGCACACTAAACAGGAATAAGTCCTGTATGGCAGTAAAGCTCCTTCCGTACGGTGTCTTTCCATGCACGCAAATATCTAATGGGAACGCCGCACTACTTTTATAAACGATGCTGGAAAGAAATTTATTAATGTCCAGCATGCTCAATGTTACAAGTCACGTTTCGAAAAAATTCGTTCACAGATAAGGTCTTGACAAGTGAGTGGTTTCAGCCAATTAAAGACTTTCAGCAACCTCCGTGGTGGCGGCTGCCGATCTTGAAGTCGCCGGTTCGATCCCGCTTGCTCTACGGCGTCACTACACGTTGAACAGCCTCAGGTGATTGCAGTCAGTCCGGAGCTCTCCATTACAATGCTCCTCGCCCAAGTGTCGCTTCAGGACTAAACACTGCATATATCAAGACTGTTCGGGAGCAACAGCTGTCTTGCATGTCTTTGCCACTTCATTTGCCTTCGTGTAATAGGTTCGGTGTGTGAACTTAAATAACATTAAACCAAGTCATTGGAGCGCGTATAAATGCTTCAGGGTTCGTTTTTCAATGCAGATAAGTGACCTTAGGCCTCACTCGCTATCGCTTAGCTCACTTTTAAATCACACTCAGGAATAAACCTGGATAATAGTAACGACTAGCCTGTCTTAGTAAGTGTGCACTCTATTTGCACTGTTTATGCTGCGCAATCTTGCTGTATACACTGTACACATGTGGATCATGAGTAGTATGGGAAAGTTTCAGCATTCACTTTATTCATTACTGCATAATTATGTGTGGCAAGCAGACCTTTTCTGTTCAACTAATTTTCATCTTTGCCTATAATATTCTAACATTTACCAGATTTACCGAAGAGGTAACCAGAAATTCACAATTCTTGTGCATAAAAATTCTTTGTTCTCATTTCTCTCAACTACTGTGCACAGCACACATGACCGCGTAATGTGAGCTTTGTAATAAAACTGGTTAGGGTGTCCAAAGAGAAGTGAGGCATATGGAGGCCTTATAGATGTACAGAGGTGGCCAAAAGTTCCCAAGCCACAGGGTCTGCTTTGAAAACCCTGCTTAACACCTCTGTCAATCTAACAAGCTTGTGTTGGCGAGAATGATGGTTCTCCTACCCCATATAGATATTCATCTACGTGGATGACGTAAATGCCCAGCCATGTGGCTCAAATGCAGACCATGTGGGCTGGAAACGTATGAGCAACCATTTACATAAGGTGGAGTACAGGTGCCTCTACGGGAATGGGTGGGAATGCGTGTCTTTGCTGCAGCAATGTTCTTTTTATTGTTTCCCGTTCTAATAATCCTCATTTTATCCTCGCTGACGACGCGGTGTGCAGGACGAGCTTCAGCAGCCGAGAAGCACGTGCAAAAGCGACAGCCGGTGTACACTGTGCAGAAGAGTGCGAGCAAGTTACTTCCGCCAGCAGTTCTCCCGTCTCGACGAGCACCACAAGCCCGATGAAGGCGCACGAGTGCCTAACATTCTCATTTAAAAGCCGCCTTTAACAACGTGCAATTGCAGGGGCGTCTACAGCAATGCAGTGTTGGAACATATTGGCGATCAGTAAAGCCCCTCATGAAAAGCCTCTACCGAAGGGCCCTTGAGGTATCTGTAATAAATAAATAGATCAAGCATGGCATAATAAATGGCATGCTAAATGGCCTGTCATACTGAATCTTGGTTTTGACATTACGACGGCCGGGAACCTAGTATCCAAAAGGAGCCGTGGTCATCTATTTTCACTCAGAACATTAACTAGATGTGCTGAAGGCTTATGATAGCCTGAAATTGCCCATTTTCCTGCACAATCGCAGTCTTTCCTAATGCCACTAAGAATAAAAAAATATGGAGGATACTGCGATACCGGGCCTCCAGCACACAGCGCCAGTGCCAGATAATTTTTCTCAAGTATCCTTAGCACCAAACTACCTTTCGAAAGCCATCGTTCGTCCAATTCTACGCGATTTTACAACAGCGAATGCTAGATAGGGCGCACACAAGCATGCAGCCCAGTCAACGAGGAAGCGGTTCGGAATGTGCTCTTAAAGATTGCTTGAACTCCATACTGCCTAGCTTTGCTCCTGGACATGCTGTGCAGTTTCAATTTTTGAGTCTACAGAGATGAAAATTGACTTTGAGAATGGCACAGTCTCATTTTCCCAGGCAGTGGAAGAGTGGATTTGGGCACGTTGGATTTAGGGGAGTATGGTGAAGGCCCGAAAGCATCCAGCCTTTAATGATCGCCATGTAAGGTTTAGCATGCCGCAGCGGCATTTGGACCCCCAGGGACACCTAGGGTGCATAAACGTACGTACGCTGATATCGCACAGCACACTGCACCTTTTGAGTTTCGCTTCCAACGAAATACGGTGGCTGCGGCAGAGATCAAACCAGCGACCTTAGGATCAGCAGCAGATGTAGTCAGAACTTTTCACCACACTAGCTGAGTCCACCCAGTTTTATACCATTGATGCAGCACTGTGGGCACCCCTAAAGAATGCCAATTTGAGATCATGGCCACTCGGCCAAGATCCTGCATTTTAATGAAACCGCTCTCCCAGAGCATGTGCTAGGGCGCCTTCCCTGGGCGGCGTGCGGTGTATAGGTGTTCTACCCTGTATGCGGAGCTCTTATTTTCATTTGTCATGAGAATAAACAGTTAAGCTTTCTCAAGCTCAGCCCTTCTCTGCTTCATGGACCGTCATCCGAAGTCGAAATTACCGCAGCCCTTCACTACAGCGTCTTTCATATCTGAGTCTCCTTGAAGCTTTAAGCTCCATAAACCAACCAACCAAATCCCAACCGCCCCATGTCACCCGGTGAACACTACTCCATGGATCCACTGTGGCGCGAGTACAAGTTCATCCATGGTGTGAAATAAGTCCTTGCTCAGTCACAATCAACGAAGCACAGAGTTTAGATTTGCTGCTTCACAACTGTTTCGCTATACGTTTAAAAAACTGTGGGACACAAAAGCGGCCGGCTGCACTAAATGCGCCTGGTTGACACTAAATGATAACATTACCCTATCGAAGCCGCTCTCTGTGGGTGTAATAAAAGTGTGTATTATAAGAGTAGGACACCGGGTGTATATCAGAATAGTGAGTACCAGTGAACGTGCACAGAACAGTAACTCTTCTAGAGTTTTTGCTAACCGCCTGCACACTGGTTCAAGAAGGCACGTAGGCCGGCCGGGTCTTGAAATACTTGATACTCGGATGGAAATCACCCCCTGCAGGCTATCGCAAGACAGGGTGACACATTATGCCAGGACGGCGCGCTCTGGACCAGCCGGGATTTCAGCCTTTGGCCAGTCCCTTCGTTGCCAGCCCGCCGGCCTCTCCCAACCATTTCGTACACAGCTCTGTGGCACAGCGCCTGCCACTATGCGAACCCTCACGCACACACCTACACATGACGCTCCTTCCGGTAGCTATTGTTTGAAATTTGCTCTTCGTCTTTCAGACGTCGGTCTGCCGGCAGCCACACTACTGAGCACTGTCCTGCAGTGTCTTTCGTCCATATGCTGGGCTGATCGGTGGGCAGGCATGACAACCTACTACAGGACCTCAGAGTCATGACAGGCTCGATATGGTCGGTGTGGAGTGACGGCACTTCACAACTGCGCGCAACAGCTGCAAGCAGCACCTTTGCCATGGCAGATGCGGGGCCGTCAGACCAACCGCAGTTGGCAGCCAAGATTCGGCGTGCTCGTGCGAGAAAGTGTCACCAACGGCTTAACAAAGCTGTAAATGATGCAGAAGGCGACGCCAACAGGCTTCACCATAAAACAGAGCACCGACGTCAGCCCAAGGCTCGTCGCAAACACAAGAGTTAGGCTTCCGACCCAGCCGTGCCCAGTCACGCCATCGCAGCTGCGGGAACAGCTTTTATGCGAAGCATATTACTAGAGCTACACTACAGCCCGTCTAGCGCGGCGGTGGAGCTACCATTGACCTTTAGCGTGACCACGTGACACCACGTGACAACATGACGTCACAGCAGAGGAGAGATTGGCTGCCGGCTCGCGCGGTCGGCCGCGGCGGTGGAGGCTCCACATCAGAGGCGCTTTCCATGGGTGCCAAGAATGCTGTTGTAGCCGGTGCTGGGGCAGCGGTTGTACACTCTGCATTGAATTCACCGATGATCCCGTAATAGCTGCCACGGCAAACATGGACCCCAACTTGTATGCGGCCCGTAGGGCAGCCTGGGCGAGGTGTGTACAACAAAATCTAGCTACAAAATCCACAACGGTATACACGGACGCGGCTCCGTATACAGGAAGCTCACATAACAGCACAGTGGCGGTAGTTATTGATTCGGACTTAAAGGAATTAGCTAGCGCCTCAGTGAGGGATTGCACGGTAACCGAAGGGGAGGAGCTGGCCGTAGCTCTAGCGGCGGTAGCCGCTTATCGAAGCAACATGTCTCTTACCCTTACAGATTCGAGAGAAGCGTGCCGTAACTAAATGAACGGCCGCATAGTCCGCGCCGCGCTCCGGCTCCTCCAGAGCGCGACCCCACCAAAAGTCACACATAGCATTTACTGGGTGCCAGGACACACCGACATAGCGGGGAACAAACGCGCTGACGAGGTAGCTCGAGCCGAGCTTCCTCCCAATCGGACGATTAACCGAATCGGCCCTACGTACTCAGACATTCTAAACTACTATAAGGGGGTACGGTTCCGCTATCCGCCACCTCATTCTGATCTAAATCAACTAGAGGCAGTGTATTGGCGAAGATTGCAGACAGGAACATTCCCAAACCTGCATATCGTTAGCAAGATTTACCCGACGCAATATCAGGACACTTGCCCGTGGTGTGGCAGCAAACCATCGTTGTACCACATCACGTGGGAATGGAGTAAGAACGACAGCTTTCGCAAAGACCCGAGTGCAGAACAGTGGGAGAGCCGGCTCTCCAGCGGCGATCTGGGTTGCCAACAAGCTCTGATCCAGCACGCCCAACGAGCAGCGAAGCTCAGCGGAGCCCTGTTGTTGTTGTTTTTCACCTCACGGGATGGCGCATACCCACAGAGGGGGATCGGCCAAGAAGAGGGGTGCATAGAGAGTTTTTGAGATTTTTTGCTTGATTGTTTGGTTTTGTTTTCTCGGCGGAGCCCTGGATTAGGAGCACCGACCCTGTGAGAAGAAGGAAGATGGACCTCTTCTTTCTCGTCTGCTACTAAACAGATGACAGAGAATTACTGCACCAGTTCCTTTCCTTAAAAAGCGTTGTGTTCAAAGGGCAAGGCATCGCGCCGAACGCGTGGTGGAGTTTCGTGAACTGCCTGGCAGCGCTACAACACGCTGTCGCGTTCCACTCCTAAAGGCGAAGCTTAAACGTCATTAATTAGCAGTGAATTAGTATTCAGTCATTAATCGGTAATTAGCAACTAATTAGTAATTTGTCATTACTTCGACATCAATTTTTGTGACGTCATCCAGTGGTGACGTCACCACTGTCACATAGGGAAAGTGGTGCGGAAAACGCTTTCACCTCTACGCAATTTAGACAGTCAAAGTGCCCCTGAATTTTTCACTGAGCTTTTTGCGCTACGGAATACCTTGGTCAATGCAATTTGTTTTGTTTTTTTTTTGCTGAGTAAACGGTGTACACACGCATCCATACAGAAAAAAGGAAAGCAGGTGTTTTACTTTCTGAGAGTAGTATGATTTCTTCAGCGGTGGCACCATTGGACGACAAGAACGAACCCTCTACTTTTTCATGTAAGGAGACCAAAACGATAAATCGGTAAGTAATAACATTACACAAAATCTGCCAAAGAGAACAAAGAATAAAACTCCCAAAACAGCTTCATATCACGAAAGCCACTATGAAAATGATAGAATATATCTTGCATGCATTAGTAATCACTGCTGTACTGCACAGTGCCACTATTAGTGCTGCCATAATTATACAACTAACAGTCACCACAAACTACCCGCACAGTGTTTTATTCAACCCTGACACTTCAACAGTGCTCCTCTTGGCCAGTGTGACGCACTGGCTCTGGTGAACCCACCGCGGTGGCTGTGTTTGCGAGTTCGACTGCTGAACAGGACGACGCAGGTTCAGTCCCTGCCACGGTGGCCGCGCTTCGACTGAGGCGGAATACAAAAGACTCCGTATTCTGTAGGCTGTCAGTGGTCGTTCCCCGGTGGGCCAATTTAATTGCATTTATTAACCCGAAATTAATACGCAAATGTGTCTCTTCTTGGTTCTCTTCAATCGCTCCTCAATATCATCGCCACACGGATTAGTTCTGGCGTCCACCCCTAACGCATATATTTTTGCAAACCGATTGTTGTTCTTTTTATTCTGCAGGAACTTCATCATCTCGCTTGCTACTTGAGCACGAGTTGTGGACACACCTACGTTTCTATTTCGCGAGTGCAAGGCGACTGAAAAATTTCGAACGCATTTCGATGGAGGCGAAATGTACGCCAGTGTCCTGAGCGTTTTTGGCGCTTAAGAGCCCCGGGTGGTGTATTTAATCGGAAACCTTGCAGTGCGGTGTACCTGAAAGAGCGTGTATTGCTTCGGGACGTTAGTGCCGTCACTGCAATTTTTATTGCGAAAGCAATACTGCTCGAGGTTTCCGTTCTTCGCCGTCGTCCCGGAGAACCCACGATTGACCTTTAGCGTGACCTATGTGTCACGTCATACCAGCTGTGAAAAAATGGCTGAGGCTTAGCTAAGGTTAATCCTAGTCAGATGCGAAGCATATTGATGGCTAGGCTTGGTAATACATGGCTTTCCTTGGTTGAATACTTGGTCATTTTATTACAACCACTAGAAGCCTTCGTCGTGTGGGAAGACAACGGCATAGCTACAGCGGAACGCCGACTAACCCCGAGACGCGCGTTGGGTGAGCGCCTGGATTGCCACGGAAGCCGCGTCCGCCTGCCCGGTGGAGCGAGCGTTTCACCTACACCTTCCAAATGCGCGGGAATGCCGCTCGAGGACATTCCGGCGTCTGAGCGATGGCATCGTTCTCCCTCTCCCAGCGCGTGACGGCGATCTGTCGTGACGTCATTGTGTCACGTGGTGTGACGTCACCATACCACGTGGTCTGCACGGCGTGCAACCGCAGCGACGGCACAAGTTGGAGCCCCGTCTCTTTGATTGATTGATAACAACTTTTATTTCCACCGATGTAGGAGGCCCCCTACTCCCCGTCCCTGGCACGCAGGCCTAGGGGACGGGGGACGGGACCTCCGCGACTAAAGACTGGCGAAGATACATTGGCTCTTCGCGGCTTCAGCCGCCAGGCGGACAGCTCGTTTCTGGTCGGCAGGGACCTCGCTTCGCAGAAGGGCCTCCCAGGCTTCTCTACTCAATATTGTCCTCAGCACCCGGGGATCCAGGGCATTGCCAAATTATATGATCGAGGGTCCCCCTCGCTCCGCAGGTCTTACATTTGTCATCTTTTCTATAGTCTAGCGTGGTTTGAAATAACCAGACGGGGTTAACGAAATTTCTGGCCTGTAATCGTCTCCAGGCGATGGCCTCTGTATTGGTTAAGTTTGGATTTGGTGGTGGCATTAGACGCCTGCCTAACCTGTAGTGCACGGCGATTTCCGCGTACGTTTGCAAACGTTCGTCCATCCCCTGGGGGTCGGGCGGCTCTACAGTTACCCGGAAGTAGAGATCTCGGGCTAACATGTGGGCCGCCTCGTTACCGGGGACGGATGTGTGTGCTGGGACCCAAATTAAGGTGATCTTGCGATCAATTTTGGCTGCGGACAGAATTCGAGCAGTTTCTGGCGAGACCCTGCCCTTTCCGATGTTGCAGATTGCTGTTTTGCGGTCACTAAGAATCAAACTAGACTTCGCTATCAAGCAAGCAAGCAAGCGCTATTGCGACCTCCTCAGCCGTATCTATGTTTCTGCTCGTAATGGAGGCGGCAGCGACTGGTGCACCTCGGCCGTCGACTACTGAGGCGAACGCCGCCCCCGACCTACCAATCGCTGCGTCCACGTAGGCAACCTCATTTTCCCTGAAATTTCCGGCCCTTTTAACCAGCGCCTCCGCCCTTTTCTCCCGTCTTTCCCTGTGATGTTCTGGGTGCATGTTGCGGGGGAGGGGGGGAACGATGATATTCTCGCGACATTGTGGCGGTAGGGCGACCTTGTCGAATATGCCCCTGTCTACTTTTCGGCCGACCCACTCTAAGATGGTCCGGCCCGTATTCGTTGTACTCAGTCTTTCGAGCTGGGCGATTCGCACCGCCTCGGCGAGTTCAATCCAAGTATTATGCACCCCCATTTCCAACAGGCGGTCTGTAGAGGTGGAGATAGGTAGGCCCAGCGCCCTCTTGACGCAACGCCGAATAATTGCGTCGATCTTCTCTCTCTCGTTTACCCTTATATCGGGGAATGGCATGGCATAGCATATTCGGCTAATAATATACGCCTGCGTCAGTTTCAAGAGGCTACTTTCTTTGAGGCCCCTGCCCTTCAGCGCGACTCTCCTGAAGATCCCTGTCACTTGCGCAGCGTAGTTGCTCAGCTTCTTGATCGTTCCTTCATTGTAACCGTCCTCTTGGATAAAAAGTCCGAGGATCCTGATGTGATTAACTTTCGGTACAGCTTTGCCCTCTACCTTAATTTCAAAATTCCAGTCGCGCTTGCACCGGAGCGCTTTCGGATTGTAAACAAAAAGTTCTGATTTCTGCGGCGAACACACAAGGCCCCTTTCGGCCGCGTAGAACACTACAGTGTCTGCCGCTGCCTGCAGCCGCTCTTCTATGCTACCGTCACTACCACTGTTCAACCATATGTTGATGTCATCTGCGTACAAGCTAAATTTTATGCCGTCTATATTCCTGAGTGCGGCGGGAAGGTCCCTCATTGCCACGTTAAAAAGGAATGGGGAGAGCACCGATCCCTGTGGCGTTCCCTTACTTCCCAGGTAAACCTTGGGGAATTCTAAGTCCTGAAATTTTAGTTTTATCGTCCTGTGCGACAGGAAATCCTTGATGTAATTATACGTCCTTTCGCCGACACCTATGTCCTGAAGCCCCGCAAGGACGGCCGCATGCTTAACATTGTCAAAGGCTTTGGTTAGATCTAAACCTAAAATCACCGTCGCGTCTTTGGATCTCGAATTTATAATGTCATGTTGCAAGCGAAGCATCACGTCCTGCGTACACAAGCCCGGCCGAAACCCGACCATCTCGTGCGGCCACAGGTCGTTCTGCTCCATGAAGCGTGTCAGTCTAGCCTGGATGACGCGTTCCATAAGCTTTCCTACGCACGAGGTTAGGGAAATTGGTCTGAGATTTTCTAATCCGGGTGGTTTACCCGGCTTAGGGATTAGCACTACGTTTGCAGTTTTCCACTGCTGAGGGAGACGGCCGCTACTCCATACCTCCTGCATGTATTTCGTGAGCGCCGTTATGGACATGTCGTCCAGATTCCTTAATAATTTGTTCGTAACCCCGTCTGGGCCGGGGGCCGATCGCGTCTTTAAAAGTCAAAATTTCGGCCCTAACCTCCGCCTCTGTTATCGGCGCATCGAGAGTCTCGTTAGGAGGGCCCTTGTACTGCGGGAGGGGGAGGGATTCTGTGTCGCCGATGTAGGTGTTTACTAATTTTGCCACGAGCTCCGCGTCCGTCCCCTCGAACGCGTGCCTGGCCTTCGCCAATCTAGTGCCCGATTGCGTTTTTGAGCTATCAGGATCCAGGAGATGTCGCAGCAGGCCCCACGTCTTGGAAAGGCTCATATTGCCTTACATTTCATCACATCTACTACACCAGTTTTGCTCAGAAAGTTTAATTGCGTATTCCTCAATTTCCTTATTATGCCTGGCTATTCTTCGCCTCAAATTTCTGTTCCATCTCTGTGTGCGGAGACGCTTTTCCATGCCTCGTTTAGCTTCCCACATGTGCAAGAGTTTGCTATCGGCGGTCTTCGGTGCGTCTTTCTCCTGTAGGGTCGTGGTAGCGGCCTTAACTTGGCGCATGAGGGCTTCCACCCATTCGTCGATATCCTGGATGTTCTGCTCTACGTCGGAGCTTTCTCTGAGTTGTCTGAATTTATCCCATTGAGTTACACTGGGTTTTCTGCTGCTTCTTACTTTGTCTCCCCGTTTAAGGGTTGCTGCGAGGACGTAGTGATCGCTCCCAAAGTTGATGTCGGTGTTTCTCCAGGTAATCTCTGCAACGTTTCTGGTGAAGGTTAGATCTGGGGTAGTGTCGACGCTCACGCTGTTTCCCACCCTGGTCGGACAGTCCGGGTCCGTTTGCAGTGTGAGGCCCAATTCGTGAAAGTCTTCCCACAGCTGCCTTCCCTTCGGGTCGTGCCTATTGTATCCCCACTCTTGATGGGCCGCGTTAGTCCCCTACAATTATCAGCGGGTTTGTTCCTGCCGCCTTGATGGCTTCGCGAAAGAGGGCCCTGAACCTACCTTTACGCTGCTTGGGGGTGCTGTAAATGTTTAAGAGGAAAATACTGGGCTCCACCTTCCTACCCGTGAGAATTTCAACGAGAACCGCCTCAATGTCACGAGAACTGATTTCGTGTGCGATTGCCGCTACGTTCCTTTTGACGAATGTAGTAACCCGAGATTTTTCCCCGCGGTCGCTAGCAAACGCTTGATACCCGGTAAGTTTAACCGCGCCCTTGCCCGTTTCTTGCAGCGCTATGGCTAAAGGTTTCTCATTTTCCTGCTCGAGGTACTGTTGCACGAGCGCTCGCTTAAGCGGGAACCCTCGACAGTTCCACTGCCACACAGTCGAATCATTCTTTGATAGAGTTCTGGCCATATTCGGATTGGTGAAGTACTGGCTGCGTCCCCGTGAGAGCGCCAGAGGCTGCGTTCCCGGCAGCAACTGTAAGTTGTTCCTGAATCTTATTTAGGAGACCCATAATTTCGATCATGCCAGTCTCGATCCTCTCGAATCTCGCCTGGTACTTCGCGTCTAACCTTTGTTCTAATGCCACAATCGGATCTGTCTCCCCACCCCTCCGTTTCTGCGGAGGAGGTCTAATCGGCTCAGTGACCATCTTTTCCTCCTCCGTCGCCGGCGGCGCGTTTGGTGTGAGTACGTTTGACGCCGGAGGTGGGGGAGCCGATTTAGCTACTTGTCCTGAAGGAAACGCTTGCTGAGACGGGAGGGACCCCGCGCATGTTTGTGGTTGAGGTCGGTGAAGGTCCTGAGTGAGTTTTAATGATCTTCTTAAGTTCACCGACTTTCTTTTTCAAATTTTCTATTTCTCTATCTTTCTCATGTTTCGCCTGGGAGGCCGCGCTGCTGAAACGATTTTACGGTCCCCGCTTGGGCTTCTCTTCCGGGGGGCCCACGGGTGCCTCGCGTCCCTGAAGCTGGAACTGGCCCTGGCTCCGGACCTGGATCCGGATCGTCCTCTGCCACGGGAGCTCGAACTGGAACTGGCCCTGGCTCCGGACCTGGATGCGGATCGTCTTCTGCCACAGGAGCTCGAACGGCCTCTAGGAGGTGGCGTAGGCCCTCTGGATCCGGAGCGCCCTCTGCTGTTGGAGCGCGAGCTGCCCCGACGATGGTGCTCTCCAGGGTGCTTGCCCATGGTCTCTTGCAGGCTCGGGAAATCTTCGGCACGGAAACCCTCCTAGTTGTTGCCGCGCTTGTCTCTGGGGCTACCTTGGAGGGTGGAATTCCCCTCCAATGTTTGCTGGGTCCCGTGTTTTGGCGAACTGCCGCCGCTTTGCTCCCACCGCCGCTTCTTCACCTCGTAGGGCGTGCGGAAGAGCTCCTTGCATTTCTTATCGCCGAGCAGGTGTCCTTTGCCGCACAGCTGACACTTGGTCTCGCATTGATGGTTTTCGGACGGGTTTTCTGCCCCACAACCGTGGCACTTTACGTTTTTAGGGTCCGGGCAGACGTCGGCTCGGTGGCCCAATCTTCCGCATGCGTTGCACACTTCGTATTTTTTCCGGTAGAGCGCGCACCGTTGAGCCAATGGCGTGATGCGCACCCACCTCGGGACTTTGCTATCTTCAAACAGTATCAGGACTGTCTTCGACGCCGTCTCTCATCTGTCGTGACGTCATTGTGTCACGTGGTGTGACGTCACTATACCACGTGGTCTGCACGGCGTGCAACCGCAGCGACGGCACAAGTTGGAGCCCCATCATCATCATCATCATCAAAACGTTCATTTCCACCGCAATGAGACTCCTTTTTGGACCCCCCGGCACGCAGGCCTAAGGGAGCCCTACTTAGGACCCTCGCAAACTAAGGTCTGGGGAAGACACATTGTCTCTTCACGGCCTCAGCCGCCAGGCGGATGGCTTGTTGCTGCTTAGCGGGGTCCTCGCTCCGCAGCAAGGTCTCCAAGGCTTCTCTATCTTCTATCTTTTGCTCGGCGCCCGGGCTTCCAGCACATTCCCATATGACATGGTCGAGAGTGCCCCTCTCCCCGCACGTTATACAATATTGGTCTTCCTCCTCTTTGGAGATTATTATGTATACCCAGAAGGGGCTTATATGATTCCCCCCTTGCAATCTTCTGCACGCAATTGCCTCCTCTTTTGCGAGGGAACGGTCGGGCGGCGGATAGACCCTCCTGCTCAGCTTATAATGTTCTGTGATCTCGTGGTATGAAATTAGGCTATCTTTCATGTCTATGTGGGAGGGCTGCTCTGCGGCCGCCCGGTGATAGAGAGCTCGGGCAAGCTCGTGTGCAGCCTCATTTCCTGCAATAGACTCATGCGCTGGGATCCATATTATCTCTATGTTACGTTCTATCGGCCTCGCCTCGAGGACGTGTTTGGCCTCTTCCGAGATTCTTCCTTTCGCGAAGTTTCTTACTGCAGTTTTGCTGTCACTTAAAATCGTCGTGGCCTTGGTACCGACACAAGCGAGCGCTATCGCCAACTCTTCGCCGCATTGGCATCTCTCGTGCGGCTCGAAGCCGCTACCGTTGGTACTCCTGCCCCGCCGACCACAGCGGATACAGGCGCCCCGTGCTGTCCGCACGCCGCGTCTACGTACGCCACCTGGTCTGCCGGTCGCTCCTTCATCTTCCTCTCGTACGCTTTAACCCTATGTTCTCGCCTTTCCTTGTTATACACGGGGTGCATGTTCCGCGGCATAGGTGGGACGCATATCTTGGCCCTGATTCCTGCCGGGATGTTTACCATCTTGTGCGTGCTACTTTCTGGCCGGATTCCTACTCATTCGAGTATTGTCCTGCCCGTTTCAGACTGGCCGAGCCGTTCTAATTGGGATATTCTCACCCCCTCTGCCAGCTCAACCCATCTGTTGTGTACCCCCAGTTTTTCAAGCCGCTCCGTCGACGTAGATATCGGAAGTCCCAGAGCTCGCTTGGCGCATTTCCTCAATATTCTGTCTACCTTCTCTATTTCTGCCTTGTTCACGTTTAGGTACGGCGTCGCATAGCAGATCCGACTTATTACGTACGCCTGCGACATTCTCAGGAGATTCCTTTCTTTTAGTCCTCGCCGTTTTACCGCTACCATGCTCAATATGCCTACCACTTGGTCTGCATATGTGGCTAATTTCTTTATGGTATTGGTGTTATTGCCTTTCTTGTTGATAAACATGCCTAGGATCCTCATTTCCTCGACCCTGGGCACCTCCAGACCTCCCACCACCACTTTAATTTCTACGTCTCTCTTGTTCCTGCTGTCGCTATTGTACACGAAGAGCTCCGACTTCTGCGGTGAGCACGCCAGGCCTCTTTCGGCCGCGTACTTCACCACTACGTCTGCTGCCCTTTGAAGACTCCACTCAATTTCCGCGTCGCTTCCGTTATTCATCCACATGTTTATGTCGTCCGCGTACATGCTGAATTTTAGATCAGGGATCTTGTTCAGCATGGCCTGGAGACATCTCATCGCTATGTTAAATAAGAAGGGGGACAGTACGGCGCCTTGCGGGTACCTTTGCTGCCCAGCCTTATGCCGGGGGACTCTGCGTCGTGGAATTTAACCACCGCCTTCCTTCCTTGGAGAAAGTCCTTGATGTACTCGTATGTTCTCTTGCCCACGTTTACCTCCTCCAGACCTCTGAGCACCGCCTCGTGTCGGACGTTGTCGAAGGCCTTCGTGAGGTCAAGACCTAGGATCACCTTGGCATCTAATCCTTTCTTGTCTGCAATGTCATGTTTGAGTCTGAGCATTACATCCTGCGAGCTGAGCTTAGGTCTAAAACCCACCATTTCGTGCGGCCATAGGTTTCCATCTTCCATGTATCTCGTTAACCTCGTTTGCACTACGTGCTCCATGAGTTCTCCACGCAAGACGTTAGCAAGATCGGTCTTAGGTTTTCCAATTTTGGTTCTTTTCCCGGCTTGGGGATGAGAACAACCTCTGCCTGCTTCCATTCCTCTGGCAATTTACCTTCCGTCCATACTTTGTTCATGTACCGCGCAACTGCATCTATCGAGTCGTTGTCTAGATTCCTGAGCATGACATTATATATTTTATCCGGGCCAGGGGCCGAGCGATTTTTTAGCTCAGCGATAGCTGCTCTGATCTCTGCTACCGTAATGTCCGCGTCTAGATCTTCATTTTCCGCTCCTCCATATTCTGCCTGTCGTACTTCTGTCGCGTCACCTATGTAAATGTCCATGAGCCTGCCCATCAGCTGTTTGTCCGTCCCCTGGAAAGCGTGTCTCGCTTTCACTTGGTTAGCGCTCGCTGCCTGTTTAGATTTTCCCTGGTCGAGGAGATGCCGCAATATATTCCACGTCTTTGCTAGGCTCATGCCCCTTTCCATTTCGTCGCACCTGGCGTACCAATTTTGCTCGTTTAGTTTAATAGCATACGTTTCCATTTCCTTGGTGTGTCTGGCTAACGAACGCCTTGAATTTCTGTTCCATTTTTGAGACTTGAGTCTCTTCTCGAGCCTTTCCTTCTCCTTCCACATGCTCATTAGCTTGCTATCCATTATCTCCGGTGCATCTTCCCCTTCAGCTACTGCTTCCGCGTGCCTGGCATCTTCCCTCAGCTGTTTTGTCCAGTCTCCTATGTCTCCAATTTCCTTAGCTTTGTGGCTTCTGCGAATCTCCCGGAATTTGTCCCATTCCACTATTCTCGCCTGTTTGAGTTTCCGTAGCTTGATTCCTTCTCCCAGCTTCGTAGCTACGATGAAGTGGTCACTACCCAGATTTTCTCTGGTGTTTGCCCATTCTACCCTGCCTGCATTTTTACTGAAGGTGTGTTCCGGCGCGGTGTCTCTACTTACACTGCTACCTACTCTTGTGGGCGCACATGGGTCGGTATGCAAGGTAAGTCCGAGATTTTGGGACTCCTCAAGGAGATGTCTGCCCTTGGGGTCTTGCCTCGCGTACCCCCATTCCTGGTGTGCCGCGTTAAAGTCCCCCACGATCACCAACGGGCTCTGGCCGGCCAGTTTGATGGCTTTTCTAAATATCGTTCCGAATTTCATTTTCTTCTGCTTCGGGTTTCTGTAGATGTTAAGCAGAAATATGCTTTTTGCTCTCTTGCGTCCCGTAATCATTTCCAGCATTACCGCTTCTATGTCCCCCGTACTCACTTCGTGCTCTAGGGTTGCTATATTCCTTTTCACCAGCGTGGCCACTCTGCATTTTTCACCCCTATCGCTATAGAAACTTTGGTATCCGTCCAGTTTTACCTGATTGCCCCCAGTTTCCTGCCGCGCTATAGCAATTGGTTTGTCTTCTACATGTTGCACGTGGTGCTGTAATAGCGCTCACTTCCGTCGGTACCCTCGGAAATTCCGTTGCCAAATGGTGGCGTTCTCTTTCTTACTTTGATTCCTGTCCATTCTTGGAAAAAACTACACTCTCCGTATTCGCCATCCTCTCAGTGAGGCCGTTTAATGCCGCTAGGATCTTGTCCATTGAACCCTTAATGTCCCCTAGAGCGTTTAACCTTACATTCACTTCCTGCATCTGCGTTTCCAGCCTATCAATGTTGCTTACAAATTTACTCGTTAGCTTCCTCTCCAGCGTCACAAGGGGGTCGGACTCGGGCGCCTTTCGCTTTATCGAAGTGGGTCTAACCACCTCCGTATCCATTTTCTCGTCTGCTTCTTCTATCTCCGGTTTCGCCTCCGGCAATTTTCGCGCTGCCGCTTGCGTGGGAGGCGCCACCGACCTCGGCTTATTGTTTACTAATTCTGCTATCATTTTCCTCAGCTCCGCAATTTCCGTTCCTTGCCTCTTTAATTCTGCCTCTTGTTTCCCTATCTTCGCCTTCAACTCTGCATTTTCCTTCCTCAGCGCTACTGTTTCTGGGTTAGCCTGGGTGACCTTGCTCGCGAAGCTTACCGTTTCCTCGGGCCCCGTCTTGGGTAGTCTCGGGTCCTCCCTGGACGGCAGGCTCGGGAACTCCTTCTTGTCCGTGAGTCTCGCCCCGGGCTCGGATCTCGAGGGCGTCCCGGATCTGGACCTTCCCTTGGGCCCGTCCTTGGCCTGCGCTCCTCCGTCTTTCCCATCTTCTCGGCTAGTTGCGTCTTTCGTCGCCACGAACGGCTTCCTATACATCTTCCTACACTTGCTGTCGCCCAGCATGTGGGCTCCCCCGCACAGCTGGCATACGGGGATGCACGTGTGTCCCTGCTCCGGATTCTCCTTGCCGCAGCCTCGGCACTTCAGTTTTTTCGGGTCTGGGCATACATAAGCTCTGTGTCCCAGTAGGCCGCATGTCACGCACACTTCTAGCTTCTTCTTGTACAACCAGCATTTCTTGAAAGATCCCAGACACTTCACCCGCCAAGGCACCTCGCTTCCCTCGAAGAGAATCAGCAGGGAGCCGGAGTCCCCGAGTCTCCGTACGCCCAATATCGGCGGGTTCGCGTCACAGTCCAATGTTTCCCTGATTAGCTCCATACTCATGCTCATAGGAATTCCGTGTATGACTCCCTTGCCCGCGCCGTCCGGCATCGGTGCATGGTTGTTTACTTTCACCGTCTTCCCTCTGATTGTCAGTTTCTTGGCGTCTTGGTACTTCACAGCCCTGTCCTCGCTTGCTGATGCAACGAAGATGGTTTGTTGTGTCATGTTTATCGAGACCACGTCTTCCTTCATAAGCACCTTCGGATCCACCCCTGCTTCTTGCGCTAGCGCGTTCGCAACTTCAAATTCTTCCACGTTCCCCCACGTCGCCGTTATGCCGCCGCTCGGTCTGAGGAGCAGCTTTATAGCGCCTTTTGGTAGGTCTAATATTTTATTTTCCACCGCTTTCTCCGCCAGCTTCTTCCCTAGTTTGGGCTTGAATTTTCCTAGGCTAGGTTGCTGCTGCGCATTTCTGTTGCCGCCATCTTCATCCGGTATATACCTTTTGCCTTCTCGTTTAAACCAGCCGGTTTGAAAACCTGACTTTTCTGCTTCATCTTCTGGCGCCGTCATCTCGACGCAATCCTCCTCTCGTTCCTTCTCATCATTTGCCACCTCGGCCAGCTCCGGTATCTTGCGTGCGTCGGTGAGTCCCCGACCACGTTGCGATGGTTGGTCGAACGCTAGGCTTAGCGCTCGGCTCCTACGAGGCCGCACAGAAATGGCGATAAAATCATGAAAACGGGACTACCATCAAAAACTTGTATCCCTTCGAAGCTGCGTTGCTTCGGCAAACGGCTCTTGAAGTCTCAGAGTCCTCCGCCTTCAATATCCTCCGTTGTCGATCAAGTTCGCGGGAGCTCATGCAGAGCACACCCGCCACACCACCAGACGCTCCCCTGGGGCCCCGTTTCTCCTATGTCGTTACGTCACGCATCACGTGGCCCTCCTTGGTCGCGACGCCTCGCGCGACGGCGCGAGCTGGGCCCCCGTTTCTCATTTGCTGTGACGTCACGCACCACGTGGTCATACTTATTCACGACGCCTCGCGCGACGGCGCGAGTTGGGCCCCCGTTTTTCATCTGCTGTGACGTCACGCATCATGTGGTATGACATGGAGGTCACGAAAGGTCAATGGTAACGACACCGCCGCGCTCGAGGAGCGGGGTTGGGCTATTTTAGTATGCTTCGCATAAAAGCGTTGCGTTCAAAGGGCAAGGCATCGCGCCGAACGGGTGGTGGCGTTCTGTGGACTCCCTGGCAGCGCTACAACGCGCTGTCGCGTTCCACTCCTAAATGCGAAGCTTAAGCGTCATTAATTAGCAGTTAATTAGTATTCAGCCATTAATCAGTAATTAACCATTAATAAGAGATTTGTCATCACTTAGTAATTAGTACTCAATTACATGTGACGCCACCAGTGCCACAGAAACAGCGAAGGTGGTGCGGAAAACGCTTCCGCCTCTACCCACTTTAGACAGTCAAAGTGCCCCCTGAATTTTTTTTAAAGCTAAAGCTTTATTACATCCTGCTACACGTTTACCGACACTACCTTCTGCCGCTCCGAAGCTGCGCCGAAACCGATGAAGAATGGAAGCTTTGAAAGGAAAGGAAATGAGTATAACCGGCCCCCTGGAACAGTGGGCACCTCAGTCGCTATTTAAGCTACGTGGCGGTAGTGAGAGATGTGCGCTGCATGCGTTGGCAACTGTGGCAGGAAGGCGGTACACGATGGGCGGTACTTCGTCGGCGTTCAGTGTGTTACTGGTGTTGGCGTTGACAGCGTTATAGACTCAAATGACTTTTAAGGCGAAAGCCTTTAATGCCTCATACTGTCGTTAGTGTCGGCAAATGTGTCCGCGTTTCGGTCACGTGCCTTATATGGGCATATGCCAATCACTGTTTTACCGATACCTAATCGATGGAATTCGATTTACTAATTGCTAATAATAGTTAAGCAATTATCCTAATTACCCTTTATGGTCAGACCACATGAATAAATAAATAAAACCGAGTAGGGTATTAGTCGAGTTGGGAAATGGAACCAGGGTCTCCGGAGTTCGAGACAAGCACGCTAACCACTCCGCCATGCCAGCTCGATGGTTTGGAACGAACAAAGGCGCGTCTAGTGAATGCGACGTCTTCGTTCACTGCCATCGTCCTTCCTTCCCGTTACGGCGAGGTGCAGGTGTCCACCGAGATATGCGAGACAGATACATTTCCTTTCCTCAAAAACAATTTACCGACGAGCAAGGCCTACAGCCGAATGGGCGATGGCGTTCTGTGGACTCCCTGCCAGCGTTGCAAGACGTTGTCGCGTTCCACTCTTAGAGGCCAAGCTTAACATTTTAACCATACATCAGTGTCACAAGCAGCAACACCGCTCTTAATGCTTTCGCCTCACCGCATTTTAGGTCAGCAAAGTGCCCCCTCTGAATTTTTTTGTGGAAGGGAAGGGTGCATAACTGGCTCCCTCGGTCAATGGACGCCTCAGTAGCGCTTTCAGGCACGTGGCGGTGCTAAGAGATAGATGTGGGGTCCATGCGTTAGCGCTGACGACGTTGTGGCAGACAAGCGGCACTGTAGCAGTTGGCCGCTGTGTTCATTCGGTGAGCAAACTCTCGATCAGCTACTAAACGCCACCTGCAAGGGTGGTACGGTAGGCGCCCTGTCTATCCAGTATCCGGAACGCACTTTACGTTACAGACGCCAAGGTGCGTCTGTCGATCACTGTAGTAACGTCGCACGTATGTGCCACGTGTCCATGGCCACGTTCCCATAGTGGCGAAACGCATATGAAGCTAGTCTACTGGGCGATACCAGTGCATCTCAAAGAACCTCGTGTGGTCGAAATTAATCCGTAACCCTTGGCTGCTGCGAACCTTTCACAGCCTTTTTTAACCCCCCACCAGCCCCACGCCACGCTTTTGACGCAACGTTTATTGGTGGCTTTTACCTCGCAAAGTGACTCAGGCTATGAGAGACGCCGTTGTGAAAGGCTCCGGAAATTTCTACCCTCTGGGGTTCCTTACTGTGGAATGACGTCGCGCAGTACATGGTTTTTTAGAATTTCATCTGGATAAAAATCTGACCGCCGCGGCCGGGATCCAACCCGTCTCTTTCGGGACAGCAGCCCAGCGCCATAACCAATGAGGCACCCCGGCGGATGAGCGCGCTCAATTACCGAGCCGGAGTTCCAGGGTTCGAACCTGGCCGCGGTGGCGGCTGCGTTTCGATGAAAGCGGAATGCAAGAGGCACTCATGTGCTGTGCGATGTCAATGCACGTTAAAGATACCCAGGTGGTCTGAATTATTCCAGAGCCCCCCCCCCCCCCCCCCACTGCGGCATCCCTTTCTTCCTTTCTCTCGCACTCACTCGTTTATCCCTTTCGTTAGGGCGCAGTTCAGATTTCCACCGAGACGCGACCGTTACTGCGCCGTTTCCTTTACTCAAAAAAAAGGCAAAAAAAACAGGAAACGTCTCGTGACTAATTATGAAGATATCGATGCCAGGGGGAGCAGGAGACCAGTGAGCGGAGGGAAGGGAGAGCGCGTGCGTGAGCGTGAGTGGCACTGGTGGCGTGGCCTTGCGCCAAACACGACGTGTCTCCGGGTTCAGTGCAAGAGATGCGGAATGCCGGTGTCCATGCCGCAGACAGGTCCTCATGAGAAGGCTCAGTGGGGGACTCCTTGAAGTTATCGTCGGCGCTCTGGAGGCCTTCTGCCATTTTCCTGGAACAATCGCGACCGACAGCTGGTTTCCACAGCGGCAGCCTCTGCGGGCAATTGACACGTCATAGCATAAGGTGAGGCCTGTGGTCCACTTATACAATGCGAAGCAGTGGCGTCTCCGAGGACAGCGAGGGTAGTCAGGTAATTTTTTATCCTGGCGATGTTTCTTACTGAAATTCTAATAAGGATTGTCGGCCTATAACGAGTCTTCTAGGTATTTTTGCAGTAGTCGTAGCGTTGGACTTCGCTCGACATCAGCGTTCTGTGCTCTGCCATCGCAAATTTTTTAAGCGTTCCATGCCAGCTTTGTTGGACTATCCGCACTCGAAGCTTTGCCAATGAATGAGAGGTGCATACAACCATTGCTTGCGTGAGCCGGGTCCCGTTTTCTGGATTATATGTCACTGCATCCGAGCCTAACTGCCGGCTTCTTCCAAGCTCCCGTGTGCTTAGAAACGTGTGCGTTCAGAATGTAGCGTCCCGGAAGATTAACCCGGGACACGCACAGTCTACCTCGCAGAGGGCTTTTGAGCCACACTGGTGACTGACTGGCTGAGGTAAACCCACCGCGGTGGCTGTGTGTTAGCGTGTCCGACTGCTGAGCAGGACAACGCAGGTTCAGTTCCTGCCACGGCGGCCGCGTTTCGATTCGGGCGGAATCGTGGTACACGCCGTATGCTGTGGGCTGTCAGTGCTCTTTAAAGGAACGCACAGGAGGGGCACTTTGATTGCATTTATTAACCCGAAATTAATCCAGGGGCGCATATTTCTTGATTAGCTCCACCGTTCCCTTGCCTCGCGGATTAGCTCAGGGGTCCACCCTGAACGCTTGCGAACGGCTTGCGGTTCATTTTATTGCGAAAGCAATACTGCGCTAGGTTTTGAGCCTTCAGCGTGGTCCCGGCGGAACCATGTCTGACCTTTAGCTTGACCTCGGTTGTGGCGTTCATTGATGCGCTCTGACACGGACAGTGTTGTTGACGGCGTTGATTTGGAGAAAGGTAAAAAATGCCTCCGTGGTTTACTGGACATCTCAATACCACTTTAAGCTAATTCCGGCGTTCATTGATGCGCTCTGAGATAGCGTTCTAGACTGCGTTGATTTTGAGGAAAGTAAAGGCGTCTTACCAACTCTGGGGTTTAGTGGACACCTCACTTTAAGCTAATTCCGGCGTTCATTGATGCGCTCTGACATAACAGCTTTGTAGACTGCGTTGATTTGAAGGAAACCAAAGGCGGTTTACCAACTGTGTGGTTTACTGGGCACCTCAACAGCACTTTAAGCTAATTCCGGCGTTCCGTGCGGAACTCAGGCTTCCGACTTTCACTACCTTAGTCGCTAAAGTTGCTCGTAATTTGATTTCGCAACCTTCCGGGCGTAACCAAGCTAAGCCTCTGCCAATTTTTTTTTCTATCTGAAGGCAGTAGTGTTACCAAGCATGATATCATCATAAAAAATTGGCTATGGTTCAGCTCTAATTAAACCTGGAGTGAGCTACAACTAGCCGTGTGGGAGTCGCTGAGTCGAATTGCAAAGTCAGTCTTTCACCGTGCGTTTCGTTGGGCGCTCCTTATTCAAACTCGTCCCTGGAAGTGGACTCACGGTTACTGTGTAATTTCTTCTTCTTCCTCCTCTTTATAATGGCACATACCCACATGGGGAGATTGGACAAAATATAGTGGTATAGATAATAGAATTTCCATAGGATTACGGCGACATATCGGAGCCCAACGTGAATTTTAAAAATTTATGCATGAAAAACGGCAGAAAAATATTTAAAGTTAAATAACAAAGAATATTTTGGTGAAAAAACAGGAAAAGTTCCTCATTCATTTTCTTCATAACGGCCTCTCTTTCTGTTTGTTCTTTCACTCCCACCTCCTCACTTCCTCTACAAACGGATGACGGGTATCCACCGAGATATGCGGACAGTTACTGTGTAATTTCCTTTCCTCAAATATAATTTTTTATTTTATTCACTACGTCCCCTTTTTGTCTTTCTTCTTCTCATTCTCGCTTCCTCCCTTCCTGTACACTAAAAAAAAGGTAGTTGAGGTTACTACATTTTGGGGTAGCAACGACTGTCACATATATGACTACCTAGGTAGTAACTTCAAAATAGTAACATTTACTACCTCTCGAGAGAAAACAACTTAAGAAAAAATCTAATGACTTTTGACATTAGGATCTTATGCCTATAAGATAATAATAGTGCAAAATAAGAGCCGAAGTAAAAAAAAAAACTAGAGCAAAAACAAATGTAGTAAAAAATTGCCTGCTCTCACCAGGACTCGAACCGCAGACCTTAGACTTTCGATCCTACCAAGCTAACCACTACGCCACGCCACCAGACGTTAATTTGCTAACTTATGTGGCGTGATATGTGCAGCCACAGTTCTTGTTCTTTCTATTGCGTGTAAATGTAACAGCAGCATCTACATTCTCGCACGGGACAACAATGTTGTTGATAAGGGCCTTTCAGTGGCTGATGGCCAATGCCATAAGGAAATCTTCTGTGTTAACGAAAAAGTCTCTGCTGAGTTTTTATTGTCGAAAGACATGAATACCTGACTTCGTGGTGACTTTCTAATGTGTCACAAGGAGTGCATGAACATGACATCAGAAACTCAACGCCCATTTTTGTGCATCTTGTAGTAAACCAGAAGGAAAAATGAGCACAAGTCAGGCACAATCGCTTGGGGTTGGTGAAGAAGTTCAATTAAGAAATCAAGCTAAGGAATAGAACACATACTCGCTGCGTATATTGTATTGAAAACAAAAAACAGCACTGGCAATTTTGTTAGATTTGCTGCCAATTAGGAAACCCTTTTCATTATATAAAAACATGGGGCATTGAGTAGCAATGTCACCAGGAATGTTAGTATACGTACACGTGCATATTCCGATCATCCATTTCCAGATCAAGGTAGTAATGGATACTACCAGGGTTATAATGAGGTAGTACAAGTGTAGTAACTGCCAAAAAACGTAGTAACAGCAGAAGTTACTACCTTGTTACTACTTAATTTTCTTTCGAGGTAGTAAAAAGGTCCTAGCAACATAGTACATAGGTAGTAAGGGTTAAACAAAGGTTGTAACAGCAGCCGTTACTACGTTTTCACTACCTTTTTTTCTAAGAGTGTACGGTGGGGTTTGGGTGTCCACTGCGGCGCCTGCTAGGCAACGGCTCCTGCGGTGGCTCCGACGCACAGCTGCACTGCATTGCACAGCACTGCTGCCGCCGTGCAGAATAACAACAGCAGGCACGAAGCGCGGTCAACAATTACCAACATTCGGGCCTCTGACATCTTGGTGTAAGCACGTATCGCCGCCTCTCCTTCAGGAGACCGCAGCGACCGACACTGTGAATTCTAAAATTTAGAAGACACGTAAGACTTGCTTTGAATGTGAAAGCGCAGTTTTTAGCTGTTTATTTTTTATTTCTTTCCTTTTCTAATGACCGTTAGCGTGCAGTCGTAAGGCAACACATGCAAAAGGTTTTTGTTCGCCAAAACACAGCGCGGTTTTGTTGCCTGTGAGTTGCGGGCTCCCCTCACAGTCTGAAAGTCCCGAGTTCATTGCCCCGCTCCTACGGAAGATCGCTCTTTGATACCGCGTGGACATCTCGGATTCTTCGGAACACTGCTGTTGGTCAACGCCAACGCCAGGATTCGTTGCCGATGAGGCGTATAATAATACTTTCGCAGTAATATAAAGTGGCCGAAATTTAAACAACGGCAGTGTCCAATTCAAACGCTCCAGCATTGCTCCAAGTGCACGAACGCAGGGACTTGACATTGCCAGAGTAGGGATAGGCCTGCATCAGTCTTGATGACCATTGCTGACCGCAATTTCTTGTTATCCTGCAGGCGGCTGATCCCGTCTCTCGTCAGGCTCGTGCGATTCCAGTGTCGCTTAAGGAGATGCGGAGGAATCTGGAGGCTGAAGAACCGCAGTGAGCGTCTGCAGCGCTCTCGCCGCGTGGGTGTCAGCTGGGCGGACGCACCAGCCGGTGTCCTCTTCCCACCAGCGGAGACAATGTGCGGGAAAGGAACATGTAAGTACCACGTGAGGAAGGAGATCACGACCTGCAGAAAAACATTGGTGGACCCTTAAGCTCCGCCTTTGAGTGGAACGCGACAGCGCGTTGCAGCGCTGCCAAGGACTCTACGGAACGCCATCGCCCGTCCAACGCGACACCTTTGAATTCAACGTATTTTAAGGACTTAATTACTAATTTGTCGTTACTTAGTAATTAGTCATTGTGTGTGGCGTCATCCAGTGGTGACATCACCAGTGCCACTGATGCAGTCAAAGTGGTGCGGAAAACGCTTTCGCCTCACGCACTTGAGACAGTTGAATTGCCCCCCCCGAATTTTTTAAGCCTCTGAAACGCCCCCAGCTAGGGTAGCGAGCAATACCTTGTGGCAAGTGGTCCGATTTTATCCTATCTGCGACCCCTAGCCGCCGCGGTGGCTCAGTGGCTATGGTGCTCGGCTGCTGTCCCGAAAGACGCGGGTTCGATCCCGGCCGCGGCGGTTGAATTTCTTTGGAGGAGAAATTCGAGGCCCGTGTACTTTGCGATGTCAGTGCACGTTAAGGAACCCCAGGTGGTCGAAATTTCCGGAGCCCTCCACTACGGCGTCTCTCATAGCCTTAGTCGCTTTGGGACGTTAAACCCGATAAAACCAAACCAAACCTATCTGCGACCCATGATAATGCCGGCCTTTTTATGAGTTTCAGTTTGAAAACAAATTTTTGCGAGCGTCCCCTGGACTACTCGCTTATCTTACAATTGCTATCTTCCGTTTTTACAGTTCCCGAGCTACGCATAGTAGTTGCGGGTGTAAATGCCAAGGACTCATACACAGCCCAATGGAGCACAGGTGGCTGCTAGAGGAGGTAGAGCGCGAGGAGCACAGCAGAGGGGGTTGCATGTGCAGACGACGAGCGTCCCTCGAACAAGATTGAGCGCACCTTCGACAGAACTCCTACATTGCGTCGAATTCGTATGTCGCTTGCCAGAAGTTGGCATTACTGCCACAACACAGACATAAAATTTAAGTACACAGAGTACAGAAACAAAGCAGAACAGAAATATGGTTACGACGCAGCGTTCGCTTGAAAAGTGGGACAAACACCCTCGGAAGGAGTTCGCCAACTCCTTGATCAGCCGCGTTATACCGCGAACATGTAATCTTCATGTATTTCTTTCGAGCGAACAGTTCTTCGTTGCCTTAGGGTTATTGCACATTCTTGATGTACTAACTTGCAAAGCTTACCCGTTCATGCACTGTTCCAGCCATTGCCTCGCAAAAGCGACGTCAGAATAGCACGTCTTGAAGTCTCATGCTCTAAACAGCACAGCACAGCATACCACACCGTGCAATTCTATACCATTTTTGAGACTACGTCTTGAGGATGCTTGATAACATAAGCTTGGTTTGGGTGCCCTTAGTCGGCTACTTTTCGAACAATTCCTTCCGGTAACGTGCGTAACAGCGCAGGCAAGGATGTCGAACACAAAATATGTTCTGCGAAAGGTAACTCTTCGTTGAAATCTTGCGAATTTTGTCGAGAACTCCAAATCGGGATAAAATCGCAGCCGCAGGACTATTTAGGCCCCGTTGGCTTTGCACGAAGACATTCACCGCTGGAGCGTGGGCGAAAATAAACCGGTTGACTGTGTTCCTGAAGGATGCTCACTGATCACACAACCAGAGTAAAATAATAAGCTGAGAGAGATATGAGTCAGGGCGTGGTTTGGGCTTTTTTGTGTGTGCATATTTTCACGGAATTAGTGCTAGTTGGTTACTTATAGCGTACATTGAGCAGCGCAGAGACAGGGTTCTCTCAAGCGAAAAGTGACTTTTATTAAGCCCTGGCAGTCATCAGTAAGCTTGCCTAAGCGCTTGTACGCGACATAGTAAACGCGAAGTCATCTTCCCCTCCTTGCAGAGCACGAGCTCTCCTTGTATTGTGGTACTTCTGAGGACCCTCAGGCTACCGGCCGAGTGGTGTCCAGCGGTGCCTCCTGGCTGAAATGCAAAGGTAAGCTCGCAGCTATATCCTCAAATAAGTATCCAGGCTACTTCAGTGAAACTTACCCCTAATCTAGCATACCAGCTTGGGGCAGTGGCACGTTGGTGGCCATATACGTACGGTCATTCGTACACTTTCGATCCAGGCCAAGGTAGTGCGATCGAATACAGGACTCTGCGCCTGCATTTCGATGGGGCAGAAATCCAAAAGCACCCATGGGCTCCGCTATATGTTAGTGCATTTTAAGAAGCCCATGCGGGGTGAAATTAATGCGGAGTCTCTAATTGTCGACCTGCAGTCTCATGGCCTTGAATCTCATACAACATATAAGATGCAAATAAACCTTACGGAGTTTGACATTATTGTTGCTGGCAGGGTGTGACGACGGTGGGCACCTGGTTTTCCCTCCAACGGGATTTCTATGCTATCGCATAATAAAAGCATAGAATTTGAGATGCCTAGCACCATGTTTGGAATCACTGCTTTTTTTCTGTCTAAACAGGAGAGGAAAGATGATAAAACTCGGAAGACTTACTAATGCAACGCAATAAACAATGGAACCAAGAAAGCACAGGCTTTGTCACAAATTTATGGCATAAGGGTTTGCCTTCTAAGCTGTGTAGTGGGGCTCCTATAGCATTCGTGAGATTCGTACCTATCGTTGTCGCGCGAACCAGGAATCTTCTTAGCTTCAGCCATGTTGCAACGCTGGGGATGCAATACGAGCCACACGGTGCAGCTCGTAAGCAAACTTTTAATAAAAGTTGTATGTATTTTGCCCCGCTGACTATGAATACTCGCTTCTAGACAACCTTTTACGAAGAAAAGGCATAAAATTGTCGGACGGCACACATTAACGCTATTCGGCAATGTTGTCACAAACTGTATATCGTTCATGTCTTGCAGCTCCTTTTTATTAGTTCAGTATCGTATGACTTGCCTTGGCACATGCAATCAACAGCTCTAGTACAGCCCATCATTTCGTAATTGGAGTTAGGCTTTTTTTCGCGAGCATAGCTTTCGCACGCTATGCCCTAGAGACGGTCATTCTGCTTGCGTCGCGTCTTGGCGGCTCCTCCCAAAAATCGTGGGCGGCTGCACCTCCTTCCCAGGACTCAGTGCTTAATGTATTCTTGTGTGCGAATGTAACAAAACACATCTTACTGGATGGCTCATTCTGCTAGGGTGGTAGCAAGGTGTCAGAATGCAGGACGTTCACCGTGGCAAGAGAGGGACACTGTCGCATCTGTTCTGTGTCAAACTGCAGGGTGCCTGCTACTGTCTCCCGTCAGGCTCGCACATTCCTCGCCGAAGAAGCACAGGGCGACTCATAAAACAGAAGAAACCCCGCTGGGCGCCGGGCATGCATTCGTCGCGTGGGTGTCAGCCACCACGCCGACGAGCCCACCTTTTTCGCCCAGACAGCGTGGGCCGGGCGGGGAAGAGGAAGCCATTCCTTGGAAGTAGGACTGCCACCTTTGTTGCGCACGTGACCTACCCACGCCCTTCGAAGTTTCAGTGCACCCACTTTCCCCCTTCACTGTTTTAGAGCGCTGCTCCTTGGCGCCCGTTTCTGCGTTCCGCGGAGTACCAGTCGCTGTTGTCCCTCGTAACCAGCAGTGGACACCTCAGTCGCGTTTTAAGCTCCAATGGAGCGGGAGCTTAGAAAGCAGTGGAAAAGCGCATAACTGCCCTTTTAGAACAGTGGAAACCTCAATCGTCCTTAAAGCTATGTGGTGGTAGAGACAGATGTGCGCTTCATGTGTTGGCATTGACAACTTTGTGCCAGAAATGCGGCGTTTAAACCACGCGCTATAAGCGTTCATTGTGTTCATTGGCGTTGGTGGTGACGTTTTACACTGCGATCATTTTAAAAGGAAGTGAGCATAACTGGCTCCCTGGGTCAGTGGACGCCTGAATCATGCTTATAGGTACGTGGGGTGAGTAGCAACAGATGTGAGCTCCATGCGTGATTAGCACTGACAACGGTTAGCGAACTCTCGCGATCAACCATCCACTTGTACCTGCCAGTGTGGCCGGGTGGTTCGGAACTTTAATGTCGCTATAAAGACATATAGGAATTGCTTACCACATGTGCGGGTGAACACCCCGTTCTTCTCGCTCGTAACGCCTCCCACGGCTCTGACAACCTCGCGAAATACTTGCACAGACCTCGCCTTTGTGAACCAGGCATTGGTGCAGCAAGTCGAGCATACATCCATTTCTCCGACCACATAGCTTCCTTCACGACAATCAAGAACTGTTAGTGTCTTGAGGAAGGAATGTGTGTGGAAAGTAACAAGTTGCCTGTAATTCTACATGCATGTCTTGCTTGAATTCTTTGCCTCAATCGAAAAGCTGAAACAGCTCATGAGCTGCGCTCAAATATCGCATTCGGAAGTAACGCAATTGTCGGCAATTTTTTCTTGTGCTGATCACCTGTGCCCGCTAAAAGCCAAAGAACCATATTTGCTTTTGCTGCATATCAGCTTGGGAAAGGCAATTGCTGATTGCAAGAAATGATATTCATGTGCCGACAAAAACGGTGCAAAATGTCATCGCAAAAAACTACTTGTGGAATCCTCGTAGAAGTGAGCGAGTACAAGCTGACCAGTCTCTATCTGAATGGAACCCAGCTATCTGCTGCAAAATTGGATCATGATTTCTTTCCTTTCGACAATACTTTGCAATAGAGCTTATGGGCCTTTGCCCTTTAGTGGGCGTAGTCAGCATGATGATGCCCCTTGGAAGCACCATGCGGCTTCAGGTAGACTATTCTTGTGCAGATGGTGTGGCGCGGAACCCGGTCGTGTAGAACACCTTCGTCGCGTACGCGGAAGCCTTCCTCACCGTCGCCAAGCACCAGCGACTCCTGCTCTTCAGGTAAGCGACAGTTGGTGTGACAAAGTTGCAGGTTGCTGGATTCATTCATGCGTGCATGAAGGAAGTGGGAAAAGCAATAAGCAACGATGAGCCACGCGGCAGCGATCTACAAAATGCTCAACAGATAACACACTGGACACCTTTGTACCCTATAACGTGTGAGCGGCAGCGTTACTGTAGTACCGGGAGCCCGCGGCCAGTCAATGGGCATGCGCAAATCGCCTTGACGGGGCCAGATGTCGCCAGGTACCCGTCAGCTCCACGTGCGCCTGCAACATCACGACCAATCCGCGCGTGTTCACCGCCGGTGGGAGGGCTCCCGGTACTCCGGTAACGGTAACACGGTACACGGTATGCTAAAGGCGTCTATTCTTTCTGTCGCAAGACCTCCCTTGTAAGAAACTTTGGTTTAACCATGTACAGCCAGTAAGTTCCCTGCCACAGTTATTTACCTTCATACAAGGTCTGCGAACTCTGGTATACCGGGTGTCCCAGCTAAGTAATCAAGGTTTTAAACCAGGCAGAAATGTCTTAGATCATGGAAAACATGCGTGTCGTATTGAGACGCGTGGCCTAGTTTTCAAGAACATTCGTGTCTGCAGGCGACTCCAGATTCACTATTCTCTGGCAGTGAGAGATGGGTGGGGTGGCGGGTAGATACGATCTGAGGGCGGGAGTCTGCAGTGACATCACCAGCTCGGTAGCCTTTTAGCCATAGTTGGGAACAAAGTTTAATTCGGATGATGATGATCATTTTAAAAAAACAACTGGCTGAAATGCTTGCACCAAGCTACCATTCACACATCTTTATTCACTGGCCTTGCTAGAGAGCCCGTGAAATAAAGTTCCCACTAAATACCTGCTGACGTATATCTCGCGCACGCGCGAAAAGCCCCGTCGGGAACAGCGCTCGGGAAAACAGCCGGCTTAGTTTTGTGTTTAAACGCCTTGGAACGGTGAAGCAGCATTTTTTCTCTCCTCAAACAGTCTAGCCTTTCAAGACTGTGTACCGCTTCCATATTTCTGCTTTACTCCTGAGATCAATATTTAAAAAATTCGCTTCGACTAATTAATTTTCCAGAACGAAAAATACTACTGCCTGGCCAATATGACTCAATTCCAACGCTCAGTTGGTTATGCTCGCCTAGGACGCTTTTTTTAAACCGAGGTTACTTTGAACTGCGACACCCATACACATATTCTCTGTGCTCAAAACGCTTCTGTGAAAAAGAAGTCCTTCAGTCGTGACAGTGAAAAAACACGCTTACATTGGCCGTTACTGTCGTCACTTAGGTCTCATCAGTTCATCCCTCGCCAAAGCAGGTGTGGGGGGGGGGGGATACATCCTCACCCAAGCTGGTGTCTTGACTAATGATCCTGTGAATCTTTTTTCTAGTCACATCCAACTTACGTTATGACTGCTACACACTGCTACTCCGCGACAAAGAAACAGTGCGCTGCTAATCCCTTTGTACTTGTTTGTTTTCATGTAGCCTGTTGTAGCTAGATAGAAACATTGAAACCTTAACTTCCGTTTTCTGCTACGATTGGTATGCGGTGCGATGCATCACCCTGTGCGATGTTAGTGCACGTTAAAGAACACCAGGTGGTCGAAATTTCCGGAGCCCTCCACTACGGCGTCTCTCATAGCCTTAGTCGCTTTGGGACGTTAAACCCCATAAACCAAACCAAAACCTTTTGGCCATAGTGTTATGTTGCCAGCTGCTGTTTCTTTTAAGTTCCATCCTACTATGTAATCGCAGTTGCAAGCAGGATGTTAAACACTCTGTTCGCGTTCTTTTTCTCTTGAAGCAGCAAGAACAGGCGGCGAGGAAGCCTCCGGAGCTAGGAGGGCACAGCACACAGAGACGGCTCGGCGTATGAAATGCGTTCATCGCGTGGGTGTGAACCGCGACGCAAGCGCCCTCACGCGCCTCATCTGATTCCCATAAAGGGGACGGGGGCAAGCGCAGGAAGCTGATCTCGGTGAGAACCTTTAGGGGACACTTAAGTTCCACTGTAAGGGTATGATTAGGACATATCACTAAGCAGACACGGGCGCGGTTCTTTCTTTTAACCGTCACACAACAGCTAACCTACCTGTAAACTATAACGCGACACCATTATAGATATTTCTATCGCTACCACCTGGAACGCTGTACGAATAACAGTTGCTCATAATTTTGGTGCAAATGTTGACGGCATTACTGCCGCCGCATTGAGGTCAGCTAGTTTATGGTTTATGAGGTTAAACGTCCGAAAGCGACTCAGGCTGTGAGGGACGCCGCACCGGACTCCTCCACTGAGCGACTCGGGCTATGAGGCACGCCGTACCGATGTCCACTTCGGTGTCCCTCATAGCCTGAGTCGCCTTGGGACGTTAAAGCCCATAAACCATAAACTAGCTGACCTCATTGTGGCGGCAGTAATCCCGTCAACATTTGCACGAAAATTATGAGCAACTGTTCATCGTACAGCGTTCCAGGTGGTGCCATACAATTTTTCTGTGCATGTAGACCACGTGTTTTAGTTAAGTTGGAGGCTAGGTTTCGATAGTGCTTAAAACCGATAAGTAAGCCTTCCCAGACTACCTCTTCCCTTAAGGCGCGGTTCAGGTATTCACCTAGGTGTCGAGTTGCTTGCAGCAAGCGACGTGGTATATGATTTTGAATGGTTCACCTTGTGCAGATCAGCCGGCGGTGTGGACCTCGTCGTGTAAAATGCCTTCGTCGCGCCTGGATGGCTGCCTACAAGAAGCCATTCCAGAGCTACTGCGCACCCAGGTGAGCAATCGCTGGGGGGAAAGATAAAGGCGCTTGACGCGTTCGCTCTTCTCCTGTCCTCCGGTTATCATTGCTGGAGAAAAGACTGTCGCATATCACCACAGCTGAAACTTTGGGTCTGTATATCATAATGGTTTCTACCCATTTCATACCACCAACTTTCCACCCTTCGCTTCTGTCTGTAGCGATGACACGACATGGGCTTCAGTCAGTAACGGACACCGGGCGTGGGGCGTGTGGTGTCCCATTGGCAAGTGACGAAGGGGCGGAATTCAAAGTTGGAAGAGATTGGTTTTCAAACTTGTTACGGGCGTGCTGCACACATCAAATACGGACAATCTCAGCACTCACAAGTGACAGATATTAGTGTGGGCTTAAAAAAAAAAAAAAAATAAATAAATAAGAAAAAATTGAACCAAACCATGGTGGACATAAAGGCTGCATCGCGCTTGGGCGCAAAGAATACAGAAAGAAAAGACAGTTTTCTTTGCCGGCCAAGAGATAATTGTTTATTGCCAGTATCAATAGATAATGAGGAACATTTCAAGAACACGAAAAGTCATTTGAATCGAACAGGGCTAGTGAAAACTAACTGAATGCACGTGCTTTTGCACAACGTACAGGAAAAAATATTTTCGCTCCTTTTCCAGGCCTGGCGCTTTTCTTTGGATGTGGTACCTCACCGCAGGGTGACACCGCCGTTGAGTCGGTGGTGGCCGGCGGTGCCTTCCGCTGAAACACGGGTAAGTAGGCAACCATTTTTGGAGTGAAGTAGCCAGGCTATTTCTCTGTCACTGACCAAAGTGGCGTAGCCAGAAATGTTTTTTTTTTTTTGGGGGGGGGGGGGGGTGGCGGTGTTATACGCCCCCGGTAAAAAAGTTAAGATCGCCTGCTTCCAAACAATATCTTAAGCCATTTTTCGGCTTCAATAAAGCCAAAGGGTTAGTTGTTTCGTTCACCGTAATGTTTACAAAAAAAAAACCATAGAGGACTGTGAGCACTTCATTCGTAAAGAATATTTGTCTCAAAAAAAACGTTTCAAAAATCACGGATATTCGCAATGGCATTTGTCTAAACTTCTACCCAATGCATGTGAACCTGCGCTGTGCTGCATAATCTGTTTAAACAAAACCACTTATTTTCACTATAGTTTATGATCTTTCTGTGAGTTCCTAATGAGCTGAACATTAATTGCAAACGTGTCCGGGGGGTGGGGGGGTTCTGACACCGGACACCCCCCGCCCCCTCCCCTCGCTACTCCCCTGACTGACCGCTTATCTCCCAGGTCAGTGTTCGTGCGCGTGTGTACCATATGCGGTATTTGAGTTCGCGCGCCTTCATGACGTTATTGAGGGTGGCACAAGGTTTAGCATAAAAAAGATTTTAAGCTCTGATGCGTAATGCCCTTAACTCCGCAAAACTTCTCTATGTTTCCACCTTTTGCTTATGACTAACACCTAAGGTCCAAGACCTGCAGTCGCTGTGGCTACTACGTCCATCGCAGTGGATGCACGGTCACGTGCCTGACAGCGACACTGGTCACGTTGGCGCGTTGGTCACGTGACCATATGAAAGGTGGTGAGGCTTAGCCTGTTATTGCATACCAGTGTAACGGTTATGGAGGTGTGCTTTCTGCCCAACAGGTGGGCAGCTTGACGTTTACTTAAGCAATGTGCGTTAGTCTCGGTGACCGTATTAACCTTGTCGTGTCTCAATGGTCATCCCGGCAGGATCCAGGCCCACGACTACCACAAGGAGGCTGCTGCTACATCAGATCGAGTAAGCAGATATTTGTGACGCCGTCTGGCGTCGTGATGAAAAAAGTCCGGTTTACTTTACGTACTCAACGGGAGACATGCACAAGGGGCGTTCTACATGAAACTATGAAGGCTTTGTGTCTCAAAGTGACTCAGGCTATGAGGGACACCGTAGTGAACGGCTCCAAAAATTTTAATCATCTGGGGTTCTTTAACGTGCGCTGACATCGCACAGCACATGGGCCTCTAGAATTTCACCTCCATCGAAATTCGACTGCCGCAACTGGGATCGAACCCGCTTTACATTTCATTTCATTTATTTCATTTATTTTCTCCTTAAGGGCCCGAGGGCATTACATAAGGGGAGGCGAATTAACATGATGTAAAAAAATCTTGAACGTGGAAAAATGTGAAGAGCAAAATACAAAATAAAATGAAGGCAAACAAAAACAAAAGCAAGAAAAAAATACAGTAAAAAATGCAGACATACATCGAAGTCAAATAACAGCAACCAAGCAAGCGGAAACATGAAATGAAATGACATTGATTTCAAAAAAAAAAAAGCTCATAGTCCCTGAAGTACTTCAGCGGGACTTTTTAGCGATATGTTGTTCTTGGCTGGCACAAGACAGGCTTAAGTGGAGGTCCATTAACAGTGTTAAACTGTTTTGCAGACAGGCTATGACTATGGGGGACTCCGTAGTGGAGACCTTGGGGAATTTTGATTAGGAGCCCTCCACTATGGCGTCCCTCATATCCTCAGTCGCTTTGGGGCGTTAAACCGCCTACAACCTTAAGCCTTAAGTAAGGGCCCTCGCACGAGGGTTGGCAGTATTGTTAAATAAATCAATAAATAGCAAAGGTAGGTTTTTACTTTTTCAAGTACAGTGGGCGCTTAATTCACTGAAATTAAATAACATGCATAATTGTGACCAGATATGGCTCTCGAAAAAAAAACTCAGTCCCTCAAATACTTAAACAGTGTTGAGCTGTCATGGGGACAGGCTATGACTACGACGGACGCCGTAATGGAGGACCCTCGGTCTGAGCTTGAGACGTTGAATAGATCCCTTAAAAAGGTATTTTTTTCCTTTTATTAAGTACAGTGAGCGTTTCATTCACTGGCTTAAATTAGAGACATACCGCACGTACAAAGCGCTGCGAAGACCTGCCGCGCAGTGGTACAGTGGTGATAGGCATCAATTCGCAAACGTGGCGTCCACCGAGTGTCTGGCGAGCCGCTGCACACTAGTTCTCCTTCCTTCCAAGTGATGGAGCCATCGATCGCGGCGGAATGATGGATGAGGAGGAACACACTTATGTAGCATGCGTGACGTTTTGATTCTCAGTTGCCCATAGGCTTCATGTTACTGCAAATCACTGTACAGGTACACGCTAGTTGTTTGGTCTCGGCCACACTTTGCAGCAAAGTGTTTCAGCAGATAAGGCCGTTCAGCAGCAAGCATGATCCGAGAATGGCGCATCAGCTAAGTTGTTTTGATATGCAGTCGATCCTGGATATACCGAACCCGGATCTGTCGAACTTTTCGTTGTATTAAAGTCAACGCATTCCCTTGAAGAAATTTTACAAAAGAATAGCACCGCTCAACGCGTTTTGTCCATCTGCCGTTCGGCGAAATATTCAATCTGTCGAACGGCGCGCCCCTGCAAGTGCAGCTCCTCCAAATGGCATTCCCGCCATTCCTCACGCGTAAGTCCGCGTACGTACCGCCTGCCACCACTAGCCAAGTGAAAACGCCGTAAACCAAGTTGGCGTCAGGAAATTGGTGTATGGTTCGCGTGGCCTTCCGACTCGTGGTCCCATACCGCTGTAGCGCTTACTACAAGTCTGTGGGTTGCCTTCCCCAGACGCGCTCCATTGCCGAGAGCATCGCATACAGCTGTACGTTGATCTCAATTATAATTGTTTACAATGTGGGGATAGCAAAATTAGTCTTTTTATGATAGACCGTGGCTTGCTGCATCTACGGCGTTTTGTCCAAGCGGGAATGCCAACTTCTTCCTCGCCGTCATATTGGCCGATGGAAATCGGCGGAATTCTTCCGCTGGCAGAAATCTGTCCTGGACCGATCGCGCTTTCCGCTGGGCATTTCGACGGAATCTCCTCCGTTGCTGCGGATTCCGGTCACTGTCGCCGCCCCGAGTGAGAACGCGCCTTGACGCGGACGCGACCGGTGATGCACGGCGCTAAATTGTGGCTGACGCTGAACCTTTTTCCGCAGATCAGGCACTGTCGGAGGCAATCGTGTGACACACCTGCATCGCGTATGCACCGTTTGCAGCCAAGGAAGCTTTTCAACGGCCCCGTGCTGGGCGGAGGTAAGCCATTTTTTTTAGAGCAAAGTGTTAAAGGCGACTGTCAGACTAGACGATACAAAGCGCAAAAGGGACAGGACGAACGAAGAAACCACACGGACAAGGCGCTTTCCTACTTGTCCAGTGGTTTCTTCGTTCGTCCTGTCCCTTTTGCGCTTTGTATCATCTGGTTATGTACCAACTCGCCCATCAATCGATTCTTCTGGACTCTCAGACCAGTATAAAATTATTGGCGTATTCTGGTAGCCTGTGCTGACAATAGCGAGGGCGGAACTCGAGATTTTGGCGGGAATTTGTATTCTACAATTGACAAAGAACGTGAAGCCATAGCCGATGGTTGCGCCGTGCTGTGCGAAAACTTGCAGCTCTCCGAGTAGACACCGTGGCAACATCTCGTGGAGTTAATTGGTTTGGCTTTATGGGGTTTAAAGTTTCAAATGAACTCGAGACTATGAGGGACACCGCAGTGGAGGTCTCCACATAATTTGGACCACCTGGTGTTCTTTGACATAGCGCAGTACACGGGCATCTAGAATTTAGCATGCATCGAAATGCGACCGCCGCGGTCGGGATCCAACCCGCGGCTCTAAAATACACAGTCGAGCGCCATAACCATTGAGCCACTGCGGGGCATGCGTGAAGTTGATATTGTACACTTTATGAGCAGTAATGATCGCAATATGTAGCGCAATTGTTCTATTCTTTGTTGGAAGAAACTTCAGATGCCTTAACCGCATGCCTCCGGTGGGATCCCAACCCACCACCTCCGAATTTCGCATGAGATGCTCTTGGTAGAGCACCGGACGCGAAATTCGTTTCCCTTGCAAGTCACCGTCTCCTCTACGATTTCGCCGTGCTTTCTTATCATTTCTTCTCACGCTTCAAGAAGGACAAGCTGCCACAGTGCTGCTAGTGGCGCGGCCGGTGCTGCTGGCAGAAGCGGTTGTTGCCATCTCAAAAACGGAATTTTTTAATCGTGGGGATAAAGTTTGAGAGAGCAGCAATAAATTTTTCAATTTGGCCAGTTTTATTTCTTTGGTGCTTTCACTTGGTGGTCGTCCGTTTTTGGCGCTGCCTTTTTCCATGATAAATAACCGACTTGCCCACACGAAGATATGAACCACCCTCGAGGCTGTGCTTAATTTTTCCTCGCTGGCATATCAGTCCCTAATTTGCGAGTCGAGCGCTCGTAATCAACTTAAATAACTGCGACGTGTCCTTTCTTTGAAAACTACCTCTCTTCATTTTGAGAAAAGGAAATGCGTATTAGTGAACACCTGACACACTCGGTGAAAAAGAAATGCATAAATGCTAGCTGACATCCAATTACCGGCGTAGGTGTTTTTTACGTAACACCTAAGGTGCCATACGTAAGGTGCCCTCGAAACGGATTCTGGCGTTTCAGGCAGATAGATGCTCTTCTCGGATAGTGATACTGTAGTGTTAGCGGACGCCAGAGAGAGGTGCATCATGTTATAAGGGCTCCTTTTGGTTGGCCGTGACCGGTGGCCATGTTGCTTTTTTGCGTCATGGGTGGCTGTCGTTTACGCCACGGACATGACAGAAGTGGTGACGTCGCACACCTAATTATGCAGGCGCAATTTGACGTTTTTTTTTCTTTAACCACTTCGAGGCGGTCAATTCGATCGATGCGTTTTTGACAGAAAACGGCGGCGGCGGCGGCAGCGGCGGCGTGTGTGGCTGTAAAACTGAGGCGGCTGCGGCGACGCGAGCAACGGCGAAGGAGGGCGCACGAAGACACGTTTAACTTGCAGGACGAGCTGTTTCGACGTCTTTTTCTACTCAAGAAGCAGACTGCGGTCTGGCTGTGTGACGAACTCGGCGATGAACTAGGAGGTGCGCATGCAAGCTGCATGGTTATTAGCCAAAGTATAATTGGTCCCGTTTGAAATTCGCGCACTGTGACGTCACGACCGTTTCGACCATTTGAAAAGGGTGACATTTCTGTCCACAACTTCTCCTGAACTACCTCGCGCACAAGAGCAAACAATGCCTGGAGAGAATATGTAAAAAATAGCGCTAAAAATTCAGGGGGCACTTTGACTGTCTAAAGTGGGTAGAAGCGGAAGCGTTTTCCGCACCACCTTCGCTCTTTCTGTGGCACTGGTGGCGTCACATGTAATTGAGTACTAATTACTAAGTGATGACAAATCACTAATTAATGGTTAATTACTTATTAGTGCCTGAAAATTAATTAACTGCTAATTAATGACGGTTAAGCTTCGCCTTTAGGAGTGGAACGCGACAGCGCGTTGTAGCGCTGCCAGGGAGTCCACGGAACGCCACCACCCGTTCGGCGCGATGCCTTGCCCTTTGAACGCAACGCTTTTTGAAGAAAGGAAATCGCGCAGTAATTCTGTCATCTCGGTGGACACCTGAACCGCACCGTAGAGGAAGGGAGGAAGTGGGAGTGAAAGAAGATAGATAAAGAGAAGCCGTAACGAAGAAAATGAAAATTGTATTTGAGGAAAGGAAAATACGCAGTAACTGTGTCACAAAATTCAGGGGGCACTTTTTTGACCTAAAGTGTGGTCACTGATGTGTGGTTAAGATGTTAAGCTTCGCCCCTAAGAGTGGAACGCGACAGCGTCTTGCAACGCTGCCAAGGAGTCCATAGAACGTCATCGCCCATTCGGTTCTACGCCTCACTCGTCGGTAAATTGGTTTTTGAGGAAAGGAAATGTATCTGTCTCTCATTTGTCGGTGGACACCTAAACCTCGCCGGAAGGGAATGGATTAGGATGAGAGTGAGTGAAGACACCGTATTCACTAGACGCGCCTTCGTTCATTCCAAACCATCGAGCTGGCATGGCGGAGTGGATAGCATGCTCGTCTCTCACGCCGAAGACCGGGGTTCGATTCCTGAGCTCGACCAATTTCTTAATCGGTTTTATTTATTTATATGGCCTGACTAGTAAAGCTAATTAGACTAATTGGGCAATTAAGCAATTAACTAAGCTCAGTCCCACTTACTTGGAGCATCACTATACGATCCCTTCAATTGGTTGCATGGTTACTTGCCAAAGTACAATTGGCCCCGTTTGAAATTCGCGCACTGTGACGTCACGACCGTTTCCACCAATTGAAAAGCGTGACATTTTCTGTCGACAACTGCTGCTTACAACGATGATAATTAAAGGCTTCCGCCTTAAAAATTCTCGTTATGTTCAATCATTGTTTCCTGCCGCGTTGGCTCAGCGGTAATAGCGCTCGGCTGCTGTCCCGAGCTGGCGGGTTTCATCTCGGCTGCGCCAGCTACGTTCCGATGTAGGCGAAAGACAAGACGCCCTGCGTTCTGAGCGATGTAAGTGCACCTTAAAGAACCCCAGGTGGTCGAAATTAATCTGGAGCCCTCCACCCTAATACCCCATGTTACTTTGGAACGTTAAACCTCTTAAACCAACCCAGCGATTTCTAATCATCCAATATCTTTGTTCTGTGGCTTCTTGAAGTTAGCAAGATAATATTTCCTTATCCATAAAAGATATGTAGGGGAATGTTGTATCGGTTAGTGGATTAGTTTGTGTAGAATGCAGCGTTGAATGTTTGTCGTTATAAGCCATTTCTTTAATATAAAGACCCCCAAAAGTTTGCGGAAAAACTTTCCAAGAGTCATGCTTCCAGAATTCACTTTGTACGAACTCGCTACAAGCGTAAAACTCCTGTAAAAAATTCAGGCACCTTCCCACAATACACATCCAGTTGTTAGTAGCCAAAGCTAAAAAAAAATGCAGTAGTGCTAGTAGGCGCAGGCGCCGACCTTTTCGTGATGAATTTTTGGTGCTTCTGAATAATTTTTATGAAAAAAAAATAATTGCAGATCCCCTCTTTCCAGTCATCAGGTAATGACGTACAGAATTACTAGGTAAATCTAAGATGTCGACCAGCCTCCCACTGCATGATCTTTTCTAAAAGCTCAGTCATAACAGCGCACGCCTTACTTTTTTTCCTGAGCGTCGCGCAGAAATGTTTTAACGCCTTAATAAACGTTGTTTGATGTAGTTTAGAGACTAACCAACTCGTGCAGCTTGAAGTAATTGAATGCGCCGCTATAATGTTCATTCAATGTGCACATTGAATTTCAGCCAAACGTTGTTTGATGTAGTTTAGAGACTAACCAACTCGTGCAGCTTGAAGTAATTGAATGCGCCGCTATAATGTTCATTCAATGTGCACATTGAATTTCAGCCTGCCGCAGTGGCTGAGTGGCTAAACGGTCAGACGAGCTACTAACGGTTTCCTGGAATTTCGCCATACAGTTCTGGTAAGCGTTATAATTGGTACAGGAAAACGCGCGCACACACGCACGCACACACGCGCACGCACGCACGCTCACACGCACGCACGCACACGCGCACACACACACACACACACACACACACGAAGCAATCTGCGCCGTCGCAGAGTGTGGTCCTGTTTATCCGTCCGCAAGTTTGTACCCGTTGTTGTGCCTGAACCCTGATTCCGCTGGCCTGTTTGGGAACCAGAGCCGTGCACCCGCCGTCGCGCAAAGCAAGCCCGGACTCGCCGCCATGGCACGGCTTGCAACGAGTCATCCTGGCTCGCCGGCTCAGACCCTTCCACCTCCTCGTCACCAGCGTCGGCTCGAGCCAATCCGAACGGTGGCCTGAGGAGTGACCTTATTAAGGCGGAAGCCTTCAATGTCTCATCGTTGTAAGCAGCAGTTGTCGATAGAAAATGTCACGCTTTTCAATTGGTGGAAACTGTCGTGACGTCACAGTGCGCGAATTTCAAACGGGGCCAATTGTACTTTGGCTAGTAACCATGCAACCAATTGAAGGGATCGTATAGTGATGCTCCAAGTAAGTAGGACTGAGCTCAGTTAATTGCTTAATTACCCAATTAGCCTATTTAGCTTTACTAGTCAGGCCATATAAATAAATAAAACCGATTAAGAAATTGGTCGAGCTCAGGAATCGAACCCCGGTCTTCGGCGTGAGAGACTAGCATGCTATCCACTCCGCCATGCCAGCTCGATGGTTCGGAATGAACAAAGGCGCGTCTAGTGAATACGGTGTCTTCACTCACTCTCATCCTCCTCCATTCTCTTCCGGCGAGGTTTAGGTGTCCACCGACAAATGAGAGACAGATACATTTCCTTTCCTCAAAACCAATTTACCGACGAGCGAGGCGTAGAACCGAATGGGCGATGGCGTTCTATGGACTCCTTGGCAGCGTTGCAAGACGCTGTCGCGTTCCACTCTTAGGGGCGAAGCTTAACATCTTAACCACACATCAGTGGCCACACTTTACGTCAAAAAAGTGCCCCCCTGAATTTTGTGACACAGTTACTGCGTATTTTCCTTTCCTCAAATACAATTTTCATTTTCTTCGTTACGGCTCCTCTTTATCTATCTTCTTTCACTCCCACTTCCTCCCTTCCTCTACGGTGCGGTTCAGGTGTCCACCAAAATGACAGATAATTACTGCGCGATTACCTTTCCTCAAAAAGCGTTGCGTTCAAAGGGCAAAGCATCGCGCCGAACGGGTGGTGGCGTTCCGTGGACTCCATGGCAGCGCTACAACGCGCTGTCGCGTTCCACTCCTAAAGGCGAAGCTTAACCGTCATTAATTAGCAGTTAATTAATATTCAGGTATTAATCAGTAATTAATCATTAATTAGTGATTTGTCATCACTAAGTAATTAGTACTCAATTACATGTGACACCACCAGTGCCACAGAAACAGCGAAGGTGGTGCGGAAAACGCTTCCGCCTCTACCCACTTTAGGCAGTCAAAGTGCCCCCTGAATTTTTGGAGTAGAGGAACGCAACGCTCACCGGTGGCTATAAGAACAGAGCCGCGCTGAGACGCAGCAGCAGACGGGCAGCAGACGCGCCATCGTGCCAGAGAGACGCTCTCCGCAGGGCCTCGTCCTAGCCCATTGTGCTCTCGGTCCTTGTACATGTGATGTAAAAAGCCTTGTAAATACTGTACATAAACGTCCGTTCACTCACCGTCGCATCGACCGTTCTTCGCTCAGCTCTGCTCAACAGAGGCAGCAGTCTTAGACGCTCCATGTCACAACAGTGATGGCAGCGGTGGGATGCCCAAATCACAACACCGTTCAGCCCACAGCGTCTTGTGATCTATTTAAACATAGCGTGGTGTCCTTCCTCTCGCGCAAAGGGCGAATGACAGGAGCGATATCGCGCCACGCAGTCAAGGATTTGTACCGCTGCTTTACAGTCACGAAATACGCACATAAGCATCGAATCGGCGTTGGCAAAATAGCTTCCCCTCCCTCTTTGGTGACTGAGGTCCCTTTTTCTCTTTCTCTGGTATCGTGCAGGAGATGCGTAGCCGCTCCACCGGCCCGCTGTACCAGTTCTTGTTCGACCACCTTGAGTACATTCGGGGAGCGGCTCCGGGGGCTGGACCGGGCAGCGGGCGTTTTCAAACTACTGTGGAAGCACGGCAACGCTCGGACGCCCTCCAGGAAAGAAGACTGTGCTATGTCCATGGGGCGGCATTCTCTTCGTGAGCATCTAGTGCAATGTGCGGAAAGGTAGGAAAATAATGATGACTGTGACAATAACGATCACTGTACTAGTGATAACGTTAACTCATAACATGCGTTGAACACGTGTTGAACGCGTACGGCTGGTACTGGCCCATATGCTCGTCACACGGGGTCCCAGCAGAAGGAAATCAGGGCTTTTAAAAAGACTGGGCTTTCAGCACGAGCGAAATTGACAGCACCGTAGGGAGTCAGTCGCTAGGCCTAGCCTGCCCAGTATATTTCCAGCCAGCCTAGGTTATACTGAATAGCTAGCTTTTCATCTCTTGGAAGACTGAAGAGCATCTTTAGGGGAAGGAGATTTTTGTTCCACCTCCTGTAGACGCGCCATGCAAATTAATGACCACCGCTTCCCCTAAGGTCTGACAGCAACGCGGGTTCACTTTCGAAACACAACGCATCACCTGCGGCCAACGCCCGTCGTGGACAGCGCTTCTAAGATAGTCTTCTTTGAGAGCGCGCATGGGGGCGACGCTGTCACGTGATGTGTTTTTCTATTTCTCAGGCGGTTTCTCACAGTACGCAAAAAAAAAGCTAGGCAAAGCATACCTTGCTGTAAACATTCCAGCTGTTTGTTTTTCAATGTTGTCTAACACTTTCATGCTGACACTTTGTTCCTGAAGCCAGTAGTTAAAACTTTAACTAATCACACTTAATAATGAGATATGCTGACTGAAAAAAAAATAATGTAGACATCTAACAGCGACTACAAACAGCACTCGGTTGGATGTATTCTCGTTGAATGTTATTTGTTTTTGAACTTATTTTTAGCTGGAACACCCTGTATGCAAGCCTTCGCTTCCACCCGGAGAGAGGCTTGTCCAGGCAATTTTTTAGAGCGCAGCTCTTTGGCGTCCGTTCCTGGGTTTCGCGTCGTCGTCGGCCTCGTAACCAGCTCCGCCCCCCTTTCATCCCCCCAGCGCTAGCATCGACCGACTGATAACGACCGACTGATACCGCTGGATGCCGCTGACGCCGCTAGAGAGTCAAGATAACGTTACTGCATAGAACACCGTCGCCGCCATGCAGAAAGAGGAGGAAACGGTCCCCCCCCCCCCCCCCCCCCCCTGTTCTTGTGTGGCGGATAGGGTGCTCTTCAGTTGCCGACGCGCCGGTTATTTCACGTAGGCCCCGGCACGTCGACGAATACGTGACCACCTTCCCACGGCTAGACCTGGTTCTTAGCGCTGCGGAAGCGAGGGTATCATATTGTTTGTGTCGGCATCGGCGGCGTTGTCCCTGAAACCAACTCCGCAGCTGGGGTTGACTGACTATCGAAAAGGTGAAACAGCTTATTTGCTGCGCTCAAATTTCGCATTAGGAAGCAACGTAATCGTCGGTAATTTTTTTTTAGTAGATTCGAAAGCAAATGAAACTCTTGAGTAATCGTCAAATAAAGAAGGCTAAGCAAGTAATAACGGAACAAACGATCGAGGACTCGTACCGAGCCGAACTGCAACCATATTTTCACATCAGTGTGAGGTGTAATGAGGGTCATGCAATGGCAGTGTTGTAACTAGCCCATGTCTTCGTTTGGGCGCCACTTGTACCCATCTTGTTTCCAGGCGTGTCAGGGCAGCAAGGAAGGCCAGATTAAGAACTGCCGTACGCGAAACAACGCTTTCGCGCTGCCTTGGCCGAGACGAACATCATAGACCTGGACAGCTGGAGGGGCGAGCCTGCCGGCCGCGGATTCAAGATTAAGATGTTCCCAAAAGATGTCCTAGGTCAGTTGTGGGTACCTCAGCTATCTCCTCTTTTCCGCCAAAGCGCAATCCTTAAGCTACTCTGCCTAAACGCCATGATCATCGTCATCATCATCATCAGTCTGGCTATGCCCACTGCAGGGCAAAGGCCTCTCTCGTGTCTCCCCAATTAAACCTGTTCTTTGTCAGCTGCAGCGACCGTATCCCCCGCAAACTCCTTAATCTCATCCGCCCATCTAACTATCTGCCGCCCCCTGCTACGCTTGCCTTCCCTTGGAATCCACTCCGTTACCCTTAAGGACCAGCGGTTATCTTCCCTTCACATTACATACCCTGTCCAAGCCCATTTTTTCCTCTTGATTTCGACTAGGATGTGATTGATCCGCGTTTGTTTCCTCACCCGCTCTGACCTCTTACGGTCTCTTAACGTTGCACCTATCATTTTTCTTTACATAGCTCGCTGCGTTTTTCTTTAGCTTACGCGTTACTGCCCCGTAGGTGAGTACCGGTAAGATACAGCTGTTATATACATTTCTTGGGGGATATTGATAAACTGCCATCCATTATCGGAGAGAGTCTGGCATATGCGCTCCACCCCATTCTTATTCTTCTCTTTATTCCCCTCTCAGGATCGGGATCAGCAGCCACTACCTGCCCTAAGTACACGTGTTCCATTACCTCTTCTAGCACCTCGCTGCCAATTATGAACTGCTGTTCCTTTGCGGGACTGTTGAGCATTCGTATGGTCTTCTGCATGTTAACTTTTAACACCTACCGTACTTCTCTGCCTGTCTAACTCATTGATCATGCTTTGCAGCTCATGTCCTCAGTGACTGAGTGGCGCTATGATCATGTGGGTTCTAAAGTTTCTAAATATAAACGAGGCAAGCATTATTGGACGATGGTGAAGCTTAAACTTAAGTTATCATGACTCGCTTTCATTTCCAGTTTTTGTTGCTGAGTCATACCTTGATCCCGTGTACTTTTGGTTCTTGGATGTTTCTTGCAAACAATGTATTTTGCTGCTATTGCTTCTGTTTGCTTTGATCTTTTTTTTCCTCGAGATTGTGTCCTGTTCTGGCTGTCCTTAGTTTTGATGTCAGATGCTTGTCGTTTATCTTGTTTCAAGACCCCTAATTGCGGTGTGCTTTGCCGCACTGCATGCGCGAAAGTCACGAGTCCATGTCAGGCGAGTACCGGTAAGATATACATTTCTTGGGGGATATTGATAAACTGCCATCCATGATCGGAGAGAGTCTGGCATATGCGCTCCACCCCATCCTTATTCTTCTCTTTATTCCCCTCTCATGATCGGGATCAGCAGCCACTACCTGCCCTAAGTACACGTATTCCCTTACCTCTTCCAGCACCTCGCTGCCAATTATGAACTGCTGTTCCTTTACGGGACTGTTGAACGTTCCTCTGGTCTTCTGCATGTTAACTTTTAACACCTACCGTACTTCTCTGCCTGTCTAACTCATTGATCATGCTTTGCAGCTCATCTCCTCAGTGACTGAGTGACGCTATGATCATGTCGGTTCTAAAGGTTGTTACTATCAACGAGGCAAGCAATATTGGACGATGGTGAAGCTTGTTTATCATGACTCGCTATGATTTCCAGTTTTTGTTGCTGAATCATACCTTCATCCCGTGTACTTTTGGTTGTTGGATGTTTCTTGCAAACAATGTATTTTGCTGCTATTGCTTCTGTTTGCTTTGATCTTTTTTTCCTCGAGATTGTGTCCTGTTCTGGCTGTCCTTAGTTTTGATGTCAGATGCTTGTCGTTTATCATGTTTCAAGACCCCTAATTGCGGTGTGCTTTGCCGCGCTGCATGCGCGAAAGTCACGAGTCCATGTCAGGCGAGTACCGGTAAGATACAGCTGTTATATACATTTCTTGGGGGATATTGATAAACTGCCATCCATGATCGGAGAGAGTCTGGCATATGCGCTCCACCCCATTCTTATTCTTCTCTTTATTCCCCTCTCATGATCGGGATCAGCAGCCACTACCTGCCCTAAGTAGAGCTCTCTCGTCCAATCAGGGCTCCATGAACTCAAGAAATAGTTCCTCGAATATTTCAGCAGTGTAGGACTATTAATCAAACAATAAGCACAGCAACTGCAAACATAGTTTAAACTGGTAGATTTAGATGGTAGAGAGTGCTTCAATCACTGATGAAATGTACTGACTTAGCCCGTACGTACACAGCTCTGCGCAGGCCTGCTACGAGGTAGTGGTGCGTCGCCATTTTCCAACATGACGTCGGCTGAGTCAGTTGTGTCGCCTGTGTGCCCTGCATCGACAGTGCGCTGTTTTCCCAAGCAAAGTATCGCAGTTGGCTTCTTGAAGTGCTTCGCGTCGATAGCGGGGGTAGTTCAAATACGAATGCGCTCATCAAGAAGACGGCAAAAGTCACTCAGGTGAGCGAGCGAACGCTCTGCCAGTGGACAACACAGACGTTGAAGGCGGGCCGAATGTTGTTCCCGAAGGCAGCGTTACAGTGATGCACAACGCGCCATATGATTCTGTGAAGCAGGATATAGTGCGTCTGGTGAGTAGCCTCAAAAAGGACATACAGAGTTGGCTGTCCGGACAAAGTGTCGCGTTGAGCAGTGACATGGTTAAGGCCGAGCTCGTGAAGCTTGTCAACAACGTGAGCACAGAGTGGGGACCGATACCGTGTGGACTGCATCGCCGAAGCTGCTGGCCATCTCATTGTGCGCTTGCCACCCTGCCACTGCCAAGTGAATCCGACAGAGCTTGTTTGGAGCGATGTCAAGGGTTTCTCCAACTCCAAGACGTGGAGCCTCTGGTTTGGCACGGCATCATGCAAGTGACTGCTGAGAAACAGAAGAATTACGAGCAGCATGTTATCAATGAGGAAAATGTGTTGAGGAACTGGACCACATCATCGACGATGTTGTTGACCAAGGACTGGCTATTGGCAACCTAGAGGACGACACAACCAGCAGTGCTGAATGGAGTTGTGATGAGGACGATGAGATGAGCTCCATTAACGTGCTAACCTGCGCGCGAAAGTCGGGACCATTCAGTACTGTCGCAGTGAGAGTAACGAAAATGAGAACCACATCATCTTTCATGAGATGCGGTAGACGCCGTAGTGGAGTGCTCCGGATTAATTTTGACCACTTGTGCGCGGCTGGCTTTCGCGCAGCGCACGGGGTTGTTTTGCATTTCGCCACCATCGACATTCGGCTACCCCGGCCTGCATTCGACCTAGCATAAACAGTGTAGTGACAACGCTGGAAGAAATAGATTTATTTACACTAGACAGGGACATTTTAAAGTAACTGTGACGTAACAACAGAGGAACTGATACAAAAAGGTGGCCGCAAAAAAAAAGAAAAAAGTGAGTGTGTAGCTTAGTGTGTAGCGAATAAGAAATACGCACATAAGCTTTACTCTGCAGACAGCCCTTTGAACGTATACTTAAACAGAAAATGTAAAATAATGCCACAAATAGCTCGTGGAAGACTATAAGATGTGGAAGAAATACCCCTGCACCAGTGAAAGTCCAACAATTTTAACAAAAATTTCGAAGATTGGAAAATTGTAAGGTGCTGCTAACAGTCCATTCTTTCGATGACTAGCAAAATGTTTGTTTTAATATTTTTCCACTCCTCGCATCGAGCAGTTAAGTCTGCCACAGAAGACAAATGGGGAACTTATCCGACGATAGCAATAACGTTGCGAGCAAAAAAATGCAAACCTGCCAACGGGAGAACTGCGGAATTAGTGATTGGTATAATGGAATCTTACAAGTGTGAATTGCGTTCATGAACTTTTTCTAGTTCAATGATGTTTCTGTCCAGACTTGTTGGGTATGCGTGGTGTAAGTCTCAAGAAGGGTATACGGCAGGTTAGCTTTTCCAGTAATCGATATTACAGTTAAAATACCAATTCATGATACCTCTCGGAGCAACATTCATCGGGTGAAACTATAGATGCTTGCGGCGACAGAAGAATGAGTGAGGTAACGTAGTACTGAGGCTCACCAATTACAAAACTTCCAGTCCATATGTTGGGAAAAGGCTTGGACGAGCCGCTGAAGCCACTAGAAAATACTCTTGCCGTAGTGGCCTCGTTTCAACCTAAGTGCCACCCTACTCGTGCTGCAACCTTACGAAATAAGCAAGGGTCCGACCGCGGCGGTTGAATTTCTTTGGAGGAGAAATTCCAGAGGCCCGTGTGCTGTGCAATGTCAGTGCCAGTTAAAGAACCCCAGGTGGTCGAAATTTCCGGAGCCCTTTACTACGGCGTCTCTGATAGCCTCAGTCGCTTTGGGACGTTAAACCCCATAAACCAACCAACCGAAATAAGCGGAGGAGGGGTAAGGGATGTTCCAAAACTTTTAAACTTGTTTCTGAACCCGTAACAGCTTCCTCCTCGTTTCCAACTGGCCCTCCCTCTGCCTGGCGTGAGCTATTAATTGCAGGCATTGTGTGTTTCCACGGTGTGCAGAATCGTTTGTGGCCAAAGGTGAACGGGTCGTGCCGAGCTCGCCGCAGTCGTCGTGCGGCGACGCATCCTTCACCAGCCTCGTTGAGAGCTGCGACGTGTACGCCGCGCCATGCCCACCTGGCGACGCCTACTACGTGTTCGTGCAACAGCTGGAAAGGGAGAAGGCTCCCCGATACTACGCCAAGACTGCGGCAGGAGCCCTGTATGCAGCTCCGCTTCCCGCCGGCAATGTCGGCCCGGGATTTGGAAGTCTTTCCATCCGTTACGCGGACCGACCTGGTGCCTAAAGTTGAAGCGGTCATCCCTGGGAGCGCCAATGTTGCTCGCCTTTTTAACGTGAGTGATGCTAGAGAGGTGAATACCTTCACGTGCGTACGCCCTCTTAACGATCGCTTTGGCGCGATGGTCGGCTCCTTTTTCAAATGAGGGCGGCGAGTCTATACTGCCACTGCACTTACGCCCAGTGCGCCGTGTACTTCACTCCACACACTCTTGCCACCTGCCTTCGATCGGCGGCGGCGAAGCTAAGAAAGTGGAGCAGGTGCGCACAAGCATCGCTTTGGACATTGGAGGACAGAACCAAACCTTCGGTTGCGTGCTTTGTGCTTTGCTTTGATGCGTAAGACGATTGGATCAACACGCGTGTTTCGCCTTTCTGCCGCTAAATAACTTGTGATTTTTTCCCTCAAGCTGCTTCTCTCAACGCAGCACTACAAAGCGGTAAACATACAACCAAAGTTTGGCGTCTATGCTCATTTAAACCCCACCTGGATCTCAGTCATCAAATCTAAACTGAATGAGTCTTGTGGAGGGCTTTACTTGTCATGCACTGCCAATGACAGAGCGCTTGTTGCGCTTGGTTTTCTTCAGAATATTTTGAAAGGGAGAGGTTCTCCGTCAAGGCTGCCAGAACCTTCCGATGAACATGGCTTCATAGGCGTGTGTAGTCATTTTTCTTTTTTTTTTCTGGCTCGTATCGGCTGAAATCCTGCCATGCGAGCCATTAACAGCTGTTGCTATAAATAGTAACAGGCTGGTGCACGTTTGCAAGTGCTGTGGGGATACACATGAATCCCCTGCCCCATTGTAACGGCCGCGCGTAATTATCACGCGATGCTATGCGCGCGCCGTTCGGGAGGTTTTGCGAGGGAGGGCACTCTCGCCACCTCCGCTTCCTTTCGCTCCCCGCCGCGACGCCTCGGCGGAGACTTTCCCTCTTTCCCCTCTTACAACGGAGAGACCTCCTCTCCACAGCCCGGGAGGAGACGCGTTTCTCCCGAGGCTCGCTTGTCTTCTGGCGGGAGCCGTGCACACGCACGGATCAGAGATCTGCCACGGAGACCGCTGCCCTTATCGCCCGGCCACCGTTGTGGGACTTGACCGCCGCGGGCCGTGAGCGAGGAGCCACGCGAGGTGAGCGGAACCCTCTTCCCCCACATTTTTGCGTGCGTTCCTTCGTTTGTGTTTTTCACCCCCGTACGCAAGCGGAACACTCTCCCTCGTTACGGCGGTTGTATTGTTGCTGCTGCATTGTATTGCTCGGGAGCAATAAACTCTCCTCCGAGTAGCATACTCGTGTTTGTCCCCTCTAGCCCGAACCCGCCGTGGTTGCGACTCACCGCACCGCGGGTTGGGGGTCACAGCTCTGACTGCTAGGGCTGGCACGCTGGTGCTAGAGAGCGACCACTGCTTCTAGCCCTTTGAGCGTTATCACAAGAATAACCCCCATAGTGCAAAGAAGATGCTGCATCGTTAACGACGCTTAACCTTGATAGAAAATGCCTAAATTACTAACTGTACTCTGAACATTCTAGATGCGCGTGAAATATTTCAGCCCGAAAAAAAAAACGAAATTCTGCAAAATGCGATCTATGAAGTGAATGTTTAACAGTTTTTTTTTTTTTACGCCGTGAGCGGGACACGGCCGTGCGACTGTGGGTTGCACCTTGACTTACCAAAAGTAGTCGGCGGTGCTGAAGTTACGGCTGGCATCAGCTAATCAGAGGCTAATCAGAGGCCGCGTTCGTAAACCTGTCCTCCCCTGTCCGTGATTGGCCGTCTCCGGCTCTGTCCTATACTCAGCCCTCATGATTTCCGAGGTCATCGGCGTTAGCCAGTCACAAACCTTTCTAACGTAACAGCAGTGTTGGGGATTCGGACTCTGACAGACCGACGCCAGCCCTGGCTTCCACATCGATGCCGCATTCCATTGAGACGGAGTGTTGACAGCGGCTCCTTACAGCAACCGTCGTAGTGCTAACTGGACGCACCAAGCCAGCTACCAAAGTGCTAATATACCGCAAAGCGCGGGTGACATGAAGCAAGGCTGTCGCGCCGTTTGAGGTGTTGTAGATTTCATGTTCTGTCTTCATTTTGCCTTGCATGTTAAGTCAGTGACCCGCACCTGTTCAATAGTTGATTTCCTTTAGGTAAGAGTGCCCGAAGGTCACCGTTAGTCAAGCGGAAGTCGTTAGCATCGACCTCAAAGCACTTGAATGCCATCAAATCCAGAAAAAAAGCAGTCCGTGTCTATATGTTGTTCTTTTAGTAGTCACACCGTGATGCGTGAGTGCATGTTGCATCATGTTGGTAGCCTGTTTTTTGGCGTATCGTGTGCGCAAAAACTTCCGCGCGACGTTTAAGTCGCTTTTTATGCAGCGTCACGGGTCGCAGCCACGTAAGTTTTAATATGTTCAAGTTTGTTGAACAAAACATTGTTTAGATACCGAACGGCAAGCCTGTAGTATAAAACGCGGGATATTTGCCGGGATATTTTGTGGAAACGTTGACTGATTGCTAAGTTTGTGAGTAACACATTCCCCTCTAGTAGTGGAGTCTTTTGAGATAATATTTTGGCATCTGGTAAGCCTCGTTTCCTCTGCTTCGTCACCTCGTAGCTGTTTTACAGCAGTGCGCGTCTACACCTGCGTCGTATGGCCGCTTGTTACACGACTTGATTCGCAGATGCGATGGGCGGTGATATGAGCGGCACCCAAGCTTGATTTGCTGACTTTTGCAACGCCCCTCTCAGTGCACGGCAAACGTATTACACTGTGGCAGTTCGCGCAACTTTCCCGCCAGGTAGGCATATCAATGAGAGGAGCACCCAGTGGTGCTTGCTGCGTATTTCACGTTGCCGGCGTTTCGAAATTTTCATCCTTTTTTTAAGGGTAGGCAGAAGCCTCGCCCACGCAGTGACCTCAGTGCGCTGATGAGGTTCTCACCAGAAAACTGGGGCTAGTGCCTCGCAAACGTAGGAACATCGGGATTTATTCCACTTTAAACAATTCTATTCCATTTGTATTATGTTCCTGTAGTCGCTTGACTGAATTATTAGAATGAAACGGAATCGCAGAGCACTGCATCATACTGTTCTTGACTTAAAGACCAAGTCCGTTTTTTTGCTTTTTACAATTTGAGTTGATAATCACATCCCAATCCTTAGAGTCCCTTCGCTCTGGTGCAAAAAAAAAACAAAGTAAAAAAAAAACGAAGCACAATTAGAATTATTTGCCTGAAATAGCCACAAGCCAGCTCGAAATTTTTGTCCTTCAGCATACAGAGTCATTATCGACTGCCGTGCGTCCAGTGACGTCAGACACGCAAGGCTTCTTGCAGAAATCATCCCGGTAGAGGGCGCAAAATGAAAAAATGAAAACGAAAGAATATTGCAAGGCGCAACTTGGTAGCGGTAGCGGCATGGCTAAATGATGTCCTGAATGGTGACGCCGCAGAAGTAGTGAAAAGATTAGCTCAGGGAGTTGACGGTATAAGCGCAATAGCACAGCTAGCGCAGATCATGGTGTGCAGAGCGCCGGAGGTACAAGGAAGGAATGGAAAGGTTGCTAACGACGTAGTGAATCTTAATCGAGAGATAAGGACGTTAAGCCTCGAGAAAGGCTTTGATGTGGTAGACATAAACAAGGAAATGCACAGAGCAGGCTTGAGCGGAGGCTTTAGACGAGATGGCATCCATTTAAGTGGAAGGGTACAAGAAGAGATAGGCTGCCGCCTGGGAGGCCGAGCGGTAGCTTTTTTAGGGGGTTCACGGTGGCTAAGGGCGCAGGGGTAGGTAGAAGCGATGTAGTAAATGTAACAATGGCGGCTGAGCCAAACAAAATGGCTACTAGAAGGCCCAGAAAAAAAAAATATGAAAAAGGAATTTAACGCCAGGATCAGTTACATAAATATGCAAGGGGGTAGAAAGAGATCGAAATGGCGGGACGTTAAAGAACCCCAGGTGGTCGAAATTTCTGGTGCTTTTCACTACTGCGTCCCTCATAGCCCGAGTGGCTTTGGGACATTAAACGCCCATAAACCAAACCAAGCTAGTAAAATGAATAATTGTTACTGCGCCGTGTCCTTCCCTTGAAAACCAGCTTTCTTTTGATTTTGAGGGAATGAAATGCGCATAACTGGACACCTTAAGCACTCAGTGAAAAAAAAAGCATAAATGCTAGCTGACATCTTTTAGTTGGCGGTACCAGTTTAAATGCATGCTTGAGGTGTCCTCTGAGCAAATGAGCCAAATATCGAAAACTAGGTTGTCATACATACTTAGTGCAAATGGGTCCTAGCGTTTCATGAAAAGTGATTTTTTTTAGGCAGATAGATGCCTTTGTCGGCTAAGTCATGCTAGTATTCGCGAACACCAGAAAAGAGGCGCACCATGTTATACTAGTTAAATTAATTAATGCACAGATAAGTGAGTTACTGCACCCTATCTTTTCCTTGAAAACCAGTTTTCTCTTCATTTTGGAGAAAGGAAATGAACATAACTGGACACCTCTAGTTTTAACTACAGATAGGCACTTGGTTGCAATTCAAGATTTGTAGCTGGCCATTAGTGCAATGGTTATATTAGTTTTTAGTAAACGAAATTACTTTCGGCACTATGGCTCAATAAATTTTGGCATTTCTAGTGCAATTAGAGCGCACGCTCAGCGATGTCCATCTAAACGCGTCAAACCGTGGCGCGTATGCCACGTGACACTCCCTGTCAAGCCTGCACTGCGGTGCTCACCGTTCCTCGCTGCACCAGCCGAGGCAGAGGCAGAGGTGGTCACGTGACATGTGCGTCATGGAGTGACGCAGTTTGATGGTCATCGCTGAGGGCGAGCGCCGCAGGCACGCGGTTTTGGAATTCAGCACGAAATTAAAAGAAACTAATGCGGTTATTGCTAATGGTGAGCTACAAATCTGATTTCAACCAGGTGCCAATCTGTAGTCATTAAAAATTATTATTATTTAGTTGCTAACTTTATGGTGTCGACCAGCACCGGCATTACACTCCAAAACACGGATAAGGACATTTGGGAGTAAAAAAAGAATAAGCTGTCCCCTATTGTACAGCCTTTTAATGGGCAAGGTATTCTGCCCATGTTGGGAAGTAGACAATCCCAAAATATAAGGAATGTTTGCCCTCTGCAATAAGGGAATATTCCCACTGCAAAGCATAGTGATGTGATGTAGTTGGAACATAGGAGGCGGTCTTTCCGATACTCATGCTCGCGAAAACGGAAAAGCAATTTACTGTTTACTTTTGGCATAGCCTGAACCGCTTACCGTGCGCCGCCAGTGCGCACGCGCAAATTGGTCGCAACACGGCAGGCGTGCGCCTACCTGGCGAGCACGTGGCACCATCTGCCGCCTTCAAGGCGATCTGCGCGTGGGCACTGACCATGACCTTTGACCCTGAACTTTGACATTAAACTTTCACTTTGTAATTTGTCGGCAGAGGTAGTAAGAAAGCACCATGTCACGTGATTCAGTTCACAGTTGTGACGTCAGGTATGGGGCGCATATAACAAAGAGCTGTGCGCTTGACTTAAACTATGGAGGAAGGAGAGTGCACTGAGGAGCGCACGTATAGTGAACTACATCTTCGAACATTGCGGCAAGCCACTTCTGACCATCCGGCAGACCGCTTGCTTATGTCGCTTTCGCTACATGAAACTCTGTTCGGCAGAGTTGAACCGCTGCCTAACTTTTAGTATCCGATTGCAATCCGTATGCAATTTCGGGGCTGTTCTCATGGAAAAAAAGGCATTAAAATTGGGTAATTACGGTACGTGATTAGTACATGTGTCAATAAATACTGAGATAAACCGTCTCGTGAAACAAAAAGCCGTTTGAAACAGCCATTGATGATGAGCACTCTGTACATATCTGGTAAATATTTTCAACATTCACAGATTTCCTTTTAAACTGATACACATCAGTGCGCTCTGTGCAGGTGCATTGTACAGCAGGGCAGCCATTGTATGCATCAAGATTATATTGCAAAATTAAAGGACGTCTGCATAGCCGCCGCGGTGGCTCAGTGGCTATGGTGCTCGGCTTCTGGCCCTGAAGACGCGGGTTCGATCCCGGCCGCGGCAGCTAGAATTTCTTTTGGAGGAGAAATTCTAGAGGCCCGTGTGCTGTGCGATGTCAGTGCACGTTAAAGAACCCCAGGTGGTCGAAATTTCCGGAGCCCTTCACTACGGCCTCTCTCATAGCGTTAGTCGCTTTGGGACGTTAAACCCCACAAAACCAAACCAAAGGACGTCTGCATCGAAGAAGAGCCCAGTTTATAATATCTTTTCTTTATTGGCAATGACGTTCGAGATATACGCAATTGAAAGCTCATTGACTTGTCTTTCTGGCGTCACGCATTTATATAACGGTGTGACCTGAATTTAAAATGCAACAAAGGCACATTTATATAATTATGTGACGAATTTATAATGCAACAAATAGACACACCGCTTACGTAGTTTGCGACGTAAACGCTGTTATTGTGATATCGGCCACGGTACTATGCGCCCGGACGTTTTATAAATATGCAACGCGGAAGGCTAACTCATCAAGCTTTGAAATACATAAGTATGATGTTCGACATTTTGAACCCCATTGGCCTCTAAGGGAAATGAAAAAACTGCGCTCACCTTCGCGATATAATCTTACCGTTTATTCAAACAATGGAAGGTTATTAGTTAATTTGCTACTTAATCATTTAATCATTGGGCTGTGTCACCCCTTGTGTCCGCCTGGTTGCTGTACAATCCAGCTGCACAGACCGCACCGAAGTATCGTTCACATCGTTTAAAATAAGAATCTGTAAACGTTAAAAGAAAATAACGCTCTATAGTATATGAGCTTGTGTACGATGTAGCCTGCAAATTTCTTGTCACATTTGCAGAGTCGGCGCTTTCCTCTGGACGTGGTGCCCTCGGTTCGGCGAATCGTGCCTGGCGTTGCCTTCCGCTGAAATGCGACGTTGAGTTAGCAGCTACTTCTGCATTGCATCATTGTAAGTTACTACACCATGTTAGCAGCCACTTATCTTACAGCTGGGCATGCATGCTTTCACGTATGTGCCCCATTCAATGTTGTGCATCATAGCATTTTTTCGTGCACTGTAAACAGGAATACGCCTGTATGGGAGTAAAGCTCCTTCCATACGCTGTCCTCCCATACGCGCAAATATCTAATGGGTACGCCGCACTACTTTATTAAAGGATGCTGCAAAGAAATTTATTAATGTCCAGCATGCTTAGTGCTTCTAGTGACGTTTCGAAAAATTTCGTTCACAAATAAGCTCTGGACAAGTGAGTGGTTTCAGCCAATTAGACTTTCAGCAACCACCGTGGTGACGGCTGCCTATCTCAAGGTCGCGGGTTTGATCCCGCTTGCAGTACGGCGTCAGTACACGTTGAAGAGCCTCAGATGATCTAAATCAATCCGGAGCTCTCCATTGCAGCGCTCCTCGCCCATGTGTCGCTTCGGGACTTAAACACTGTATATACCAAAGCCGTTCAAGAGCAACATCTGTCTTGCATGTCTTTGCCGCTTCATTTGCATTCGTGTAATAGGCTCTGTTTTTGAAGTTAAATACCATTAAACCAAGTCATTTACGCGTGTACAAATGCTTCAGGGTTTGTGTTTCAATGCAAAAGAGCGACCTTAGGCCTCACTCGCTATCATTTAACTTACTTTTAAATCACACTCAGGAATAAACATGGATAATAGTAAAGACCAGCCTGTCTTAGTAACCGTGCACTCTATTTGCACTGTTTATGCAGTGTAATCATGCTGTATACACTGTATACATGTGGGTCGTGAGCAGTATGAGAAAGTTTCAGCATTCATTTTATTCATTACTACATAATTATGCGTGGTAAGCAGACATTTTCTCTTAAGCGAGTTTTCATATTTGCCTATAATATCTAAACGTTTACCGGATTTACCGAAGAGATAAGCAGAAATTCAAAATTCTTGTGCATAAAATTTCGTTCTTCTCATTTTTCTCAAATACTGTGCACAGCACACATGACCACGTAATGTGATCTTGGTAATAAAACTGGTTAGGGTGTCCAAAGAGAAATGAGGCAGTTATTCGACTTTTTCTCAACACCCAACTTTTAAATTACTTATATGGAGGCCCCATATACGTGTCAAAAGTTCCCAAGCCACAGGGTCTGCTTTGAACGCTCTGCTTAACACTGCTGTGAATCTAACAAGGTTTTGAAAGGCGAGAATGATGGTTCTCTTACCCCGTATAGATATATTCATCTTCGTGCACGACGTAAATGCCCAGCCGTGTGGCTCAAGAGCAGACCATGTGGCTTGGAAACTTCTGACCAACCACGTACACAAGGTGGCGTACAGGTCCTTCTACGGGCAATTGGTGGGAATGCGTATCTCTTGCTGCAGCGATGTTCTTTCCAATGTTTTGCATTCTAATACTCCTCATTTGACCCTCGACGACGACGCCGTGTCCAGGAAAAACTTCAGCTGCCAAGAAGCGCGTGCTACAGCGACAGCCGGTGTGCAGTGTGCAGAAGAGTGCGAGCAAGTTACTTCCGCCAGCAGTCCTGCCATCTCGACGAACCCCACAAGCCCGATGAAGGCGCACGAGTGCCTCACAGTCTCATTTAAAAGCCGCATTTTGCAACGTGCAATCGCAGGGGTGTCTAGAGCAATGTAGTGTTGAACATACTGCCGATCAAGCATGGCATAATAAAGGGCGTGCTAAATGGCGTGTCGTACTGAATCTTGGTTCTGACATTACGGCGGCCGGGAACCGATCATCCAAAAGGCACTTCATAACTGCGCGCAACAGCTGCAAGCAGCACCTCTGCCATGGCAGATGCGGGACCGTCAGACCAACCGCGTCTGGCAGCCAAGATGCGGCGTGCTCGTGCGAGAAACGTCACCAACGGCTTAACAAAGCTCCAGATGTGCTGTCCGCCATTCAAATTTTCCTTTCAGACACGAAACAGCTGCCGTACTAAGCTCTTTCTCATGATCAATATTTCTCTGAAGTGAAAGCTATCCTAAACATGGCACGTTTAGCCCCGTTCGCTCTATAAGTCTCCGATCTCACCGTATTTGTTTAGTTTACTACAATTTACAAATCTTAATTGCTTTCATTATTTTCCTAAATTTTATGGTTATCATTATTACCATTACATTTTCTTTCGTTATTTATTTCATTGCTTCCCATTTCGGGCATATGTCAGTCGCCACCTTCGTCTTGGGCAATCCCCCGCAGTACGTGTCATTATTTTGAGGAAAACAACAACACTGCTGTCAGCCCAAGGCTGCTCGCAAACTCAAGAGGCAGGCTTCCGACCCAGCCGTGCCCAGTGACGCCATCGCAGCTGCGGGAACAGCGTTTCGCCGAGCTGTTTGCGTTAAACAATACCTTAGCCGATGCATTTTTTTTTCTGAGTAAACGGAGTGCACACGCATCCATACAAAAAAATCGCTGTGGCTTAGCTTGGTTAAGCGCGGTAATTGCGAAAGCAATATCCGTGCCTACGCCATGGTTCAGCTGGTAGTGTAGCTGGTGGTGGTGCTTGTGGTTAGACTTGTGGTGATGCATCGGTTATCTAATCCAATCCGATCCAATCCAATCCAATGTAATGTGATCTAATCTAATGTAATGCATTGTAATGTAATGTTGTGTAATCTAATCCAATCCAATGTAATCCAATCCAATCCAATTCAATCCACTCCAATGCAATCTGCTCTAATCTAATCTAATCCAATTTAATCCAATCTCATCCATTCTAATCTAATGTAATCTAATCTAATGTAATGTAATATAATCTAACCCAATCTAATCTAAGGCCGCCGGTGCTGGCACCGCCACTACTCGCAGGCGGCGCGAGATGGTCGCCCAGCTCTTCGGCGTGACGTCACACAGAGGTCATGCGAAAGGTCAATGGTGGCACCGCCGCGTCACGGAAAAGGCTTGAAAGTGGAAGTAGTAAAGCTTTCGCTTTAAAAAGAAGAACAGGCGTTTTACTTTCTGAGAGTAGTGTGATTTCTTCAGTGGTAACAGCATTGGACAAGAACGCACCCTCTACTTTTTCCCAGAAAGGAGACCAAAGCTAGAAATCAGGAAGCAATGAAAAACACAAAATCTGTCAAATAGAACAAAGAAAATCAGTCCTAGAACAGCTTCATGTCAGGAAAGTCATTATGACAATGATAGAATAGCTATGCATGCATAAGTAATGACTGCTACAGCCTTATGTACTGCACAGTGCCACTATTATAGTACTGTCATAATTATCCAATTCACAGTCATCACTAACTACCCGTACCAAACAGTGTTTTAGGCATCCCTGGCACTTGAACTGTGCTCATCTTGGCCAGTGTGACTCACTGGCGGGGGTGAACCCACCGCGGTGGCTGTGTTCGCGTATTCGACTGCTGATCAGGACGACGCAGGTTCAGTCCCTGTCACGGTGGCCGCGCTTCGATTGAGGCGGAATACAAAACCCTCCGTATGCTGTACGCTGCCAGTGGTCGTTCCCCGGTGGGCAAAATTAATTACATATTTATAAACCCGACATTAATTCGCAAAGGTGTCTCTTCCTGGTTCTCCTCACTCGCACGAAAAGAGCGCAAACTTCACAAAGGACGCAGAAAGGGGAGACGACACAGGCTCCGACTAACAACTGAAATTTTATTGCTCTGACACATCGGTAAATATACACAAGGCACAAAAAACAACAAGAAGGATAATACATGAAACAGACATTCGCAGCAGGAGAGGAGCAGGGAATCATTAATGCCGCGCTGACGCTAGGAAACTAAATTCCTTATCCAGAAGGGCTATGGATGGGGTGCTGACACAGCGGTCTATTAGGCTTGCGATTTTTTGGCTTCAATTATCTCTCGCGTGATTTGGTCACTGCACCTGCTCAGCACGCTCGTGTCACTCCGGTGAGGAGTGCATTTACAGTCGCGGCAATGAACGCCCAGATGGCCCGAGACTCGTGTGCTTACATTGTATTTGTAAAAACAAAAAGAACTACGTCAAAGGGACAGGGTTAAGGTCGCCGTGATTCCTTACCGACACGGGATTTCACATTCCCTGAGAAAGATCGGGAAATAAGTAGGAATAGATGTCGTATTTAAAGCCCCAGATCGTCTGTCGAGGCTGTGCAAGCGTGTAAACCAGATGGGTCGCAGATACGTTGGCTGCGCCGCGAATCATAGGGATCGGTTTGTTTCCTGGACTCAAGGCGTACTCTACTCGATTCCCTTGTCTTGTGGTCATGCTTACGTAGGACAAACCGGCAGATGTCTTAACAGAAGACTGTCAGAAGACAAAAAATTCGCTGTGGCATAGCTTGATTAAGCCCGGTAATTGCGAAAGCAATATACGTACCTACGCCATGGTACAGCTTGTAGTGTAGCTGGTGGTGGTGCTTGGGGTTTGACTTGTGGTGATGCATCGGTTATACAATCCAATCCAATCCCATCCAATCCAATCTAGTTTAATCCAATCCAGTGCACTCCTATTCAATCCAATGCAATGTAATCTACTCTAATCTAATGTAATTTAATCTAATCTAATTCAATCCAGTCCAGTCCAATCCAATCCACTCCTATCCAATCCAATGTAATCTACTCTAATGTAATGTAATCTAATCCAATCCAATCCAGTTCAGTCCAGTCCAGTCCAATTCAGTCCAATCCAATCCACTCCTATCCAATCCAATGTAATCTACTCTAATGTAATGTAACCTAATCCAATCTAATCCAGTTCAGTCCAGTCCAATTCAGTCCAATCCAATCCAATCTAATGCAATCAAGGTCAAATGAAGGTCAATGGTGGTCACCGCCGCGGCACGGCAAAAGCGTGAAAGTGCAAGTAGTATTGCTTTGGTGGTCACCGCCGCGGCACGATGGTGGTCACCGCCGCGGCACGGCAAAGCCGTGAAAGTGCAAGTAGTATTGCTTTCGCAAGAATACAATGTAAGCACACATGTATCGGGCCAACTGGGCGTTCATTGCCGCGACTGTAAATGCACTCCTCACTGGAGTGACACGAGCGTGCTGAGCAGGTGCAGCGACCAAATCACGCGAGAGATAATTGAAGCTAAAAAAATCGCAAGCCTAAAAGACGGCTGTGTCAGCACCCCATCCACAGCCCTTCTGGATAAGGAATTTCGTTTCCTAGCGTCAGCTCGGCATTCATGATTCCCTGCTCGTCTTCTGCTGCGATTGTCTGTTTCATGTCTCATCGTTCTTGTTGTTTTTGATGCCTTGTGTATATTTACCGATGTGTCAGAGCTATAAAATTTCAGTTGTTAGTCAGCGCCTGTGTCTCGTCTCCCCTTTCTGCGTCCTTTGTGAGGTGTGCGCTGTTTTCGTGTGATGGAAAACCAACTAGCTCATGATGTGTTCTCCTCTTCAATCGGTCCTCAATTTCATTGCCACACGGATTAGTTCAGGCGTACACCCCTAAAGCGCATATTTTTGCCAACCGCTTGGTTTTTCTTTTTATTCTGCAGGAACTTCATCTCGCTTGCTCCTTCAGCACGAATTATGACAGACTGCTAGCCCTTGACATACACAACACACTACCCGAACTGTGTGAAGCACACCTCACTTCCCAATACGCACGTCTCACGCGATCCAAGGCAGGTAGGGCCATCCTGCACCGTAGAAAGGTCAACGCCGAACCCCGAACCGAGGACTCGAAACAACTTTTCTCCGAAGTACACAGAATGCTCACTGTCGAACCCCTACCTATATAAGAGCATGCACCCTACGCAACACGAGGGAAGCCGCAAGGCGGGAACATGCCAAATACAAGGACTACCCCGCGGCCGCTTACGTGGACGCGGCGGAACATCTAACACCGCACAAAGCGTACGTGATAGGTGCAGTGCCCGAGACCGGTTTGCCCCTAACAGCCGCCACAATATACATGTACACCACCTCCTCCGAGACGGCGTAGGAAGCGACAATTGCATTAGCCATGGCTAACAGCCGCCGCGGTGGCTCAGTGGCTATGGTGCTCGGCTGCTGACCCAAAAGACGCGGGTTCGATCCCGGCCGCGGCGGCTGGAATTTCTTTGGAGGAGCAATTCTAGAGGCCCGTGTACTGTGCGATGTCAGTGCACGTTAAAGAACCCCAGGTGGTCGAAATTTGCGGAGCCCTCCACTACGGCGTCTCTCATAGCCTTAGTCGCTTTGAGACGTTAAACCCCATAAACCAACCATAAACCAACCATGGCTGACACCTCAGCTGACATTATTTTCAGCTATTCCAAAGCAGCCATACGCAACTTTGCGAGGCGCCGAATCTCCCCCATCTGCCTCCAAATCCTCAGAAGCATCCACCACACCCCCGCAAGAGAGATCGAGTTGTTACGGGTTCCGGCCCACTCGGGCAACCCGAAGAACGAGGCAGCCACGAATACGCCCGCGGTTTCGCCGGCCGGGCAGTGAGCTCCTCGAGTTTCCCGAGTTTCTCGAGGGATGGCCTGAACTCGTTTCACGACATAACATGCCACTTTCGCCTCGAAAGGCGCATCTTCCCTCCACCGCATAAATCGCTCACAAAGACACAAGAGACCACCTAGCGTTACTTGCAAACCCATTCCCACCCCAACCCGGCGGTACTTTCGCTCATGTACACCGGGAAATACTGCCCCCAATGTAAGTGCGGCGACAGAGCCACACTAGACCACATCCTGTGGAACTGTCCGATCTACGTTCCCCGGACCTAATTCGGCTCCTAACTTCCGAGCAGCGGGAGGCCGTGCTGCTCAGCTCCGACCCGGAGATCCAACTCCGGGCAGTGGAGTGAGCTAAGGAGGTCGCCTTAAGCCACGGACTGACGTCCATCTAGCGCGACCAAGAACTCACCTGAAACCACTTTCTGCCTGTGAATAAATGTTTTGCAATCCAATCCAATGTAGACACACCCACGTTTCTATATGGCGACTGCGAGGCAACTGAAAACTTCAAACGCATTTCGATGGAGGCGAAATGATCGAACGCCCGTGTGCTGAGCGTTTTTAGCGCTTAACAGCCTCGGTTGGTGTTATTAATCCGAAACCTGAAGTGCGCTGTACCTCAAAGAGCATGTGTTGCTTCGGGACATTAATCTCGACACTGCAATTTTTTACTACGTCCTGTTATGAGCTTCGCTGAACTCCTTGACCTTCAGCCGCTCCGAAGCTGCGCCGAAACCGATGAAGAATGGGAGCTTCGAAAGGGAAGGAAACGAGCATCACTGGCCCCCTGGAACAGTGGGCACCTCAGTCGCTCATTAAGCTACGTGGCGGTAGTGAGAGATGTGCACTGCATGCGTTGGCACTGACAACGTTGTGGCAGGAAGGCGGCACTAAAGCAATAGTCCATCGGCGTTCAGTGTGTTACTGGCGTTGGCGTTGACGACGTTACAGACTCGAATGACTTTTGTGGAAGGGAAGGGTGCATAACTGGCTCCCCGGGTTGATAAACGCCTCAAAAGTGCTTTGAGGTACCTGGCGGTGGTGAGAGATGTGGGCTCCATGCGTTAGCGTTGACGACGTTGTGGCAGACAGGCGGGACTGCAGCAATTGGCCGCAGCGTTCATTGGGTGAGCAAACTCTCGATCAGCTATAAACTGCCACCTGCAAAGGTTGCAGTGTGGGCGCCCTGTCTACCCAGTGTCCGGAACGCACTTAACGTTACAGACGACAAGGCGCATCTAGTTGGCCGATACGCCATAACTTTCGGTCTCTAACCAGATTCAACAGTGGTTAAACCGCAGCTAATTTTTCCCCTGTCACCCACTGTAGTACGTGTGTGCCACGTGTCCATGGCAATGTTCCCACAGAGGCGAAACACACATGAAGCCAGTCTGTTGGGCGGTACCAGTGCACGTCAAAGAACCTCGGGCGGTCGAAATTAATCCGCAACCCTCGACTGCTGCGAACCTTTGGCTGCCTTGTTTAACCCCCCACCATCCCCAGGACGCACTTTTGAAGCATCGTTTATGGCAGCGTTTTACCTCGAAAAGCGACTAGTCTATGAGGGACGCCGTAGTGAAGGGTTTCAGAAATTTCCACCATCTGGGGTTCTTTACTGTGTAATGACATTACACAGTACCCGGTCCTCTAGAAAAAACCTCGGGAGGTCGAAATTAATCCGCAACCCTTGACTCCTGCTAACCTTTGACTGCCTTTTTTAACCCTCCACCATCCGCAAGCCGCGCTTTTGAGTTATCGTTTGTTGGAGGGTCTTAGCTGGCATAGCGACTCAGGCCAGGAGGGACGCCGTAGTGAAGGGGCCCGTAAATTTCTACCATCTGGGGTTCATTACCATCGAATGACGTCGCGCAGTGCGCGGCCCTCTAGAATTTCACCTTATCGAAATTCGACTGCCGCGGCCGGGATCGAACCCGCGTCTTTAGCGCTTAACAGCCCCGGGTTTCCTAATCCGAAACCCTCCAGTGCCAGTGCAATGTACCTCAAAAAGGGTGTGTTGCGCTGCTTCAGGATGTTAATCCCGACACTGCAGTTTTTTAGAGCGCACGTCTTTGGCGCCCGTTTCTGCGCTTCGCGGCGTTGCCGTTGTCCGCCGCCGTCGCCATTGTCCGTTGTAACCAGCAGTGGACACCATAGTCGCGCGGCCATAACCAATGAGGTACCACGGTCTGAGGCGGAGTTCTCGGGTTCGAGCCCGGCTGCGGCGGCCGCGTTTTGATGAAGGCGAAATTATGCTGTGCGATGACAATGCATGTTAAAGATGCCCAGGTGGCTGACCGCCCATCTATGGCACCCTCTTCCTTCCTTTCTCTCGAGGTTCCACCTGAGGTTCCGAGCAGTGCGGACGTGCTCCGCATGGCCTCCGGCCTCGTGTCCATTTTTTGGCGAATTTCATTGACTTCTGTTCCCGTGAATTGTGCGAAGGATTCGGAAAGGTGCTCCATGCCAGCCGATACCGGATTTCGCCAGGTACGACCACTGCTTGCCCATTTTTCAGGAATTTAAGTGTCAACACTTGATGAACCGCGTTTAGCCTAACGCTAGGGCGAACGCCGGTACCGCGCCGCTGGGACCCGCTCGCCACGCGGACCACAGATAACGATCGCAGCATGGAATACGACGTAGAAGGCGAAGACATTACTCCGGCTCAGCTTGCCGAAGGAGGATGGAAGACCGTTCTCAACCTGCAAGAACGTTACAGGCGCCCCGGGGCGAAGAACGCCATTCATGGGAACGCAGACCCGACGAACGCGCCGGCGACGCCGGGGAAGGAACACGGCACCGATACCGGCGTTCCTCGTAACGAAGGCAAGTCCAACTCTGCTCTTCGGAAAAAACCACCCGCCCGACGTAGGCAGGCACCGCTGCCACGTCTACCAGCAAACGACTACAAAGTCGTCGTCAGGCCGCGAGGCATCGACTTGCGCACCGTCGCGCCGCGCCACATTTCTCAGAGCTACCTGCGTAGCGTTCGACCTAGCGCTTGACGAGGTGGTAAATCAAGACAGCCTTCGTGTTAACACCGTTAACAACACATTCACCATTAGCACACCGAATAAGCTCAGAGCTTCGGTGTACAGCAATCTGAGACTGCTCAAGATGGGCGACAAAGAGTACGAAGTGTCATCGTACGTGTCGGTGCCGGACGACTCCACGAGAGGCGTCATTTATTATGCATATGATGGCGGGACACCTGATGAGGTCCGACAGGGATTCCTGAAGCGCAACCAGGCGATTCAGGTGGTGGATGCTCGCCGCCTCGGGACAATCAATGTCCATCCTGTTGACTTTCGCCGGCAAGAAGGCTCCAGACACCATCTACTATTGGGAGAGTCCTTTCCGTGTGCACCCGTACAGGGAGCAGGTCGAAACCTGTTTCAACTGCAGAAGAGTCGGTCATCGGGCGGACGTCTGCTACAGACCCAGGACCCAGCTGTGCCGCAGATGCGGCGAAGAACACCCTCCCCCAGCCGAGGGGTAAGAATACACCTGCACGCCAGAGTGCATTGTATGCAAAGGCGCCCATAACGCCGGCAGCAGGAACTGCAAGCATCGACAGACGGAGGAGTGCGAGCAGGAGCAGGAGTGGAAGCTGCTCGACAAAGCAGGTGAGCTGGCCGGATACGGCCTCCCAAAACTACACCGCTCGCGAGAAGGAGCTCCTAGCTAAAATACAGTCCAGAGACAAAATCATTGCGCAAATGCAGAGAGAGATGGCCGAAATGAAAAGGCTGTTTAAATCGCTACAGCCCCCCGCAACAGCCATGCCGAACGCATCTCGCACGCCCCCCTCTCCCGCGTTCAGCTCTACACCTTCCACCAGTAATGCGATGGAGACGGATGGCCGCATTAACCTGAAAAGGCCGGCTCCTTCAGACGAGGTCTCCGAATCGAAACGAGCTGCGGAAGCGTCCAAAGAGGACAACCCGCAAACGACAATCAAACCTAAGGCTTCAGAAAAGATAAAAGCCGAAGTGAATGCCCTCGAGAACAAATTTAGCGGTCTCGAGGAAAAAGTTAACAATCTTACGAGGGAAGTAACCGACCTAGGTACAAACATCGCTGCCTTTTTCCATCAAGTAGTGGAGCGCCTCGCGGCCTTGGAGACAAGCCGTAACGCTATGCCACCAGTCGCGACCTTGCCCGTAATCATCCCTCCCATATCCCACCATGGCCCCTCGCCAACAAATTGAGGTATGGCAATGGAACTGCACGGGGGTTCTGCAACAAACGGGGAAACCTGCAGTTTCACATCCGAAACCTAGGTAGACAACCGGACGTGATAGCCCTTCAAGAAGCTAGCGGCCCGGCGAAATTACCAGGCTATACAGCATTCATTCCACCCTCAAACTTATTGACGATGGCGACGACCCCGTTCACCGCTACCTTTGTGCAACGCAACATTACGGCTATACAACACACTATAGACAGCTCTAACGAACAATACACGTTACTATAAATTGTGCCGAGGAAAAAGGAAGACGCCAATCTCTTTATTCTGAACTTATACAGTTCCCCAAAAGACAGAGGGTCAGGAATTCTAGACCTACTGCTTAAAGCCACGCGCCTGGCCGCCCCGACACAACTCCTTGTGGTAGGCGACTTTAACGCCCAACATTCGGCTTGGGGCTATCGCAAAAACAACCCCAAGGGCACCAAACTGTGGCAAACGATCCAAAACCTGGGCCTCACAATTATTAACGATCCCCAAGAAAACACGCGGGTCGGAAATAGCGTTAGCGTAGATACCTCACCGGATCTCACACTGTCCAAAAACATTCGCGACGCCCGCTGGTCGAACACAAAACACACGCTTGGAAGCGACCATTATATAATAGTCACGACATTTGACACGAAATTGCCGAAATTGCACCTCATGCGCACTCGCATTGCCGACTGGGATAGGTTCAGGCGCTTAAGAGAGCAGACTGCCCCGGCCAGATCAATAACCTAAGGGAGTGGATTGCTGCACTCAAAGACGACGTCAAGACCACCACGGTCGAGACGCCTATTGAGGAGCCGCATCAAACGACCGACTCTAAACTCCTCCACATGTGGGAAGCGCACGCCAGCCTGCTGAATCGCTGGAAGAAACAGAGACACAACAGAAACTTACGCAAGCGTATTGCGCAACTCGAGCGCCAAATCGAAAAATACACACTAGAACTACAAGACCAACAATGGGGCCAAATTTGTGATAATATGAATGGGAAGATGGGATGCAAAAAGATATGGCTCTTGCTCCGCCACCTGCTCGACCCAACACACACAAAATCCACACAACGAGACCAACTCACGAAACTAATTCACCGAACTGCAAAAACGCTACCTGAACACGTCGCATACGGATCCCCTACCCGCATACGAAGGCCTCCCCAATGAGACCCTGGACGCAGACATAGTGGATGCCGAAGTCTGGTTTGCTCTAGGTCAGCTCCGTACCACCTCCGCAGCGGGACCGGACGGAGTGTCGAACAAGACGCTCAGAAACCTGGACCCCAAGTCTGTCGCGGCTCTGACAGACCTAATGAACACCTACTGGAGGGAAGGCGAGATCCCCCAGGAATGGAGGCATGCACGGGTGACCTTCATCCCCAAACCGGGAAAGAAACTCTCGATCGAGAATCTGCGGCCCATCTCCCTCATGTCTTGCATCGGAAAACTTATCGAGCATGTCATCCTTAACCGTCTGCAAAATTACGCGGAAGACCGCGACCTACTTCCTCCCACAATGATCGGCTTTAGGGCTAACTTATCCACGCAGGACCTCTAAATGTATATGTGCAAGGACTTCCGGTCAAGGAGGTCCAAACCATACGCATACTCGGCATGTACATACAGAACGATCGCAAAAACACCGAAACAATCAACAGACTCACTGCCACGGTCAATCAGACTGTGCGGCTAATCAGACGGATCTCCAGCAAAAAACGAGGCATGAAAGAGAAAGATCTCTGTCGACTTGTGCAGGCTCTCGTGCTGAGCAGGATCGTCTACTCCCTCCCCTACCTGCAACTGCAGCTGGCGGAAAGAAACAAGGTCGAATCTACAATCCGGCAGGCCTACAAGACGGCGCTTGGTCTCCCTCACAGTACGTCCACGGAGAGGTTGCTGGCTCTTGGGGTTCACAACACTCTCTCGGAGCTGTGTGAGGCGCACCTCGTTTCACAGATCGGACGACTCACTCGTACAAGCGCGGGAAGGGCCCTCCTATACAGACTAAAGATGTGCGAACAGCTCCCGGAGAGAGACTCGAAAACGCAATTACCCACGCATATCAAGAGAGCTCTTTTGATCAAACCCCTACCCAAGAACATGCACCCCACACACCACGAAGGCCGACGCGCAGCGAGGGCTCGCGCACTACACACCAAATACAGCCGACACGACACCATGGCGTGCGTGGACGCAGCGGAATACCGACAAACCCCGAGAAAAGCGTTTGCAGTGGTCGCGGTGAACGGGAACGGCGCCCCGTTGGCGGCCGCGTCGATAGAAACCACTTCCTCTGAGACGGCGGAGGAAGCGGCAATAGCCTTAGCTATAGCGACCACGCCTGCTGATATTATATTCAGCGACTCCAAAACAGCCATTCGCAATTTCGCGAGGGGCCGTATCACATCTACCTCACTCCGCATCCTTCAAATCACCCGCCTTCCAATTAGAGAAGTTTAATTGATCTGGGTCACGGCTCACTCGTCTAATCCGGGGAACGAGGCGGCTCACGCGCAAGCCCGAGGTTTCGTCGACCAGGCAGTGAGCTCGCCCTCCGACCCGAATTTCACGAGGGACGGGTTAATCTCATTTCATGACATCACCCATCACTTTAGGCTGGAGAGGCGCGCATATCCCCCTCCCCACAAATCGTTATCCAAAGCGCAGGAAGTTACCTGGCGCCGTCTTCAAACACGCTCCCTTCTAAATCCGGCTCTGCTTGCCCTCATGTACCCTGGCCAGTACGATCCAAACTGCCACAAATGTGTTCAAAGGGCCACCTACGACCACATTCTGTGGAATTGCGCAGATGATCCGCCTCCGGCGGAGTTGATACAGCTCCCTTCTCCCGAGCGGAGGGAGGCCGTGCTGGTCAGCTCGGACCCCAAGATCCAAGTGCGGGCAATCGAGCGGGCCAACGAGGTCGCCGCTAGCCATGGGCTAGCGGCCATCTAGTGCGTGCCTCCGCAACCTGCTCTCGACGCAACAAATGTTTTGCAATCCAATCCAATCCTTTATCTCTCACTCCCTCGTTTATCCCTTCGGTTACGGCACCGTTTAGATGTCCGCCGAGGCGCGACGGTCAATGCGCCATTTGCTTTCCTCAATGAAGTGGTCTAGTGACTAATGAGAGAGCGAGAGAGAGAGAAAACTTTATTGTCGGAAAAAAAGGGTTCCTGGGCGCTTAGCAGAAGGGCCAGGTGGCCGTTAGCTGATAGCTGGCGGTGACCTCTTCGCCGCGCTCGATGGCTCCTGCCTGGACGGCGGGGTCCGAGCTGCGCAGAACTTCTTCCCAGGCATCTGGTGAGGGAGCTTCTATAAGAGCTTCCGGAGGAGGATCCTCCGGGCAGTCCCATAGCATATGATCGAGGGTGGCAGTGCTACCGCAGTGTTTGCAGGTGGGGTCTATGAGATCGGGGTAGATGTGGGCGCAAATGTACGGGTTCGGGTAAGAATGGGTTTGAAGTCTTCTCCAAGCCACCTCTTGGTGTTTGGAGAGTGATTTGTGCGGGGGAGGATAGATTCTTCGAGAGAGTTTGTAGAATTGGGTAATTTCGTGGTACGAAATCACTGCCTCCATCTCGGATCCCCCTGGACGAGAGCCCACCGCTCGGCCGACAAAACCTCGAGCGTGTTGGTGGGCTGCTTCGTTCCCTGGGTTCCCTGAATGGGCAGGAGTCCATACCAGTTCTATTTCTCGTTGCAGTGTAATATTTGTGAGGATGTTTCGAGCAGTTAGGGATATTCTACCGCGCGAGAAGTTGCGTATGGCAGTCTTGGAATCACTGAGAATGATGTCAGCGTCAGTATTTGCTATGGCCAAGGCTATGGCCGCTTCTTCTGCTTGATCCGCGTACTTGAACGTGACTGAGGCTGCAGAGATGCACTCGGTTCTTCCTGCTATGAATTTGGATGCGCAGATAGCGAAGGCCCCTTGGCTGAAATTATAATCGGCTTCATCGGTGTATACTGCTCCAGGATGATTAAGGTACTTTCTATGCAAAGCCCGCGCTCTGGCTCGTCGTCTGCCATCGTGGAAGCCCGGTAGCATATTTTTGGGGAGCGGTTTGATGACTAGTTTGTCGCGCACTCCTCGTAGTAGAGAGCCCGGTCGGTCAGACATGGGTTCAGCGTTTACGCCTATTCGATCTAGAATCTCCCTTCCCGCTGTAGTGTTGGCCAGTCTTTGGATGTGCATCGCCTTGTGTGCAGTGATGAGTTCTTCTACAGTGTTGTGTATACCCAAGGATAAAAATCTGTCCGTGGGTGTGTTTCTAGGAAGCCCTAGACCACCTTTATATGCCTGTCTGAGTAACCTGTTTAATCTGTCGATGTCCACCTTAAATAGTTTGAGGTATGGTAGAGAGTAGGTGAATCTGCTAATGACGAATGCATGTATAAGGCGACAGATGTCGGCCTCCTTCATACCTCTGTTCTTAGCAGTGATTCTTCGAATGAGCCCGACTATCTGGTTTACCGTTGTTTCCAGACGGGCGATTGTAATGTTGCTCTTACGATTATTTTGAATGAACAGACCTAGTACTCGAATGGTTTCGACCTCCTTTATCGGGAGACTTTGAAGGTTCACCTCTATGGTGTTTCCTCCCTGTTACTTATGTCTGAATAGAAGGAGTTCAGACTTGGGTTGAGAACATTTGAGTCCTATGCTACTCGCATGCTCCTGGACTACTTGTACTGCTTTCTGAAGAGTTTCTTCTATGTGAGCATCGGAGCCATTCGCCAGCCATAGGGTAACGTCGACCGCATAGAGTGTATGACGTAAGTCCTCTATGGCGTTTAGCTTGCTAGGCAGCGATATGAGTGATAGGTTGAAGAGAAAGGGTGACAGGACGGAGCCTTGCGGCGTGCCTCTATCTCCCAGTTCTAACCTATCCGACCTGATTCCCCCGATTAAGAGTTGTGCCGTTCTTCCCGATAGAAAAGAACTGACATACTTGTAGGTTCTGACACCCACATTTATGCTCGAGAGGCCTTTTAGAATTGCTCCATGCGACACGTAGTCGAAGACCTTTTCTATGTCAAGTCCAAGAACGGCTTTGGTGCCGGTTTTATCCGGGGGATCTATGACGTCGTTATACAACTGGAGCATGACGTCTTGGGTTGATAGGTGGCTTCTGAAACCTACCATAGTACTGGGTAATAAGTCATTATCCTCAGCATAGCCTTGCAATCGGCTCAAGATCACGTGCTCCATGAGTTTGGCTAAACACGAGGTAAGGGATATGGGTCTGAGGTTGTCAATGCTGAGCTTCATGTTGGGCTTAAGAATGAACGTTACTATCACGTGTTTCCACGACTGAGGAAGTTCTCCTTTGCGCCAATATCCATTCATTAAATCGGTAACTGCCGAGAGAGCTTTACGATCTAGATTTCGCAGCATCTTATTCGTGACTCCGTCCGGTCACGCGGCTGATGTTGTGCGACTAATGACGAAGACATCGACGCCAGGGTGGTGGTGGTGGTGAAAACATTTATTAATCATAGAGAGAGGTGTTGGGGGTGATGACCTGAAGGGTCACGCCCTTACAACCACTAAATGGGATGCCTGGTCAGGCACACCATTGGTGTTTGCCGCAGCCCGGGCGTGCTGCGTTAAGGCCATTAGGGCCTCGAGGGTGCAGCAACCGGACAGGGTCGCGTCCCAGTCCTCTCGGGTGGGGTTCGGGATAGGGGGTAGGGATGGGTTCTGCTGGCAGGCCCACACCATGTGGTAGGTGTCAGACACCTCCCCACAGTGTGAGCACCGCCCGTCAAATTTAGGATCGCCAGGGGGAGCACGGGACCAGTGAGCAGAGAGAAGGGAGAGCGCGTGCATGGGCGTGAGTGGTTCAGGTGACGTGACCTTGCGCCAAACACGACGTGTCTCCCGCATCATTGCAAGAGACGCGGTGTGTCCGGTGTCCATGCCCTAGATAGGTCTTCATGAGAAGGCTCTGTAGGGGACTCCTTGAAGTTATTGTCGGCGCTCTGGAGGCCTTCTGCCATTTTCTAGGAACAATCGCCACCTACAGCTGGTTTCCACAGCGGTGGCCTCTCCGGGTGAACGACACGTCATAGCATGAGGTGAGGCCTGTGGTCCACTTATATATTACAACACTATTGCGTCTCCGAGGACAGGGAAGGATAGTGCGTCTCCGAGGACAGGGATGGTAGTCGGGGAATGTTTTGGCCAGGCAAGGCCGGTAATGGAACATCTGGGCATCTCCGCTGCGGTCATAGAGTTCTACTTCGTTCGGCAATCGAAGTGTTCTCTGCACTCCCATCGCAAATTCCAATCGTTCCCTGTCAGTTTTGTGGATGGACTATCGACATTCAGGCTTCGCCGATGAACGAGCCTTTCCGTGCGCGAGCCGCTTCCCGATTTCTAGGCGATATGTAACTACATACGAACCTAACTGCCGGCTTCTTCCAAGCTCTTTACGTGAGCTTCGAAATGGGTTCGTCTCGAGCGTAGCGTCCTGGAGGACTGGCCCGTGACACACCAAGCCTACCTCGCACAAGGCCTTCGATCCACAGAGGTGACTCACTGGCTGAAGTAAACCCACCGCCGTGGCTGTGTTTGCTGTTCGACTGTTGATCAGGACGGCGCAGGTACAACCCCTGACATAGCGGCCGCGTTTCGACTGAGGTGGAATACAAAAGACGCCGTATGCTGTACGCTGTCAGTGGTCGTTGCCCGGTGGGACTATTTAATTGCATTTATTAATCCGAAATTAATCCGCAACCGTGTCTCTTCCTGGTTCTCTTCACTGGCTCCTCAATTTCACTGTCACACGGGTTAGCTCAGGCGTGCACCCAGAACGCGAATATTTTTTATAACCGCTTGCTTTTTTTTTATTCTGCAGAAATACCATCTTGCTTGCTGCTTCACCACGCGTTGTAGACACACCCGAGTTTCTGTATTGCCTTTTTTTAGTTGGCACCGAGGAGGCGACGGGAAAAATTCTCGAACGCATTTCGATGGAGGCGAAATGGACGCCCGTGTGTTGAGCTTTCTTAGCGCTTAAGAGCCCCGGGTAGTCTAATTAATCTGAAAACCCTCAGTGCGGTGTACGTCAAAGAGGGTCTGTTGCGTTCTTTCGAAACGTTAATCCGGACACGACAATTTTTTTCAAGCATAAGCTTTGCTACGCCCTGTTACAGGTTCCGACTACTCGACCTTCAGCCGCTCGGAAACTGCACCGAAACCGATGAAGAACGGGAGCTTCGAAAGGAAAGGAAAAGAGCATAACTGGTCCCCTGGGAGAGTGGTGACCTCAGTCGCGCTTTAAGCTACGTGGCGGTAGTGACAGATGTGCGCTGCATGCGTTGACATTCACAACGTTGTGGCAGGAACGCGGCATTGAAGCCCTAGGCCGTCGGCGTTCGTTGTGTTATTGGCGTTCGCGTTGACACCGTTCTAGACTGGGATGACTTTTGTGGAAAGGAAGGACGCATGCCTGGCTTCCTAGATGAATGGACGCCGCAATGGCGTTTTCAAGTGCATGGCGGTGGTGAGAAATGTGGGCTCCATGCGTTAGCGCTGACTACATTGTGGCAGACAAGCGGAATTAAATAGGCCTCAGCGTTCATTGGGTTAGTAAACTCGCGATGAGCTATTGACTGCCACCTGCCAGGATGGCAGGGTGGGCTCTCTGTCTATCCGGTGTCCGGAACGCACTTGACGTTACAGACGCCAAGGCGAGTGTACTTGACCGATACATCGTAACTTTCGCTCTCTAACCATGTTCAGCAGTAATTAAACCACAGCTATTAAGGCGAAAGCCTTTAATGGTTAATGCTCCCGTCCGTCCGCCGGCGTTACATCCAGCGCCTGGGGGACTCATCACTCCCACTTCCTCCCATCCTGTATAAACAGACGACGGGTGTTCACCGAGATAAGTGATAGCTACTGTGTAATTTCCTTTCCTCAAATATAATTTTCCGACCCCTCTTTCATCTTTCACTCCCACTTCCTTCCTGTGCAGTGCGGGTGTCCACCGAGATGACAGGAAATTGATGCACCAGTTCCTTTCCTCAAAAAGCGTTGCGTTCAGAGGTGCTTCCAAAAGGCACGGCATCGCGCAGAACGGGTGGTGGCGTTCCATTCCATGGACTCCCTGGCAGCGCTACAGCCCTCTGTCACGTTCCACTCCTGAAGCCGAAAGAGAAAGAGAGAGACTCTTTAATGAAGCTTAATTAGCAGTTAGTGTGTTGTCACTGATCAACAATTAGCCATAAAATGGTGATTGTCATTACTTAGTGATTACATTTTTTGGGATGTCACACAGAGGTGGCGTCACTAATGCCACAGAGGCAAAATGGTGCGAAAAAAACTTTCGATCCCGGCTGCGGCGGCCGAATTTTGGAGACCCGTGTACTGTGTAATGTCAGTGCACGTTAAACCACCCCAGGTGGTCGAAATTTCCGGAGCCCTTCACTACGGCGTCCTTCATAGCCTGAGTTGCTTTGGGACATTAAACATCAATAAACTAACCAACCTTTCGCCTCTACGCACTTTAGAGAGTCAAAGTTCAACCTGAATTTTTTCCCTCTGTCACTCGCTGTAGTACGTCGTACGTATGTACCACGTCGTACGTATGTACCACGTGTCCATGGCCTCCTTCCTGTATCGCTTATGGCAGGGTTTTACCCCGCAATATGCCTCAGGCTATGATGGACGCCGTATTGAAGTGCTCTGGAAATTTCTACCATCTGGGGTTCTTTATCGTGGAACTGCATCGAGCAGTAGACGGCCTTCTAGAATTTCCCCTCCTTGACAATTCTACTGCCGCGGCCGGGATCTAACCCGCGTCTTTTGGGAATGAAGTCCAGTGCCATAACCAACGAGACACCGCGGCGGATCAGGGCGCTCGACTACTGAGCCGGAGTTCCAGGGTTCGAACCCGGCGCGGCGGCCGCGTTTTGCTGAAGGCGAAATGCAAGAGGCGTTTATGTGCTGTGCGGTGTAAATGCACGGTAAAGATCGCCAGGTGGTCGAAATTATTCCGGAGCACCCCGCCTCACTATGGCACGCCTTTCTTCATTTCTCTCTCCCTCCCTCGTTTAGCCCTTTCGTTACGGCGCAGTTCAGATGTCCACCGAGATGCTACAGTTCTGCGCTGTTTCCTTTCCCTAAAAAAAAAATTAGCTGTGGCTTCGCTCTGCTCTGCCAGGATATACGTAGCATGACGTGAGGGCGAGGAGTCTACATCTCGGTGGACTCCTGAACCAGAGGGAAGGCGCATAACTGCCCTCTCGGAACAGTGGACACCTCTACCGTGCTTTAAGCTAAGCGGCGGTAGGGACAGGTGTGCGCTGCTTGCGTTGGCATTGACAACGTTGTGCCAGAACCGTGGCGCTGAAGTAATAGGCCGTCGGCGTTCGTTGTGTTCATTGGCGTTGTCGTTGACAAAGTTTTACACTCCGGTCATTTTAAAGTAAGGAAGTGCGCACAATGGCTCCCTGTGTCAATGGACGCATGAATCGTGTTTATAGGTGCGTGGGGTGATTAGAGTGAGATGAGGGCTGCGGGCATTGACAAGGGTTTGCCAGAAACGCGGCGATGAAGACATGGGCCGTCGGCGTTCATTGTGTTCATTGGTGTTGGCGTTGACAACGTTTTAAACTCCAGTTACTTTAACCCACTGCCGTGGCTGAGTGGTTACGGCGCTCGGCTGCTGACCCGAAAGACGCGGGTTCGATTCTGGCCCGCGGCGGGTGAATTTCGATGGAGGCGAAATTCTAAAGGCCCGTGTACTGTGCCATGTCAGTTCACGTTAAAGAACCCCAGGTGGTCGAAATTATTCCAGAGCACCCCCCCCCCCCCCCCGTCACTACGGCACCCCTGTCTTCCTTTCTCTCTCACTCCCCCGTTCATCCCTTTCGTTAGGGCGCAGTTCAGATTTCCACCGAGATGCGACAGTTATGCGCCGTTTCATTACCTCAAGAAAAGAAAAAAAATATCAGAGGTCACGTGACAAATGACGAAGATATCGACGCCAGGCGGAGCATGAGACCAGTTAGCTGAGAGAAGGAAGAGCGCGTGCGTGTGCGTGAGTCGCTCTCGTGACGTGCCCTTTGCACCGAACACGACGTGTCTCCGGGTTCAGTGCAAGAGATGCAGAGTGCCCGGTGTCCATACCCCAGACAAGGTCTTCATGAAAAGGCTCAGTATGGGACTCCTTGAAGTTATCGTCGGCGGTTTGGAGTCCTTCAGTAATGTTCCTGGAACAATCGCAACCGACAGCTGGTGTTCGCAGCGGAGCCTGTCCGGGCGATCGACGCGTCATACTACAAGGTGAGGGATGTGGTCCACTAATACAAAGTGAAGCTATGGCGTCTCCGCTCCGAGGACACCGAGGGTAGTCAGGTTTAATTTTTTAACCAGACAAGGTTTCACCGGCTGAAAAGCCGGTAATGGGGATTCTGGGCATCTTCGCAGCGGTGGTAGCGTTCTACGTTTGGCAGTCGAAGCGTTCTCTGCTCTGCCATCTCAAACTGTAAGCGTCCCTGTCAGTTTTGTCGATGGACTATCTACGTTCGAGGCTTTCCCAATGAATTAGCCTTTGCGTGCTGGAGACAGAGAGAAAACCTTATTACAACAGGAATTCGGGGCACGCCCCAGGGTCCCCGCACGACCCCACTCCACTCGAGTGTTATGTTCCTGAGGTCCATAACACTGGCAGCCCGGCCGGAGGCGATGGTCTGCACGGCCGGGTCCTCCTAGCGCAGCAGGGTCTCCCAGTTCTCCCAGGTCTTCAGGTTCTCTAGGTCCCGCGGGGGAGGGTACGCCGGGTAGAGGGAAAGGATGTGGATGGAAGAAGCGAAGGGTTCTGGGCATAGGGCGCATGCCGGAGTAGTGAAGGAGGGATGATAGTGGGCTAGGGTAAGGGGCGAGGGGAGAGTGTGTGTCTGTAATCTGCGCCAGAGTGTTGCGTGTCTGTTATCCAGGGAAGGATGGGGCGGAGGGTAGAGCTGGCGTGAGGCTCTCTATACCTGGGTCAGCTCACTGAAAGAGTGCATGCGCTCCTTCGTGAATCCCGCATCCGAGGCCACCTGAGCCCATTTTAAAGAACCTCGGGCTAAAAGGTTGGCGGCCTCGTTTCAGGGATACCCGGAATGCGCAGGCACCCATATCAGCTCCACTTGGCGGGGCGGGGATGCATCGGGCGAGTCCAGTATGCCAAAAGCAGGGATGCGTGCTGGAGCCGCTTCCCGATTTCTAGGAGATGTGTACAGCCTCCCTGATTTTTAATAATATAGCGCGAGCGTCGACCGAACTGCTGGTCAGCGCCTTATAACGGCGATAAGCGTGCAAGCAGGCGAGAGTTCGCGCACGCGCACGAAGGCAGAGCGTCGTCTGCTACGCTGTTCCGAGCACGAGGCACACGCCCTGCCACAATATCAGTTCGCAAGATCTCGCCATGCCGTAGAGCGCATGCGCATGATTAATATGTGAGACTTTATTTCCTTTTATTTTTTTCTTTCGTAACTTTGCATCGCCAGGCTGGCTTCCCGTAATAGGCAAAAGAAAAAAGAGGGAAAGAAATCATGTCTCATGCAGTCTCACATATTAATCATGCGCATGCGCTCTACGGCTTGGCGGTATCTTGCGAACTGATAATGTGACAGGGCGTGTGTCCTCGTGCTCGGAACAGCGTACCAGACGACGCTCTGCCTTCGTGCGCGTGCGCGAACACTTGCCTTGTTGCACGCTTATCGCCGTTATAAGGTGCTGACCAGCAGTTCAGTCGACGCTCGCGCTATATTATTAAAAATCAGGGAGGCTGTACCTACATACGAACCAAACTGCCTGCTTCTTCCAAGGTCTTGAGTTTCGACACTGGTTCGTCCCGAGCGTAGCGTCCTGCAAGACTGGTTCGAAACACAGCAAGTCTACCTCGCACAAGGCCTTTTACCCACACTCTGTGCCACAGTGGTGACTCACTGGCTGAGGTAAACCCACCATAGTGGCTTTCTGTTTGCGTGTTGGACTGCTGGGCAGGACGACGCAGGTTCAGTCCCTGCCACGGCGGCCGCGTTTCGATTCGGGCGCAATGCCGAAGACGCCGCATGCTGTGGGCTGTCAGTGCTCCTTACTCAGGCTATGAGGGACGCTGTAGTGAAGGGTTCCAGAAATTTTGACCACCTCGGGTTCTTTAGCGTGCACTGACATCGCACACTACACGGGTCTCTAGCTTTTCGCTTCCATCGAAATTCGGCCACCGCGGCCGGGATCGAACGTTAAAAAATGCACAGGAGGGGCACTTTGCATTTATTAACCCGATATTAATCACAGGCGCGTATATCTTTCTCTTCATTATAGCTCCTTCGTTGATTTTGTACAGGGATTAGGTTAGGGGTCAACCCGGAACGCGTATTTACGCGAACCAGTTGCTGTTCTTTTAAGGCGAAACGCTTTAACGCCTCATGCTGTCGTTAGCAATCCGTGTCGGCAGCCTTGTCTGCGTCCGTGTCGGCAGCCGTGTCGACAGATGTGTCCGCGTTTTGACGGGTGTCCACCTAGATATGTGAAACAGTTACTGCGTAATTTCCGTTCCTTCTCCTTCTTCTTCACCTCTTTATAATGGCACATACCCACGTGGGGGGATTGGCCAAGGTGTAGTGGTATACATAAGAAAATTTTCATAGGATTAAACGTGAATTTTGAAAAATGTATTCATGAAAAACGACAGAAGAATATTTCAAGTGAAATAACAAAGAACTTTTTGGCGAGACTAATAATAATTTAAAAAAAACTCCGAGACTTTTAAAGGAGTTAGCAAATCAACCTACCAGTTGCAATGATGTACTCATGGAGGTTCCCACAAATTGAACTCAATGCAAATCCTTTGGCGCTCGCTCCGAACGATAACAACACTGGCAGAGATAACGGGAGCCCTAACTGGAGAGAGGGACCTCCAGGTAAATCTTTCTCTGAAGTGCGAACTTTGGACAGTAGAGCAGGAAATGGTCCACAGATTCAACAACCCCGCATGAGTCACATAGGTTTGTCGGAGACCACCCACATCTGGACAGGTATAAATTTAAACTGGGAATCCTGCACCGCAGTCGCGTCATTGATACCTCACACTGCCTGGTTTTACACGAACGGACGTTCCATTTATACGCTAAGTGCTGATAATCACCAGTATTTAGTAGGGGATCGCGTAACCTGGCTGATATGTGTTGGAACCGCTGAAACCTGGAGGTCGCCAGCAGACTGAAATTCGGGACGGGATGCGTTACTGGCCCGTCAAGAGCTGACCTTGCTAAATAATCAGCCTCCTCGTTGGAATGAACGCCTGCATGACCAGGAACCCAGACAAAACGGACATCCTTTAAAGTGGACGGGACAAAAAATCGCAGGAAGCGACACAAAAAATCTTTTTGGGTAGTTTCCAGGGAGACTAAAACTGAAAAACAATCAGCCAGGATGATAACGTGAGATACATGACACGGAATTTTGTGCAGGGCCATTCCAAGAGCCAAAAATTCCGCAAAGAATATGGGGATATAATCTGGGATGCGGACAGAATAGCTCCATGCCAAATCCTGCGAAAAGATGCCAACTGCAGCTTTCTGGCAGCTGACGGAGGCATCAGTAGAAAGCACCACATGATGGGGGAATTCCGCTAAATGACCAGAAAGAATGCCGTTTAAAATGTTTGTGGGCATGTGTTTCGCATGAGATGGGAAGATGTGGTCAAAATGGAATTCCACTGCTGCCGGCGTGTCGTCAACCCACTGCAAAGAACTGAGATCAACCCCAATCGGGATTAAAAGTTTCTACGTTAAGGTAATTTGTGGCATTTGATATCGTGGCCAATGATGGTAAAAAAAATAAGGCCTGCTGAGACACAAAAATAGGAGTACTGACATTAGTCATCGGGTCCAACGACCTGAGGAAAGTTCGCACCGTGAGTATTTGAAAGCGGGAAATTAAATCGGGCATACTGGCTTCCAGATAAAGCAGGGCGTTTGAAACTGATTTCGGGAGACCAAGGCAGAGACGTAGAGCACGCCTTTCCAGTAAGATTAAGGGTTGAACCTTGTAGTTTGCGCTACCAAAGAACAAAATGCAGCGAAATTCAAGTATAGGTCTTACATAAGCTTTGTAAAGTAACAATAATGTGTCGCGGCGCATCCCAAACCTTTTATTGGCGATTCGTGTCAGCCGGCCTAGAGCGCGTTCTCCTTTACGCACGTTGTTCTTGATATGAAGGCTCCAATCTAAGGTTGGATGGTAAGTAACACCTAGATATGTAACAGATTCCACTTGTGGAATCAGATTAGAGTGATGGGCTAATGAAATGTACAAAGGCGTGTCTGGAGGAAATACCAGTGTGCCACATTTGTTAACATTCAGGGATAAATTAATACGGTGCAACCAAACTCCAAGAGCATCCAAATATCCCTGCAGAATCTGGTAAAGCGAATGGATATCCGTGGCCGAGGCGAAGAAAGCTATGTCATCTGCATACACAAAAACTTATATCAGGACGGATGGGGATGTCACTGACCAAAATATTAAAAAGCAGCGGTGATAGTACCGAACCTTGCGGCACTCCTCTTGATTGATGATAAGTATTAGAACATAGGGTACCCTTTGCGCAGTAAAATATCTGTCCTTTAGAAATTCAGATATCCATGCATAAATGTAGGTTGGAGGATGTAACTGCCCAAGTCTGTCAAGTAAAATAGTATGTTCTACACTATCATAGGCCTTTGCTACATCAAGAGTCACCAAAGCTGAAACTTCTCTTCTGCGTATCGAGAGCCGAATTCTACTCTCTAGATCCACATGCGCGGACCATATAGAGCATCAGCGACGTAAGCCAATTTGTGCTGGGCTAAGGCCATTAACATCCTGAACATGAGACGGCTGTGCACTACCCTTTCAATTAATTTGACTAAATTTGAAGTTAGCGCAATTGGCCGAATATTATCTAAAACGTTCCCTTTACCTGCACCTTTCCTCAATAAAATAATTTTCGCTATCTTCCAAATGCTTGGAATCAATGCATTGTTCAATGAAGTATTGACAATATCTAAGAGGTTTCTCGTGAAATCCTGGGCTAAAATTTTAATCATACCAACAGTGACACCATCTTGTCCGGGAGCTGCAAGGTGCATCATTGCCAGGACTGAGAGGAGGTCTGACGCATCAACCTCGGTATAATCCGAAGAGGGTGTGATTGCGAGCAGAGGGACGTTCCTTAGAGTCTGGAAACGTCCTTTCCTCAAATACAATTTTCAGTTTCTTCATTATGGCCCCTCTTTCTTCTTTCACTGCCACTTCCTCCCTTCCTGTACGGTGCGGTTAAGGTGTCCACCGAGATGACTGAGAATTATAGCGCCATTTCCTTTCCTCAAAAAGCGTTGCGTTCAAAGGGCAAGGCATCGCGCCGAACGGATGGTGGCGTTCCGTGGACTCCCTGGCAGCGCTACAACACGCTGTCGCGTTCTACTCCTAAAGGCGGAGCTTAAGCGCCATTAATTAGCAGCCAATTAGTGCCGAGTGATTAATCAGTAATTAGTCAATAACTAGTAATTTGTGTTTACTTCGTCATCAATTGTGTGACGTCATCCAGTGGTGACGTCACCAGTGTCACATAGGAAAAGTGGTGCCGAAAACGCTTTCGCCTCTACGCAGTTTAGTCAAAGTGCCCCCTGAATTTTTTATTCTGCAGGAACCCCTTCTTCTCACTTTCTTGAATGGCAGTTCAGCACGTGTTTTAGACACACCCGCGTTTCTGTGTGTGCTTTTTTTCGCTGCCGTTTGGGTGGCATTGAGGAGGCAACTTGATTTTTTTGTGGCAACCGCATTTTGATGGAGGCGAAATGGACGCCCTTGTCCCGGTAGTAATTAATCGTACCTCATTGTGCATGTGTCGCTACCGGACAATAAACCCGACATTACAATTTTTTTATCTCATTGCCACGGCAGTCTGCTTCTTCTTGGAGCATCCCAAAAATATGTATGCATTTTTTCCACGAATGGAGACCGCGTATAGGGAACCTGCGCTCTCCAGCCTGGGCTGCGGATAATCAGTGCAGAAGCAAACGACACACACGCGCATGGGGAAGTAAACTTGACGACATTCTCAGCTGTGAGAGAGGCCCGCCTCCCTGATAGCTTCTTCGTTTGTGTGCTTCATCAACGAGTGCGGATGCTGGTAATAATCGGCGTCTGACTCTCGTAAAAGCGCGGCAAAGTGGTTTCTTCTATATCGAGGCAATTGTTACCACGCATGATATTAGCATAAACATAATGGAGCTTATTCACACCTTGTCCGCAGTGGGAGTGGAAGATGCGAGTGCGATGCGGCGGCTTCCCACAAATACGAGGCCAGTATTTGGAAGTGTCTGCGTACTGAACGCTACATAATCTGGGCGCGTTCTGTCGCTCCTTAAAGCGGAGAGGGCCGCCTCCTCGGGTCGCGTTTAGATGCATAGAAGCTCCCACTACCACGGGTCAAATACAAAGACAGCTCTCTTTCTGCTATCGAACGCTTCAGTATGTATTTAATTACAAATTAAATGACAAATTGTGTAAGGCTGACTTTTCGCTACATTACGGGTGTACTGGCAAGAGGAGTTTGAGCCAAGAATATGAAACCGTAAATAGGGGGTCAGCAGATTCCAGGCAGCTGTCCCTCCGCTTTTCTGCGTCCAGGAAACCGAAGAAGACCGCTCAATTGGCTGTTCTATAGTTACACGCTTAGGTGTAGATGTCGCTGCCTCGCGCTCCTATTCCAATCCACGGCGAAGCATACATGACAGACCTTCAATAATGTGTTCGTGCCAGAGTCAGGGGCGCTTCGCAAACGTTCTGTTCTGTTATGGCGTGCCGATACACAACCGTTGCAGCGGAATTGGCGTCAGCATAGAACGCTTCGCAGAAGAGCCGCTGTATTTGCAGGGCCCGTGCGGCACAATCCAGGAAGGATTATACCCACTTAGCCGCGATTTTCTTCATCGGCCTTAGCGCTGCTCTCAGCAGCCTCCTCGCCTCTATGTGCGGCTGCGTACAACCGCCGTTGCCGGTCAGATGGGGCGCTTGGTTCTTCTATTCCCAAACCCTTCCACCTTTATACGTCTTGCTGTAGCGTGGCTTTTTGGGCTTGTTGGTACATACTTCAAAGACACTGTAGCGCAGCAAAAGACGAGGACACAAGAAACGAGAGACGAACACCACGAGCGCTCGTGGTGTTCGTCTCTCGTTTCTTGTGTCCTCGTCTTTTGCTGCGCTACAGTGTCTTTGACGTCTTGCTGGTAGGAGCGCTGCAGCCGCCGTACAGAATGACCATAGCAGGCACGACGAGCCATCAGGGATTACCATTATTCGGGGCTCTAACCTCTTGGTGTAAGCATGTATCGCCGCTTATGCTTCAGGAGACCATGGCGACCGGCACTGTAAATTATAAAATTTGGAAGGCGTGTAAGACTTGCTTTGAATTTGACAGCACGCAGTCGTAAGGCAACACATAGAATAGGTTGTTTTTTTCGCCAAAACGCAACGCGATTTTGTTGCTATCAGTTGCGAGCTCACCTACCAGTCTGAGAGTCCTGGGTTCATTGCCCCGCACCTACAGAAGATCGCTCTTCTTTGATAACGCGGTGACATCTAGGAGGTTTCGGACCACTGATGCAGGTCTACGCCCACCCCGGGTTTCGTTGCCGATGAGGCGTATAGTAATGCTTTCGCATTAATAGTGGCCGAAGTTTACACAATGGCAGTGTCCAAATCAACCCCTCCGGCATTGCTCCAAGAAGACGAACGCAGGGACTTGACATTGCCAGTGAAGGGGTACGCTTGCATCTGTCTCATGACCATTGCTGACCGCAATTTCTTGTTAACCTGCAGGCGGCTGATCCCGTCTCTCGTCAGGCTCGTGCGATCCCAGCGTCGCTGAAGTATGCGGAGGAATCTGGAGGCTGAAGAAGCGCAGTGAACGTCTGCAGCGCTTTCGCCGCGTGGGTGTCAGCTGCGTCGACGCACCAGCTGGTCAGAGGAGACAAGGTGCGGGCACGGAACAGGTATGTATGTACCTTGTGAGTAAGCAGACCGCGACCAGCGTTACGCTGAAGTTAATCCACTGGCGCTGCACTGTGTGGGTATGTATGCTGCAGAAAGAATTGGATGCTTTTAAGCTTCCTTTTGTATTGGAACGCGACAGCGCGTTTCCGTGCTGTCAGGGAGTCCACGGAACGACATCGCCCAGTCGGCGCGACGCCTTGCCCTCTGGAAACACCTTTGAACGCAACGCCTCTACAGTAATTTTCTCACACATCTCGGTGGAGGGGGGCGCTGCGATCGCCGAAGTGAGCGGACGCGTTCACATCGGCTCTGTCTTCTACAGATGTTTTCGCAGTGATTTCAACAGCATTTTACCGCCAATATTTCACCAACGGATCCGTTAAGTCGAGAGGCATCGACGTATACCCAGTTTTGAGGTGGGCCACCGTTCTTCTCAGAGATATTGAATTATCTGCATTCCGACCAAGCCGTAGCCTCGCTGGTCGTAGGCGCGTTCGCCAGACGCTAGGCCTAGCCGGCGCAACAGCTGCGCGCCGCCGACGAACGCGGCGCCAAGTGTACGGACTGATTTTAACGAAGCGGCACAAGCCGACGAACGTCTCAAGAATGAACGTGCAAGTGATGGGGGAAGACATTTCCGCGAAGAAATTACCGAAGAAGCCGGATGGAAGACCGCCGGAGAGCGGCGTTCGAAAACCCGAGACCGCGGTACGAATTCGACGCACGACATCGAGGCAACAACGAACGCGCATGGCACCAGCCAGCACGGTACGAAACCCAAGAATATCAAGGGAAAGGTTATTAAAGCGGGACGCATGACCAGACTACCGAAAAAGGAAATCAAAATCGTGGTTCGACCACAAGGCGGTCTCGACATCGTTAAGGCCGGCGCCCCGACGGTCACCGCCGCAATCTTCGCAGCCGCTGGCATAACGGGAGACGAAGGTGCAGAAGACACGGTCTGTCCCAACTCACACCAGAACATCGTCGTCGTCAGCACAGCGAAACGAACGAAAGCGGACCGCTATGTCAAAATACGGTAAATTGACATCCAAGGAAAATCACATGCAGTCAACGCGTATGAAACGGCACCCGATAATACAACCAAGGGAGTGATTCATGGCATCCCCATTGCGCACGGGCCCCAGGCACTGGACGAGAACATCGTAAACCAGAGAAACCCACCTGCACTGGCGGCCAAACGCATAGGCACTACGACCACGGTCGTTATTGCCTTTGACGGACTCAAGGTGCCCAACGTCGTCAGGTACGGCGCAACACTCGTCCGTTGCACGTTGTATCGCAAGCAAATTGACATTTGTTAAGGTGCGGACGCCTCGGCCACCGCATGGACGTTTGCCCAAATCCCGCCAATCGCATATGCAGGGGATGCGGAGACCGCGACCCCGACAAGGGACACCAGCGCTCGCCCAAGTGTAACCTGTGCGGCGGCGCTCACATGACGGCCGACAAGGCCTGCAAGGCAATGTACAAGACTCCGTACGTGATTCGCAGGCAACGATGGGAGTGCCAAAACGCAAATGCCCAACTGACACAGCAAGACTTCCCGCCCATCCAGCCGCCCAGACTGAGATCAACGCCGAGTTCGCGTGACGGATCCCGCTCCCGCAGCCGGCAAAGGGACAGCCGCGATCAGAAAACATCGAGATCAAGGACACCAACTCCCGGAGACAAGGTGAGCTGGGCGGATGCTGTCCGGGGCACCGCGCGGGAGGGGGTCGTAACATCGTAACAGCGCCTGTAGTCCCAGGGCAAAATCAGCAAAATCACAAAGCCGGTAATGGCATTTTAGAGGCGCTCAGGAAAGAGAACGCAGAAATACGAAAAGAGAACGCGGTAATGCGCGAACTAGTGCAAAAGCTCATGCTGGAGATGCAAGAACTCAGGCGCGAGCACGCCGTGGTGGAACAAAACAAACAAATCGCACAACAGCAGGTGCCAACGAGCGTTCCGGACGCGAACGCGCCCGCCCCGAAGAAACGCGCACTACAACAGCACGAGGGTGGTTTCAAGACACAGGTTCCAGCCGAAATTACAGACATCAAGACAATGCTGTGCACCATGCAAAGTACCATTGAGACCCTTCACGCAACAGTCCTCGGGCTAGCAAACAGGACCAGTAACCTCGAAGGAAACATGCAGATAATAATGAATCACTCCGTATTCACGCAACACGGACACGTACCGGCTAGCTGTGATGCGGGACCGAGCCACCATCAAGGGCAGGCGGACAACTTGCTTCAGCGTCAACATGGCCAATTATAACCAAGGGATAGTAATATGGCAGTTAAACTGCCGTGGCTTCGCCGGCAAAAAGGCGGTTCTACAGCAACACATCCGGCACGCAACACGTAAACCGGACGTAATATTACTCCAAGAAACACTCACCAATGCGGCTACTTTGACTGGCTACAAAACACATGACAGCAAAATCAAGGGGAGGGGTGTATGCACGCTCGTTAGGAAGCGTCTCACATTCGTTGGACACGAACTAAGTGGCGTCCAGATGGAACACGCTTTCATTGAACTGATACCCACCAAGCAGAGGAAACAAAGTATATTCATATTGAACGTTTAGACCAGCCCGTCAAAACACCGCCAACGCTTTCGTGCGCTGTTTCAGACGACGCTGAAGATTGCCGGGTCGCGGACGTTGATTGCAGGGGGCGATTTCAACGCGGCAGACACAGCATGGGGTTACGGATAGAGCACGACCAAGGGAAGACAACTCGGACGAAATTCGCATGAACTCGACTTCATGTTACTTACGGACCCGGCGCACCCGACTAGAATCGGTAACTCTACTACCAGAGACACGACCCCGGACCTTACGTTCGCCCGAAATACCGGGACGACAGCCACCGCGTGGAAAAACACGTCGACCGACCTTGGGAGCGACCACGTGATCGTCAGAATATACGTCCAGACGCCAGACAAGGCGCAGGGAAGTAAGCGAAAGTTCCAATGGACCGACTGGGAAGACATCACAAAGAAACGAGACCAAACAGAATCTGCAGGCGATACAATCACGGACATCGAAGCCTGGACCCGCTCGCTGGTTGCAGACGCCAAAGCTTCAACCAGGACCGTCGAAACTGAGGTTGAAACTGACAAGATGGACAGCCGCCTGGCGCATCTCATCGAGGCGAAGAATTCGATCCTGGCCAGGTGGAAGGGCCAGAGACTCAATCGGAGACTTAGAAAGAAAATAGCGGAGATCAACCGCAACATTGAGGAGAACTGCCGAACGCTCAACCGCCAGCAATGGGACGAGTTATGCAATGCAGTCGATGGACAACTGCACAACGGGAAATCGTGGAACCTGCTCAGGTATCTGTTGGACGAAACGAAGACCAAATCCCACCAGAGTGACTGTCTCGCACGTCTATTACACAGGGAGCTCGAGAAGTACGGCGAAGATGCAGTGACCGTCCAGTTACTAGCCAAGTACTTGCCGCACACGTCCACTGCACAACACGGCCCTTATGGTGGGGATCCGAATGTAGAATTGGATAAGGACTTTAGTGCAGAAGAGATCAGGACGGCGCTGCACAACCTACATAGCAGATCAGCGCCAGGCCCTGACGGGGTGTCGAATCGCGCCCTGAAGAATCTTGACGAAAAATCCGTGGAACAGTTAACGGCATTTATCAATGACTGCTGGCAGCGCGGCACCCTCCCGCAACAATGGAAAACTGAGAAAATGATACTAATCCCGAAACCCGGAAAATCACCGAGCCTCGAAAACCTCCGCCCCATATCGCTGACGTCCTGCGTCGGCAAGACCATGGAGCACGCATTGCTTAACCGCTGGCAAGCCCACTTAGAGCACAAAGGGGCATACCCACCATCCATCATAGGATTCCGCCCCTAATTGTCCACGCAGGACGCAATGATATAACAAGCACCACGTTCTTGATGGCAAGAGGAGAGGCACCAAAGCAATTCTTGGCCTCGACCTTGAAAGCGCGTTCGATAGAATCGCGCACTCGGCGATCTTACACCAGATATCGCGGCATAACCTAGGTGTACGCACGTACAACTACGTTAAAGATTTCTTGACAGACAGGCGAGCTGTTTTAGTGGCAGGGGACCTCCAGCTAGAAGAGCAAACGCTGGGGAGCACCGGCACCCCGCAGGGCTCCGTCATCTCGCCCACGCTCTTCAACCTGGTCATGATCGGCCTAGCAGAAAAGCTACAAGATCTGAAAGACGTCCGGCACACAATATACGCCGACGATATAACCCTTTGGGTGCACAAAGGCAGCGACGGTTACATCGAAACGGCACTGCAACTAGCAATCGAGACAATAAAGGAATACCTAGAGGGTACGGGTTTACAATGTTCGCCGAAAAAGCCGGAACTCCTACACTACCGCCCCACGCAGAGGGACAGACCACCCGGGAGTGGTCGGAATGCGGCAACGACAAAGCGCCAGTACGAAGAGATCAGACTACGTACGAGAAACGGAGCAACCATCCCGATAGTACACACAATTAGGGTCCTCGGCATGATAATCGAGGCCAACGGCGTCAACGGCGAAACGATCACTAAATTAAAGCACAAGACAGCTAACGCCATGCGAATCCTCAAAAGGGCCACTAGCAGAAGAAACGGAAATGAGGGCGGAGAGTCTCACACGACTCATACACTCTTTCGTCATTAGCCATATTGCGTACGTTGCGGCATTCCACAACTGGTACAAGGGAGAAGAAGCCAAGATCAATGTCATCATTCGCAGGGTGTACAAGATAGCACTGCATCTACCCGAGTTCACCAGCACGCATCGCTTGCTCCAGCTCGGACTTCACAACACGCTTAGCGAAATCGCCGAGGCGCAGCCCACTTCACAACTGGAAAGATTAACGGGAACGATAGCAGGCCGCCAGATCATGGAAAGTCTCGGCATCCGTTACCACGCACAACAAGGCCAGAAAGTCGCCATTCCAAACGCGATCAGACAAACGCTAAGAGTCCACCCGATTCCACGAAACGTCCACCCGGAACAAAACCGGGGAAGAGTGGCCAGGGCCAGAGCTCTACTCCACAGCCACGGAGACGATACGGGGACAAGGTTCGTTGACGCCGCGGAATACGCAGAACGCTCGCGATTCGCGGTTGCGGTCGTCGATTCGTGTGGCAAAACGCGCATAACGTCAAGTGTAGCGTGCGACCGCGCAGAAGAGGCGGAGGAAGCGGCGGTGGCACTCGCCCTCACGGATCCGACGTGCACCGTGGTTCTCTGCGACTCGCGTCAGACGGTTAGAAACTTCGCCAATGGATGGATCTCACAGAGAGCGGCCCGAGTCTTGAGGAACCGACAAGTCCAGCAGGAGGTAGAATTCCAAACCAGAATTCAATGGTTCCCGGCGCACATGGGAGAAGTGTCGAGGACGTATCGCAACCGCAGCGCGACGGCACACGCCAAGGCGCGCGAGCTCGCGAACCGCGCCGGCGACCGTCGTCCGTGGAATAGCACCAAAGAGTGCTTGACCAGCTACAACGAAATTACGAAGGCCCTCTGCCTGGCCCGCCGAACCTTCCCTCCGCCCAGCGACAAGCTAGACAGGGCGCACGCGGTGGCCCTCAGACAACTGCAGACGCTCACGTACCCCAACCCGGAACTATACCACAGGCTTTACTCCGGTACATACCCGACAAATACATGCAAGGTCTGCCACGCCAATGTAGCCACTTTAACTCACATGCTCTGGGACTGTAACAAAAACCTTCACGGTGCTAATTCCGGAACCCTCCCGCCGCGGTTGGCCGCTGCCTTGCGCAGCCCCAGCCTCGGGGCCCAACTCTGGGCCGTGCAGCAGGCCTGCGAGGCGACGGCGAGGCAGCGCCTCGACGTCCCCACGTGGGAGACCTAAGGCCCCGTCGGCGAAAGCTCTGCAGGACTATGAATAAACTTACCAACCAACCATCTCGGTGGACACCCGAACTGCACCGTAAGGGAAGGGAGGAAGGTGGGAGAGAAAGAAGAGAGATGTGCCGTAGTGCTTAGCTATGACAGTTCAGCAACTGGCTTGTTGGTGAGTGAGACATGAGTCAGTGCGTGGTTTGTGCTTTTTTTGTGTGTGCACATATTTGCACGGAATTACTGCTAGTTGGTTACTTCCAGCGTACATTGAGGAGCGCAGAGACAAGCTTCGCTCAAGCGAAAAGTGACATTAATTAATCCAATGCAGTCATCGGTAAGCTTCCCTAAGCGTTTTACGCGGCTTAATAAATGCAAAATCATCTTCCCCTCCTTGCAGAGCACGTGCTCTCCTTGCATTGTGGTACTTCTCTGAGGACCCTCAGGCTACCGACGAGTGGTGTCCAGCGGTGCCTCCTGGCTGAAATGCAAGGGTGAGCTCGCAGCTATATCCTCAAATAAGTATCCAGGCTAGTTCAGTGCAACTTGCCGCTAATCTAGCCGCCGCGGTGGCTCAGTGGCTATGACACTCGGCTTCTGACCCGAAAGACACGGCTTCAATCCCGGCCGCGGCGGTCGAATTTCTTTGGAGGCGAAATTCTAGAGGCCCGTGTACTGTGCGGTGTCAGTGCCCAGGTGGTCGAAATTTCCGGAGCCCTTCAGTACGGTGTCCCTCATAGCCTGAGTCGCTTAGGGACATTAAACCCTAATAAACCAAACCTAATCTAGCATAGCAGCTCGGGCAGTGGCACGTCGGGGGCCATATACAACATGTTGCGCAAATAAATGTGCACCCTAGACATCCCATCTATAGTAGGATAAAATATATAAAAACAGCAGTACCTAACACTGGGCCGTGGTTCTCGGCGTCCCGTGTTACTACGCTGGCCAATCGGAACGGTTAACGAAATCATTTTTTTTAATGTTTGACTATATTGTCACAGATATAGAATCGGAATCAGAATGGCTAGGTAGAGGCCATATGAAAGAATCCACATATCAAAAGTCTAGAGCTCATCATTTTTTTTCTTGCGATAAGCTTCTTGCTTATGTAACAAGAAACATTTATGCAACCGACCACTTTTTCTTCATGTAGGAATTATTTGCATGAAGGCTGAATGTGGGCGGAGCTTCACTGCACACTTACGTTGTATCGGACTATAAACCGGCACATTGTTCGAGCGCAAAATTCGCACAGAAATGGCATTTGGGCGGCAAAACTCTTTTATACCACGTTTGTCTGGGTTACTTACCTGATTCGATCAGAAGTCATATATTCACACCGTCTGCGGCGACGACGAAGGAAATTAAACCTCTTTGTCAGCGATCGCACCGGTGGCGCCATCTCGTTTTTTGGCAGAGGAGATTTGCAATGGAGGGGAGTACGGTTGTTTTGCAAAAGGTTTGAAGACGCTTTTTCAACTGGTTTATCGATGATCATAATAAACGTAGTTTGGCCAAAACCCCACTACATTTAAAGTCTTCGTTGGAGTCTCCAAGCAATCTGCACGGTCAACAAACGAGATGGCCCCACCGGTGCGATCGCTGACAGAACGGCTTGATTTCCTTCGTCGCCGCTCTTGCACAATGGGGTCGACCGGCGCGTGCACTCCATATAAGGATGTTCTGGAGCCTCTTGGGGACCAGGTGCGCATGCGTGGCACTCCCGACGATAGGTGTGAGTGGTGGCAGTATGCGTTGTGCTAAAGCTCTCCACTGTATGCGTTTTCTCAGTCCAAAGAACCAAAGGAGCCTCAGCCACCTGATGAGTCATTCGTCGTGTGGGTGTCTGCGACGTCCTCGGCGCCAGCATGCTCCTCGTCCCGACCGCTTGGATGGGGAGGAGATGGGGAAGCGCCGCCGCAGGTGAGGGAGACTGCTGGAAGAGTGCACGTTAATTGACCTTCGCATTCCATCGAAATCACCGGTACCTGACCATGCGTACAATTCTGCTAGCAAGCAAATCACTATTGAACGCCTGTGGCGAAAATTGGTCGTGTGTGTGTTTGTTTTTGTGTGTGTGTGCATATTTGTACGGAATTCCCGCTAGTTGGTTGCTTCCAGTGTACACTGTGGAGTGCAGAGACAAGGTTTTCTCAAGGAAAAAGTGGGAAAAGTAATTTTAATTAGACACGGACAGTGATGAGTAATCTTATATATGTGCAAAATCTCCTTCCCCTCCTTGCAGAGCACGAGAGTGTTGTGGTACTTCTCTGAGGACCCTCAGGCTACCGGCCGAGTGGTGTCCAGCTCTGCCTCCTGGCTGAAATGGAAGGGTAAGCTCGCAGCTATATCCCCAAATAAGAATCCAGGCTAGGTCAGTGAAACTTGCCCCTAATCTAGCATACCAGCTTGGCGCAGTGACACGTTGGTGGCCATATACGTATGGTCATTCCTACACTTTCGATCCAGGCCAAAGAAGTGCGATCGAATACCGGGCTCAGCGGCTCCATTTCGAGGGGGCAGAAATGCAAAAGCGCCCATGGGCTCCGCTATATATTAGTACATTATAAAGACCATGTGGGGTGAAATTAATACGGAGTCTGTGTCGACCTCTAGTCTGATTGCCTTGAATCTCGCACAACATATAACATGCAAATAGACTCTTGCTGGCAGGGTGTGACGACTGTGCGCACCTGGTTTTCCCTCCAACTGGATTTCTATGCCATCACATAATAAAAGCATAGAGTGCGAGATGCCTATCACGAGGTTTGGAATCACTGCCTTTTTTCTGTCTAAACATGAGAGCAAATATGGCAAAATTCGGAAGACTTATTAATTCAACCCAATAAACAATGGAAACAGGAAAGTACAGGCTTTGTCACAAGTTCATAGCTGACGGGTTTGCCTTCTAAGCTGTGTAGTGGGGCTCCTGTAGCATTCGTGGGATTCGTACCCATCGGAGTGGAGAGAATCGGAAATCTTCTTACCTTCAGGCGTGGTCCAACGCTGGGGATGCAATACGAGCCACACGGTGTAGCTCGGAAGCAAACTTTTGACAAAAGTTGTATTTTGCCCCACTGACCATGAATAATTCCTTGTGTAGACAACCTTTTACGAAGCAAGGGCATAAAGGTCTCGAACATGCACACATTAACGGTATTCGGCAGGGCTGTCACAAACTGTGTATTGTTCATTTTCTTGCATCTCCTTTTTATTAGTTCAATATCGTATCAACGCCTTGGCACATGCAATCAACAGTTCGAGTACAGCCTATAGTTTTGTAATTGTGGTTGGGTTTTTTCGGCGAGCATAGCTTTCGCACCGCTACGCCCTAGAGACGGTCATTCTGGTTCTGTCGCGTCTCAATGCTCAATGTATTCTTGCGTGCGAATATAACAAAACACATCTTACTGGATGGCTCATTGTGTCAGGGTGGTAGCAAGGTGTCAAAATGCAGGACGTTGACCGTGGCAAAAGAGGGAAAGTGTCGCACCTGTTCTGTGTCAAACTGCAGGGTGCCCGCTACTGTCTCCCGTCAGGCTCACACATTCCTCGCCGCAGAAGCCCGGGGCGACTCATAAAATTGAAGAAACCCCGCTGAGCGCCGGGGATGCATTCGTCGCGTGGGTGTCAGCCACGACTCCGACGAGCCCAGCTGCGTCGTCCTGCAAGCGTGGGTCGGGCGGGGAAGAGGAAGCCGTTCATTGCAAGTAGGACTGCCACCTTTGTTGCGCAAGTGACCTACCCACGCCCTTCGAAGCTTCAGTGGGCCCACTTTTCCCCATCACTGTTTCAGAGCGCAGCTCCTTGGCTCCCGTTTCTGGGTTTCGTGGCGTCGCAGTTTACTGTTGTCCCTCGTAACCAGTTTCGTAGTTATTTCACCCTTGTGATTCAGATCTGCGGCCACTACCTGCCCTAAGCAGACTTAATCCCTTGTCAATTGCAGCTCCTCACTACCAACTGTGAACTCATTTGTGTTTTTACTAGGGGGCGGCTCAAAGTTAAGCTGGGCAGATGAGATTAAGTTTCTGGGGACGGCATGGCCGCAGCTGGCACAGGACAGGGTTAATTGGAGAGATATGGGAGGCGCCTTTTTCCTGCAGTGAGCATATTGATGCTGATGATGATGATGAGGAGCAGTGGTTTGTGAAAGCAGACATTGCGAGCACCAAAGGGGCGAGTGGAGTGATATCACTCTACAGCGCCGAAAAATTTTTACTTGAGAATTTCTCGAGGGATTATGTGCTTTCGGCGTATTTTCAGCCCACTTAAGGCTCAAGGGTGGGCCAAATTTGGAATCCGTTCGCTCGTATGCTGCAATGTGCTTCCTTTTCTTCCAAGAGATTTGGTTATGTTGCTGTTCGACTACAGGCTGGAAATTGCATATCGCTCTCCCGTAAATTGTTTCGAATCAAAAGTCGGCAGTAATCATTAGTAAGAGTTTAAATATGCTTCTGTACCACGTACCTTTACTTGGACGCTGCATCTCGCTGCATTCTATTTACCTCCCAAATGGACAAGTGGCATCTTTCGCTTCAGTTTCTAATGACTGTGTTCACAGCTGTTTAGGTTAGGTTAGGTCAGGTCAGGTCAGGTCAGGTGTGGTCGGGTCAGGTCGGGTCTTGTCGGGCGGGTTGGGGTGGGTTGGGTTGGGTTTGTTGGGTTGGGCTGGGCTAGGTTAGGATGTTTTGGGTTAGGTTAGGACAAGTGGTATCATTCGCCTCAGTTTCTAATAAGTGGCTGAGTGGCGAAAATTCATCAGCTACTTGTTGATAACAACACACTTGAGAGACGCAGGTGCGGTCTGGTTCTACAAGAAGCCAGCTGCGCGTGCGAAATGGCAGATGTGTGCGTGCTTGGCAGCTACCGCCATCTGCCGCATGAGCCTGTCACTAGCTAGAACTGCGCATGCGCAGTAGGAATCGGTGGTTTTCTATTCAGCCAGTGGAGCTGGAGGAGAGGAGGAGCGCATGCGCAAAGTGGCATTGTGGTAAAGACGGACTCTGCTCAGTTTTTGTCATGTCTTGAAATGATGCCAATGAGCCCATACTGCATTCTTGTTAACTGCAATGCTTTGGCGGTGATCAGCAGGACAGATATTGTTGTTGTTGATGCTTGAACATGACGCCATTGCTTATCACGCTCGCACTGATGCTCCCAGTAAGTTTCAATATCCTCGTGCACTTGATATGCGATTTTACCGACGGATTGGCATTGTTGCTGGCGTACATTTGCTGCTAAAAGCGCAAGGTTTGTAAGCATGATGCTTCACACTCCAACTCTCAGTTTGCTTGCACTTGCAAGCCCCTGGCGCTCCTTCGGAAATGAAATGGTGCAGCTTGCCGAGAGCACAGGTGCATTCCTAAGACCGGTTTTACTGTCCGCTTCGCGGCTAAGCAGAGCTAAGCAGTAGTTTGTCTGCGCCTCCATAGAGGTGACATCTGTAATTGTCGTTGCTTTTTTTTTCTAGCAACTGTGGATAAAGTTAGTAAATCTGTTTTTGTCATCAATCCCAGCTGCTAATTACCTCGATGTGCACTTCGCCTTTGCAGCGGAGCTATCGGGGCATTGGATGTGGCACCACGTCGGAGGCGGCCAGGAAGTCGGAACATCCTGGCCGCAGCTCCGGAGCCTCTGGGCAGCCCAGGAAGGTTGGCACAAATCAGCCTCTCTCATACCTCCCCAGGTATCCTGAAACCACGAAGTAAACAAATGAGAAAATTATGTGTTCCATTCGGGGATTCCACACTGGGGCGCCCAGAAGTACACTGAACGCAAGCGACTTAGTTGAGGTGCCCTTGGGCTGCCTGTATTGTTCAGGCCCGCGGTTTCCGGCTCGGAATGATGGTGTCGGACTTCGTTACGAACAAGACTGTTCAGTATGTATATTTTACATTTTTATAGGAGTGAATCGGCAGCAGAGTAACAGAGCATCAGCCCGTTAAATACATTTAGTATTCCCTAGATCCCCTGCTGGGGAATAAAGTTTTCTGAACGATGTCCAATCAGGTGTGCCGTTGACACTTGGGTAACCTCCTGCCCTTCTGATGCACTCTCGCAGCTCGGTACACTGATGTATGAGATAAGAGTAGGGGATTTTCTAAGGATCTAGGGGTCTGCAAAACTCTAAATAATTATGCAATATGAAATTGTGCCTGTCTCTCTTGACCTTGGGCTCACAAGCCGAACGCGAGAACCATTGAGCCATGGGGGCGTCCCATCAGGAATCGGTACTAAGCTGTAGCAGTTAGTACAGGAGTTCGGCTCTTGACTGTTAGCTCGCTGTTTCCATCGCAGCATCTCTCTGAAAGTGAAATTTAAAAACGGCTGAGCAGGAAGATTTCAGAGCACCTTTAGCATCTTGTGCTGAGTACCAGCGTCTGTTATTACCTTATTTGCACGATTATATACGGCGTATACGGCACAAGTTATTACCGATTACATGTGATGCGTTGGTATTCTCACTCACTGATGCCAGATTAGGCTCTCTTTCCTCATTTCTTCCTGCACTAGAACTGAGTTCTAAGGTGCCCATGTACTGTGCAGTCTCATGTACTGTACGATGTCATGGCACGCTAATGTACCCCAGGTGCTCGAAATTTTCCGAGCCCATCACTACGGCGTCCCTCATAGCCTTTGTGACGTTAAAACCCATAAACCAACCAACCAAAAAATGTAGACGCGAAGCGACATCTAAAAATTCCTCCTAAATACAAATCATGAGCCAACAGCTGATCCGCACTTGATCGGAGATTATGTGGAAGTGTATAGAGCTTGATTGATCACGATACAACTGGGCATTTTCTTGTGATGAAATTTGATAACTTTGGCCACAAAATGCCACCTGATGGCTCTTTGAAGCCTTAATTTCGAACTGAATCTAGGTGTAGGCTGACATAACCTTCTCCATGCGCAGGCCGGCAGGCGTCCAAGCACACCGGGTCGCATGAAATTCCTTCGTCGCGTCGCGAGTGGAGAATCGCGGAGCCAGTCCAACGCCGCAGCCTTCTTTTCACTACGCGGTAAGTTGTCATTGTCGAGCGAAGGGACTGCTGGCGTGGCATGTCGGTGATAGCAGTGCTCAGTCCATGACACTACGTCGCGCGTTCGACCGTTCCAACGGGAATGGGACTTTGAGATGCAAAAACGCCCGCGCAGTGGGATTTCCGTGTACTCTTTTATAGTAACCAACACACTGAAGTCATAAATGTGTATTGTAATCTGGAAAAGGGAGAGAGAATTACAAGAGAAGATTCTGTGGTTGTGTTCTATTGCTTTTTCTCCACTTCCTTATTCGTGGCTGAAATAAAAATACTGATTGATTTACATGTCCTGCAGCCAAGGTGCCTATAAATCACAAGTATAAACCTCTGCGCACAAAATGAGACAACAGCAATACAATCTTTCAACATGATAAAAGGAGGTAAAAAAATCCCGCTGGGGGTGATCTTTCGAGCACAGCACTACTGGATTCCTCATTGACTTCCGACCCTTCGCTTATGCGTAACGTCTATTCAAAATAGTCAAACTCTGAGTGTGACAAGTATGACAAAAATTTCTTTTTGAGTCAGCGGCATTGCACTCAGTAGCGGAACGCCTTGACCACATCTGCAGCTTTCATAGAAAACAAATTTGAATATTGGAATATTGTGAGGTGCTGTTGTCGGAATATTGATGATGGTTCATACTTCCGATGTGGTTTTTGCAATGCATCGAGTATTTAAGCCAAGGGAGTATTTAAGGCCGCCAAAAAATCCAGTGGGGCGAATTTTTGATGATAACAAAAACATTATTAGTGGAAATGCAAGCCAGCTGAGGGGAGGTCTGCAGACATATTTTTACAGCGATAGCTTTCGAAATAAGGAAACATTATGTTTATCACCTCTTTCCTGTTTAAAAATGCTTTGGTCAAGGTTTTCCGGGTGTGCGCGCTCAAGACGCAAATGCGCAAATGAGTAAAGCTGGGTAACCAGGTACTGCGAACGGCTAGTTTGTTTAGCACGGCAGAAAGGAACACCGCGAACACAGGTCAACGGGGATGACAGACACAGGCTCTTAATAACCAGTGAAGTTCATTCGAAGGTGCACACATAATATGTAGTCTCGCGGTAACTAATCAGCTGAGTCAAAATCAGGACCGGTGTAAACAGCCGAATAAAAATTAAAGACGCTTAAGTTTCTCTTTAACTGATCCTTTCTCGGCGCCCCTTAACAAACAAGTGGAAATCATGATTCTCATTTGTTTCAATTTTACTTAATTTATTCTCTATTTTAATTGAATGGTACGACGAAACAGCGTTGACGGACGGGACGGAAGAAGAAGAGACAAGCACATGCGCTGAACTAACAACTAAATGGTTTATTGTGAAAAAAGGCAGGGGGGGGGGGGGGGGCAATATAAAGCAGCAGGTCAAGCCAAAGCTCAGACGGGAAGCAAATGCGGGACAAACAAGATGTGACATACATACGCGAGCTATCAACGCATCCCAGATTAAGTAAGGCGAGCTCGTGTGCGAATACAACCACCGATGGCTGGCTTACACATGAGTTAACAAATTCGTGAGTGTGAAAAGCCTCCGATATCAGGTGCAAGGTTTTTCTATACTTCGCGATGATAGTGGTGTGGTTCAGAAATACATCAGTCTTCGCAACCTGCGGTATGAATGAAAATGTTATTTCGGTGTGACTGGTTTGCAATATCTTTCGGATGTTCGCGTAGTCGTTCATTTACGCACCGTCCGTACTCTCCGATGTAAAAACGGCCGCATGACAGTGAGGCATTGTAGACTACACCACAGCAACAGTTGACAGATCTATTTCGTTGTTTCTTCTGATAGGCTTTCTTTCCACTTTCCTGGTTCACTCTCCTGCACAGGGCTCCCAACTTCAGAATCGCCAAAAAGTATCAAATGACAGCATCACCAGGAGTCAGGATCACTAAAACATACCAAATGTTAATTTTCAAGTCTTTAGAGATGATTTCGGCACGCCTGTGCCGCTTCTTTTAGCCGAACTGTGGGTAGCATCCCCCTTGTTCTGCCGCTGCAGGGTAGTTTGCAGCTGGTCATTGGCATGGCACTGGAGCCTTGTTTCCACTGCCCGAGTGGCTACACCGCACGTGGACCTGGCCAGCACCTCTCCACAGACATGCTTCGTGTGGCACACTTGCATCGCGTGTGGACGCCTGCCTGGTGATCGTTGTGCCGGCCACGTTTCCAGTGCAGTGGCGAGGTGAGAGATATTTGCTGAGAGGATAGTTTTATGGTTTTATGGGGTTTGGCATCCTAAAGTCACTCGGGCTATAAGGGACGCCATAGTGAAGGGACCCGGAAATTTCTATCACCTGAGAGGATAACCTGTATCAATATATTTATACTCCATGCCTGTATGGGTAACCTGTATGGATACCTGTATTGGCAACCTCTATAGGGGACCTGTGGGGATGAATGGGGTCCAGAAAGCAGTATAAAAATCTTTAAACAGGAACCTAACCGGCCGCATTGGGTTCTTTTTGTGCCGATTGGATGTTACATAAACCATGGTGTGTTAAAGAACTGCATTAAACGATTTGGTTACGCGGGTGCAGAAAGGTGGCTACGATATTTCATTTTTTAGGCTTACTCTGGTATGGTGCTCGGCTGCTCACCTGAAAAAACGCCGATTCGATCCCGGCCGCCGCGGTCGCATTTCGGTGTATGTACTGCGCAATCTCAGTACGCGTTAAAGAGCTCCGGGGTCGAAAAGCCCCCCACTATGGCGTCCCTCATATCCCGCGTAACACACAAGCCATAAACATCTTATTCTGCCCCAGTTTTCTTTTGAAAGGAGCTCTGATATATATTCGCTCCAAGCCATTTATTTTGTTTTCGATGAAATTATCGCCACATTTCACAGCCACTTATGCACTGTATAGGTCTTCAGCAAGACAAACATGAAATCGTGTGTACAGATCTTGTGCCCCGTGGTGGTGCAGTGGCGTTTCGACTGCGCCTGTTTCGAAACAGTGAAAGCCACAGCACCGGGGTGCACTGTGGCTTTAACACCACCACCTAGAGGAAAACTTCGTTTTTGGGAGAACGGACAATAATGTAAAACGGCGAGTTGACCGAGTTGGTACATCTTGAGCGCCTGTCCCGTCGTCTTGTTTTCTTGTGTCCCTGTTCCTGCGCTGTTTTTTTTCTCAGGACAATAATGTGTTTAAGGAGCGTACGTTTTCATTGCTTCTGTTGCACAACAGATTGGTGTTTCCATTTCCAATGCAACAGACAGCAGTTCAAAACCCTAATCTCGGTCACGGAGTTTCGATGACGGCGAAACGTGAAAGGCGCTAGGGCACATTGACGAACCGAAGGTGGCCTAAATTATTCCGGAGTCCTACACTGTGGTGTACCCACACAGCCCATTTGTTGCTTCGAGACGAACCCCGCAATTTACGGTTTTTTCTTTCCGCAAAAAACTATTCGTTTCCACTAGGTGTGTACTATATTTTTGAGATTGCATGGCAAGATGTTTTCCGGCGAAAATCCGCGTTTGAACAGTTGGCTGGGAAAGAATTTTTACTCCACTGTTTTTCATAACAATAGTTACCAGCACGCAAAGCATTCGCAATTCACTTTGAATGCCTGCTACCCTGTTACCTCGCACACTCTGAAGTTTCAAAGCTCACACAGAAACTGGGACGTTACACCGGAAGTAGCTGCTATATAAAGCGGCAATAGGAAGAGAATACAGTCGCCAACCAAAAAAATGTGGCTGTTTGAAAGCAAAGCCGAGGTAAAAATTCATGCTCTCCTAAGAAATAATGCAAAGGAAATGCCTCTATCACTGCAACGAATGGATTCCCTTCGATTTGTTTATATCATCGCTGACCGCCGTCTCGTATGTCAACTTGCAGGCAGCTGCCCTGTCTTCCGTCAGGCTCGCACATTGATGCCTCATCAAAGCAGGTATGTGGATGAATTCAGAGAAATCGAGAGCCGCTGGCTGTTAGCGGGGCAGCAGATGGCGGGAAGGCCGCACAGCACATTGTCCCCGTTCTCCTTATCTCTCTCTCTCTCTTATGAAGGCGGAAGAAGCTGACTCCAGGCAGCGCCCATCGTGCCTTTGCAGCGGCCAAATCCCCCCGACCACCGCATCTGAAGTGCGTTCGTCACGTGGGTGTAGCAACCAAGCCGCCCGCACTCAGCCTCTGGCTTCTCTGCAGCGGGCAAGGGAAGAAATGGTATGGGACACCTGGAAGAGGAACTGCCCTCCAAAATGGCGCATACTTTGTCCCGGTCGCTGTGACTCAGCAAGCGAAAAGAGAAAAAAGTGCTAGTGTTTTAACGTATTTAAGACGAGTATGACGTGCGAAATGACTTGAGGCAACACCGGCTCAAAGGCAACCGCATGCAAGATCAAGGTCCAAAGTTCAAGGGTCAGAGGTTAAGGCCAAAGGTCAAAGGGTGAGGCTTCAGAAAACTCCACGTTTTTAACGCGATAGCGTTAAAGGCCCTATTACGCAGAAAATCTGGCGTCGGCGTTGTGAGCGAAAAATCACGAGCATGACTTGTCAAGTGGTGCCCAGAGAGCAACCTTGGAGGCAGGTTGGCCGCCTAGGTGAACTGACCTTGCGGTCTCATCAGAACCTGCCCACCGTGGCAGGTGACAGATAAATTAACGATTGGTCGCTCGGGAAGAGCAACCTGGGCCACACAAGGCCCAGCGCAGGTAGCACCTGCTATCGCAGGACAGTGCCGCATAGCTTAACCACTGCACCAATGCGCCAGGAGGGCTACGAGGGCTCTCAGGGACCTAAGAATGTAGAGAAACACCTTCTGCATATATGGGAATTAACGCACTACGATATCGCATCATACACTTAATGTGGGGCGTAAGTGTCGCCTCATATATTTTTCTGCTTTGGTTGTGAAGGATCGCTTTCACCATAGAACATAGTTCTGTAATGCGTTAAATTTTCATGGCACCTCTAAGTTTCCAACTGTTGTCACACGCCAGATCTACCTTCTTTTACTCATGGACTCTGTCTCGTGATGAGTGCGGGTTAGATGTACTGGCTGTCGTTTTACTCGTGGTAGGATTTGATAACTCTCTAGACTGGGTAATATGATGCCTCTTAGAAGCCTAAATTTCCGAGCGCCGCACTACGGAGGCTGACTTAACATTCTTCTTGCGCAGGCCGGCAGGTGTCCAAGCACTCAGGTTCGCATGGAATTCCTTCGTCGTGTGCAGAGAGCCGTGGGACAGACGTCAGTCCCGCGCATCGCAGCCTTCCATAAACTACGTGGTAGGTGATCATGGTTGCAGAAAGGGGCAGCTACCACGGCATGTAGGTCCTTGTATTGTGCACTATGATTTTCGGTGTACTGCGATGTTCGGTGTATTTTGACAGAGTTCTGGCTTTGGTTTCGTTTTATGGGGGTTTAACGTCCTAAAGCGACTCAGGCTATGAGGGACGCCGTAGTGGAGTGCCAGCGCAAAAATGTTTGGCATGCATACCTACAGCCTCTATAGATTGGAATCCTTGAATATTGCGGAATTTTCAAAAAGTGTTGCAGTTTCCCTTTAAGGCCGAGAGTCCGTTCGAATGCGGTAATCTTCGATTCCACCTCGGTATAATAACTCTACTCGCCAAATATGGAGTGCGGTAAAGAACCGGCTCATGACCTTGTAATATTTTCTAAGCCTCGCGGGGTGTGTTATCTGAGGTATCCTCATATTAGGCGCAAACCGAATTTATTTGTGCAATCGCAGTCACTCGCAGACGATTCTATAAGATGTACTACAGGCAGGCTGAGACAGTGTAAGCGCGTCATCTGAAGCGTTTCTAATCACGTCGGCCGCTCTCAGGTTGGGTCCAACAACCGGGAGCGAAGAACCGCGTCAGCGCCTCCTAGTTTCTCTTTTTTTTCGGACGCTGTTTCAACCAACAAGTTGATAGTTGTGATCTACCTGCCTGTCTGCTCTGTACAGGCCAGGCGATAATAAAGAATGCGTGACTTGCGGCAGAACGGCGGCGCCGAACTGCTCCGCCACGCTACCTAACAAGGTCGGCGGGAACTGCGTGGCTCTGCATGCGCTGAGAAAGAGCCAGCCGTGGAGCCCTCGTAATCGACGGCGTATGCCCCAAGTTACTTAATATAGCTAAACCTGGAATTTGTTCTATTCTTGCATCTATCTTCCAACAATCTCTCGATACAGGATGTGTCCCAAGCGATTTGAACGTTGCTCGCGTCATCCCTATTTTCAAGTCTGGTGACCCATTAAATCCTACAAACTATAGACCTATATCATTAACTAGCACATGTTGCAAATTACTGGAACACATTTTTTCATTAGCTATTATGAATTATCTCGACCGACAAGACTTGATTTTTGCGCGGTAAATCTTGCGAAACCCAGCTATTTGAATTAATTACCGATGTTCATCATGCCGTTCACTCTTTGTGCCAAATAGATGCTATATATATCGACTTCAGAAAGGCCTTTGATAAGGTTTCACATCAGCGCCTCATTAGAAAACTTGCATGCTTAAATATAAACACGAAAGTTGTCAAATGAAAATATAATTTTCTATCAAACCGCACCCAGTCAGTTTTCGTTAATGACCATTCATCTCCACTTCCCTCCGTGAAATCTGGAGTGCCATAGGGTTCTGTACTCGGACCAATATTGTTTTTAGTCTACATAAATGACATCAGTAATAACCTGTGCTCTACAGTCCGTCCATTTGCAGATGATTGCGTGGTATACAGACAAATCAATAACCCTACGGATGCTTATTGTTTACAAAGGCACCTCATAAATTTTGGTAATTGGTGCAGAGACTGGCAGATGGAGATTAATGTGTCAAAAACGAAAGCCATCACGTTCACGACGATCAAGCCGGAGCCCTACAGTTATAGTATAAACGATGCCCAGCTGGAATCAGTATCGAACATAAAGTATTTAGGCGTTCATTTATCATCCATCCCGTCATGGAACCTTCATATAGATATGACGCTCAACAAGGCATCCAAAGCGCTTGGCTTCATTAGGCGCAACTTGGATCTGGCCAACTCGTCTACAAAACTTACGGCATACACTGCATTAATCCGCTCAAAACTCGAATACGCGTCGCTTATATCGAATCCACATCATACCTATCTAATAAATCAAGTTGAACCTCTTCAAAACAAAGCTGCCCGGTTCATCGTAAAGAACTACTCGCGTACAGCAAGCGTATCTGAAATAAAAAGGTCTCTTAACTTATCTCTGCTCGAGAAACGCAGGTTGCTTCAACTCATGTCCTACTTTCACAAACTTTACCATAGTCATTCACCCTTTTCTGCGCTACACGTAGTACCAGCTAACCAAGTATTTCCACGACTGGATCACCAAGATAAAGTACAGCCCATTTTCGCCCGCACAAATCTGTTTTTTTCAGTCACCGCTTCTTGCCATTCGCAGCTGTAATCAGCTCCCGGAAAACGTGGCGTCCATCACTGACCAAGTCACATTTGTCGACAGTCTGAAGTGCTTGCTGGGGCTGTGAATGTTGTATGAGGCGCAGATATCTACCTGCAATGACGTATTTGCTTCATGTTCGAATTTTGTGTGCACTCGCCTGTTTGTGTATTTTCTCCGCGTTCTAAAATTTATTGTACCGCCCCTATGTAATGCCCACACGTGCCTTAAGGGTAACTGAATAAATAAATAAATAAATCGACACAGCCCTGGCGTTATGACTGTTCGAACGAGCGATTACGAGACGAGGGCTCTACGGCTGGCTTTCTCTGCTGTTGCAGAGCCCCCACCAGCTAAGCCAGGAGACTCTCAACATATCTCAGTTGGGTTCTCGGGGCTATTGTACGTTGAGTTTTTTAAAAGGTTGATTAGATTGGGGCAGCTGATATATAGGCTCACCTGATAGTGCTCATAACGGCGGTAAGACGCCACCTCTCCATGTGGTCCTCTTTCCGCAGTCGGTGCCATCTGCGCTCTGCCCGCAGATTGCAGAGGGTGCCAACCGGGTCTGCAACATGAGTGCCAACCAGCATGCAGCAGCCCATGGCCAGCAGCCTTTGGTGAGTGAGAGCTGGCGTTTTCCAGGGTATGATGCTGGACAGGCAACGTGCGTCGTGGGCATTCTCGAGAACTCGTGCACTGATGGGATAAGACGCCCTGCCTTAGTCAGTGCGGGCTGGGCAACATTTTTTCTTTTTCGCTGCCCGCACTAATATATGTTGGGGTAAGAGGAATTGCGGGATATAACGTTTTGAGGGAGTTAACGGTTTTCTTTATTCGCTTCTACAGAGGGATTCGAGGAAGTAGCGCACTCCTTCTGGCGGTATTGTTTCGATTGCTCCAGTTAAGCACTTCCACAATGTAAAGTATTTCCGCTGTTATTTCAGTGTCTATCAACTGTCGATTTAGCCCCAGTTACGAGGCTTGTGGGGTCAAAGGGCTCTAAGGGAAGCATTGCTCGATCTTCGAGTTGTCTTGCACTTCTCTTGCCGAGTTATTTTGCAGTCACCATTATCGACGACGATGCATTCAATGCCTTACGCCTACTGAGGGTGTTTGCGCAGAAAATAGAAATGAAGAAAAAAGGAAGTGGAAGTCGAGAGCTCTCTCCCTGCCTTCTCGATGTGGCGTATTGCGTATCACGCTGTTTCCTGTGCGAAGAAAAATCTCAAGCAAAACTTACTATGTGAACTATGAGTGCAATGAACAGAAGCAGCGAGACAGTGTTCCCCTTTTAGCGCAGGCGGTCCTCCGTGAAGAACTCTTGGCAGCAGGTGCCTGGCAGCCCAGCACAAGCAGTCAGCCGAAGGTGAGGGCCGGTTCCGCTCCCGTCCGAAAAACAGGAAGTGAATCCTTTGGAAATAGACGCGGCCTCCTATATATGCCGCCTTGTCCCGCGTGTGTGGTTTCCCCAAGTCTGTCGTATAAGAGCAGCAGGGAGGACCGAAGTGTTTTTGTCAATGACGCTCAAGGAGGCTTTAAAAGTCATCGCTGTACACAACTGTGAATAGGTTTTCCAAGCTGCAGGATGCTGGTTAGCAGAATTTTAAATGGGCGCCGGTCTTGTTCTGTGATTGTTTTGCAGTGCAAAAGGAATATGTCAAAAAAACTAGGAGAAATTGGGCATGATTTCCTGACACGGCTTGTTCAGTTGAGTGGACATAGGAGTTAAAATCACCGGATGTTACTGAAAGGAGCACTGGGAAGCTGCCCTACGTGGGAGACCTACAAAGCCTAAGAACTCTCTCTACCACTGCCCCCTTTGTTGTGGGGATAAATAAGGTTGCCAATCAATAAAATGGTAACATGCCCGACTATCTCGTCCAAAGCCGCTAGTGCGCATGCGCAGGTACCCCCCAAAGGTGTGCATGCAGGCCTCCTGCTGGCATGCCCCCTCTGATTCATCTGCGCATGAGTGTCGGTCGCTGGCTCTCCCAGTATAAGGTAATGGTACATGTGCACCTTCCTGAAAATTCACCTCTTTGACGCTTCTGCCTCAGTTACAGCAACTTCTTCCCTAATTTTTACCTTGTTGTAAATATTTTTCTCTGTCATAGCCTATGGCTAGGGTTTGGATGGCAGTGATTGTTAAAGGTAGCTTACTAAGGCGCTGCTGATACAGGGACAAAATTCAAGCAATTCCTTGCACTGCGCTCACTCAGTGCAAAGTAACGAGCCCCATTGGTGTAAATTACGCATACGCATGCGTATTGACGGCTGGCGGTTGTAGTATGCGGTATGATGCTGACGGTACACGTTCGACATGCTAAAACTGCACAAATACCAATATATGGGAGTAAAAAGGGAGTAATCTACCCTCCAGCGAACACCTTTTTCCAAAAGTGTGTGTACTACACTCTAAACGAAAAGGCGTAAAAAGGGAGAAAAGTTGTCCTCTATTGTACACCCTTTAAAAAGGGAGCGCGCCACGGGACAGCTTGTTCTCTTTACTCTCGCGTAGGTGTATTCGTGTTTGGAGTGTAAAGGACAGCTTACTCCCATTTTTCTGTTCAGTGCGTGTGTCTCTGAAACTGCTGCTGAGAGGACCACCTCGCGGAATGCAGTCCGCGTACGAGTGCGTAATTTAGCCGCTGCATCTGACGTAGGCGAAACTGGTGGTACACCGTTCCAGAATTGTGGTTCCTCCTCTCTCACCTCTTCCTGACTTTTTGCAGCGTTGCTTTCAGCAAGCGACGTGGTGTATGATTTTGAATGATCTACCTTGTGCAGATCAGCCGGCGGTGTAGACCTCGTCGCGTGAAATACCTTCGTCACGCCTGGATGGCTGCCTGCAAGAAGCCATTCCAGAGCTACTGCGCGCCCAGGTGAGCAATCGCTGGGGAGAAAGAGTGACGCTTGGCACGTTTCCTCCTGTCCTGTACTCTGGTTACCATTGCTGGAGAAAAGACTGTTGCATATCGCCGTAGCTGAAAATTTGGGTCTGTGTATTATAATGATTTCTTCCCATTTCATGCCACCAACTTTTCTCCCTTCGCTGCTGTCTGAAGCGATGGTACGACATGGGCTTCATCCAGTAACGGAGACCGGGCGTGGGGCGTGTGGTGTCCCATTGGCCAGTGACGAAGGGGAGGAATTCAAAGTTGGAAGAGATTGGTTTCAAACTTGTTACGAGGCGTGCTGCACACATAAGAAAGAAAAATTCACATATACGGACAATCTCAGCACTCACAAGTGACTTATTGCACCAAACCATGGTAGACGTAAACGCTGCATCGCGCTTGGGCGCACAGAATACAGAAAGAAAAAATGGCGTAGGCTTAACTTGGTTAAGCCTGGAGAATGCGAAGCATCATCGTGTCGCGTAATTTGGAGGCGCACAACCACAGCGACGGCGCGAGGTGGGCCCCCGTTTCTCCACTGCCATGACGTCATCGTGTCACGTGGTGTGGCATCATCGTGTCACGTGATTTGGAGGCGCACAACCACAGCGACGGCGCGAGGTGGGCCCCCGTTTCTCCACTGTCGTGACGTCATCGTGTAACGTGGGGTGACGTCATGTATCACGCGATTTGGAGGCGCATAACCACGGTGAAGGGCTGAAGTGGTAGCTAAAGTAGTATGCTTCGCATAAAAACAGTTTCCTTTGCCGTCCAAGACATAATTATTCATTGACAGAAGGCTAGTGAAAACAGGGCTAGTGAAAACTAACCGAATACACATGCTTGTGCATGATGTAGAGGGAAAAATATTTTTGCTGCTTTTCCAGTCCTGGCGCTTTTCTCTGGATGTGGTACCTCACCGCGGGATAACATGGCTGTTGAGTCGGTGGTGTCCGACGGTGTCTTCCGTTGAAAGACCAGTGAGTACGCAAACATTTCTGAAGTGAAGTAGCCGGGCTATTTCGCTGTCACTGACCACATTCTGATAGCCAGAAATATTTTTGGGTGGTGGTAAACACCGCCGGTAAAAGAAAATTAAATAGCCTGCTTCCAAACAATATCTTAGCCAATTTTCAGCTTCAATAAAGCCGAAGGGTTAGTTGTTTCATTCACTGCAATGTTTACAATAAAAAACGAGTGCGTAGAGGACTGTGAGGACTTCACTCGTAAAGAATATTTATCTAAAAAACACAGGTTGAAAAGTCAAGGTTATTCGTAATAGCATTTGTCAAACCTTCTACCCCACAAATGTGGACCTCCGCTGGGCCGCATAGTAAGTTTTAAAAAAACACATATTTTTTTTATAGTTTGATATTGATATCAGGACAGTGCAAAGGATGAAAAAGTAGGCTGACGTAAAAAGCTATGTTTAGTCGGGTGAACTGTGCCTACAGTTAAAAGGAGTGCCATAAGTTGTGCGATGACAAAGAAGGGCAGCTCTTTTTCTACTATAACTTGCGCTTCCTATTATAGAGTCACGAGAACGCAAATGAATCATAACATTCCTGAATAATTACTGAAACAAAAACAAGGGCCATTGTCTGAAACTCAAACGCGAAGCGGTCGGGCGAGGAAAAAGAGTGCTATTAAAATGTGGTCGCGGCAATGTGTGAAACTTCTGTGAGTTCCTCTACTAGATGAACATTAATTACAATCGTCTTCAGGGGGTCGGGGGGGGGGGGGGGGTACTGACACCGCCCCCCCGCCCCTCCCCTGGCTACGCCCCTGACTGACCGCTTATCTCCCAGCTCAGTGTCCGTGCAAGTGTCTCATATGCGGACTTGAGCTCGCGCGCTTTCACAACGTTATTGCAGACGGCGCTAGGTTTTGCATAATAAAGTGTTTAAACTCTGCTGCGTAATGCCCTTAATTAAGCAAAACTTGTCGCTGTGTTTACACCTTTTGCTTATCACCAACACCTAAGGTCCAAGACCTGCAGTCATTGTGGCTACTACGTCCATCGCAGTGGATGCACGATCACGTGCCTGACAGGGATACTGGTCACGTTGGCGCGCTGGTCACGCGACCATATGGAAGGTGGTGAGGCTTAGCCTGTTATTGCGCACCAGTCTAACGGTTATGGAGGTGTGCTTTCTGCCTAACAGGTGGGCAGCCTGAAGTTGACCTAAGCAATGTGAGTTAGTCTCGGTGACCGTATTAACCTTGTCGTGCCTCAATGGTCACCCCTGCAGGGTCTCGGCCCAAGACTGCTGTGCTGTGTCTCGGCCAGCAGACCCACAAGGAGGCTGCTGTTACATCAGCTCGAGTAAGCAACTATTTGTGACACCGTCTGGCGTCGTAATGAAAAAAGTCTCGATTTCTTTACGTACTCGACGGGAGACATGCACAAGGGATGTTCTACATGAAATTATGAACCTTAAGGCTTAAGTTATCGAAGTAATTGCAAAGGGTCCCCATAGCCTCAGTCGCTTTGGGACGTTAAACTCCATACAACCTTAAGCCTTAAGTTATGGTAGTAATTGCAAATATAGGTTTTTACTTTTTTCGGGTACAGTGAGAGCTTAATTCACTGAAATTGAAATACATGCATAATTGTGACTAGATATGGCTCTAGAAAAAAATCTATCAAATAATTGAACAGTGTTGAGCTGTTTTGCAGATGGTTAGGTTATGACTACGATGGACAACGTAATAGAGGGCTCCGGGCCGGAGCTTTGAGGCGTTAAACTGAAACTTTAAACCTTATTGTAGTAATTGCAAAGGTGTTTTTTTGTTCTTATTAAGCACAGTGAGCGTTTCATTCACTGGCTTAAATTAGAGACATGCCGATTGAACAGAGCGCTGCGAAGGCCTTGGCGTCCACCGAGTGCCTTGCGAGCAGCTTCCCACTAGTTCTCCACAGACCTTGGCTTGCGACAAGGGATCGTCCACGGCGTTTTCCGTGCGACGCAGGATATGCCTAATAGAAGTCATGTTTACGTGAATACGACAGATGCGCAAGGTATTTCTAAGCGTTTCCTAGTTCACACCTCCCGTCCACCATGTCGTCTAGGTGTCGTCTGCTCGCAGAGTATGCAGATACGGTAAGAAAAGAGATTAATCGACGCGATCTTCGAACCGTTAGCGCATGCGCACTTACACTTAAGCTAAACGCAGGCGTTTTGCGGGTCGTAACTTAATTTCTTACGTTCACACTTCAGCCTATGCAGAGACACGATAAGCTCGCCTTGTGGCACCATCTGATTGTTAAGACGAGGATCGTTTTTGTCAACAAACTGAGGCTCCTCTTAAGCCTAAATGCGGAAGAATCATCAAAATTTCGATGGCGCACGAAGACTCGTTTAAGTTGCCGGAGGGGCTGTTCGACGCCTTTTTCGACTGGAAAAGCAGACAGTGGACTGGCTGTGCGACGAACTCGGCGATGAACTAGGAGGTGTGCGTGCGAGTGCGCTGTCGGTGCAGCGGCGGGTGCTGTGTGCACTGCGGTTATTTGCGACTGTCGCTGCCCCAAGTGAGAACGCGCCTTGACGCGGACGTGACCGGTGATGCACGGTGCTTCTTAATTGTGGCTGTTGCTGAACCTTTTTCCGCAGATGAGCCGCATCTGTCGTGTGACACACCTGCATCGCGTCTGCACCGTTTCATACTGAAAACTGCGCAAAAAACGAAGACACAGAACGAGAAGGCACAACACGGGCGCAGACTATCAACTGAATTTTTATTCACATGAAGAGGCCTATATACGTATCTTCTACCCACAGTGAGACAAGCACAAAAAACACAACAATCGCGAAAATCAACCCGAAACACAATCACACACTATCCCTTCGCGTGCACCGTGATGCAGCCGTCAATTACACTTCCAAAAAACCGCGCACAAACAAAATCACGACAACTTTAACGGTCACGCTGATATCACGCCAAAGACCCATATCGCCTGCTCGTCTTAAGAAAATTGGCCAAAAAGGTTATCTCCTTGTCAAGCAAGGCCACAGATGGTGATGCCACACAGGAATCCGAGTCTTTCTTGATTAGGTAAGCCTCCACCATCTCCCTGCATACCTGATCGCTATGTTTGAACAAGACGCTGGTCCTGTTCAAACGAGGGTAGCACTTTTCGCAACCCTTGCAATGCATGGCGAGATTGGAGGAAGCCGCTCCCTTCAACGACCTACGATGCTCCGCCATCCGCTCGTTTACACAACGACCCGTCTGGCCGATGTACTTTTTTCCGCACGAGAGCGGCACCTCGTAGACAACTCCAGTGTTACACTCTGTGAACCTAGTTTCCTTCCTGTGCGCTACCAAACAACCAGTTCCAGCACGACTGCCCTCAGACTCTAGCTTTTTACGCACAGCACTGCAAATCCGCGCAAGCTTATTTTTGGCCGTGAAAATCACGTCCACTCCGTACCTCGCCCCCACTTTCTTGAGCCGGTGTGAAATTCCATGGACGTACGGAATTCCCACCACACGTCTCCGTCCCTCGTCCTGCTTGTTATTGGAACCACTACTTCCCTTCTTGGCCAGGATCCTCTCGGAGATCTGAGCCAACAACTGCTCCGGAAACCCGGCTTCCTTCAGCCTCTCCACCTGTGCCAGGAAGCTAGCCTCAACTTTGTGGTTACAGGACTTTGCTAGGGACGCTTTTAAGCAGGACGTGGCTATACCAGCCTTGACTATTTTGGAATGCCCCGAGCTAAAGTTCAACAGTGGTTTCTTCGTTCTAGGGTGATACTCCCAACACACACCATTATCCAGGTACTCGATACTGAGGTCTAGAAACTGGAGGGTATCCGAGCTGGGCATCTCGAAAGTGAATCTGAGGCCACCTCCAGCATCCTTGAACATTTTTACGACGTCCGGAACCGCCCTTGGAGAGTTTGACTTCAAAATGATCAAGAAATCATCGACATAGCGGAAAACTCTTAGCGCTTGATCACCAAGAACCTCCGCCAGTTCCTGATCCATCCTGCTCAGATAAATATCGCTCAATATCGCTCAATGCACCGTTTGCAGCCAACGAAGAATACCCGGAACCAAACTCTGTGCGGAGGTAAGCCATTTTTGTTGAGAGCAAAGTGTAAAGCCGGCTCTAAGACGAGTACAAAATTATTGTCGTATTCTAGTACGTCTTTGCCTTTGCGACAATAGCGAGGGCGGAACTCCAGATTTTGGCGGGAATTTATATTCTACAATTGACAAAGAACGTGACGCCAGGGCCGATTGTTGCGCCATGCTGTGCGAAAACTTTTGCAGCTCTCCGAGTAGTCACCTGGGCAACATCTCCTGGAGTTGATTGCTTTGGCTTTATGGGGTTTAAAATTTCAAATCAACTCGAGACTGTGAGGGACGCCGTAGGGGAGGTATCCAGATAATTTGCACCACCTGAGAAGGATTCTGGGCAAAAGCAAATCCAAGCAAGCGAGGCTTCTATTGGAAGCCTTTCACATAAAGAAAAAGGCAGCCTTGTGCGTGAGTGACACTTCAGTTAGGTCGTATGCGGCGGAGTACGATTTTCTCAGCAATAATGTTCGTGCTATGCGATAAGTCACGGCTGCGATAAGGCACGTGGTGTGTAAATGTGGGCGTTGCCTGAGACTATAAATGTATGTGTTTTTTTTTTTCGAGCAATAAATAGTTGGAAGTTGGCGCCTGTCCGTTGTCTCCTCGTCTCTTTTTGTGTCGTGAAATCATTTGCGCCTAGGTGGGTTTTTTCCCGGTTTTAAGATGAAGTAATTGAATGCGCTGCTATAATGTTCAATTCAATGTGCACATTGAATTTCATCCTGAAGCAGTGGGCTACTAACGTTTTCCTGGAATTTCACCATACAGTCCTCGTAAGTGTTATAACTGGTACAGCAAAACGAACGCACGCACACGCGCACGCACACGCGCACGCACACACACATACACCCGCACACACACGAAGTAATGTGTGTGCCATCTCAGAGTGTGGTCCTTGTTAATCCGTCCGCAAGTTTGTATACCCTTTTATCCTTTTATAGGTCCTCTCAAAAAACAAGGTAAAAAAAGAGAGGATGCGTGGACCAGCAATGCTTTGCCAGGCTTAACGCCAATTCAAAATAAATGAAAAATAACGAAATGTTCCAAAGCAAAAAAAAAATTTAAGCGAAAAACAGCAATAAAAAACTCAAAAGAAAAGAAAACAAAAGGCTCGTCAAAGTAAAAGTTAGTCGCAGGCGGACAGCCAGAGCACAACGTGCAGTCCGCGGAATAAATAATAATAATAAAACAAATAGAAAACCCAACTCACTGCAGAGTGATGGTCACAGTAAGTCTAAGAAAGCACTGAGCGCCGGCCACAAAATAAAAGTCAGAAAAAAAAAACATGACAAAACAAGACAAAACCGAGGTCATATAACCTCAGCTACACAATAGCAATAACCTCCGCTACACACGCATTTATGGCAGTACTCACGCCTTTAACTTTACTCCGCTCCCACGTGCTATATGTATATGGAATGACCTTCCAAACTGCATCGCATCGCAGCGCAACCACGGCACGTTTCATAATAATCTGGTCAAACATTATATCGATAACACCTAGCACGTTTTCTTCTTTGCCTGAACATTGCCTTTTTTTTTGTCACACCCTGTTTATCAGCCCATTTGCCTTCCTGTGTATTTGCTCAAGTTCTGTTTTTCCCGTTACTATTATGTCTTAATTACATTCTAATTTTTTTTTGATCCAATGTTTTTCTCCATGTATTTTGTACAGTCGTGATAATTTGTAATCCTCTTAGAACGTAACAGTGTTTGTTTCTACGCATTTTTTGTTTTTTCTACCTACTGCTGTACATATTTATTGCTCCCCCCTTACACATTGCCTCCCTGGAGGCCTGTAAGGTATCTGTAAATAAATAAATATAAATAAAGTCACAGTCAAGGACACAGTCAGTCACAAAGTCCAGACACAGTCGCAGTCACACAGTTAAGGACGCAGTCACAGTCACGCCACGACGAAGCCGCCTATGCTCAATAAAGGAGCACAGGGCTCTCCTCTGTGCAAAGCTTGGGGAAGAGAAATTAGAGGAAAGAGAGAACTAGCGTGAATAATTTGGAATTGTACTACTTACGAGGTGAACCATTTGAAGGAGGAGAGCACAAGCAGCAGGGTCTCGGAGAGGGGAGGGATAAACCCGTTGTATCTGAACCCTGATCCCGCTGGCCTGTCTGGGAACCAGAGCCGTACGCCCGCCGTCGCGCAAAGCAATCCCGGACTCGCCGCCATGGCACGGCCTGCAACGAGTCATCCTGGCTCGCCGAGGAACGCAACGGTCACCGGCGACTATAAGAACAGAGCCGCGCTGAGACGCAGCAGCAGACGGGCAGCAGACGCGCCGTCGTGCCAGAGAGACGCTCTCCGCAGGGCCTCGTCCAAGCCCGCTGTGCTCTCGGCCCTTGTACATGTGATGTAAAAAGCCTTGTAAATACTGTACATAAACGCCCGTTCACTCATCGTCGCATCGACCGTTCTTCGGTAAGCTCTACTCAACAGAGGCAGCAGGCTGAGACGCTCCATGTCACAACAGTGGTGGCAGCGGTGGGATGCCCAAATCACACCACCGCGCAGCCCACAGCTTCTTGTGATCTATTTAAACATAGCGTGGTGTCCCTCCTCGCGCAAAGGGCGAATGACGGGAGCTATATCGCGCCACGCAGTTAAGGATTTGTACCGCTGCTTTACAGTCACGAAATACGCACATAAGCATCGAATCGGCGTCGGCAAAATAGCTTCCCCTCCCTCTTTGGTGGCTGAGGTCTCTTTTTCTCTTTCTCTGGTATCGTGCAGGAGATGCCTAGCCGCTCCACCGGCCCACTGTACCAGTTCTTCCTCGACCACCTTGAAAACGGTGCATTCGGAGAGCGGCTCCGGTGGCGGGCAGTGGGCGTCTTCCAGCTACTGTGGAGGCACGGACACACTCCAGGGAAGAAGACTGTGCCATGTTCATGGGGCGGCTTTTTCTTCGTGCGCCTCTAGTGCCATGTGTGGAAAGGTAGAGAAATAATGATGACTGTGACACTAAGGATCACTGTAATAGTGATAAAGTTAACTCATAACATGCGTTGAATACGTACGGCTGGTACCGGCCCATTTGCTCGTTACACGGGGTCCCAGCTGAAGGAAATCAAGGCTTCTGAAAAGACGGGGCATTAACCCCGAGCGAAATTGACAGTACCGTGGGGAGTCAGTCGCTTGGCCTAGCCTGCCCAGTATATTTCCAGCCAGCCTAGGTTATACTGAATAGCTAGCTTTTCATCTCTTGGAAGACTGAAGAGCTTCTTTAGGGGAGGAGATTTTAAGGCGAAATCCTTAAATGCCTCATACTGTCGTTAGCAGACGCGTCAGCAGCCGTGTCGGCAGATTTGTCCGCGTTGGTCAAATGTTTAGGGGAATCCCCCAAGGTGGAGTAGTTTGTAATAAGGGAGTAATTACTCATTGACATCCACCCGAGCGCAGCCATACGGCTACAAAGGAAATCTATACAGCTCTATCAGAAACTTCGTAGTTAAAGAAAAATTCGTCCTGATCCGGGGTTCGAACCCGGGACCACCGCTTCACCGGAGCAGGCCCTCTACCAATTGAGCTATCTGGGCCGGCAAGCTTATGGTAGGGCGAGAGCGAATTGATCAATAACTCGAAGTGGGAACTGTGTTGGTCAAATGTTTAGGGAAATCCCCCAAGGTGGAATAGATTTGTAATAAGGGAGTAATTACTCATTGACATCCACCTGAGCGCAGCCATTCGGCTACAAAGAAAAGCTAAACAGCTTTCTCAGAAACTTCGTACTTAAAGAAAAATTCGTCCTAGTCCGAGGTTCAAATCCGGGACCACCGCTTCACCGAAGCACTCGCTCTACCAATTGAGCTAACCGGGACGGTAAGCCTATGGCAGGGCGAGAGCACGCACACACGCACGCACATGGACACACACACATACACACACACACGCACACACATGAAGTAATCTGTGCGCCATCGCAGAGTGTGGTCCTTGTTTATCCGTCCGCAAGTTTGTACCCGTTGTTGTGCCTGAACCCTCATTCCGCTGGCTGTCTGGGAACCAGAGCCGTGCGCCCGCCGTCGCGCAAAGCAAGCCCGGACTCGCCGCCATGGCACGGCTTGCAACGAGTCACCCGTCCACCTCCTCCTCACTAGCGTCGGCTCGAGCCAATCCGAACGGTGGCCTTTGGAGTGACCTTATGGGAGCAGAGGAAAGCTTGGTGCAGAGGAACGCAACGGTCACCGGCGGCTCTAAAAACAGAGCCGCGCTGAGATGCAGCAACAGACGGGCAGCAGACGCGCCATCGTGCCAGAGAGACGCTCTCCGCAGGGCCTCGTCTTAGCCCGTTGTGTTCTCGGCCCTTGTATATATGTTGTAAAAAGCCTTGTAAATACTGTACATAAACGTCCGTTCACGCACCGTCGCATCCACCGTTCTTCGCTGAGCTCTGCTCAACAGAGACATCGGGCTGACACGCTCCATGTCGCAACAGTGGTGGCAGCGGTGGGATGCCCAAATCACAACACCGTGCAGCGCACAAAGTCTTGTGATATATTTAAACATAGCGTGGTGTCCTTCCTCTCGCGCAAAGGGCGAATGACAGGAGCTATATCGCGCCACGCAGTCAAGATTTGTACCGCTGCTTTACAGTCACGAAATACGCACATCAGCATCGAATCGGCGTTGGCAAAATAGCTTCCCCTCCCTCTTTGGTGGCTGAGGTCTCTCTTTCTCTCTCTGGTATCGTGCAGGAGATGCCTAGCCGCTCCACCAGCCCGCTGTACCAGTTTTTGTTCGACCACCTTGAAAGCGGCACATTCGGGGAGCGGCTCCGGTGGCGGGCAGCGGGCGTCTTCCAGCTACAAAAGAAGGCACGGACAACCTCCAGGGAGAAGAGTGTGCCATGTTCGTGGTGCGGCGTTCCCTCCGTGCACGTCCAGTGCTGTGTGTAGAAAGGTAGGAAAACAATGATGACTGTGACACTAATGATCACTGTAAAAAATATGAAAAGCCAACAGCCACAGACACCAAGGGGCACAGGGGATATTTATTCGATTTATTTATTTTGTGGTGTTGATCAATTTAGAATATTAGTGAATATGTTATCGCTTAAAGCTAATTGATTAGAAAAGCAGAAGAAAAAACAACCACTGCCGCCGGTGGGATCCGAACCCACGACCTCCGAATTACGCGTCCGGTGCTCTACCTCTGAGCTACGGCGACGGCTGTCAAATCTTCTGCTTTCGGGGGTATTTATGTTTACAAGTAACCTAACCTTGAGAGTGTTCATCAGCGCCACCCACGTTCATAAGCGGCGGACGTAGAACGTCCTGAGGTTAAACGAGCCCCTCATCCCCTTCCCTTGTTTTCTTAATTGCTTAGCGAGGGCCTCGGTTCTGGCAGCCTTGACGCCATAGGAAGCATAAGAGGGTTCTCACAGAGCTTCCACCCTCTCCGTTCGATGGCGTTCTACGTCACATCTGCGGTAACTCAGGACGTTCTACGTCCGCCGCTTATGAACGTGGGTGGCGCTGATGAACACTCTCAAGGTTAGGTTACCCTTAAACATAAATACCCCCGAAAGCAGAAGATTTGACAGCCGTCGCCGTAGCTCAGAGGTAGAGCACCGGACGCGTAATTCGGAGGTCGTGGCTTCGGATCCCACCGGCGGCAGTGGTTGTTTTTTCTTCTGCTTTTCTAATCAATTAGCTTTAAGCGATAACATATTCACTAATATTCTAAATTGGTCAACACCACAAAATAAATAAATCGAATAAATATCCCCTGTGCCCCTTGGTGTCTGTGGCTGTTGGCTTCTTTCATGGTTAAACCAGTCCTTCATCCCCTTCCCTTGTTTGCTTAACTGTAAAAAATACATATTTAGGGGGCATTTTGGCTCTCTAAAGTGCTGCAAGGCGAAAGCGTTTCCTGGCGCACTGTTTTTATTTACTTCTTTATTTTTCATATTTCGTTTTTATTTTTTTTATTTTCGCACCCTTTTTCCAGTTTATTGTTTTTTATTATTTTCATATCTTATCTCTTTTTAATTTTTATTTTTATTTTTGTTATATTTTCTTATTCTATGAAACCCATGCATTCACTAGATGCACCTTTATTCATGCTCGAACCTTCAGTCTTCGTGGCCGTTATCACTTTGGATGAAATTCAATCAGCCATTTCTGCCCTGCAGAGCCAGAAATCTCCTGGGTCTGATGGTATTACTAGCGAATTCTATAAAACATTTCGTCTTGCCTAGTGCCTGTTTTGATGGAAGTTTTCCAAGCATCTTATAATGTGGGTGTTCTGCCTCCCACTTTCTATTCTGGGCACACAATATTAATTCCGAAAAGCAAAGATACTAATCGGTTGAAAACTGTTGAGAGATATTGTCCAATTTCCCTCTGCAATGTTGATTACAAAATTTTTGCCAAGGTTCTTTCCAGTCACCTGCAGATCGTCATTGTGGACGATAAGTTCGCATTAGGTCTGTGGTATTAGAGGCCGCAGTATTCAAACACATATCCGTATTGCACGTTCAGTATTAGAGACAGTATGAGATGAGACAGGCCAAGTAGCTCTGATTCAAATTGACTTTGCGAAGGCGTTTGATTAAGTTCGGCACGATTTCTTGTTCGCGGTCTTGGAGTATGCAAATATTGGTGACGTCTTGCTCAAAGGCATAAGGATGTGCTATAAGAACTCCTATACAAGGGTAATTGTTAATCAGGAGCTAACGAAACCAATACCACTAAAAGCATCTGTTCGTCAAGGATGTCCACTGTCTACATTGTTGTTTGCCCTATATCCGGAACCCCTCTGTCTCAGTATAATTAACAGCGGAGCTATCCGCGATTTCTCTCTGGCTCAATGTGAAGTTAAAGTTTTAGCCTACGCTGATGATGTCGCCCTCTTTTGTTCTGACAAAAAGAGTGTACTTGAGGCTTTACACTTGACTAAACAGTTATGCGATGTATCAGGCGCGGCTCTTGATTTAGAGAAATCCAAAGGCTTTTGGTTGGGTCATTGGGGAACTAGGCCAAGCCAGTTCGGTGGCATATGCTGGGACTGTAGCCCTCTTGAGTACATAGGCGTTCCGCTGCACCAAGTTCGCAACAGTACAGCCTACTGGGGTTCACAAATTTTAACTCTACAGCGGCAAACATAGGCTTGGATGGGTCGGGAACTCTCAGTTTTTTCGAGGGCACAGGTCTGTAACATATTTTTGTTTCAAAAACTCGCGTATGTCCTTCAAGTCCGGCATTGTGCGAGGAGGAAGGTGTAAGCAATACACAGAATATTTGCAACACTCGTGTGGCGCTCTCAGTGGGAGCCCATGAGGCGTGACAACTTGTTCCTTCCCTTAGAGGGTGGTGGAGTAGGCCTTGTTCACCTGTTCGTGCATCAACTTGTTTCACGTTTTTTTTTCTTTTTCAAATCGGCAAACTACCCGTTCCTGGTAGCTGTGCTCATTAGGCGGCTTAGTTTTCATTTGCCTTACTTATTCGCTCCGACTGTGCAGGCTCGTGAGGGGACTTTATGGGGATTCCTTAAGGAGGTTGCTGACACTTTCAATTTCCTTACTGTGCGCTTCTCTTTAGATTACCTCTATAGCCTCTCGAGAAAACAGATGACCCAGGCTCTCACTGAATCTTTGTTCCCTGCACCATTGTATCGGCAGCCTTATCTGGGGTCTTCGGACATCATTGTTCTAAAGCGTGTTAGGCGGATGTGCATTCAGGCAGCCGCTAAAACATTCTTTTTCAAACTACACACAGCGACGCTGCCTGAGACAATTGATCATTGCTTCATCCTGTGCCGTGATGCCGTGTTCTTTTGGGACATACTACCACGAACTCTTAAGAAGGACATTAAAATTACACCATACACTATTAGATTTCTGCCTGTTGGCAAAAACTCTGTTGTGGCTTTATGATGTTTGTGTTGATGGGACTATTGAAAAGCCGTCTTTGGAAAAGCCGTATGATGGACAGACATGCCGAGCCACCAAGATCGTCCAAGTCTGTGTTTCGTGAACAGCTGTGCTTTGGTGAGGAGTGTATATGCTGCACGCGGAGAACCTCCAAGCTGGCTGCCGTGCCTAGATGCATGTCTGTGCCTCCCTGAATTTTGATGTTTTTATGGGGATGCAGTGTTGAGTTAGGGCTATGGCGTGCTCCTATTAAGCAGCCCGGTAACTTGAGACGCGAACCAGTTCGATTGAAGTTTTCCCCCTTTTACGGAATTTCTTCCATGCAATAAAGAAAAAAAAAGTCTTCGTGGCCGAGTGGTAGCGTCTCTGCTTCAAATGCCGAAGGCCGTGGTTCGATTCCCACTCTCGGCGCAGTTCGTTTTTTTAAGTAGTGACGCTTAAACGTGGACAAATCTGCCGACACGGCTTCCGGCGCGTCTGCCGACGCGTCTGCTATTGATTGATTGATTGATTGCAGACTCGTCGTAGCATCTAACCCCGACGCGTTTGCTAACGACAGTATGAGGCATTAAAAGATTTCGCCTTAATTCTGAGTAGCTAGCTTTTAATCGCTTGGAAGACTGAAGAGTTTCTTTAAGGAAAGGAGATTTTTCTTCCACCTCCCGCAGACGCGCGATGCACATTTATGACCGTCGCTTCCGCTGCGGTCTGACAGAAACGCGTTACGCGGCTTCACTTTCGAAACACAGCGCGTCAGCAGTTGCTGCCGCATTTCCCGCGGCAAACTCGGACAGCGCGCATGGGAGTGATGCTGTCACGTGGTGTGTTTTTCTATTTCGCAGGCGGTTTCTTGCAGGACGCAAAAAAAAAGCAACGCAAAGCATACCTTGCTGTACACATTCCAGCTGTTTGTTTTTCAAGGTTGTCTACAGCTTTCATACTGACACTTTGTTTCTGAAGCCAGTAGTTAAAACTTTAGCTAATCACACCTAATAATGAGATATGCGGACTGAAAAACAAAATAATGTGGACATCTAACAGCGACTACTAACAGCACTCGTTTGGATGTATCCGCGTAGAATGCTCTTTGTTTTTAAACTTCATTTATTTTTAGCTGGAACACCCTGTATGTAAGGCTTCGCTTCCACACGCAGAGAGGCTTGTCCAAGCAGTTTTTTTTCTCAGCAAATTCGGATGCAAATAAAACTCCTGAGGGAGTAATCGGGAAATAAAGAAGGCCAAGCAAGTCATAACTGAACAAACGATTGAGGACTCGTACCTTGCCGAACTGCAACCATATTTTCACATCAGTGTGAGGTGTAATGAGGGCCATGCAATGACAGTGTTGTAAATAGCGCATGTCTTCGGTTATTCCTAATGGCGAGCTACAAATCTCTGATTGCAACCAGGTGGCCATCTGTAGTCATTAAAATTATTCGCATTTAGTTACTAACTTTACGGTGTCCGCCAGCACCGGCATTACACTCCAAAACACGGATAAGGATATTTGGGAGTAAAAAGGGAATAAGCTGTCCCCTACTGCGCAGCCTATTAATGGGCAAGGTATTCTGCGCAAGTTGTGGAGTAGACTTGATCACAAACTATCAGGAATGCCTTCCCTCGGTAATACAGGCATATTCCCAGTGCAAAGGATAGTGGTGTGATTTAGTTAGAACATGGGAGGTGGTCTTTAAATGCGGCGTCGGAAGTCTTGAGGTTACAAAATAGAGGAGAATGAAACCTCGGTTAAATCACCTTCAGGTTAGCAAATACAGGAGATTGAAACCTCGGTTAAATCACTTTCAGGTTAGCAAGTAGACAAGATTGAAACCTCGGTTAAATCACCTTCAGGTTAGCAAATACAGGAGGTTGAAGCGTCGGTTAAATCACCTTCAGGTTAGCAAATACAGGAGATTGAAACCTCGGGTTAAATCACCTTCAGGTTACCAAATACAGGAGATTCAAACCTCAGTTAAATCACCTTCAGGTTAGCAAATACAGGAGACTGAAACCTCGGTTAAATCACCTTCAGGTTAGCAAATACAGGAGATTGAAACCTCGTTTAAATCACCTTCAGGTTAGCAAATAGAGGAGATTGTAACCTAACCTAACCTAACCTAACCTAACCTAACCTAACCCAACCTAACCTATCCTAACCTAACCTAGCCCAAACCAACCCAATGTGTTGCGTGAACAAATGGTTGGCGAACAGAAGGGGCTATATATGGTCGTTTGATTATACAGACAGAAACCTACTTCAGGACCTGGGCTGCATACCCTTCTCCTAAAAAGGAGCGCGCTAGAGTGCGGTTTACTCTTTTTACTCCTATTTAGATTAGGTTAACTATGCCACACAAAAGCTCTACTAAAATTTTTTTTTTAATAATTGATGGGTTTTCCTGAAACGCCTTGTATACAGGAGCACAAGTTTGTCGTCGACATGCAATTGGCGGCATCAGTAAAGTAACCAATCAGTAAAGTTGGTTCGACCTATACTGTTGCGCATTCTTGTCTAATAACCGTGTGTATTCGCCTTCGCAGAGAAGCTGTCGGCGCATTTGACGTGGAAGCACTGACCGAAGGCGGTCTGCGGAAGCCGCGACGAGGCTTTTCCAACTCCTCAGCGAGAGTAACAGCGTAGGTATATGCACTCGGTCTCTTCAGTAATATTCTGAGCATCGCGGAGCATCCGCGCAACGCCATAGTCCGTCATTTCCGCACGGCCGCTCCACGCATGCGCACCTCTTCTTCTCCAGTTCCATTGGCCGAAAAGCGAAGCTCCTACGGCGCATGTGCAGTTCGTGTTAGTGTGAGGCGCATGCGACAGATGGCGGCACCTGTCAACACACACCACTTTGCAGGTGTAGCTGGTACCTCATAGAAGCAGATCCGTCTCCTGCGTATTTGCCTTCAGTCAGTAGCCGACAAATTTTCGCTATTCCCTAGAGGGCACCACTTCTTGGCAAAAAGGCTGATTAGGGAGAAAAGCAACTCTCTCTACGAGGGAAGCTCAGCAGCATTGGAGGCGCATCTAAATCAGCCTTCACCGGGTGCTGTTTTCCAGGCTGCATTGCATTTGTTTACTCAGTGGTGCCTTGTTACAGCAAGCACCGAGGTTTGTAGGTATTGTCGTGATGAATACGGCAGAGGCTTTAAGATAGCAGCTATACAGAGCAGGCGTGAGCTGCTGAGGAACTTAGCAGCTCATGGCGTGGCGCGTGGCTGACTACCAATGTAGTAGTTGGCGTAAACCGGCCGAATCCGCTTGAACGACTGGACTAATGACATACCGAATTCAACTTGTCTTCTGTAGAAGGGGAGACTAAAACGACGGAATGATATTCGGCAGTTGTAAATACGAGCAGCGCACGACGGTAACACGTTGTTTGGCATTTAAACAAAATAGACCTGATTCTGCGTCAATATGAGTGCCAAATAAATGAATAAAAGGTAAACTAAAGGCGTTGGAAAAGGCGAACTGCTGTAAAGAGTGAACTCCGATAATGATTGTTTTAATTTAACGTCGGAATAGTAAAGTAGTGAGCTTCGATAATTGGTTTAATGTAGCGCCAGAATAGTAAAATAGGGATTGGCTTGTATCTGTCATGATTGTTACTGAGAGCCATCTCTCTTCAACCGCAGCTGACTGCTCCTGTCTTCTGCCTGGTTCATCCATCCAATCCTCCTCTCAACAGGTTCGTGAAAGGGTCCGTAGCCCGAAATCCTTGCTTTTGGAATCCCACGGTGTCCGGAAGAATATGACCTTTTCTTCTTTAACATGAACTCAGAGCACGCGTGCTTTTTGAATTTAGCCGTTGTGAAAATGCGGCCGCCGCGTCAGAGATTGTCCCGCGACCTCAACCTTCGCAGGTCATGGCCAAAAGACAATTCACCCTAGCAGCCATGGCTTTTTCCGTCGCAAAGCAACCGTTATAACGATTGCTTGGGCCAATAGGTGTGCGCTGCCGACGACTTGTCATCATCGGTGTCGCCGTTCAGATTGTGGGCAGAGCGTTGTGGCGCAGGCTTAGTATTATTCTTATGTACACATTAGCGCCGTGATGGCAAAGAGGTCTGCACAGGCACGTCATACGTAACGTCACGCTAAAATAGTCAGCTTTGTTCAAGCCTGACAGAGAAAAATATTCAGTGGGCACTTTGACTGTCTAAAGTGTGTAGAGGCGAAAGCGTTTTCGCACCACTTTCACTGCTTCTATGGCACTGGTGGCGTCACATGTAATTGAGTAGTAATTACTAAGTGATGACAGATCACTAATTTATTGTTAATTACTGATTAATGCCTGAAAACTAATTAACTGCTAATTAATGACGCTTAAGTTTCGCCTTTACGAGTGGAACGCGAAAGCGTGTTGTAGCGCTCCCAGGGAGTCCACGGAACGCCACCACCAGTTCGGCGCGATGCCTTGCCGTTTGAACGCAACGGTTTTTGTGGAAAGGAAATGGCGCAGTAACTCTCTGTCATCTCGGTGGACACCCGAACCGCACTGTAGAGGAACGGAGGAAGTGGGAGTGAAAGAAGAAAGACGAAGATGGCCCGTAATGAAGGAAATGAAAATTGTATTTGAGGAAAGAAAATTACGCAGTAACTGTCTCACATATCTCGGTGGACACCCGTCCAAATTCAGGGGGGGTGGGGGTGCACTTTTTGACTTAAGGTGTGGTCACTGATGTGTGGTTAAGATGTTAGCTTCGCCTCTGAACACGACAGCGTCTTGCAACGCTGCCAGGGAGTCCATAGAACACCATCGCCAATTCGGTTCTACGCCTCGCTCGTCGGTAAATTGGTTTTTCAGGAAAGGAAATGTATCTGTCTCTCATATATCGGTGGACACTTAAACCTCGCCGGAAGGAGGATGGGAGTGAGCGAAGACACCGTATTCACTAGGCGCCTTTGTTCATTCCAAACCGTCGAGCTGGCATGGCCGAGTGGTTAGCATGCTCGTCTCACACTCCGAAGACCGGGGTTCGATTCCCGAGCTCGACCAATTTCTTACTAGGTTTTATTTATTTATATGGCCTGACTAGAGAATTAATTAGGCTAATTGGGTAATTAAGTAATTAACTAAGCTCAGTCCCACTTGCTTGGAGCATCACTATATGGTCCCTTCAATTGGTTGCATGGTTACTAGCCAAAGTACAATTGGGCCCGTTTGAAATTGGCGCACTGTGACGTCACGACCGTTTCGACCAACTGAAAAGCGTGACATTCTCTGTCGACAACTGCTGCTTACAACGATGAGACATTAAAGGCTTTCGCCTTAAAAAACTACGCTCGGAATTTCAAGGCGGCGTCTGTATCTGCTGTCTTAATTGAAACACTTTAATAAAAGCGCGTTTTTACACTGCGATGCCTTTTACCCTATTCTAACCGTAAACCGTAAAATACCATCATCACCCTATTCTAACGTGCATCATATACTCTCATGCTCGCTAAAACGGAAAAGCAATTTACTGTTTGCTTTTAGCATAGTCTGAACTGCTTACCCCGGTCCGCCAGTGCGCAGGCGCAGATTGGTTACAACGCAGCAGCCGTGCGCACAGCTGGCCAGCACGTGGCACCATCTGCCGCCTTCAAGGCGGTCTGCGCATGCGCACTGGCGGCCCACGCTACGCATTGAGCGGTAGATGAACGTATATATACTTAGCAGGGCATAAATTTTTATTCCAACCATGCAAACGCAAATAGGCTTAACCGCCACCTTGTGATGGCACTGACGCTGAGCTTTTCAAAGCGTACTTGCGGTTTTGTGGCGAACGCTACATTTCTATAGCTGGGGCGCATTTCGTCGGGAGCCTCTGAATGACCATAAAACGGCCTTGAGATACGTCTTGGCTAGTGTTGCAATGCATATATACTTAACCATGTGTGACTTAGTGACACATGGTTAAGTTGACCTTCAACTTTGACCCTGACCTTTGAACTTCGACATTGAGTTTTACTTTGTAAATTGTCGACAGACGTAGTAAGAAAGCCACGTGGTGATCACGTGGTCACGTGATTGAGTTCACAGTTGTGACATCAGGTATGGCGTATATACAACCAGAGCTGTGCGCTTGACTTAGACTACGGAGGAAGGAGGGCACGCTGAGGAGCGTACGTGCAGTGAACTGCATCTTCGAACACTGCGGCAAGCCACTTCTGACCATCCGGCAGACCGCTTGCTTACGTAGCTCTCGCTACGTGGAACTCGGTTCGGCAGAGTTGAACCGCTGCCTAACTTTTAGTATCGGATTGTAATTAATCCGCATGCAATTTCGAGACTGTTCTCATGGACAAAAGCATTAAAATCAGCAAATTACGGTACGTGATTAGTGCCTCTGTCATTATATACTGAGATCTACCGTTTCTTGAAACAAAGTCGTTTGAAACAAATGCTTCAGGGTTCGTGTTTCAATGCAGAACAGCGACCTTAGGCCTCACTCGCCATCATTTAACTCACTTTTGATTCACACTACGGAATTAACCTGGATAATAGTAACGACCAGCTTGTCTTAGTAAGCGTGAACTCTATTAGCACCGTTCATGCAGTGTAATCGGGCTGTATACACTCTATACATGTAGGTCATGAGCAGTATGAGAAAGTTTCAGCATTCATTTTATTCATTCCTGCATAATATGCGTGGCAAGCAGACCTTTTCTGTTAAACTAGTTTTCATCTTTGCTTAAAATATCTAAACATTTAGCAGATTTACTGAAGAGGTAACCAGAAATCCATTATTGTGCGTAAAATTTCTTGGTTCTCATTTTTCTCAACAACTGTACACAGCACACATAACCGCGTAATGTGATCTTCGTGATAAAACTGGTTAGGATGTCCAAAGAGCTGCACCTTTTCTCAACACCCAACTTACAAATTTCAATCAACTTTATTCAGCATTTTTTGTCCTGAACAACAGAAAAGAAATGCTAGGGTAGGAGCAAAAAGCCTCAAACTCAGTAGCTTGACGGGGCTCCCACCCCTTTGCTTATATGGAGGCCCTATAGATGTACAGATGTGGTCAAAAGTTCCCAGGCCATATGGTCTGCTTTGAACAGCAAGGTCTTTAACACCGCTGTGAATCTAACAAGGTTGTGAAAGGTGAGAACGGTGGTTCTCCTACTCCGTATAGATATATTCATCTGCGTGGACGACGTAAATGCCCCGCCATGTGGCTCAAAAGCAGACCATGTGGCTTGGAAACTTCTGACCAATCACGTACACAAGGTAGCGTACAGGTGCTTCTACGGGCAATTTGTGGGAATGCGTGTCTTTTGCTGCAGCAATGTTCTTTTTAGTATTTTGCATTCTAATAATCCTCGTTTCGCCCTCGACGACAACGCCATGTCCAGGAAAAACTTCAGCAGCCAAGAAGCACGTACAACAGCGACAGCCGGTGTACAGTGTGCAGAAGAGTGTGAGCAAGTTACTCCCTCCAGCAGTCCTGCCATCTCGACGAACCCCACAAGCCCGATGAAGGCGCACGAGTGCCTCACATTCTGATTTAAAAGCTGCCTTTTGCAACGTGCAATCGTAGGGGTGTCTATAGCAATGTGGTGTAGAACATACTGCCGATCAAGCATGTCATAATAAAGGGCGTGCTAAATGATGTGTCATACTGAATCTTGGTTTTGACATTACGACGGCCGGGAGCCCGTCATCCAAAAGTAGCCGTGGTAATCTATTTTTACTTAGAACAATAACTAGATGTGTTGAAGGCTCATGATAGCCTGAAATTGCCCATTTTCCTGCAGAGCGGCCGTCTTCACTAATGGCACTTCGAACAAGAAATAAGGAAGATACTGCGATATCGCGCCGGCAGCACACACAGCGCCAGCGCCAGATAATTCTTCTCTAGTATCCTTAGCACCAAACTACATTTCCGAAAGCCATCGTTCGTTCCATTCTACGCGCTTTTGCCACCACGGATGCTACATAGTTAGGACACAAACAAGCCTGCGGTCCAGTCAACGAGGCAGCGGTTTGGAATGTCCTCTTGAACATCGCTGAAACTTCATACCGCCTAGCTTTGCTCCTGTGCATGCTGTGCAGTCTCAATTTTTTAGTCTCACATTATTTTTCGCAGCCAGTGGAAGAGTGGTTTGGATTTGGGGAAGTATGGTGAAAGCTTGAAAGCCTTCAGTCTTTCGGAATCGCCGTGTAAGGGTTAGCATGCCACAGCGGCACTTGGACCCCTAGGGACACCTACGGTGCATAAACGTACGTACGCTGACATCGCACAGCACACTGGCGCCTTTTGAGTGTCATTTCCAACGAAATACGGTGGCTGCGGCAGAGATTAAACCAGCGACCTTAGGATCAGCAGCAGATATAGTTACAACTTTTAACCACAGAAGGGGGGGGTCCACCCAGTTGTGTAGATACCACGATGCCACAAAACTGTGGTGGTGGTGGTGGTGGTGAAAAACGTTTATTCAAAGAGGGTTGAGGGTTAAAAAACCCTGCTGCATGGTCGGTATCCTTAGTCCGGGACACAGCACGACGAGGCCCCGTCTCGCGCCCGCTTGACCAGAGGCCTTTGGGACTCCAGCGTGGAGCAGTTGAGGAGGGCAGTCTCCCATGCCTCTCGGGTGGGGGTGGGAGAAGGGGAAAGGTGAGGATTCTGAGTACATGCCCACACCATGTGAAAGATATCGCAGATCTCTCCACAGTGCGGGCAGCGCCCATCTGTGTTCGGATTATAGTGCCTAGAATATACTGGCAGTATATTCTAGGCACTATAGTTCGGATCGAAGTGTTTTGCTATGGCAGGACAGAAGGGTTCCTGTCTGCAGGCGCCGCTGAGTTCGCTCCTCCGCCTTAGTCCCTTGGCAGGTGCCGGGTAGAGACGGTGGCTGTCGCAATAATGAATTAGGATTTGGAGGAACCGCAGAAGCGGTTTATGAGCTTCTGAGCCAGGAGAGCTAGGATGAGGAGCCCGGTGTGTGAGCGCTCGGGCGGCCGCATCAGCGACCTCATTGCCTCGTAGACCCTGGTGGCCAGGAGCCCAGATCACTTTTGTGCGAGTTGGATCGGCGAGATCGCGTCTTAGAATTTGCGAGGCAAGAGGTGATATTTCGCCTGCAAGATAATGTTGACAGGCCCGGCGAGAGTCTCTGATAACCATTTTCGATTTTGGATCGGCGGCAGCGAGAGCTATTTCGACTTCCTCCGCTCGTGTTGAATTTGGGGCCCGAAAAGATAGCCCATCGACATTCATTCCCCGGTGGACTACGGCAGCCGTGAAAAATCCCCCGGGCGACGGCCCTGTGATGTCCACGTAGTTGACGCCCTCTTTATATCCATATTGCCTCTCAAGCGTGCGAACCCGCGCTTGTCGTCTGCCTTCATGTGAAGCCATGTCCATGTTACGCGGGAGCGGAGCGACCCAGAACGTGTGGCGCCACAGCACCGGGATGTTCTCCGTCCCCTCTGGTATGCATGTGTGTTGGATGTGTAAGCGGTTTAGCAGGCGGCGCCCAGGAACCGTCTGCGACAGCCGCGTATATTGGTTCACGAGGTGGGCCTCCCGCAACTCCTGATAGGAGTTTACCACTCCCAACGCCTTCAGTTTGGCGTTGGAGGTAGCCACCGGCAGGTCCACTGCTCGTTTTGTTGCCTTCCTGATGATGGCGTCAATGCGCTCGTCTTGTTGTTTGGTGGTGCGTTGGTACGGCACGGCGTAGAGGATCCGGCTGGTCACGAAGGCATAGGCGAGCCGTAGCGCGTCCCTGCCCCGCAGACCACCCCGCTTGTTGGAAACACGGTGGATCATGCGTCCTACCTGGTCACCTATGCTCTTGAGTTTCGCTGTAGTAGAGTCCGGCCTAAGTTTGTTATTGATGAACAGACCCAGGATGCGGAGCTCTGCTACTTCTCCGATGGGACCGCCCGACAGAGATATGTGTAGAGACGTGTTGTCCTTGTGGTTTGTCCTGACGTGTAGAAGCTCTGATTTGGCATTGGAGCACATTGGACACCACAGTCCGCAGCATATGCTTCGACTATGGAGGCGGCCTGCTGAAGGCGGTCCTCCATCTCCCCAAGGCTCCCCTCGGTGCTCCAGATTGTAATGTCGTCTGTGTAGAGTGCGTGTTTTATGCCCTCCACCTGAGCCAGTCGGCCGGGCAGGTGCATCATGGCGATGTTGAAAAGGAGCGGTGATAACACCGCCCCGTGCGGTGTACCTCGTGTACCCATAGAGTACGGGCCGTATTCCTCGTCCTCGATCCGGAGGAGTGCCTGACGCGCAGAGAGGAAGTCTCTGACATAGGCGAAGACCTTCGCCCCGCATTTAGTGGTGCTCAAGTTAGAGAGTATGGTGCCATGTTTAACATTGTCAAACGCCCCCTTAAGATCGAGGGTGAGAATGGCCTTGTCGTTTTGTTGCATGGTTGTGGGTTGTATTATGTTCCTGTGTAGTTGGAGTAGGACATCCTGTGCAGACATGTGCGGGCGGAACCCGAACATAGTGTCTGCAAAGAGGCCCTTACCCTCCATGTATGGAGAGGCGATCCCGAACCATCGTCTCCATGAGCTTTCCCACACACGAGGTTAATGAGATGGGTCTCAAGTTGTCCGTAGTCACGGCTTTACCTGCTTTGGGGATGAACGTTACAAGCGATGTTTTCCATTCGAGTGGGAGTGGACACCCATCCCAGATCTGATTTATGTATTGTAGCAAATGTAGGTATGCAGAGTCGGAGAGGTTCGCCAACAGTTTCACTGTTATGCGATCCCGATCCGGTGCCCCACCTCGGCGCATTTTATCCAGGGCCGCCTTAAGGTCATGCAACTCAAAAGGGGCGTCTAAATCCTGATTTGGCTTGCCGGAGTAGGTGTACTCGGGCCCAACCGGGTCATTTGTGCGGCAGAGATACCTGTCGCACAAAGTGTCCGCAAGTTGCGCCGTCGTACCTTGGTACCCTTGCAGAGCCCGCCGGAGCTGGTTTTGCGTCTCCCCTTTCGTTTGAGAAGAGTCGATGAGGCTGCGTAAGAGACGCCAAGTCCCCTTCGAGCTCATCTGACGCGCTGCCGAGTTGCAGCGTTCTATCCAGTTGGTGTCTGTGAGCTGGGCGGCATATGCCGCAGCCTGCTCTGTAAGTTGTGCAATGCGAGCTCTAAGCTTGCGATTCGTCTTGTGTTTATTCCAACGTTTTATTAAGCTCCGGCGCGCCTCCCACAGATGCAGGAGGTGATTGTCCACTGCGGGGATCTCGTCGGTGGTGTTTGCGTGTGTTGTTTCTGTATGTTTGCGTGTGTTGTTTCTGTATGTTGGTGACCTGTGTTGCCCACTCCGCATAGCCGTCGGAGAATAGTACGGGAGGGACGTCCTGAGTTCGAAATTGCTGCCAATTCGTTCTTTTCGCCTGTCCCCATTTTTTACGTGCTGCCTTCGCCGAAAGCGTGATGCGGAGAAGGCAGTGGTCGCTGCACAGGGTATCGCCCAGGTTCTCCCATGTGGCGTTTGTAGTGTTCCTAACTAGAGATAAGTCAGGACACGTGTCACGGGTGACCGAGTTGCCCACACATGTGGGGCAAGACGGATCCGTGAGCAACGTAAGACGAAGGGTGGAAATGAGCTCTGCCAGCTTGCGTCCCCTGACTTTCTCGAAGTGATAGCTCCAGTGTAGACTGGGTGCGTTTAAATCCCCAATGATCACCAGGAGTTCATTGTTAGCCGATTTGAGAGCACGATAGAAAATTTCGCTGAAAGTAACACGCGGCTTATGGGGGGGCCAATACACATTAAGTACATGTATTGACGGGTCGCGGCGCCTGAGAGGCAGAACCCTCACCATGGTGTATTCCTGCTCAGTCTCCAGATCCAGATCGACCTGAATCGCGGTGTATGCTTTATGCACCAGGATGCAGGTCGAGGGGCCCCCCTGAAACGAGCTATACCCAGAGAATTTACCATCATTGCCAGGCTCTTGCAAAGCAAGAAGCGCCGGCATATCACCAAGGGACTGCAGGTAGAGCTGGAGATGTGACCGTTTTTTGTAAGCTCTAAAACCCCTGCAGTTCCATTGAATGATTTCGAATTGGTCTAATTTTTTTAGCTTTCTGAGAAGGTTTGCCAGCAATATTGATGTTTTTATTTTACGGTGCTCTGTAGCCACTCGGTTCGGGGGCCGGCGCCGCCCCAGGTAAGCGCTGCATCAACGCCGCGGCTATCGGGCCGGAACCGCTTTCTTCCGCTGCCTGTCGAGGAGCTATTTTACGTTTTAGCTGCGGCACAAAACTGTGATCACCCGTGAAGAATGCTAATTTGAAATAATGGCCACTCGGCCAAGATGTCCTGCACTTTAATGAAACTGCTCTCCCAGAGTATGTCGTAGGGAACCTTCCCTAGGCAGCATGCAAGGTATAAAACTGTTCTACCCTGTATACAAAGCTCCTATTTTCATTTTTCACAAGAATAAACAGTTAAGCTTTTTCGTGCTCAGCCTGCCCCTGTTTCAGCGATGTCCAAAGAACATCAGGTGGTTGAAATTACTGCAGCCCTTCACTACAGCATCCCCCACAGCTTGAGTCTGTTTGGGACGTTAAAAGCCACAAACCAACCAACGAAATCCCAACTGCCTGATGTGTCACCCGATGAGCTACTCCATGGATCCACTGTGGCGCGCGTACAAGTTAGACTGCACTAATTGCGCCTGTTTGGCTCCAAATGGTAATATTACCCTAACAAAGCCGTTCTGTGGGTGTAATAAAAGAGGTGCTTTACAATAGGGGGACACAGGGCGTATAGCAGAATAGTGGGTACCAGTGAGCGTGCAGAGAATTAACTCTAGAGGAGTGTTTGCCGAGCACATGCACACCGATCCAGATATTTCCCTGTCCCCATAAACGCACTGAACTAGGGATCACAGTCATTCATCACCACTCATTTTTCCTTCTGTGCAAAGAAGGCATTTAGGCCCGGCAAGCCCTTGGAATACTTGAGATACTTCGATGAAGGAGGTCGCTAGGAGAGGGATGAAAAACTTATGCGAGTTGCGCAACCTTACGGCTGGTATGCAGGCATCCTTGCTCCCCCCTGCAGGCCATCGCGAGACCGGGTGACACATTATGCCAGGACGGCGCGCTGTGCAGCAGCCGGGGTTTCCGCCTTTGGCCAGTCCCTTCGTCGCCAGCTCACCGGCCACTCCCAACCATTTCGTACACAGGTCTGTGGCACAGCGCCTGCCACGCACACACCTACACTCTCACGCACACACCTACACATGACGTTCCTTCCTGTTGCTGTTGTTTGGCCTTTGCTCTTCGTCTTCCATACATCGGTCTCCGCACCACTGAGCACTGTCCTGCAGCGTCTTTCGTCCATTTGCGGGGCTGATCGGTGGGCAGGCATGACAACCTACTACAAGACCTCAGAGTCATGACAGGCTCAATATGGATGCTGTGGAGTGGCTGCACTTCATGACTGCGGGCAACAGCTGCAAGCAGCACCTTCGCCATGGCAGATGCGGGACCGTCAGATCAACCGCAGTTGGCAGCCAAGATTCGGTGTGCTCGTGCGAGAAACCGTTACCAACGGCTTAACAAAACTGTAGGTGAAGCAGAAGGCAACCCCAACAGGCTTCATCATAAAACAGAGCATCGCTGCTCAACAAGGCTGCTCACAAAAGCAAGAGGGAGGCTTCTGACCCAGCTGTGCCCAGTCACGCCATCGCACCTGCGGGATCAGGTTTTCGCTGAGCTGTTTGCGTTAAACAATACCTTAGCCGATGCGTTTTTTTTTTGCTGAGTAAACAAAGTAGACACGTATCGATACAAAAAACGAAAAGCAGGTGTCTTACTTTCTGAAAGCAAAGTTGTGGCAGCATTAGGCGACAAGCACGTACACACTACTTTTTCCCTGTAAGGAGACCAAAACAAGAAATCAGCAAGCAATAACAACACACAATATCTGTCAACCCGAACAAAGAATACCAATTCTAAACCAGATTCATATCCGGAAAGCCATTATGAAAATGATAGAATAGCTGTGCATGCATTAGTAATGACTGCTACAGCCTTATGTACTGCACAGGGCCACTATCAGTGCTGTCATAATTATGCACTTAACAGCCACCACAAACTACCGCACTAAATAGTGTTTTAGGCAACCCTGATACTGGAACTGTGCTCCTCTTGGCCAGTGTGACTCTCTGGCTGAGGTGAACCCACCGCGGTCGCTGTGTTTGCGAGTTCTACTGCAGAGCTGGACGACGCAGGTTCAGTGCCTGCCATGGTGGCCGCGCATAGATTGAGGCGGAATACAAAAGACTCCGTATGCTGTATGCTGTCAGTGGTCGTTCCCCGGTAGGCCTGTTTAATTGCATTTATTAACCCGATATTACTCCCAAAAGCGTCTCTTTTTATTTTTCTCTTCACTCGCTCCTCAAATTCATTGCCTCACGGATTAGTTCAGGCGTCCACCCCTAACGCTTATATTTTTTGCAAATCGCTTGCTTTTATTTTTATTCTGCAGGAACTTCATCATCTCACTTGCTACTTTAGCACGAGTTGTAGACACACCTATGTTTATATATGGCGACTGCAAGGCGACTGAAAAACTTCGAACGCAGTTCGATGGAGGCGAAACGAGCGCCCGTGTGCTGAGTTTATTTAGCGCTTAAGAGCCCCGGGTTGGTGTAATTAATCCGGAACCCTGCAGTGCGGTGTGCCTCAAAGAGCGTGTGTTGCTTCGGGACGTTAATTCCGACACAGCAAGTTTTTTAAAGCATAAGCTTTACTACGTCCTGTTACACGTTTCGCCGACTCCTTGACCTTCAAGTGTTCCGAAACTGCGGCGAAACCAATAATAATGGAAGCTTCGAAACGAAATTAAACCAGCATCACTGGCCCCCTGGAACAGCGGGCACCTCAATCGCTCTTTAAGCTACGTGGCGGTAGTGAGAGATGTGCACTGCGTGCGTTGGCACTGATAACGTTGTGGCAGCAAGGCGACACTAAAGCCATAGGCCATCCGCGTTCACTGTGTTACTGGCGTTGCCGTTGACAACGTCATAGACACGGGTGACTTTTGTGGAAGGGAAGGGCGCATAACTAACTCCCCGGGTCAATTGACGCCTCAATAGCGCTTTCAGGTAGGTACGTGCCGGTGCTGAGAGATAGATGCGGGCTCCATGCGTTAGCGCTGACGACGTTGGGGCAGACAGGCGGCACTGCAGCAAATGGCCGCAGCGTTCATTGGGTGAGTAAACTCTCGATCAGCTATTAACTGCCACCTGCCATTGTGGCAGGGTGGCCGCCCTGACTATCCAGTGTCCGGAACGCATTTGACGTTACAGACGCCAAGGCGCGTCTACTTGCCCGATACGCCATAACTTGCGCTCTCTGGTCAGGTTCAACAGCAGTTCAACCGCAGCTAATTTTCCCCCTGTCACTAACTGCAGTATGTCGCACGTATGTGTCACGTGTCCATGGCCACGTTCCCATAGAGACGAAACGCTTATGAAGTCTGCTGGGCGATACCAGTGGACGTCAAAGAACCTCGGGCGGTCGAAATTAATCCGCAATCCTTGACTGCTGCGAACCTTTGACTGCCTTTTTTAACCCTCCACCATTCGCACGCCACGCTTTTGAAGCACCGTTTATGGCCGGTTTTTACCTCGCAAAGCGACTCAAGCTATGATGGATGCCGTAGTGAAGGCGTCTAGAAATTTCTACCATCTGTGGTTCTTTAGCTTGGAATGAAATCGGGCAGGTGGTGGTGCTTGAAACATTCATTTCCAAGCAATGCAGAGGGGGCAAACCCTGCCTCGCCTTACGTGGCACGAGGTATCCCTTAGGGGGTTGCCCTTGTTAAGAGTGGACAACGTGGTCCTGGGAGCCGGGTGTGACTCATCGCAAAGCAAGGGATATGACGAGGCCTGGCGCCGGCGGCAGAAGCATAGACGACGACGGCCGGGGTTGTTGCTCTCCAAATCACCGAACCTCCGAACCGATCGAAGGACGCTGTCTCCCACGGGCCTGGGAGAAATTACTGTCAGACGAGTGTCGTCGTTAGGCAAAGATGCGGCGAGAACTTGCGACAGCAGCAGCAACGCTGGAAGCAGAGATGCACATGAAGCACGGCGGAAGCAGCGGTATACGTTGGCCGAGTCGACCTTCGGGTCACCGGACTGGATGATGCTACGCAGGATCACGCTGAGCGAGGCTGCTAATTGAAATACGCTGTGTCGAATGGGTCTCGTGCTTCGGCCATCCGGCGGGGGAGTTCGGAAGGTTCAACCACCTGCGAGGAGACTGCGGGATTCTGCTTTCCCACGGAGGCAACGCACAGAAAACTTGCGGCAGTGGTCAAGGTGACGCATCTGTGTTTGATGACTGTCTTCCTCTTCTCATCCCCCGAGCTGTGAGAGAGCGAGAGAGCTTCAGCACCGCCCCGTGCCGTGGGTGGTACCGCCAGCGTCATCAATGGCCCATCCGATTGGACAATGTTATTCGAACTAAGTTCCCCAGTCAGGGATCTGGGGAACGCGAACCGTATTTAACGGGATGTTGTTGTGTGATCGGAGCAATGCATTCGAGTCGATTCTCATCTGTAAATATGTAGAATAAACCCTTTTGTACAGTTTTCCTCGATAGCGCAGTCCGACATCGTCATTCGGAGCCGGTACCTGCGGGGCTAAACGAGTTAGTCATCTCCAGGACCCCTCCGTCTTCAACTCTGGTTCCAGCGGTGGGATAGAAGCCCCATCTTTAACACTGGTTCCAGCGGTGGGATTGTGGCCGGCCCCGTTCTCAACACTGGTTGGCAGCAGCTGGGATGGACCGTGCGACATCGTGCTTTCTCCACGGGTGAGCGTTGTGGCTTTTGCTATGGGATTCGCCAGGCTTTAGATTCAGAGAAAAATCTTGACTGGGAATCAAGGGTTTGTCATTTGAGAAGGGTTATTCTCAAGGCATTTTTTTTGAGTTAGCAGAGCCAAAGCGGAGAAAGCGTCACAATGGACCTAATGAGATTGTTGAAGTCGGACTTGCTGTTGATATGCGAGGAACTGTCAGTGGAAGTTCAGCACAAAGTAACCAAAATTGAACTGAGCGAAATCATTCTTAAACACGTCAAGGATAACGATCACCTAGAAGTTACATGGAACTTGATAGAGGAGGAAAAAGCCCGTAAAGAAAAAGCAAAAGCCGAACAGGAGGAAAAAGCCCGTAAAGAAAAAGCCGAACAGGAGGAAAAAGCCCGTAAAGAAAAAGCCGAACAGGAGGAAAAAGCGCGCACAGAGGAAAAAGTGCGTAAAGAGGAAGCTGATCGGGAGTGGGAAAAAGAGAAAGAAAGAAAAAAATGGGAAGCTGAAAAGGACGAAATGGATCTAAAGCGTATACAGCTTGAAAACGAACTGCGAAGAAAAGGCGGTATTGTGAGAGCCGGAACTCCTGAAAGAGCAAGCGATGCTTATGAAATAGGTCCGCAGGCAAGACCCGCAAAGTCTGTGACCGTAGCCGAGTTGGTAAATCGCGACACCACGAGGGAAGTGGCAGAGAACGTGTGCAACCGGTACGGTAGTCCAAGGAAAGCCGCAGAATCCGAGACCGTGTCCAGTGTAGTTGGACGTAATGCTAAGAAAGAGCATTCCGAGATAGCGTCTCAACGACACGAGTGCGAGGATTCTCCTCCAAGTGATGTAGGAGTGGCAACGGACAACTTTGTCGGGACAGTTGCGAGCGCGACACTTTCAGTAGAGTCGATACAGGCGTCAAAGCGGCAGGACCGCGAAAAGGGAGATTTTCCTATCGAGAAAGGTTTCGAAGTTGAAACAGCGGAAACCGCTTTTGAGAGTAACAACCGCGGTAAGAGCGAGTTGGGATGTCACAGTGGCTTCAGTGACAAAGGCTCGGGAGAGGTTACCTTGGTAATGCTGGCTCAAGAAGAATACGAGGCTGCCGAGCATAAAGATAGAAGTAAGAGCCAGACTTCTAGACAAGAGGAGAACTCAGTTGTGGCTGAGCACTGCAGCGTAGAGAATGGCGCGCAGAGCGACAGCCAGGCGGGCTCAGTTGTGGCTCAGCACTGCAGTAGAGAGAATGGCGCGCAGAGCGACAGCCAGGCGGGCTCAGTTGTGGCTGAGCACTGCAGTAGAGAGAATGGCGCGCAGAGCGACAGCCAGGCGGGCTCAGTTGTAGCTGAGCACTGCAATGCAGAGAATGGCGCGCAGAGCGACAGGCAAGCGGTAGAGGACAACTTCCGAAGGAATGAGCCGGGGATCTCGGGGGAAGCCTCATATCCGTCTGTCAGCTGCGTGGAGCTGGCACTGTGCTGCGAAGGCACAGAGGCCAGTTTGGAATTTCAAGACAATATCCGAGGTGCGACTGAGAAACTAGAGAGAGCTAGTTGCGATCAGGAGACGCACGCGGCACAGTCTAGGCGCCGAAAAAGGAAAAGGGCAAGAACCAAGAGGAAACGGATCAAATTCAAAGCCCTAAATTCGGTTGCGCAGACAGGGGCGAAAGAAAGAAATGCGGTGGAAGGAAAGGCGAAGCCTTCCCGCGTTGCGCCTCGTAAACTTACGCTTGCAGTTACTGGTCAGGCGGCACGCGAGTCAAAGGCTGACCGCAGTAATGAAAAGGGGAGAGCACGTTTTCCGACCAGAACAGGCGCAAAGTGCTTCAAGGGGCATCGGCCTGTAAGAAAGCCTAGACGGGACAAAAAGCCAGTTAGAAAAAAAGCAAAGCGGCCCAAGAGATCAGAAAGCGCAAGGTTGCGCGGTACTCAGCGCATGCGAATGCAGGCGTCGAACAACCGAGACGACACATGCAGGCGGGCGCACTTGAAAAGGAATCGTCCTTCACTTTTGGCCCCGCATTCTAGGAAGCGCGCATGGCGTATGAGTAGCCGAGCTTCCTGCGTGGGGCGAGAGAAAGAGGCACCTTCTCGCGCTGGTCACTGCTCGTTGTCCAGAGCCAGAGTCGGTTATCGACATTGTAGGGGTGACCAAGGTTTTCGGAGAGCCTCGAGGGGGCGCGGAAATGACAGGGAGAGTCGGGGATCGTTTTTTTCTGCAGCCTTTTGTCACGAGTTGACCGCAGTACAATCAGTCAAAGCGCGACCCCGGCGGGCGTGTCTGAAAGACTAATCCTTTCAACTCGGCGGCGGGGAGTCAGCTTTCCCCCCCGCGTGGCGACTCGAAGTAGCTGTTTCGTTTTTTTTTTATTCCTCTTTTTTTTTCTGTGTGTGTTTATGAAATCAGGCAGGGAAAGGCTACTTTTGAGTTAAAACAAGTTGATCGGAGGTTACTGTTTTTTTTCCTTACCTTAGACAAGGGCTATGGCGTCACTGAGTTAGAAAGGCTAGGGCGTCACTGAGTTAGAAATCACAGGTGTCGATTTCCCATGCTACCAAGAGATAACGGCACTCACAGGAGTGCAGCTCGAGTAGAACTACGCTTAGAGTCGCGTAGACGGAGCGTTGATCCCTTGACGAAAGGGAGCCCCACTGACGTATACTGAGATGACCTAAGAGAGAACTCTTTAAGGAGCCTGAGAGATGCGCTCGGGTCCAGACCTTTGCTTCGGACCACTTACTATGGTGAAGAGTTAAGTTCAGTGTGACGCCAGTGATGGAGGACTACGTGTTATTTTAAGTCACGTTGGCGACGACCACGAAGAGCATGTTCTGTACGTCAGCCGCAGGCTGACATGTAGAGAAGCGTTAAGCGCTTTAGACAAAGGGCGCGCGTTTGGTTTAGGCGGCACAGATGTTGTCGGGTTACCAGAGTTACTTGAACGGCGCAAAGTTCATATTTGAGACTGACCATCGTCTCAAACATGCTTATGACAGTTTTGTCCCCCCAAAAATGGTCGCTTGCTTAGACGGAGTCCTGCTCTCCAAAAACACAATTTCTCGATGCGTTTCAGGAAGGAAAAACCATACGGAAATGCTGATGGATTCAGCCGATTGTTGTAGACAGGAGTACTTGGTAGGACCACGTACTGTGTGTGGGTTTTTGTTTTTAACCTTGGTCCAAGCAGTCCGTCTTTGGCGATTTCAAAGGGGATATTTTGCGTTTTCTCGGCACCAAAATTGCGCCAAAATCCAATCCAAATTTGGTAAACTTTTGTTGTCATTGTAGAAAGCCTGGTGGGTCTTTGGCAAATTCCGAGCGCTTGCTTGTGGGTCAGTGCCCTGTCTCGTGGAACAGTCCACTGATGCCATTCTTTGTTGAATGTTCTAGCTTGGATGCCATTTCTGGAAACCAGCCCTTCCACCCGACTCCGGCCTCATCTCTTCCTGCCCAGCGGTCGTGAACGCTGGCCATTTGAGATTTTTCGGGCCGCGGACGAGCTGTTAAGAGTGGACAACGTGGTCCTGGGAGCCGGGTGTGACTCATCGCAAAGCAAGGGATATGACGAGGCCTGGCGCCGGCGGCAGAAGCATAGACGACGACGGCCGGGGTTGTTGCTCTCCAAATCACCGAACCTCCGAACCGATCGAAGGACGCTGTCTCCCACGGGCCTGGGAGAAATTACTGTCAGACGAGTGTCGTCGTTAGGCAAAGATGCGGCGAGAACTTGCGACAGCTTGCAGCAACGCTGGAAGCAGAGATGCACATGAAGCACGGCGGAAGCAGCGGTATACGTTGGCCGAGTCGACCTTCGGGTCACCGGACTGGATGATGCTACGCAGGGTCACGCTGAGCGAGGCTGCTAATTGAAATACGTTGTGTCGAATGGGTCTCGTGCTTCGGCCATCCGGCGGGGGAGTTCGAGAAGGTTCAACCACCTGCGAGGAGACTGCGGGATTCTGCTTTCCCACGGAGGCAACGCACAGAAAACTTGCGGCAGTGGTCAAGGTGACGCATCTGTGTTTGATGACTGTCTTCCTCTTCTCATCCCCCGAGCTGTGAGAGAGCGAGAGAGCTTCAGCACCGCCCCGTGCCGTGGGTGGTACCGCCAGCGTCATCAATGGCCCATCCGATTGGACAACGTTATTCGAACTAAGTTCCCCAGTCAGGGATCTGGGGAACGCGAACCGTATTTAACGGGATGTTGTTGTGTGATCGAAGCAATGCATTCGAGTCGATTCTCATCTGTAAATATGTAGAATAAACCCTTTTGTACAGTTTTCCTCGATAGCGCAGTCCGACATCGTCATTCGGAGCCGGTACCTGCGGGGCTAAACGAGTTAGTCATCTCCAGGACCCCTCCGTCTTCAACTCTGGTTCCAGCGGTGGGATAGAAGCCCCATCTTTAACACTGGTTCCAGCGGTGGGATTGTGGCCGGCCCCGTTCTCAACACCCTTAAAGGGCAAAGGACAGTCCTTGGAGGGCTATCCGCTTCAAGGCGTCGGTAATTATCCGGCGCTGGTCAGCAGCAGCGGAGCTGGCCAGGAGAGTCTCCCAGTATGACTCCGCCGTAGTTGGGGATGGAAGGTGTGGGAAGGTGGGGCATGTGAGAAGGATAGGAATAAAGTCTCCCGGTTTCCCGCAGAGCTTACAGGAGGAAAGGAACTGATCGGGGTAGCGGGCATGAAGAAGAATAGGGTAAGGAGCAGTACGGGTCTGGGGTCGGCGCCAGTAGGACGCCTGGGTTAGGGTTAGAGAGGGAGCCGATGGTGCGTCAACGCGCCGGGTATCTCGGTAGTGGGTAAGGATATCTCTGAAGGTAAGCAGACGCTCCTGGGATGGCGGAGGGTGTCCAACTCCAGCCCGGAATGTGAGACCTCGGACGAGGGAGTGGACCTCCTCGTTACCCGGGAGGCCTGCGTGTGCGGAGGACCAGATAAGGGTTACAGGGCGGGTGGGGTGCCAGAAGCGTAGCGGACAGGGCGGATTTTGAATCGGAGAGAATCTTTGTGGCAGAGGTGGAGTTGAGAGCGAGCGCAATGGCTGCTTCCTCTGCAATTTCTGAGGAGTCTGTGGTGATGGAACCTGATGCGGGTAATCGGGTCTGATTGTTAGCGACGGCGAGGACCATGCGAGAGCCCGACGAGTACGCTGCCACGTCCACATAGGCTACCTCGGAACTGTCGCCGCAAAGCTTGTGCAGGGCTTTGGCGCGGGCTGCCCTGCGTTCTCCGTCGTGCTCCGGGTGCATGTTCTTAGGGATGGGATGGATGATGAGATGGGCGCGTAGGTCTGGAGGTAGGGGGGCCACCTCGGTAGGATGGATGATCGGGGCGATGCCTAGCTGACAGAGCAGAGTGCGGCCTGCCGCGGTACCCGACAGGCGAGTCAGCTGTGCTGTTAGAGTGGCTTCTGCCAGCTCCTCAAATGTGTTGTGGGTACCGAGGTTGAGGAGCCGGGCAGTAGACGTGCTGGGGGGTAGGCGGAGGGCGACCTTCGTGCACCTCCTGAGGAGCGCGTTGATGCGGTCCCGTTCCTTCTGCTTTAGGGGGAGGTAGGGGAATGAGTACGCCGTGCGGCTCGTGATGTAGGCTTGGGTAAGGCGTAGAGTGTTCCGCTCTCGCAGACCTGCGCGCCGGTTCGCCACGCGTCGGATTAGACGGGTGACTTGCTGAGTTTGGGTCTGGAGAGCTTGGATGGTGTCGCCGTGCGCGCCGTCGGAGTTAAGGACAAGGCCCAGGATGCGAATCTTAGAGACGAGGGGAATGGGATGATTCCCTAGTTTAAGTGATATGGGAGGGTTGGCGGGGTTGTGCGGCCTGGGGCAGTAAAGGAAGAGTTCTGATCTGGAAGGGGAGCAGGCTAGGTCGCGCACGCGAACGTACGAGTCGATGATGTTGAGGGCCATTTGTAGGTTGTGTTCCATGTAGCCATCACTGCCTCGATTGGCCTACACAGTGATGTCGTCAGCATAGAATCTGAAATGTATGTCGGGAACTTCGGCGAATTGGAGAGGGAGTTGGAGAAGGGCTATGTTGAAGACGATAGCAGACAGCACAACACCCTGAGGCGTTCCCCGTGCTCCCAGTGAGACACCGGGGAGCTGGTGATCGCCCAAGGTGAGTGTGGCGGCGCGTTTGGAGAGGAAGTCACCAACGTAATTGTACATCCGCGGACCTTCCCCTAGGGCGTGAAAGCCTTCAGGACGGCTGCGTGGGTAACGTTATCGAAAGCTTTTGTCAGGTCGACACCGAGGATAGCCTTGGTGTCGCCCGCGGTGAAGAAAAGGATGTGCTGTTTGAGTTGTAGAAAGACGTCCTGGGTGGATAAGCCTGGGCGGAAACCAAAAATGCACGAAGGCATCAGGTTGTTATTCTCCAGATATCGGCTGAGCCGGGTGTGGAGAACGTGCTCCATGAGCTTGCCCGCACACGAAGTAAGGGAGGTGGGACGAAGGTTAACCGGGGAAGTGTTTTGCCGGATTTGGGAATAAAGACTACTTTGGCGTCTTTCCACTGAGGTGGGAGGGCGCCGCGCATCCAGCATTCATTGAAGTAGTCGGTTATGGCTTTGACGGAGGGGGAATCGAGGTTGTGGAGTGCCTTGTTGTGCACTCGGTCGGGGCCAGGAGCTGAGGACCTGTTGAGGCGCTGAAGTTCTGCCCTGACTTCTGCCTCGGTGATCCGTCGGCAGAGGAGGTCGTTGGGTGAGCCTGAGTAGTCACGGTGGTCTGCGGAGGGATATGTGGGGAAGTAGAGATCACGAAGCTCCTCGAGGATTTTCCTGCGGGGAGGCCTCAGATGTGTGTATGAGCTTTATGAGGTTGAGTTGCTGGTGTGTCTTGGACTGAGTCGAATGAATGAGATGCGCGGAATAGGTTCCAGGTCTCAGGCAGGCTCATGTTGCCTTCGAACCATTTACAGAGGGATTCCCAATTCTGGCGAGATAGGGTCAGGGCATGTGTCTCAATCTCCTTGTTGACCTGGGCCAGCCGGCGTTTGAGCGTTCGATTCCAGCGCTGACGCCGCCACCTCCGCTCAAGACCCGCCTTGGCCTCCCATAAGTGCATGAGATGGGAATCCATTGTGCCTGCAGGGCAGTCCTCGGGGAGGGGGCGAGTCGCGGCGCGGACGTCACGCTGGAGTTGGTCGGTCCAAGTAGCTATGTCTGATATGGGGTTTAGAGTACTAGCTGCTCGGGAAGTGCGGAATGAATCCCACTTCGTGATGGTAGCACGAAGTGGGACTCATTCTAGGAAAAACTCGATAATGTAGTGATCACTGCCCAGGTTCTCCTGGGTGTTACACCACTCAGCGTCGGGGAGGCGGTGGGTGAAGGTGAGGTCGGGAGTAGTGTCTCCGCAGACGCTGTTCCCGATGCGAGTAGGGGTGGTGGGGTCTGTGATAAGGGAGAAGCCAGCCTGTTGAGCTGCGAGCCATACCCTACGTCCCTTTGGAGTGTCGGTTGTGTAGCCCCGGGCTGTTTGTAGGGCGTTGAAGTCTCCTACAGTTAGGAGGGGGCATTTTTGTGCGGCGCGCTTGGCAAACGTGAATAGTCGGTAGAAGTCGTGCCGCAAGCACTTCGGGTGGCTGTATACGTTGAGGATTAAGAGACTGCTATCCCGATTGTGCTGCGGCACTAGTTCGATGAGGAGATGATCTATTTCAGTGACGTCTAAGGTGTGGGAGATGGTAGTGAGCGCACGGCGTACAAGGAATGCAACCCGACGGGGTGTAGGAGAAATAGGGACGATGGGAAGGTAGCTGGGTAGGGTAAGGGGATTAGAGGGCTCTTGCAGCGCGAGCACGTTGAGGCCGTCTGCCCGAGTTAGGAACTGGTGAACGAGTCCCCGCTTGGAACTAAAGCCGCGACAGTTCCACTGCCAGATGGTGGGACTAGTGCGTGGCCTCGCCATCACTGATGGTGTCGTTCGCCGTGCAGGAGTTAGAGAGGGTGTGGAGCTGGGCTTGCTTTTTAGACCGCGCGGCGCCACAAGCTGCCGCGTAGCGACCCTCTTGCTCCTTAATTCTTTCGTCAATTTGGCGAGCCAATTCGTCTAGATGGGTAGTGAGCTTGGAGGATTCATTGGCGAAGGCCTGGATGGCTGTCTGCACCGCTGCCGGAATTCTGGCTTCCATGAGTTCTTCGAATTTGGGAGGTAGTGCTGGCTTATCTCGGCCGGGGTTCCTGTGGCCAATGAGGTAGGGGGAGTTGCAGCCCGCTTCTTGGCTGGTGGTTCGTGAGTAGGGAGGGGTGGAGGTGGAAGAGTATGGAGAGATGGCGTTGGAAGAGTAGGGGTAGGAGAGGAGGGGCTGCTGTGCCCGGTGTAGGGGTTTGGGCCTGCTGATGAGCACGCAGCTGGGCCTGGAGGTGGAGGTTGGTAGTTTAGAGGGAGGCGAGCTGCGCGCGGACAGGTAACAGCTCTTCATAGAGGGGGTTGGCGGAGTTCTGGGAGACTACGCCTGCCCAGCTCACCTGATTAGTGGTGCAGCGGCCGGGTGCTTGGGCAGGTGGCCTCGGGGGGACTGGAGGTGGTGGTGGCCTGGTTCCTGTCCAGGTGCGGGACCGGGCCTTGGGCTTGCTAGTGCTAGGCGGCTGTTTCGGTGCGGCAGGCTACAGCACCGGGAAGGACTTCGGGGTGAGCCGCGGAGCCTGGGGCTTGCGGGTCGTGGAACGGCTGCGGTGTTGGGATGGAGCGTTATGGTGGAAGCCTGGCTGGCGTTTGCCTCGGCGGAGCGCATGGCATCCCAATACCTCTTTTTGACTATGTATGGAGTGCGGAAGCGCGCCTTGCACGTTCTCTTCGCCGTCAGGTGTTCTTTGCCGCAGATCTTGCATTGCGACGTGCAGGTGGTGGTGGTGAAAATATTTTAATGAAATCGTTTAGGAGGTTGTAGCGGTGGTTGGAGCCCTCAGTCCGGAACCCCATTGGCGTAGGCTGCTGTCCGGGCTCTTTCGATGAGTTGCTTTTGACTCTTTTCGTCCGAGCTGGACAGAGCTGCCACCCACCCCTCCTGCGTTGGCTGGTAATTAACAGTGATCGCCTGATTTCGTTGGCAGGCCCATACCATATGGTACAGGTCCGCCTTCTCCCCGCAGAATTTGCATTGTGAGTCAAATGACTCCGGGTCTATGGCATGTAGTCTTCGTGGGGTGTTGTAAGTGTTGGTCTGTAGCTTTCGGAGGTGTTGTTCCTCCCCTTTATCTAGAGTCTTAGCCGGCGGAGGGTAGACCCGACAGGATAATCTTAAAGGGCAACTGAAGCTGTTTTAGAATTCGATGAGTTTAAGGTGGCCGAATGTGCAAAATGCGCGCGTAAAGCCTGCGAAATTGTTTTGCTCTAGCATTTGAAATGGTGCCGTAATCGCCGAATAAAGTCGTCGTCGGCGTTCAGCTTCTCTGATGTGCACAGTGACGGGCAGAGGCCACGATAATGACGTCACGTATGACGACACTACGTTTCCAGCGAAGAAACGGTTATTCTATGGAAGAAAACCGACGCCATCGAAGGTGAAGCTCACGATGCATTGTTTGGCGCCATCTGACGACGCACAGCTGCATGCAGGCGTAAGCAGCGGACATCTGAAAGTTTGGCAATAATGACGTCACTGCCGAGTTTCCTCGCACTCCTCCAACGTAGTGAGGAGAAGCCTAAACATCGTCGCGGTTTTAATCGACGATTATGTCAGCATTTTAAATGCTAATGGAAAAATACTTTGCATGCTTTATCTAGAAGCTTGATAGATTCGAATTCTTGAATAACCTCGAATTATCAAAAAACTGTTTCAGCTTCCCTTTAAGTGCTGAAATATGTCATTGTAAGTTAGTAGTTGGGTAGAAGGTTCCACGGCATCCGCGCTGGGTGCCCGGGGGAGAAATGCTCGGGCTGAGGCATGTGCGCTTTCGTTCCCTGGGATGCCCTGGTGACCTAGTACCCATATTGTTTGTGTGCGGGTTGGTAGCCACGGATGTAGCTGTCTTGCAGGATTTTAGCTGCTAGCGGTGCGACCCTGCCCCTGAGGTAATTGCGATACGCTGTCTGTGAATCTGTGAGAATGTATATTGAGCTAGTGTGTGTTGCAGCTAGAGCAATCGCCACTCTTTCCGCAGCCAGTATGTTCTGGCTCGCCAGCACTAGTCCGCCGACTGTTGTAATTTGGTGCACTACCGCGACGGCCGTCATCCCCTGCTCGGGACCCGCAGCATCGACATAGAACACGCCCCCGCGCCCTCCGTAGTGTCTTGTCATGGCTTCGGCTCGTGCTTGTCGTCTTGACTTGAGTGGAGCTGCCTTAAGTTGTCCTCTCCATGAGGCTGGGATATCGGTTTTGGTGTCTAGCTGTCGGGGGCAATTGATGTTTAAATCACTCAGGACTTGTCGGCCAGTTCTAGTTGTGGAGAGCCGTACCACCTGCGCCATAAGGTGTGCTTCTATCAGCTTATCGATTGTGTTGTGCACACCCAGTCGCAAGAGCCGGTCCGTCGATGTCGCAACAGGGAGTCCCAGGGCCTTCTTGTAGGCAGTTCTGATTATGATGTCGAGGTTTTTGATGTCACGCTTCTTAAGGCGGAGGTAAGGGCGCTACGTAGACAACGCGGCTTGCAACGAAAGCCTGCACCAGTCGCAGAGTATCGTCTTCTCGAATCCCTGATTGGCGCGTCGTTATCCTGGCGATGATCCTGGCGACTTGCTCGCTCACGAGCCGTAGTTTCTGGAGGGCAAGAAGGTTTTTGCCGTTGTTATTTATGTACAGACCCAGTATCTTCAGGGTCTGAACTTCCTTGATGGGTGAGTTGTCCACGTGGATATTGATGGTGTCTTGATTCTTGCGTTGACGGAAGACTATGAGTTCGGATTTTTCGGGTGAGCACGTTAGTCCACACGCCCGGGCATAATTTTGAACTCTTGTCGCCGCGGTTTGTAGTTGTTCTTCAATCATTCCCATACTTCCCGTGGTTGTCCAGATGGTTATATCATCAGCGTACAGGGCGTGGCGTATGCCCTGTACCTGACTGAAAAGAGGTGGGAGATTTAGGAGTGCAATGGTGAAGAGAAGTGGTGATAGTACTGCCCCTTGCGGAGTGCCTCTCATGCCCATCTTCACTTGCGTTGTGTGTTTTGTGCCGGTGCTGATGTTGACGGTTCTGTCCGTAAAGAAATCGCAGATGTACGAGTAGACTCGCTGTCCACAGCTCATGCTGTGGAGGTTGTTGAGGATTGTGGAGTGTTTGACATTGTCAAACGCTCCCTTGAGGTCAAGTGCTAGAAGCGCTCGGTTACTGTTCGTGCGTGCGGGATCAATGACTTCGCGTTTGATTTGCAGAAGCACATCATGGGTGGACAAGTGTGCCCGGAATCCAAACATCGTGTGTGGCAGTAGCTCATTGTCCTCAAGATAATTGGAGAGACGCGTGAGGACTGCCTTTTCCATGAGTTTGCCTGCGCACGACGTGAGGGATATGGGGCGCAGGTTTTCGATGCTGATTTTCTTGGCGGGTTTGCGAATAAAGTGTGCAATGGCTGTTTTCCATGCTTGTGGAATGGTGCCGGTACGCCAACATTCGTTTATGTAATCCGTGAGTTGCTGCAGAGCCTCCGCGCCGAGGTTGGCCAGAAGTCCGACAGTAATTTTGTCTTGTCCCGCGGCTGTGCCTCGGCGCATATCTGCTAGTGCTGCAATGATTTTCTCTGAAGTGAAATCTCTGTCTCGGTCTTTATTTGGTTCCCCACTGTACTCCTTATTGTAGGGTTGTGGGTCTCGCGCGGTGCAGATATAGCGACGCGTGAGTTCATCCACGAGTTCATGATCAGTGCCTTGAAAACTGTGTAGGGCTCGATGCAAATTTCTGTGTTGTTCACTCTTCGCTTTCGGAGGGTCAATTAGGCATCGCAGAAGGTTCCATGTGGCCTTGGTGTCTAGGCGGCCTTTGAGGGATTCGCACTTCGTTAGCCAATTGGTGCGAGCGAGGTCCCATGCGTATTGGTCTGCTTGAATAATAAGCTTGGCTATTCGAAGTCTTAGTTTCCTATTGTGTCTTTGTTTTTTCCACCGTTTTATAAGATTACGTCTTGCTTCCCAAAGGTGTAGGAGGTGGTTGTCAACAGCTGGGTGGTCCTCCGTAGTGGCGAGAGACTTTGTGAGCTTTTCTTTAATGTCGAGAATGGAAGCTGCCCAATCTTCGTAGCTGGTTATTTGTTCGGATGTGGTTAGTTTGCTGTCCTTCCTGAATGTCTCCCAGTCTTTAATTCTGGCTTTCCCTCGTGGTTTGCTGTGCTTGTTGCTTTCGAAGATGGTCTGCAACACGTAGTGATCGCTGCCTAGGGTCTCTCCTGTATTGTGCCACTCATAGTTGCGGGCATTGCGGACGAGCGTGAGGTCGGGGGAAGTATCCCGCGTTACGCTGGTGCCGACTCGCGTCGGGTGCTGCGGGTCCGTGAGTAGGGTCAGGGCCATGTCAGCGACGGCGGATGCTAGTTTTCTGCCTTTCGTGTCTTCCCTGGGGTATCCCCATAGGGGGCTAGAAGCATTAAAATTGCCAACTATAGCTAGGGGAGCTTTTTGGGCTTCTCTTAGGGCTTTAAGAAAGATCACGTCCAAGGCTACGCGGTGCTGTTTGAGGCGACTATATATATTGAGTATATAGGTGCCCTTACTGTTTCTGTGCTGTGGCAGTATTTTTATGAAGGTATATTCAATGTCGCTGTCTAGATTAAGGTCTACATTGACTGCCGTGCATGATTTGTGGACCAAGATGCATGTCGAGGGATTTGTTTGATGTGTTGAGTATCCTCTTATCTTAGCCTCCATATTCACTTCTTGCAGGGCTATTATTTGCGGCGTATCGGGATGAGAGTCTATGTATTGCTGTAATGTTTCCCTCTTCCGTTTTAGTCCCCTGCAGTTCCACTGTAGGATAGTAAGTTTATGTCTACGTTGTGGAGCAATGCTGAACACTAGAAACGTGGGCCTCATCATGTGGTGCGCCCTCAGGTTGTTGATCTGGCAGAGTGCTTGGCACACGACGAGTTCCCATTTTACCCTGCAGCTTTGTACCCTCGTTGTGAGAAACATCTGATAATTCCTGAAGTTTGCGGTCAATTCTAATCTCTTGCGCGTGCATCCTTATTAGAACTGGTTCGAGGTTTTCCATCATGGGTTTAATAACTGATTCGAACATGCTTTTGATTGTCGTCTCGATCATAACTAGTAATTTATTTTCAATGAGGTCTTGAATTGTTTCTTCCAAGCGAGTGATGCGTTCCTGGGTTTGGGGGTTTGAAGGTTTATTAAAACGAAATACAAATGAGTTGTAAGTTTCATAAAAAAGTTAGTACAGTAGGAGGTCCCAAAGTGAAAACTGTCTGGGGAACCTCCCATCAGGAATATATAAGGAAAGTGCATAAGTTTGGCAGAGGAGCTATAAAAGTATACAATCAAGTTAAAACCTATTAGTGTAATTTGCGGCAATGAATAAGTTATACAATAGTTAGCGGGCATAATTTAACAAAAAAGGCATAAAATAGCAAAACATAAGAGCAATAGAAAGAACACAAAAAGACATCAGATAACAATGGGCATTGAATAAATGCAGATATAATACACAGGCGGGGCGGAGAAAGAAAAATAAGAGGTTCCAGAAGATTAACAATATGACCGTTTGCTGCCAGAGTGGGGAACATAAAATAAGATGAAGGCAACCTTAAGCATGGCATGAAGCTGAATGGGTTGATAGGAGATGTTTTTTTAGTAAAGTGTAGAAAGCGGGCTGCGAACGTGCGGATTTTATTGCTAGTGGTAATGAATTCCAGGTTTTGATGGCGGAGAAAAAAACAGTTTGTTTTCCATAATTTGTGTTCACTTTTGGTAGAAGCATATTATTTTGTTCAGAGAATCTAGTGTTATTGCTATTAGAAAGGAAAGATGCGGAAAAACAGAGAAGTTGATTGTTATTATTGCGAGCGCGGTAGATTAGAAGACCTAACCTAAGATTAAGGAGGCATTTCAATGGCAGAATGTTTAGGTCAGAGTAAAGAGGTGAAGCAGTGGCTGTGTATGGGCTGAAAGATAAAATTCGAAGCGTTTGATTTTGAAGATGAGAAATACATGACATATGGCATGAATAGGTAATACCCGATGATGATAGGCAATAATTAAGGTGACTGTTAATGAAAGCATAGTACAGGGATAAGAGAACATGGCGTTGAAAGAAAAGTCTAGTTTTTATTAACACCCTTATTCCATATGAAATTTTTTTACTGATAGATTTGGTGTGTAGATGAAATTTTAGATGACAGTCAAGCGTGATGCCGAGAAATGTAACGGATTCGGAGGCAGTGATAATATGATGTCCCAGATAAATGGCTGGGCTCGGGATGACATGCTTTTGATGAGAGCGGAATATCATGAAAGTGGTTTTTGTAGGATTAAGTTGTAGTAAGCTATTTTCACACCATAAAACAATATTCTGTAAGTCCATGTTTAATTTGTTTATTAGGCTTGTGAAATTGCTATCCTAAGTGAATACTGTCGTATCACCCGCGTAAAGTATACATAGGACATAGGTAAGGTATACATAGGACAAAGGTAAATCATTGATGAAAATGAGAAAAAGAAGCGGCCCTAAAATGGAACCTTGTGGCACTCCTAAATTAATAGTTAAAGGGGAAGACAATGTTTCTTGTAGCTGGACAACTTGTATACGGTTAGTGAGATAACTGCGTAAAAGAGCTAAAGCAGGCCCACAGATGCCTAGAGATTCTAATTTAGTGTACAGTATAGTGTGGTTAATTGTGTCAAATGCTTTGGTGAAATCTAAGATGCTTTGCTTTGGTGAAATGCTTTGGTGAAATTTGGCAGCCGGGGTTGCGGCAGTGAACAAGCTCTGACCATTCTGTACTCCTCACGCAGGTCCGTTTCACCTTTCAAGAAGCCGTCCACTGCAGCACTCACGTGTGACGATCACAGTGACACAGCATCAAAAAAAGACATCTTTCACCGATAACCAAATCAGCCGACAGCGCCACCGACGTTCAACGTGCCCTCCCGCCCCCCAGAACGACTACTACATAAGGATCGACACCGCACAAGATCGACCATTTGGCAGCCGGGGTTGCGGCAGTGAACAAGCCCTGACCATTCTGTACTCCTCACGCAGATCCGTTTCACCTTTCAAGAAGCCGTCCACTGCAGCACTCACGTGTGACGATCACAGTGACACAGCATCAAGAAAAGACATCTTTCACCGATAACCAAATCAGCCGACAGCGTCACCGACGTTCAACGTGCCCTCCCGCCCCCCAGAACGACTATTACATAAGGATCGACACCGCACAAGATCGACCATTTGGCAGCCGTGGTTGCGGCAGTGAACAAGCTCTGACCATTCTGTACTCCTCACGCAGGTCCGTTTCACCTTTCAAGAAGCCGTCCACTGCAGCACTCACGTGTGACGATCACAGTGACACAGCATCAAGAAAAGACATCTTTCACCGATAACCAAATCAGCCGACAGCGCCACCGACGTTCAACGTGCCCTCCCGCCCCACAGAACGACTACTACATAAGGATCGACACCGCACAAGATCGACCATTTGGCAGCCGGGGTTGCGGCAGTGAACAAGCCCTGACCATTCTGTACTCCTCACGCAGGTTAGTTAGTTTCATTGATTTCCACGTGTACTTTTTTTGCCGCAACCACTGCTGCCCATACCAGTCCTTTCTCTGTCACAATGCCCACCAATGCAGAATTGGCAAAAGATGTTGAAGAGCTGAAAAAAGAAGTGTCCGAATTGCGAGACAGCCTTGCTATGTTCAATGAACTCTACGAGGCAATGAAAATCAAGCAAGCTGACTTGACAAAAGAGAATAAGGAACTTGCTCGTTGCAATAAGCAGTTATCACAGCGATTGTCTGAACAGGAGCAATATTCCAGGATAAATAACGTTGAGATTAAGGGAGTTCCTTCGACTCAGGGTGAGAGCTCCGTCGCAATTCTGGAAGAAATTGGCTCGAAAATAGGTTGTTCAGTTTCTAGCACTGACATTGAAGTTGCGCATCGAGTTCCTGCGAAAACCGACACCAACATCATAGCACGATTTTTTTCCCGCGTCAAGAAGGCAGAATTTATTTCCAAAGCAAGAAAAGCACGAATCTCCATGAGCTCCATCGGATTTAAGGTCCATGCTGACAATGACAAGCCCATCTACGTGAACGATCACCTAACCCCAGAGAACAAACGTCTTCTTGGCAAAGCACTGGCTCTGAAAAAAGAAAAAAAACTGGGAGTTTGTGTGGGTAGACAATGGCCGTATCAAGGCAAGGGAGACCAAGGATAGCGACGTCTACCGTATCTCTGGAGTTGATGATCTTTCAGTCTTCACGTAAATGGAGCACCACATATCAATAATCATCATGCACTTCTCACTAGACCACTTTAAAAGCCTCCTCCTTAATTCAGCTGATACCCATAAGTCTATTATTCATTTTAATTCTCGCAGTTTACCAAGGCATTACGATGACTTAGTAAACTTTTTAACGCTCGTTGATCACGCCTTTTCAATCATTTGTCTTTCTGAGACATGACTGTCATCCGACGATGATAGGCTGTTTGCTCTTCCTGGCTATCACAATGAATACTATCACAGGTCAGCTGATCGACACGGAGGATCTGCTATCTTTATTTCTAACGCTATATCATACAAACGCCGTCACGACATCGCGTTTCAAACAGAAAAGTGCGAATCAGTATGGTTAGAATTTGACAAAGCAATTTTTGCTTCACACAGAAACACTGTCATTGGTAGTATCTATCGCTCACCATCCGCGTCTTACGAGCACTTTTGCCACGAACTAGAAGTCATCCTCCAAATTCTAAATCGTGAAAACAAGAACATTGTAATCGTAGGTGACATTAATATTGACATAACTGACATTTCTGACAGCTCTTGTTCTGTATACACAAACTGCTTTCTCGGCCATGGTTTGGAGTCACTACTGGCGTCACCAACGCGCATTGCTCATCGAGGCTCTAGCACCCTCATTGATCATATATTATCTAATGTCATTACGCCTCAAATCGCAGGAGTCATCAACTTTGATATCACGGACCATTATCCCACTTTCCTGTTAATTGAATGCCCTAATAACACGACCCCCAGAAAACGCTATAAGCAAACATTTGATAGAAACCGTTTTGTTGCGATAGTGGCTGAGACTAACTGGGATAGCATACTACAAGAAACATGCGCCAATAAAGCGTTCAGTAAATTTTCTGCGAAGCTCAAAGAAATAATTAGCTCATGCACATCAGTAACTCCCATCACTCATTGGTATTCAGTTCCTCGGAATCCATGGATAACCAAAAGCCTTCTAAGCTGTATAAATAAAAAAAATAACCTTCTCAAAAAGGTTAGAAAGCAGTCATTTAACATGCACCTAAAACAGCGCTATCAAAAATACTCAGATAGTCTCTCCGCAGCACTTAAACGCTCCAAACAAGATTACTACCAAAATGAAATACTTAGAAATGGAAATGACACTCGTAAGAATTGGGTAACAATTAAGGAATTTCTGAATATAGCTGAAAACAAAACGAGCATAACGAAAGTCTCTGACGGTGAGTGTACTTTAACTGATCAAACTGACATTGCTAATGCATTTAATTCCTTCTTCTCGCGCCGCGGTTCCCCGCCTCCAAGTAGTTACTGTGGCCCTCGTCGATGCCCTCACTCTTTTTACATGCGCCCTACTTCACCAGACGAAGTCTTCCAAATAATTTCTAGCCTAAAAAATACCGCTCCTGGGATCGATGAAATTCCTTCTTTCAAAGTAAAGCTGGTGGGTCGTGAGCTGTCTACTGTTCTTAGTCACATTATTAATTTAGTATTTAGGACTGGTGTTTTTCCAACTGAACTTAAAAAAGGTAAGGTGACGCCGATATTCAAGAAAGGCGACAAAGAATGCCTAAGTAACTACCGTCCAATAACTATATTGCCTTTCTTTAGTAAAATAATAGAAAAGTTAATTGTTAATCGCATAATGAACTACCTCATTAAATTCCAGCTGTTAGCAGATCAGCAATTTGGATTCCGGCCTAATCACTCCACAGAACTAGCTTTAATCGAATTCACAGACAGTATTAAGCAATATATTGATAATGGGTTGTTTGCCGGTGCTCTGTATATTGCGGGTTTATTGCCTGCGGTGGTGGTGCCTGCGGAGTTGGCGCCTGGTGTGGTGCGTCTGGTGTAGTTGCTTGCCTCTCGGGGGTGCTAGTATCTAACTGGTGTTGTGACGGAGGGGTTAGCTCTGCCTTATCTTCTGCCATCGGACATGCCTGTTGCGTCGATGGAGGTAATGTGTTGTTTGGATTGGCTGCGATGCCTAACCGCTGTTTCAATGGGCTATTTTCTGATTTTAGTTGTTCAATCTCTGCTTTAAGTCGTTTGTAAGCCAACGCTTCGGGGGAGAAGGCAGCTACATCTGCCCAGCTCACCTTGCTGCTTTGCGCTGCTCCTTCTTATGGGGTCCTGTTGTCCTCTCGGCTGGACGACTGCCGTTGTTGTGCGACACATTATTGGTAGTCCCAGATCCATTGCTTGAAGAGCGTGAGCCGGGTGGTGCTGAGTTGTTGCTGGAGGACTGGGCCTGGTGGGTCAGTCGGTTCCCGCTGCTCGATGGACCTCTGCTGCCGGACCGGTTGCGAAGCCTGGATGTTGACCGGTGGTTGACTTGTCCTGTCTTGGGCTTGGTTGTTTGTGATGTTCGGTACTTGTACTTGCACTGATTCGACCCCATGGGATTTGGACCTTCGCAGATTGTGCACTTGGGTTGGCAGTCGTGGGATTCTGGAACATCTTGCTGACCGCACTGCGGACATCTTGACTTCGAAGGGCAAGGGCAAACATCCGCCCGGTGTCCAAGTTTCACGCACAGTGCGCAGGCTGGCGTTGTTTTCTTGTATAGGCGTACAGGAACCGCTTCACCGTAGTAGAAGACGTGAAACGGAACCTTTCTTCCTTCAAACGTGATGGCCGCCACGTTGGATGAACCTAATTTCCTCACGCTCACCACTGGTGCGTCCGGGGAGCGAAGCGCTTTCGTGATGTCTTCGTCGCAAACTCTCGGGTCCACTTGTATTACTCCTTTGCAAGTGTCGTCGGAGGGGCGGAGGTAGGAGTACACTGCGTGTGCCTTGTCTCCAAGCTGAATTTCTTGAATTGCCAGGATCTTTCTGATTATTTGGGCGTCTTTGGACCCCGACGACGATGATGTTTTGTTCCCATATGGGCCAAACGCTGAGCTCGGCTGAGCCCTTGTCGACGCCAGCTGCAATGTGCAAGGCGTTTCCGACCGCGTTGCTTCCCCTGAATTTGCTGAGCTCCAGCGTTCCTTTAGGTTTGATTATGATCACTGCATCTTGCTTGTCCAGACGCGGCTGCGGAGGAGGCTTCCAACGCTTGACTTGCGTGCGGGGCGTCTGCTGCAGCGGCGTATCCCCTGCCGCGGTGACGCGTCCATCTGGCATTCGACCTTTCTGCCGTGCCGAGTGCTTGTCACGGGCTGATGCGCGTTCCTACTCTTCTTTCTTGCGTTGTATAATCGCCTTCGTAACCTTCTCGAAAACTGGGGTTTTCGCCTGTGGCGTGGTGACGATCTGCATCCCCTCCGGGTCGTATCCCATCAGGGTCGTCGTGGTTTGCGGCAGAGTTTGCCCGCGGAGCCGCGGCAGGCAGCTGAGTCGTGGCCTAACTGGTAGGCTTAGCAACTCGCGCGATGCGCTTGGTCTTCAAATTCTCGAAGGATTTGAGAAAACGGTCCCACCTGAACAGGGGTGGGTGGTCTCCTCGTTGTTCTGGAAGTGTAGCCAGATGGTGTCGCAGCGCTTCGGCAAATGCTTCGCGAAAGGAGCATAAAATTCAGCGGAGCCGACGTGAGACACGTCCGCTCTTCCCGACTGCTGAGGTGCGTCCTGCGACGTGCAGGAGTGGTCCTCGGGGAGTTCTATTTGGTCGCAGCCGGGGCAGCGGCGTTGTTTGGGAGCCGGGCGCACATCCGCGCGGTGGCCGAGTGCGCCGCAGTTAAAGCAGTGCTCAATCTTTTTTTAATAAACAGGTAGCATCTGTAGCGAACGGACCAGTAATAGATGTGCTTGGGCACCCAGTCTTTTTTGAAGAGAATAATGATGGACTCTGTCGAGCCCATCCGTCTAAATTCGAGGATTGGATCGTTCCGCTCGTGACTGAGACGGTCCTTGATATCTTCGTATGAATGATCGAGAGAGACCCCATGGACAACGCCGCGGGCGCAGTCCTCCGGGGCTGCTTGGTAGGAGTATATGACATAGGGTGTTCCTTTGATGAGCACAGACTTGATGGCAAGGTAGCGGAGTCGGCGCTGCGGGTCGGGAGTGTTGATGAGGATGAGGTGTTGGAGGGTATTGATGATGAATGTGTCAGGCTTGGCCTCTTGAGGTCCGAGGCGGGCTGCTGGCAGAATGGCATCGCGAAGCACTGCGCCATTCACGGTCTGAAGGTTGAGGCCGCCACGGGGACGAAGGATGATCTTATGATCATCTATGGGTAGCTTGGGGTGGCGTAGCAAAGACAGCTGGGGCGGCCGGGGCAGGCGACCGGCCGAGGCTGGCGGCTGATTCGGAGTAATGGTGGGAGGATAGTTGCGACTTGAGCATCGCTTGTCGTGCGCTGATTGCCAGCCGTTGTTAGATGGCAGTTCCGAGGGTGATATGTCTTCTCCCTCTACTGCAATGGGTTCCATGCCGCCTTCGAGGCACCGACGTGCCGGTGGTCCGGGCGCGAAGCTGCGCCTCAAGCGGCGTTCGGTATCGGTGGCTGCTGCGTCGCGAGGTTGAGCCTCTTAGCGCAGCGCTGTGAGGAAAAGACATGGACTTGCCTCTTGATGTGGTAGTCTAAACCGGGAAAAGTTGGTATCGGCAGGTTCCTGACGAGAAGCGGAGGCTGATGATACTAGTTTCAGACGGCTGGGATGAGTTAATCCGGTCTCAAAGAATAAAGTTTGCGGACCGCAACTGCAGCGCCTCCGCCCACACGGCCTCCGAACGCTGGATTCCGACATCGCGCAGTGCACGGTCCACTAGAAAGAACCTCAGGTGGTCGAAATTAATCCGCAACCCTTGACTCCTGCAAACCTTTGACTGCCTTTTTTAACCCTCCACCATCCGCAAGCCGCGCTTTTGAGGTACCCTTGAATCCTGCTAAACTTTGACGGCCTTTTTTAACCCTCCACCATCCCCAAGCCGCGCTTTTGAGGTATCGTTTATTAGAGGGTGTTACCTGGCATAGCGACTGAGGCCGTGAGGGGAGCCGTAGTGAAGGGGTCCGTAAATTTCTATCTACCAAGTGGGGTTCTTTACCATGGAATGACGTCGCGCAGTACACGGCCCTTTACAATTTCACCTCTGTCGAAATTCGAATACCGCGGCCGGGATCCAACCCGCGTATTAGGCGCTTAACAGCCCTGGGTGGTCTAATCCGAAACCCTCCAGTGCCAGTGCAATGTAAACCTCAAACTGCGTGTGTTTTACACTGCTTCGGGACGTTAATGCCGGCACTGCAGTTTTTTAGAGCGCACGTCTTTGGGGCCCGTTTCTGCGTTTCGCGGAGTTGCCGTGATACGCCGCCGTCGCCATTGTCCGTTTAACCAGCAGTGGACACTACCTTAGTCGCGCGGCCATAACCTTAGTCGCATGGCCATAACCAATGAGGCACCACGGTCTGAAGCGGATTTCCCGAGTTCGAACCCGGCTGTGGCGGCCGCGTTTTGATGAAGGCGAAATTGTGCTGTGCGATCACAATGCATGCTAAAGATGCCCAGGTCGCTGACCGCCCACTGCGGCACCCTCTTCCTTCCTTTCTCTCTCACTCCCTCGTTTATCCCTTCTGTTACGGCACCATTTAGATGTCCACCGAGGTGCGAAAGTCAATGCGCCATTTCCTTTCCTAAAAAAAACAAAAATATAGCCGTGGTCTCGTGACTACTGACGAAGATATGGACACGAGGGGGAGCACGAGGATGATGATGATGATGAAAACTTTATTTATAACAAGGGAGTTTTGGACACGTCGGTCCTTGGGCCCCCGCACGGCCCCACTGCACTCAAACGTTCATGTCCCGGAGGCTCATGACGCTGGCAGCCCGGCCGGTGGCGATGGCTTGCTTGGCCGGGTCCTCGGAGCGCAGTAGGGTCTCCCAAGCCTCCCATGAGGTAAGGTGCTCCAGGCCCCGCGGGGGAGGATCCGCCGGGCAGAGGAAAAGAATATGGTCGAGGGTGGCTTTGGGGTGGTGGCAGAGGGTACAGGAAGGGTTCGTGTGGACTGGGTGATATCGCGAGCGTATATAAGGGGAGGGCAAAGTGCGTGTTTGGAGCCGCCTCCAAAGTGTCTGATGGTAATTGTCGAGGGAAGGATGAGGTGGGGGGTAGAGCCGACGCTCGGCTTTGTAGGCCTGCGTCATTTCACTGAATGAGTGCATGCGCTCCCGCGAGAACCCCAGGTCGGAGGCCGCCGGTGCCCGGTTGAGAGAATCTCGGGCTAAAGCGTTGGCGGCCTCGTTTCCGGGATTCCCGGAGTGGGCAGGCACCCATATCAGCTCCACATGGCGGGGCGGGTGCGCGGCGAGGGAGTCCAGTATGCGAAATGCAGGGACGTGAACTCTCCCGCGAGCAAAATTTAGTATGGCAGTTTTGGAATCTGACAGTATATATCGCGCCTCCGTGCACGATATATATCGCGCCTCTAGAGCACGAGGCCAGTGAGCGGAGAGGAGGGAGGTGGTGGTGGTGGTGTAAAATTTATTGGCCATGACAAATTACAGGTGGGGTGCAGAGCCCCCCTCATGGCCTGCGGGAGGGGCCCACACAGTGGGTTCCTCCCTTACAAATGGTGTGCCAGACCCTGGAGGGCCAGCCTGTTAGAGGCACTGGTGATGGCGAGTCGTTGGTCTTGGAGTGCTGAACTGGACATCAGCTGTTCCCAGTAAGTGAGTGCCACCTCTGGGGGAGGGGGGTGCGGGTAAGTGGGACAGGTGAGCAGAACATGCAGAAAGTCGCCTGGTTTGCCACATAGTCGACAGGAGGAGGAGAATAGGTCAGGGAAGCGTCCGTGCATGACTATCGGGTATGGGAGTGTGCGAGTTTGAAGCCTGCGCCAGAAAGTTGATTGCGTGGTTGATAGCGAAGGGTGAGGAGGTGCGTATATCTGTCTGTTGGAACGATAGTGTTGTAGGATGTCACTGAAATTTAACAGGCACTCCCCTTCGACGGAGGAGGCGGTGTGCTCACCCGCCCGGAGGGTAAGATCTCGGGCGAGGGCATGCGCCTCCTCGTTTCCGGGTAGTCCGGCATGTGCTGGCGCCCAGATGAGCGTTACGGTTCTGGAGGGATTCCAGCGTCTGAGTATGCTGCTGGCTTGCCGTGAGATACGACCAGTGCTATAATTTAGGATTGCTGTTTGCGAATCGGGTATAATTTTGGTAGCGGCTGAAGAGGAGATGGCTAGAGCGATAGCCGCTTCCTCTGCCGTGGTTATGGATGAGGTAAGAATGATTCCTGCCGTGATGGGGCGGCCGTCACTGCGAACAGCCACTATAGCTGCCTGTGCGCCTGATGCGTAGAGCGAGGCATCAGTATATGCTACATTGGGATCCTCTCCGTAAGCTTTGTGTAGTGCTAAGGCCCGGGCCTCTCTGCGCTTTTTATCGCGCTCCGGGTGCATGTGTTTAGGGAGGGGGGGGTATCTGAACTGCAGCTCTTATGGGAGTGGGGATTGTGACAGTGCCGGGTATAACGCCGACAGGCGATATGCGAAGAGACTGCAGCAGAGCTCGTCCTGCAGGGGTGCGTGTGAGTCTGGCTAGTTGCGCCGTTTTGGTGGCCTCACAGAGTTCCTCGAAAGTGTTATGTATTCCTAGTCGAAGAAGGCGCTCTGTGGAAGTGCATGGGGGAAGGCGTAAAGCTGTGCGCGTACTGCTCCGAATGAGGCCGTCTAGGCGTTCTCTATCTTTCGCTAAGAGGGGCAGATACGGTAGTGCATATGTTATTCTACTGGTGATGTAAGCCTGTGTTAGTCGAAGCGTGTTTGGTTCCCGTAGGCCCGATTTTCTGTGTGCCACAGGTTTGATGAGCCTAGTGGCTTGTTGTGTGTGCGTTTGTAGCGCTTGGATCGTGTCAGTGTGAGAGCCAGAAGTAGTGAGAAACATTCCCAGTATGCGAACCTTTGGCACTGTGGGAATCGGTTCCTTGCCCAAAACGAGCTGAATATACGGTGGTGTGCCAGACATTCGGTGGGGTTTGTATATGAAAAGTTGCGATTTCGTGGGGGGGGCATGAGAGCTCTCTATCATGGACGTACGTGCAAATGATATTTAGTGCTGTTTGTAAGCGGTGCTCTATCTCCGCGTCGCTACCTCGGCATGTCCATAGTGTAATGTCATCGGCGTAGAAGCTGAAGTGTAGGTTGGGTATCGACTTGAGTAATTTAGGTAAACCCATCATGGCTATGTTAAAGAGAGTCGGAGAGAGGACCGCTCCCTGTGGGGTGCCTCGTGCTCCGATGTTGATGTCGTTTAAGGAATGCGGGCCGAATGAGAGATGGGCCGTGCGATTACTGAGGAAATCACGAATGCAGTTGTACATGCGTTGTCCAACGTCGAGGGATTGTAGGTTCGTTAGGATAGCCGCGTGGGTAACGTGATCAAAGGCCTTATTGAGGTCTACTCCTAATATGGCTTTCGTATCCTTTGTTTTGGGTTCCAGTATCTGATGTTGTAGTTGGAGGAATACATCCTGCGCTGACAATCCTGGTCTAAAACCATACATGCTGTTAGGGAGGAGCTCATTATCCTCCAAGTAGTTGCTGAGTCGCGTCTGAATGACATGCTCGAAGAGCTTGCCTACACATGAAGTAAGAGAGATGGGTCGGAGATTAGTATGGTGAAGCGGCTTGCCTGACTTGGGCAGAAATACAACTTTCGCTGTTTTTTACTGAGGAGGTAGGGAACCGTTTTGCCAGCACTCGTTGAAATAGGCTGTTAAGACTTCGATGGAGGGGGGTGTCCAGAGAGCGCGTGCATGAGCGTGAGTGGGTCTGGTGACGTGACCTTGCGCCAAACACGACGTGTCTCCCGGATCAGTGCAAGAGACGCAGAGGGCCAAGTGTCCATGCCCCACACAGGTATTCAAGAGAGGGCTCAGTGGGGGTCTACTTGAAGTTATCGTCGGCGCTCTGGAGACCTTCTGGCATTTTCCTCGAGCAATCGCGACCGACAGCTGGTTTCCACAGCGGCGGCCTCTGCGGGCGATCGACACGTGAGAGCGTAAGGTGAGGCCTGTGGTGCGCTTATACAATGCAGAGCGATGGCATCTCCGAGGACAGGGATGGTAGTCGGGCAATTTTTTGGCCAGGCAAGGTTTCTGACGGGAAGTCTCACAAGAATTTTCAGCCGGTAATGGGACTTCTGGCCATCTTCCCAGCGGTCGTATCGTTCTACTTCGTTCGGCAATCGAAGTGATCGCTGCACTCCCATCGCAAATTCCAGTCGATCCCTGTCGGTTTTGTCGATGGACTATCTACATTAGAGGCTTTACCAATGAACGAGCCTTTCCCTGCGCAAACCGGCTCCCAATACGTAGTGTATATGCAACTACATACCAACCTAACTACCGGCTTCTTCTAAGCTCTTTACGTGAGCTTCGAAATGGTTCGTCTCGAGCGTACCGTCCTTAAAGACTGGCTCGGGACACACCAAGTCTACCTCTTACAAGGTCTTCTAGCCACAGAGGTGACTCACTGGCTGAAGTAAACCCACCGCCGTGGCTATGTTTGCGTCTCCGACTGTTGAGCAGGACGACGCATACATACAACCCCTGCCATGGTGGCCGCGTTTCGACAGAGGCTGGAATACAAAAGACGCCGTATGCTGTACGCTGTCAGTGGTCGTTGCACGGCGGGCCTATTTAATTGCATTTATTAACCCGAAATTAATCCGCAACCGTGCCTCTTCCTGGTTCTCTCCATTCGCTCCTGTATTTAATTGCCACACAGATTAGTTGAGGCGTCCACCCTGAACGCATATATTTTTGCGAAGCGCTTGCTGTTCTTTTTATTCTGAAGGAACTTCATCTCGCTTGCTTCCTCAGCACGCGTTGTCGACACACCCGCGTTTCTGTATGGCCTTTTTTCGTTGACATTTCGATGGCACTGAAGAGGCGACTGGAAAAATCCTCTAACGCATTTCGATGGAGGCGAAATGGACGCCCGAGTGCTGAGCGTTCCTAGCGCTTATGAGCCCCGTGTGATCTAACTAATCCGAAACCCTCCAGTGCGGTGTACCTCTAAGAGGGTGTGTTGCGTTCCTTTGGGACGTTAATCCGGACACGGCAATTTTTTTAAAAGCTAAGCTTTACTACTACCTATTACACGTTCCGACTACTCGACCTTCAGCCGCTCCGAGGCTGCGCCGAAACCGATGACGAACTGGAGCTTCGAAAGGAAAGGAAAAGAGCATAACTGGCCCCCTGGAACAGTGGGCCCCTCAGTCGCGCTTTAAGCTACGTGGCTGTAGTGATAGATTTGCGCTGCATGCGTTGGCATTGGCAATGTTGTGGCAGGAACGCGGCACTGAAGCCCTACGCCGTCGGCGTTCGTTGTGTTATTGGTGTTGGCGTTGCCACCGTTCTAGACTCGGATGAATTTTTTGGAAAGGAAGGCGCATAGCTGGCTTCCTAGATCAATGGACGCCGCAAAATGTTTTTAAGTAAACATGGCGGTGGTGAGAGGTAGATGAGGGCTCCATGCGTTAGCGCTAACGACGTTGTGGCAGAGAAGTGCCACTGTAGGAATAGGCCGCAGCGTTCATTAGGTGAGTAAACTCGCGATCAGCTATTGACTGCCACCTGCCAGGATGGCAGGTTGGGCGCGCTGTCTATGCAGTGTCCGTAACGCACTTAACGTTACTGATGCCAAGGCAACTCTAGTTGCCCGTACTACGCCTTAGTTTTCGCTCTCTAACCAGGATCAACATAACTTAAACCGCAGCTATTAAGGCGAAAGCCTTTAATGGTTAATTCTTCCGTCTGTCCGCCGGCTTTACATCCAGTGCCTGGGGTGACTCATATCACTCCCACTTCCTCCCATCCTCTACAAACAGAAGACGGGTGTTCACGGAAATGTGTGTCAGCTACTGCGTAATTTCCTTTCCTCAAATACAATTTTCCGTCCCCTCTTTCACTTTCATCTTTCACTCCCAGTTCTTCCCTTCCTATGCCGTGCGGGTGTCCACCGAGATGACAAAGAATTACTGCACCAATTCCTTTCCTCAAAAAGCTTCGCGTTCAGAGGTGCTTCCAAGCGGCAAGGCATCCCGCCGAACGGGTGGTGGCGTTCTGTTCCGTGGACTCCCTGGCAGCGCAACAACACCCTTTCGCGTTCCACTCCTAAAGGCGAAGCTTACTAATCAGCAGTTAATTAGTGTTTTGTCATTAATCAACAATTAGCCTTTAAATAGTAATTACACATTAGACATTATCTGTGATGTCATCCAGAGGTGACGTCACCAGTGCCACAGAGGCAGTCAAATTGGTGCGAAAAAACTTTCGATCCCGGCCGCGGCGGCCGAATTTCGATGGAGGCAAAATTCTAGAGGCCCGTGTACTGTGCAATGTCAGTGCACGTTAAAGAACTCCAGGTGGTCGAAATTTTCGGAGACCTTCACTACGGCGTCCCTCATAGCATGAGTTACTTAGGGACGTTAAACCCAAACAAACCAACCAACCTTTCGCCTCTACGCACTTTAGACAGTTAAAGTGCCACCTGAATTTTTTCCCTCTGTCACTCGCTGTAGTACGTCGTACGTATGCACCACGTGTCCATGTCGTCCTTCCAGTATCGTTTACGGCAGGGTTTTACCCCGCAATGTGCGTCAGGCTATGAGGAATGCCGTCGTGAAGGGCTCCGGAAATTTCTACCATCTGGGGTTCTTTATCATGGAACTACATCGCGCAGTACACGGTCATCTAGAATTTCACCTCCATCGAAATTCGACCGCCGCGGCCGGGATCTAACCAGCGTCTTTCGCGAATAAAGCCCAGCGCCATAACCAGTGAGGCACCGCGGCGACTAAGGGTGCTCGACTACTGAGCCGGAGTTAAAAGGGTTCGAACCCGGCCGGGGCGGCCGCGTTTTGGTGAAAGCGAAGTGCAAGAGGCGCTCATGTGCTGTGCGATTTAAATGAACGTTAAAGATCACCAGGTGGTTGAAATTATTCTGGACCACTCCCTCCCTCACTACGGCACACCTTTCTTCCTTTCTCTCTCACTCTCTCGGTTATCCCTTTCGTTACGGCGCAGTTCAAATGTCCACCGAGATGCTAATTACCACGCAGTTTCCTTCCCTAAAAAATTAGCAGTGGCTTAGGTCTGCTATGCCAGGATATACGTAGCATTAGGTGAGAGCGAGGTGTCCACATTTAGGTGGACTCCTGAGCCAGAGGGAAGGCGCATAACTGCCCTCTCGGAACAGTGGACACCTCAACCATGCTTGAAGCTAAGTGGCGGTAGTGACAGGTGTGCGCTTCATGTATTGACAACGTTGGGCCATAAACGCGGAGCTGAAGCCATAGACCGTCGGCGTTCGTTGTGTTCATTGGCGTTGGCGATGACAGCGTTTTACACTCTGGTCATTTTAAGGTAAGAAAGTGCGCATAATGGCTCCTTGCGTCAATGGACGCATGAATCGTTCTTATAGGTGCGTGAGGTGATGAGAGTGAAGTGTGGGCTGCAGGCATTGACAAGGGTTTGCCAGAAACGCGGCGATGAAGCCATGGGCCGTCGGCGTTCATTGTGTTCATTGGCGTTGGCGTTGACAACGTTTTAAACTCCGGTTACTTTAACCCTGCGCGGTGGCTCAGTGGTTACGGTGCTCGGCTGCTGACCCGAAAAACGTGGGTTCGATCCCGGCCGCGGCGGCTGAATTTCCGTGAAGGCGAAATTCTAGATGCCCGTGTACTGTGCGATGTCAGTGCACGTTAAAGAAACCCAGGTGGTCAAAATTATTCCAGAGCCCCCCCCCCCCCCCCCCCTTCACTACGGCACCCCTTTCTCATGTCTCTCTCACTGCGGTTCTCTTTCGTTAGGGCGCAGACCACCGAGATGCGAAAGTTACTGCGCCGTTTCCTTTCCTCAAAAACAAAAAAATCAGAGGTCTCGTGACAAATGACGAAGCTATCGAAGCCAGGGGGAGCACGAGACCAGCGAGCTGAGAGAAGGAAGAGCGCGTCCGTGTGCTTGAGTGGCTCTGGTGACGTGCCCTTTGCACCTAACACGTGTCTTCAGGTTCAGTGCAAGAGATACACAGTGCCCGGTGTCCATGCCCCAGACAAGGACTTCATGAAAAGGCTCAGTAGGGGACTCCTTGAAGTTATCGTCGGCGGTTTGGTCCTTCAGTAGTTTTCCTGGAACAATCGCGACCGACAGCTGGTTTTCGCAGCGGAGCCTCTCCGGACGATCGACACGTCATACCGTAAGGTGAGGCATGTGATCCACTTATATAATGCGAAGCGATCGCGTCTCCGAGGACAGCGAGGGTATCAGGTAAAGTTTTATCCAGACAAGGTTTCGGCCGGTAATGGGGATTCTGGGCATCTTCGCAGCGGCCGTAGCGTTTCTACGTTCGGCATTCGAAGCGTTCTCTGCTCTGCCATCGCAAACTGTAAGCGTTCCCTGGCGGTTTTGTCGTTGGACAATCTACATTCGAGGATTTCCCAATGAATTAGCCTTTGCGTGCTGGAGCCGCTTCCCGATTTCTAGGCGATGTGCAACTACATACGAACCAAACTGCCTGCTTCTTCTAAGCTCTTTGCCTCAGTTTCGAAACAGGATCGTCCCGAGCGTAGCGTTCCAGAAGACTGCCTCTGGACTCTGCAAGTCCACCTCGCACAAGGCCTTTGAGCCGCACTTTATGCCACACTGGTGACTGACTGGCTTAGGTAAACCCACCACTGTGGCTTTATGTTTTGCGAATTAAGGCGAAAGCCTTTAATGGCTGATACTGTCGTGACCAAGACGTGTTAGCGAATTTCTCCGCTTTTCAGGTTGGTCGAAATGGTCGTGACATCAGTGCGCGCGAATTTTGACGGGTGTCCACTGGAATATGAGACAGCTACTGCGTAATTTCCTTTCCTCAAATACAATTTGCATTTTCTTTATTACGGCCCCTCTTTCACTTCCTTCTTTCACTCCACTTCCTCCCTTCCTGTACGGTGCCGTTCAGGTGTCCACCGAGATGACAGAGAATTACAGCGCCATTTCCTATCCTCAGAAAACGTTTCGTTCAAAGGGCAACGCATCGCGCCGAACGGGTGGTGGCGTTCCGTGCACTCCCTGGCAGCGCTACAACACGCTGTCGCGTTCCACTCCTAAAGTGAAAGATTAAGCGTCATTAATTGGCTGCTAATTAATGCACCAAAAGAATGTGAAGTTAACAATCGCGTAGCAGAACGCAGCACTCAGGCTGTCGCCTTTAACCAATTTAGCCGCTAAAGTTCCTCGTAATTTTTTCGACTGCTGAGCAGTACGACGCAGGTTCAGCTCCTGCCACGGCGGCCGCGTTTCGATTCGGGCGCAATGCCGAAGACGCCGTATGCTGTGGGCTGTCAGTGCTTGTTAAAGGAATGCACAGGAGGGGCGCTTTGATTGCATTTATTAACCCGATGTTAATCAGAGGCACGTATTTGTTTCTCTTCATTACAGCTCCTCCATTCTTTTGCCGCAGGGATATGTTTAGGGGTCCACATTGAACACGTATTTTACGTGAACCGCTTGCAGTTCTTTTTATTCTGCAGGAACCCCTTTTTCTCACTTTCTTGAATAGCACTTCAGCTCGTGTTTTGGACGCACCCTTGTTTCTGTGTGCTTTTTTTCGCTGCCGTTTGTATGCCACTGAGGAGGCAACTTCATTTTTTTCCGGCAACCGCATTTTGATGGAGGCGAAATGGACGCCCGTGTCCCGTAGTACTTAATCGTACCTCATAGTGCATGTTACTTAATCGTACCTCATAGTGCATGTGTCACTGCCGGACATTAAACCCGACATTACATTTTTTAATCTGATTATCATGGCAGTCTGTTTCTTCATGGAGCGTCCCAGAAATATGTGCGCATTTTTTCCACGAACGGGGACGCGTATAGGCAACCTTTGCTGTCCTTGCCTGTCAGATAGCCAGTGTCAGATGTTCACCGAGATGCGACAGTTACTTCGCCGTTTCCTCTCCTCCAAAAAAAAAAAAAGAAACAGCTGAGGTCTCGTGAGAAATCACGAAGACCCGTGCACCTTTCTACGCCTTGCTAGCAGGAGCACTGCTGCCGGCGTGGCAAGGAGTTTAAGCCAAGATTAGGAAGCCGGAAATAGGGGGTCAACAGGCGCCAGGCAGCTGTCCCTCCGCTTTTCTGCGTCCAGGCAATCGATGAGGACCTCTCAGCTGGCGGTTCTAGAGTTACAGGCTTAGGTGTGGATGCCGCTGCCTCGCGCTCGTAGCTTCCGATCGACGGCGAAGAATCCGTGACTGACCTTCAGTAATGTGTTCGTGGTGGAGACGGGGGCGCGTCACAAACGTTGTATATAGATGGCGAGCCGGTATACAGCCGTTGCCGCAGAATAGGTGGCAGCATAGAAAGCTTCGCAGAGGAGCCGCTGTGTTTGCAGGACCCGTGCAGCACATTCCAGAAAGGATTATACCCACTGAGCCGGGATTTTCTTCATCGGCCTTAGCGCTGCTGTCAGCAGCCTCCTCGCTTCTATGTGCATGCAACCACCATTGCCGATCAGATGGGGCGCTTGGTTCTTCTATTCCTAAACCCTTCCACCTTTATACGTGTTGCTGGTAGGAGCGCTTCTGCCGCCGTACAGAATGACCATAAGAGGCACGAAGCGCCATCTCGGATTACCAGTATTCGGGCCTTAAACCTCTTGGTGTAAGCACGTATCGTCGCCTGTGCTTCAGGAGACCATGACGACCGGCACTGTAAATTCTTAAATTTAGAAAGCGTGTAAGACTTGATTTGAGTGTGAAAGCATGATTTTTAGCTTTTTTTTCTGATTGCCATTAGCATGTTGTCGCAAGGCAACACATACAATAGGTTGTTTTGTTCGCCAAAACGCAGCGCGATTTTGTTGCCTATGAGCTGCGGGCTCGCCTCACAATCTGAGAGTCCTGGGTTCATAGCCCCGCACCTACGGAAAATCGCTCTTCTTTGATACCACGTGGACATCTACGATTTTTCGGACCTCTGATGCAGGTCTACGCCGACACCGGGTTCCGTTGCCGATGAGGCGTATAGTAATGCTTTCGCATTAATAGTGGCCGACGTTTACACAGTGGCAATGTCCAAATCAAACCCTCCGGCATTGCTCCAAGACGCCGAACGCAGGGACTTCACATTGCCAGCGAAGGGATACGCCTGCATCTGTCTCATGATCGTTGCTGAGCGCGATTTCTTGTTAACCTGCAGGCGGCTGATCCCGTCTCTCGTCAGGCTCGTGCGATCCCAGCGTCGCTGAAGTATGCGGAGGAATCCGGAGGCTGAAGAACCGCAGTGAACGTCTGCAGCGCTTTCGCCGCGTGGGTGTCAGCTGCGTCGACGCACCAGCTGGTCAGAGGAGACAAGTTGCGGGCACGGAACAGGTATGTATGTACCCTGTGAGGAAGCAGACCGCGACCAGTGTTACGCTGAAGTTGATGCACTGGCGCTGCACTGTGTGGGTATGCTGCAGGAAAAATTGGACGCTTTTAAGCTTCCTTTAGTATTCGAACGCGACAGCGCGTTTCCGTGCTGCCAGAGAGTCCACGGAACGACATCGCGCGGACGGCGCGACGCCTTGCCCTATGGAAACACCTTTGAACGCAACGCCTGTGCAGTAATTTTCTCACAGATCTCGATGGACACCCGAACGGCACCGTAAGAGAAGGGAGGAAGGTGGGAGAGAAAGAAGAGAGATGTGCCGTAATGCTTAGCTATAACAGTTCAGCAACTGGCTTGTTGATGAGTGAGACATGAGTCAGTGCGTGGTTTGTGCTTTGTTTGTGTGTGCATATTTGCACGGAATTACTGCTAGTTGGCTACTTCCAGCGTACATTGAGATGGTGGTGAAAATATTTTAATGAAATGGTTTAGGAGGTAGTAGCGGTGGTTGGAGCCCTCAGTCCGGAACCCCATTGGCGTAGGCTGCTGTCCGGGCTCTTTCGATGAGTTGCTTTTGACTCTTTTCGTCCGAGCTGGACAGAGTTGCGAGCGCAGAGACAAGGTTCGCTCAAGCGAAAAGTGACATTAATTAAACCAATGCAGTCATCGGTAAGCTTGCCTGAGCGTTGTACGCGGCTTAGTAAATGCAAAATCATCTTCCCCTCCTTGCAGAGCAGAGCACGTGCTCTCCTTGTATTGTGGTACTTCTGAGGACCCTCACGCTACTGACGAGTGGTGTCCAGCGGTGCCTCTGGCTGAAATGCAAGGGTGAGCTCGCAGCTATATCTTCAAATAAGTATCCAGGCTAGTTCAGTGAAACTTGCCGCTAATCTAGCCTCCGCGGTGGCTCAGTGGCTATGGCACTCGGCTTCTGACCCGAAAGACACGGCTTCAATCCCGGCCGCGGCGGTCGAATTTCTTTGGAGGCGAAATTCTAGAGGCCCGTGTACTGTGCGGTGTCAGTGCCCAGGTGGTCGAAATTTCCGGAGCGCTTCAGTAAGGTATCCCTCATAGCCTGAGTCGCTTTGGGACATTAAACCCTAATAAACCAAACCTAATCTAGTATAGCAGCTCGGGCAGTGGCACGTCGGGGGCCATATACAACATGTTGCGCAAATAAATGCGCGCCCTAGACGCCCCATCTATAGTAGGATAAAATATATAAAAACGGCAGTTGCTAACACTGGGCCGCGGTTCTCTGCGTGCCGTATTACTGCGCTTGCCAATTGCAACGCCAAACGAAATCATTTTTTTAATGTTTGACTATAATGTCACAGACAGAATCGGAATCAGAAGGGCTAGGTACAGGCCATATCAGAGAATCCACATATCAAAAGTCTAGAGCTCATCATTTTTTTCTTGCGATAAGCTTCTTGCTTATGTAACAAGAAACATTTATGGAACCGACCACTTTTTCTTCATGGAGGAATTATGTGCATGAAGGCTTAATGTGGGCGGAGCTTCACTGCACACTTACGTTGTAACGGACTATAAACGGGCACATTGTTCGAGCGAAAATTTCGCACAGAAATGGCATTTGGGCGGCAAAATTCTTTTATACCACGTTGGTCTGGGTTACTTACCTGATTCGATCAGAAGTCATATATTCACACCGTCTGCGGCGACGACGAAGGAAATTAAACCTCTCTGTCAGCGATCGCACCGGTGGCGCCATCTCGTTTTTCGGCCGAGGAGATTTGCTATGGAGGGGAGTCCGGTTGTTTTGCGAAAGGTTTGAAGACGCTTTTTCAACTGCTTTATCGATGATCATAATAAACGTAGTTTGGCCAAAACCCCACTACATTTCAACTCTTCGGTGGAGTCTTCAAGCAATCTGCACGGTCAACAAACGAGATGGCCCCACCGGTGCGATCGCTGACAGAACGGCTTGATTTCCTTTGTCGTCGCTCTTGTTCGTCGTCAACCCCATTGGTCTTGCACAATGGGGCCGACCGGCACACGCACTACACATGAGGATGAACCTCGAGCCTCTCGGGCCCAGGTGCGCATGCGTGGCACGGCCGCCAACAGGTGTGAGTATTGGAAGTATGCGCTGTGCTAAAGCTCTCCGGTGTATGCATTTTTTCAGTCTAAAGAACACAAGGAGCCTCAGCCACGTGATGAGTCACTCGTCGTGTGGGTGTCTGCGACGTCCTCAACGCCAGCATGCCCCTCGTCCCGACCGAGTGGATGGGGCAGGAGACGGAGAAGCGCCGCCGAAGGTGAGGGAGACTGCTGGAAGAGCGGACGTTAATTTACCTTCGCATTCTATCAGAATCACTGGTGCCTGACCATGCGTGCAAACCTGCTAGCAAGCAAATCACTATTGAACGCCTGCGGCGAAATGTGGTCGTGTGTGTGTGTTTTTGTGTGTGTGTGCATATTTGTACGGAATTCCCGGTAGTTGGTTGCTTCCAGTGTATACTGTGGAGTGCAGAGACAGGGTTTGCTCAAAGAAAAAGTGGGAAAAGTAATTTTAATTAGACACGGACAGTGATCAGTAATCTTGCATATGTGCAAACTCTCCTTCCCCTCCTTGGAGAGCAAGAGCTCTCCTTCTATTGTGGTACTTCTCTGAGGACCCTCAGGCTACCGGCTGAGTGGTATCCAGCGGTGCCTCCTGGCTGAAATGGAAGGGTAAGCTCGCAACTATATCTTCAAATAAGAATCCAGGCTAGTTCACTGAAACTTGCCCCTAATCTAGCATACCAGCTTGGCGCAGTGCCACGTTGGTGGCCATATACGTATGGTCATTCGTACACTTTCGATCCAGGCCAAAGTAGTGCGATCGAATACCGGACTCGGCGGCTGCATTTCGATGGGGCAGAAATGCAAAAGCGCCCATGGGCTCCGCTATATGTTAGTGCATTATGAAGACCATGTGGGGTGAAATTAATACGGAGTCTGTAATTGTCGACCTCTAGTCTGATGGCCTTGAATCTCGCACAACATATAACATGCAAACAGACTTTTGCTGGCAGGGTGTGACGACTGTGCGCACCTGGTTTTCCCTCCAACGGGATTTCTATGCTATCACATAATAAAAGCATAGAGTGTGAGATGCGTAGCACTATGTTTGGAATCACTGCCTTTTTTTTTGTCTAAACAGGAGAGTAAAGATCGCAAAACTGGGAAGACTTACTAATGCAACGCAATAAACAATGGAACCATGAAACTACAGGCTTTGTCACAAGTTTATAGCTGAGGGGTTTGCCTTCTAAGCTGTGTAGTGGGGGCTCCTGTAGCATTCGTGGGATTCGTACCCATCGGAGTGGCGAGAACCAGAATTTTTCTTACCTTCAGGCGTGGTCCAACGCTGGGGATGCAATACAAGCCACACGGTGTAGCTCGGAAGCAAACTTTTGACAAAAGTTGTATGTATTTTGCCCCACTGACCATGAATAATTCCTTCTGTAGACAACCTTTTACGAAGCAAGGGCATAAAATTGTTGAACATGCACACATTAACTGTATTCGGCAGGGTTGTCACAAACTGTGTATCGTTCATTGTCTTGCATCTCCTTTTTATCTGTTCAATATCGTATCAACGCCTTGGCACATGCAATCAACAGCTCGAGTACAGCCATCGTTTTGTAATTAGGGTTGGGCTTTTTTTTGGGAAAGCTATGCATAGCTTTCGGACCGCTGTGCCCTAGAGACGGTCATTCTGCTTGCGTTGCGCCTTGGCGGCTCCTCCCAGGAATCATGGGCGGCTGCACCTCTTTCCGAGGACTCAATGCTTAATGTCTTCTTATGTGCGAATGTAACGAAACACACCTCACTGGATGGCTCACTGGGCTAGGGTGATAGCAACGTATCAAAATGCAGGACGTTGACCATGGCAAGAGAGGGACACTGTCGCACCTGTTCTGTGTCAAACTGCAGGGTGCCCGCTACTGTCTCCCGTCAGGCTCGCAAATTCCTCGCCGCAGAAGCCCGGGGCGACTCATAAAACTGGAGAAACCCCGCTGAGCGCCGGGGATGCATTCGTCGTGTGGGTGTCAGCCACGACGCCGACGAGCCCACCTGCGTCGCCCTGACAGCGTGGGCCGGGCGGGGAAGAGGAAGCCATTCCTTGCAGGTAGGACTGCCACCTTTGTTGCGCACGTGACCTACCAATGCCATTCGAAGCTTCAGTGGACCCACTTTTTCCCCATCACTGTTTCAGAGTGCAGCTCCTTGGCTCCCGTTTCTGGGTTTCGCGGCGTCGCAGTTTACTGTTGTCCCTCGTAACCCGTTTCGTAGTTATTTCACCCTTGTGATTCAGATCTGCGGCAACTACCTGCCCTAAGTAGACTTAATCCCTTGTCAATTGCAGCTCCTCACTACCAACTGTGAACTCATTTGTCTTTTTACTAGGGGGCGGCTCAAAGTTAAGGTAGGCAGATGAGATTAAGTTTCTGGGGACGGCATGGCCGCAGCTGGCACAGGACATTGTTAATTGGAGAGATATGGGAGGGGCCTTTTTCCTGCAGTAAGCATATTGAGGCTGATGATGATGATGATGTGCAGTGGTTTGGAAAAGCAGCCTTTGCGAGCACCAAAGGGGCGAGTGGATTGATATCACTCTACAGCGCCGAAAAATTTTTACTTGAGAATTTCTCGAGGGATTATGTGCTTTCGGCGCATTTTCAGCCCACTTAGGCTCAAGGGCGGGCCAAATTTGGAATCCGTTCGCTCGTATGTTGCAATGTGCTTCCTTTTCTTCCGAGAGATTTGGTTATCTTACAGTTCCACTACAGGCTGGAAATTGCATATTGCTCTTGCGAAAATTGTTTCGAATCAGAAGTGGGCAGTAATCATCAGTAAGAGTTTAAATATGCTTCTGTACCACGTACCTTTACTTGGACGCTGTATCTCGCTGCATTCTTTTCACCTCCCAAATAGACAAGTGGCATCTATCGCCTCAGTTTCCAATAACTGACTGTTTTCACAGCTGTTTAGGTTAGGTTAGGTTAGGTTAGGTTGGGTTAGGTTAGGTTAGGTAAGGTTAGGTTCAGGTTAGGTTAGGTTAGGTTAGGTTAGGTTAGGTTAGGTTAGGTTAGGTTAGGTCAGGTCAGGTCAGGTCAGGTCAGGTTAGGTTAGGTTGTGCTAGGTTGGGTTGGGTTGGGTTACGTTGGGTTGGGTTGGGTTAGGTTAGGAAGTGGAATCTTTCGCCTCAATTTCTAATAAGTGGCTCAGTGGCGAAAATTCATCAGCTACTTGTTGATAACAACACCCTTGACAGACGCAGGTGTGGTCTGGTTCTACAAGGAGCTAGCTGCGTGTGCGAAATGGAAGATGCGTGCGTGCTTGGCAGCTACCACCATCTGTCGCATGAGCCTGTCACTAGATATAACTGGGAATGCGCAGTAGGAGCTGGTGGTTTTCTATTCAACCAGTGGAGCTGGAGAATAGGAGGAGCGCATGCGCAATGTGGTATTGTGGAAAAGACGGACTCCGCTCAATTTTTGTCATGTCTTGAAATGATGCCAATGAGCCCATACTGCATTCTTGATAAGTGCGATGCTTTGGGGGAGATCAGCAGGGCAGATATGGTTGTTATTGATGTTTGAACATGATGTCATTGCTTATCACGTTCGCACTGATGCTCCCAGTAAGTTTCAATATCCTCGTGCACTTTATATGCGATTTTACCGACGGATTGGCATTGTCGCTGGCGTACGTTTGCTGCTAAAAGCGCAAGGTTTGTAAGCATGATGCTTCACACTCCAACTCTCACTTCGCTTGCACTTGCAGGCCCCTGGCGCTCCTTCGGAGGTGCATGAAATGGTGCAGCTTGCCGAGAGCACAGGTGCATTCCTAAGACCGGTTTTACTGTCCGCTTCGCGGCTAAGCAGAGCTAAGCAGTAGTTTGCGCCTCCATAGAGGTGACATCTGTAATTGTCGTTGCTTTTTTTTCTGGCAACAGTGGATAAAGTTAGTAAATCTGTTTTTGTCATCAATCCCAGCTGCTAATTACCTCGATGTGCACTTCGCCTTTGCAGCGGAGCTATCGGGGCATTGGATGTGGCACCACGTCGGAGGCGGCCAGGAAGTCGGACCATCCTGGCCGCAGCTCCGGAGCCTCTGGGCAGGCCAGGAAGGTTGGCACAACTCAGCCTCTCTGATACCTCCCCACGTATCCTGAAACCACGAAGTAAACAAATGAGAAAGTTATGTGTGCCATTCCGGGACTCCACACTGGGGCGCCCAGAAGTGCACTGAACGCAGGCGACTTAGTTGAGGTGCCCCTAGGCTGCCTGTATTGTTCAGGCCCGCGGTTACCGGCTCGGAATGATGGTGTCGGACTTCGTTACGAACAAAACTGTTCAGTATATTTATTTTACATTTTTATAGGAGTGACTCGGCAGCAGAGTAACAGAGCATCAGCCCGTTAAATACATTTAGTATTCCCTAGATCCCCTGCTGGGGAATAAAGTTTTCTGAACGATGTCCAATCAGGTGTGCCGTTGACACTTGGGTAACCTCCTGCCCTTCTGATGCACTCTCGCAGCTCGGCACACTGATGTATGAGATAAGAGTGGGGGATTTTCTAAGGATCTAGGGGTCTATAAAACTCTAAATAATTATGCAATATGAAATTGTACCTGTCTCTCTCGACCTTGGGCTCACAAGCCGAACGCGAGATCCATTGAGCCATGGGGGCGTTCCATCAGGAATCGGTACTAAGCTGTAGTGGTTAGTACAGGAGTTCGGCTGTTGACTGTTAGCTCGCTATTTCCATCGCAGCGTCTCACTGAAAGTGAAATTTTAAAACGGCTGAGCAGGAAGATTTAAGAGCACTTTTAGCATCTTGTGCTGAGTACCAGCGTCTGTTATTACCTTATTTGCACGATTATATACTGCGTATACGGCACAAGTTATTACCAATTACATGTGATGCGTTGGTATTCTCACTCAGTGATGCCAGATTAGGCTCTCTTTCCTCATTTCTCCCTGCACTAGAACTGAGTTCTAAGCTGCCCATGTACTGTGCAGTCTCATGTACTGTACGATGTCATGGCACGTTAATGAACCCCAGGTGCTCGAAATTTTCCAAACCCATCACTACGGCGTCCCTCATAGCCTGTGTTGCTTTGTGACGTTAAAACCCATAAACCAACCAACCAAAAAATGTAGACGCGAAGCCGCATCTAAAAATTCCTCCTAAATACAAATCATGAGCAAACAGCTGATCCGCACTTGATCGCAGATTATGTGGAAGTGTAGAGAGCTTGATTGATCACGATACAACTGGGCATTTTCTTGTGATGGCATTTGATAACTTTGCGCACAAAATGCCTCCCGATGGCTCTTTGAAGCCTTAATTTAGAACTGAATCATGTTGTAGGCTGACGTAACATTCTCCATGCGCAGGCCGGCAGGCGTCCAAACACACCGGGTCGCATGAAATTCCTTCGTCGCGTCGCGAGTGGAGAATCGCGGAGCCAGTCCAACGCCGCAACCTTCTTTTCACTACGCGGTAAGATGTCATTGTCGAGCGAAGGGACTGCTGGCGTGGCATGTCGGTGATAGCAGTGCTAAGTCCATAAGCACGAGGTTGCGTGTTCGAACATTGTAACGGAAACCGGACTTTGAGATGCAAAAACGGCCATGCATTGGGATTTTCGGTGTACTCTTTTATAGTAACCAACACATTGAAGTCATAAATGTGTATTGTAATCTGGAAAAGGGAGTGCGAATTACAAGAGAAGGTTCTGTGGTTGTGTTCTATTGCTTTTTCTCCACTTCCTTATTCGTGGCTGAAATAAAAATACTGATTGATTTACATGCCCTGCAGCCAAGGTGCCTATAAATCACAAGAATAAACCTCTGCGCACGAAATGAGACAACAGCAATACAATCTTTTAACGTGCTAAAAGGAGGTAAAAAAATCCCACTGCGGGTGATCTTTCGAGCACAGCACTGCTGGATTCCTCATTGACTTCCGACCCTTCGCTTATGCGTAACGTCTATTCAAAATAGACAAACTCTGAGTGTGACAAGTATGACAACAATTTCTTTTTGAGTCAGCGGCATTGTACTCAGTAGCGGAACGCCTTGACCACATCTGCAGCTTTCATAGAAAACAAATTTGAATATTGGAATATTGTGAGGTGCTGTTGTCGGAATATTGATGATGGTTCATACTTCCGATGTGGTTTTTCCAATGCATCGAGTATTTAAGCCAAGGGAGTATTTAAGGCCGCCAAAAAATCCAGTGGGGCGAATTTTTGATGATAGCAAAAACATTATTAGCGGAAATGCAACCAGCTGACGGTAGGTCTGCAGACATATTTTTACAGCGATATCTTTCGAAATAAGGAAACATTATGTTTATCACCTCTTTCCTGTTTAAAAATGCTTTTGTCAAGGTTTTCCGGGTGTGCGCGCTCAAGACGCAAATGCGCAAATGAGTAAAGCAGGGTAACCAGGTACTGCGAAGGGCTAGTTTGTTTAGCACAGCAGAAAGGAACATCGCGAACACAGGTCAACGGGGATGGCAGACACAGGCTCTTAATAACCAGTGAAGTTCATTCGAAGGTGCACACACAATATGTAGTCTCGCGGTAACTAATCAGCTGAGTCACAATCAGGACCGGTGTAAACACGAATAAAAATTAGACGCTTAAGTTTCTCTTTATCTGATCCTTTCTTGGCGCCCCTTCACAAACAAGTGGAGATCATGATTCTCATTTGTTTCAATTTTACTTAATTTATTCTCTATTTTAATTTAATGGCACGACGAAACAGCGTTCACGGCCGGGTCGGAAGAAGAAGAGACAAGCACATGCGCTGAACTAACAACCAAATGGTTTATTGTGAAAAAAGTGAGGCGGGGGGGCAATATAAAGCAGCAGGTCAAGTCAAAGCTCAGACGGGAAGCAAATGCGGGACAAACAAGATGTGACATACATACGGCAGCTATCAACGCATCCCAGATTAAGTAAGGCGAGCTCGTGTGCGAATACAACCACCGATGGCTGGCTTACACATGAGTTAACAAATTCGTGAGTGTGAAAAGCCTCCGATATCAGGTGCAAGGTTTCTCTCTACTTCGCGATGATAGTGGTGTGGTTCAGAAATACCTCAGTCTTCGCAACCTGCGGTATCAATGACAATGTTATTTCGGCGTGACTGGTTTGCAATATCTTTCGGATGTTCGCCTAGTCGTTCATTTACGCACCGTCCGGTCTCTCCGATGTAAAAACGGCAGCATGACAGTGGGACCTTGTAGACTACACCACAGCAACAGTTGACAGAATTATTTCGTTGTTTCTTCTGACACGCTTTCTTTCCACTTTCCTGGTTCACTCTCCTGCACAGGCCTCCCAACTCTAGAATCGCCAAAAAAGTATCAAATGACAGCATCACCAGGAGTCAGGATCACTAAAACATACCAAATGTTAATTTTCAAGTCTTTACAGATGATTTAGGAAGCCTGTGTCGCTTCTTTCAGCTGAACTCTGGGTAACATTCCTCTTGTTCTGCCACAGCAGAGAAGCTTGCCGCTGGTCAGTGGCATGGCACTGGAGCCTTGTTTCCACTGCCCGAATGGCTACACCGCACGTCGACCTGGCCAGCACCTCTCCACAGACATGCTTCGTGTGGCACACTTGCATCGCGTGTGGACGCCTCCCTGGTGATGGTTGTGCCGTCCACGTTTCCAGTGCAGTGGCGAGGTGAGAGGTATTTGCTGAGAGGATAGTTTCATGGTTTTATGGGGTTTGGCATCCTAAAGTCACTCGGGCTATAAGGGACGCCATAGTGAAGGGACTCGGAAATTTCTATCACCTGGGAGGATAACCTGTATCAATATATTTATACTCCATGCCTGTATGGGTAACCTGTATGGATACCTGTATTGGCAACCTCTATAGGGGACCTGTGGGGATGAATGGGGTCCAGAAAGCAGTATAAAAATCTTTAAAAAGGAACCTAACCGGCTGTATTGGGTTTTTTTTGTGCCGATTGGATGTTACATAAGCCATGGTGTGTTAAACAACTGCATTAAACGATTTGGTTACGCGGGTGCAGAAAGGTGGCTACGATATTTAATTTTTTAGGCTTACTCTGGTATGGTGCTCGGCTGCTCACCTGAAAGACGCCGGTTCGATCCCGGCCGCCGCGGTCGCATTTCGGTGTTTGTACTGCGCAATCTCAGTACGCGTTAACGAGCTCCGGGGTCGAAAAGCCCCCACTATGGCGTCCCTCATATCCCGAGTACCCCAATAACACATAAACCATAAACATCTTATTCGGCCCCAGTGTTCTTTAGAAAGGAGCTCTGACATATATTCGTTCCAAGCCATTTATTTTGTTTTCGATGAAATTATCGCCACATTCCACAGCCAATTATTCACTGTATAGGACTTGAGCAAGACAAACATGAAATCGTGTGCACAGATCTTGTGCCCCGCGGTGGCGCAGTGACTTTTCGGCTGCGCCTGTTTCGAAACAATGAAAGCCACATGACCGGGGGGCACTGTGGCTTTAACACCACCACCTAGAGGAAAACTTCGTTTTTGGGAGAACGGACAATAATATAAAACGGCGAGTTGACCGAGTTGGTACATCCTGAGCGCCTGTCCCGTCGTCTTGTTTTCTTGTGTCCCTGTTCCTGCGCTGTTTTTTTTTCTCAGGACAATAATGTGTTTAAGGAGCTTACGTTCAAAACCCTAATCTCGGTCACGGAGTTTCGATGACGGCGAAACGTGAAAGGCGCTAGCGCACATTGACGAACCGAAGGTGGCCTAAATTATTCCGCAGTCCTCCACTGTGGTGTTCCCACACAGCCCATTTGTCGCTTCGAGACTTGAGCTCCGCAATTTACGGTTTTTTCTTTCCGCAAAAAAATATTCGTTTCCACTAGGTGTGTACTATATTTGTTAGATTGCATGGCAAGATGTTTTCCAGCGAAAATCCGCGTTTGAACAGTTGGCTGGGAAAGAATTTTTACTCCACTGTTTTTCATAACAATAGTTACCAGCACGCAAAGCATTTGCAATTCACTTTGAGTGCCTGCTACCCTGTTACCTCGCACACTCTAAAGTTTCAAAGCTGACACAGAAGCTGGGACGTTACACCGGAAGTAGCTGCTATATAAAGCGGCAATAGGAAGAGAATACAGTCGCCAACCAAAAAGATGTGGCTGTTTGAAAGCAAAGTCGAGGTAAAAATCCATGCTCTCCTAAAAAATAATGCAAAGGAAATGCCTTTATCACTGCAACGAATGGATTCCCTTCGATTTGTTTATATCATCGCTGACCGCCGTCTCGTATGTCAACTTGCAGGCAGCTGCCCTGTCTCCCGTCAGGCTCGCACATTGATCCCTCACCAAAGCAGGTATGTGGATGATTTCAGAGAAATCGAGAGCCGCTGGCTTTTAGCGCGGCAGCAGATGACGGAAAGGCCGTACAGCACATTGTCCCCGTTCTCCTTCTGTCTCTTTTATGAAGTGGAAAGAAGCGGCGTCCAGGCAGTGCCCATGGCAGCCTTGCGGAAGGAGCGGCCAAGGCCTCCGACCACCGCGTATGAAGTGCGTTCGTCGCGTGAGTGTAGCAACCAAGCCGCCCGCACTCAGCCTCTTCTCTGCAGCGGGGAAGGGAAGAAATGGTATGTGACACCTGGAAGAGGAACTACCCTCCAAAATGGCGCATACTTTGTACCGGTCGCTGTGACATAGCAAGCGAAAAGAGAAAAAAGTGCTAGTGTTTTAACGTACTTAAGAAGAGTATCACGTGCGAAAGGACTTGAGGCAACAGTGGCTCAAATGCAACGGCATGCAAGATCAAGGTCAAAAGTTCAAGGGTCAGAGTTTAAGGCCAAAGGTCAAAGGTTGAGGCTTCAAAAGCTCCACGTTTTTAACGCGATAGCGTTAAAGGCCCCATTACGCAGAAAATCTGGCGTCGGCGTTGTCAGCGAAAAATCACGGGCATCAATGTCACGTGGTGCCGAGAGAGCAACATTGGAGGCAGGTTGGCCACCTAGGTGGCGTTACCTTGCAGTGTCATCACAACCTGCCCACCGTGGCAGGTGGCAGATAAATTAACGATTGGTCGCTCGGGAAGAGCAACCTGGGCCGTACAAGGCCCACCGCAGGTAGCACCTGCCATCGAAGGGCTTAACTACTGCACCAATGCGCCAGGAGAGCTGCAAGGGCTCTCAGGCACCTATGAATGTAGAGAATGACCTTTTGCGTATATGGGAACTAACACACTACGCTATCGCATCATAGCCTTATTGCGGAGCGTAAGTGTCCCCTGAAATGTTTTTCAGCTTTTGTTGTGAAGGATCGCTTTCACAATAGGACATATTTCTGTAACACGTTAAATTGCCAGGGCACCTCCAAGTTTCCAACTGTTGTCACACGCCAGGGCTACCTTCTTTAACTCATGGACTCTGCCTCGTGATGAGTGCGGGTTAGATGTGGTTCTGCATTTCGTTTTACTCGTCCTAGGATTTGATAACCATCTGGACTGGTAATATGATGCCTCTTCAAAGCCTAAAGCCTAAATGCAGCCTTTGGTTTGGTTTGGTTCGGTTTTGTTCATGGGGGTTTAACGTCCGAAAGCGACCGAGGCAATGAGGAACACTGTAGTGGATTGCTCCGGATAATTTCTCTCAGCTGGGGTTCTGTGACATGCACTGACATCACAAAGTACATGGTTCTGTAGAATCATGCCTCCATCGAAATTCGACCTGCACGCCCGGGATCGGACCCGCGTCTTTCGGGTCAGCAGCCAAGCACCATAACCACACATAAATACGAAACGTACCGAACCTAACCTTAATCTAACCTAACCTAACCACTCTGGTGGTTCTCATGGGTTTTTGCGATCTCTCCCACGTACGCGTACTGTGCGATGTCGGCGCACTTAAAAGAACCCAGGTTTGTTTGTTAGTTGGTAACAACTGTATAGTCTTGCAGAGCTTTCTTCGACGGGGCCTTAGGTCTCCCACGTGGGGACATCGAGGCGTTGCCTCGCCGTCGCCTTGCTGGCCTGCTGGACGGCGCAGAGTTCGTCACCGTGGCTGGGGTCTGCGCAGGGCAGCGGCCAACCGCGGCGAGAGGGTTGCAGAATTATTACTATGCATGCAGGTTTTTGTTACAGTGCCAGAGCATGTGAGTTAAAGTGGTTATATTGCCATGGCAGACCTTGCATATATTTGTCGGGTATGTACCGAGGTACAGCCTGTGTATAGTTTCGGGTTGGGTACGTGAGCGTCTGCAGCTGTCTGAGGGCCACCGCGTGCGCCCTGTCCACCTTATCGCTGGGCGGAGGGAAGGTTCGGCGGGCCAGGCAGAGGTCCTTGGTAATTTCGTTGTAGCTGGTCACGCAGTCTTTGGTGCTATTCCACGGACGACGGTCGCCGGCGCGGTTCGCGAGCTCGCGCGCCTTGGCGTGTGCCGCCTCGTTTCGGTTGCGATGCGTCTTCGATGCTTCTCCCGTGTGTGCCGGGAACCACTGAATTCTGGTTTGAAATTCTACCTCCTGCTGGACTTGTCGATCGCTCAGGTCTCGGGCCGCTTTCTGTGAGACCCATCCTTTGGCGAAGTTTCTGACCGTCTGACGCGAGTCGCAGAGAACCATGGTGCACGTCGGATCCGTGAGGGCGAGTGCCACCGCCGCTTCTTCCGTCTCTTCAGCACGGTCACACGCTACACTTGCCGTTAAGCACGTTTTTACACACGAATTGACGACCGCAACCACGAATCGCGAGCGTTCTGCGTATTCCGCGGCGTCAATGAACCCTGTCCCCATATCATCTCCGTGGCTGTGTATATATCATATCATCTCCCATATCATCTCCCTGGCCACTCTTCTTCCCCTGTTGTGTTCCGGGTCGACGTTCCCTGGAATCGGGTCGACTCTTAGTGTTTGTGTGATCGCGTCAGGAATGGCGACTTTAAAGCCTTCTGACTTTCTGTCCAAGCCACTCTGGTGGTCCTCCTGTGTTTTTGCGATCTCTTACGCGACCACGTACTGTGCGATGTCGGCGTACGTAAAACAACCCCAGGTTGTCCAGAACATCCTGGAGCCCTCTACTGCGCGGCCCCTCACAGCCCTTATATCACTTCTAAAACCCACAATGAAGTTTACACTTCATTCGTTACTTATTTTACCTAACCTGGAGCCAAGATGAAAAAGACAGGAATGTGCACAACCGTAAGAAATAAACAAATCGTAATCAGGAATGCACAAATCGTGCTAAAGGGAAACGAAATGCGAGAAAATGATGCAGAGTGGGATTTCCCTCATGGCTTTGGGAAATAATGATCTAGCGATAAACCAACGTGCCTGGCTGTTGGCTCTGGCATCAACGGACCTATTGAGAAGCAGTTAATACATGGAAGAACATATTCAAGAAGCAAATGCTAGAGTAAAGCAGGGCGAAGCGAGCTGCGGGGATTACAAATTGCACTCCCCCCCCCCCCCCCCCCCCTACTATGGGACCAAGCTTCCACACTGGGAGTGTAAAACTACGACTGGCAGGAGTAGCCACCACCACCATAGCGTCCGGAGTGCTTATCAACGCTATTGCCTGAGTCCCCACCGTAGCGATATGAGAGAGCTGAGTTGTCGCAGGCCATGGGGTCTGAAAAGCTGAAAAACGACTTTATGACGAAAGAAGTAAAGGTGCCAAACTGCGACACGTTCCTTAATGTGTGCAGGGCATCACTGGGAATCCATGCTCGATACAGTACTCTACAGCGGACCATGGTCAGAATCTCGGTCTGTGTATCTCGTGTGTCCTCTCCTAAGCGACTGTAAGCCTGTTTACATAAACTCGATAGAGTCGAGGCGAGTTTGCTCGATGGGTAAAAACCCAGTTGTCGGGTCCATGTAATTGCTGCTGGGTTGAGTAATATAAGCGGCAGAGCGAGTCGCTTGCCTGCAGGAGGTTAACTTGCTTGACTCTCCTTTCTATAAACATTGACGCTAAGAGCCGCTGTATTAACGCGCTTGAACCGAGTTCATGTAGGCTCCAAGCGGGGTGAATCAGGAAACGCGTCCCTCATAGCCTGAGTTGCTTTGGAACGTTAAACCCCAATAAACCAAACCTTACGCAACGCTGACTTCACCCAGTCCTGTGGGATTCATGTAAACCGAGCTTGTGTGTTTCCTTTTTTTTCAAACGCGGTAGCACTAGAAGCCTCACCATGAAGAAAAGACGGCGTTTAGTGTTGTGTCCCCACGTGGCACTAACTGCAGGAGGTCGAAATTATCGAGCCATCCAGGACGGCGTCCCTCATAGCCTCAGTCGCTTTGAGAGTGAAACTCCTTAAAAAAAATTAAAGTAAGCTAATTCTGCTAAAGAAAAGGCATTTGACTCGGAAATGGACAGCGATAATTAAGCATTTACATGCAAATTTCTACGGTACAGCGCCAAATTCATAACATAAACTTGCTGCATTCCACCTTTCGGCTTGACATGTCATTCCGTTTGGACACGTGTCACGGCCTCGGCTATTTTTTAATGTACAGGCACCAAAGCTTGTCCAGTGTACTTGACCTCAACGTCAAAGGATCTTAAAGCGCGGGCACGTATGTGGAACACTCTACAATTGGTACACAATGCGAGCGAAGATAATGGATTGCTATCGGAACCTCATGCATTGTCCATAATGGAAAGAATAGCCGTGACCTCTTGCTTGAGTCGCTTTTGAAGCGCAGTCCCCTTTCAACATAATTGCACTATTTTCTTCGATATGCATTTGTGGTGCACTCTGTGGATACAAGGATTTCGCCTTCACTGCAAGAATGATCTGCATCATTTTGAGCCCTTCGTTGAAGTGTAGAGTACGAAGCTATATGGTTCGAGGGACGTCACAAGTGCGTCAACAACGCTCAGAGCGCAAAGGGCTATTGGCGCCATTGGCCGCACCTAAACACTTTATATCTGCTCATCCGATGTTGCTAAATTCCATCTCGATTAGCGACAGACATGCTCGCGCAGCGTATTTGCCCTAATTACGTGAGTCCTCACTTTTCTAATTGGGTCGCTCCTCAGTTGCTCCGGAGATTCTTAGTTACGGCTGCTCTTTCTTCATCGATTACTGGCTTTTTCAAGCTTTCTTTTTGTTTAAGTGTACGCTCCTTTCCCAGGCACACAGTAACACTGGAATGGCCAGCTGACCTGCGCAAGACAAAATTTTTCAAATGGTCCGTGTTGCGCAGGTCAGCCAGCGTTGGGACAGGGCGTATGGAATCCCTGAGTCGCATCTCGAGAGCTACTGGAAAGAAGCCATTCCAGGGTTACTGCGCGCCTGGGTAGGTGATCGTTGCTGAGAATGGAGGAGATGAATATAATATTTATTTTTATTTAATCAATACTGCCAGCCTTAGTAGGCCCAAGCAGGAGGGGCAATACAATGAGTTACGAGGCAAAGTAACATTTAGAACACAATCTAAAAGATAAACAAAACAAAGACAACCCATGCATGATTCGAACAAAAAAAAACAGGCAAATTGAACACAATGTCTCGGCAGAACTGGAAGTATAGCATACGAAAGTTGTTATAAAAAACTGACAATGCTCTGAGTGCTTAACAGTGCAGTCAAATGAAGCTGATTCCACTCAGTTATAGTTCGGGGAAAATAAGAATATTTATACAAGTTGGTTCTGGAACGACAATGTGTTAAGGACTGGGCCTGACGATTTCTTTTTAATCGCGTTGCTAGTGGTTTTATGTAAGGGTCCGGGCTCATTGATAACTTATTATTTTTCAACAAAAAGAGAATTTTTACTTCCAAAAGCTTTCTTCTAGTTTCCAGTGTCTGTATGTCATTAACATTCATTAAAGTTGCAGGAGAGTCGGTAGTACGGAATTTGGAAAAAATAAAACGAACTGCTTTCCGCTGAATCATTTCTAACGCTTGGATGCTAGTTTTAGTGAAAGGATCCCGCACTGTACAGGCATATTCTAATTTCGGTCTAATTATTGATGTATAAGCTAGGAGCTTACTTGCGGAAGGGGCTCGTTTTAATTTATATCTAAGAAAACACAGTTTCCGGAATGATGATGCACAAATGTTAGATACTTCTATACTTCTGTCCACCGAAGTCGCACGAAGAGGTAAGATGTGCGTGGCTAAGCGGGGCTCTGCGAGATTTCCAGCGGCATGGCGTTCTGAGATAAGCTCAGCAGCCCCATTTCTCGTGGTTATGGCTCAACACGTAGAGTTTTTTTTTCTCGTGACAATGCGCAATTCTTGCTTTCTTTTCTGTTGCTGAATCGAAATGTGCTCTATGGGGTCGATCTGCTCACTGCTTTGAGACTGAGGCAATTTCAATGAATGCGGCATTGTAGAGGCCCATGTGCTGTGCGATGTCAGTGCGCGTTAAAGAACCCCAGGTGGTCGAAATTTCCGGAGCCCTTCACTACAGTGTACTTCATAGCCTGAGTCGCTATGGGACGTTAAACTCGCAGAGGAAACTGGGCCTCCTAAACTTAAGCTAGCGCATTAAAACTTTTGCACAATGAACTTAAGTTTCAGCCAAGGTGGTGCAATCTCTCTCCTGGCATGCTTACAGGAAACACTCAGTTTAGCCGGTCGTCAACAGCCCGGCTGACGTTACCGACGTTCAATTGTAAAGATGGTAATTTTTGAAATGCTCGTGCCACCGTAGGTTGAGAGTTTGAGGAAGAGACCTTTTTATAGTGGATTCTCAGCCTATCTCTGCGCCTTTTAAACGCGTTGCTTTAGGCTTAAAGCTGGCGCTTCGGTTGTCTTTCCAGCACTGCGGCTTTCCTTTGGATGCGGTACCTTTCCACCTCCGTCATTCGGAAGCGAGACGGTGCAACTCGGGGAGACCGGAGATGCATCGAGAATCCTGACGGCGAGTGCACAGCGGCGAAATATGCCACGTTAAACCCACATGAACCATGACCTTTGTAAACGGCCCCGCCGCGGTTGCTCAGAGGTTACGGCGCTCAGCTGCTGACCCGAAAGACCCGGGTTCGAAGCCGGCTGCGGAGGCCGAATTTCGATGGCGGCGAAACGACGAGGGTAGGGATGCTCGGCAGACTAAGGACCAGTGAAGTTTCATTGTTGCTTCACGACCTCAGCCGCCAGGCGGGTAGCGGAATAATATTCTCATTAAATCAAAAAAAGGCAACGTTATCACTCGTACTTACTGCTATCGGTGAGGCGAGACGAACCGAAAGGCTGGTGCCCCATTTATGGCCAGTGAACGCACTGAAAAAGGCAGTAACAACAGAATTCAGTCCGAAGCGAGGGGTCCGGCTTGTAAGGGCACCGCCATGTTTGTTGGTTGGTTGGTTGGTTGGTTGGCCTCAAGTAGAATGGCACATACCCACTACGGGGGAGTGGCCAATACACAGGTGGTGAACTGTTTGAATGATTAAGAGTTTTAGAGGTAAAGGAGTATTAATAGGGTATAGGATGACAGATTTTGTCCCCGCGGGAATGCAACTTCTTCCTCGCCGTCCTATTGGCCGATGAAAATGGGCGGAATTGTTCTTCCGGCTGAAAAAATCTGTCCTGCACCGATAGGGCTTCCCGCCGGTCATTTTGACGGAATCTCCGCCGTGGCTGTCGATTCCGCTCACTGTCGCCGCCCCAAGTGGGAACGCGCCTTGACGCGGACGCGACCGGTGATGCGCGGCGCTTCTGAATTGTGGCTGTTGCTGAACCTTTTTCCGCAGATCAGCCGCTGTCGGATACAGTCGTGTGACACACCTGCATCGCGTCTGCACCGTTTGCAGCCAAGGAAGAGTAACCGGAGCCAACAGCTGTGCGGAGGTAAGCCATTTTTATTGGGAGCGAAGTGTTAAAGGCGACTCTCAGACGAGTAGAAAATTATTGGCGTATTCTAGTAGGTCTTTGCCGGTGCTGAGAATAGCGAAGGCGGAACTAGAGATTTTGGTGGGAAGTTATATTCTACAATGAACAAACGACGTGAGGCCAGTGCCGATGGTTGCGCCATGCTGTGCGAAAACTTTGCAGCTCTCCGAGTAGTCACCTGCGCAACATCTCTTGTTGTTGATTGGTTTGGATTTATGTGGTTTAAAGTTTCAAATCAACTCGGGACTATGAGGAACACCGCAGTGGAGGTCTCCAGATAATGTGTACCACCTGGGGTTCTTTAACGTGCACTGACATCACACAGCACCCGGGCACCTAACATTTCGCCTGCATCGAAATGCGACCGCCGCGGCCGGGATCGAAGCCGCGTCTTTAAAATCCACAGCCGAGCGCCATAACCATTCAGCCACTGCGGGGACATGCGTGACGTTGATATTATACGCTTTATAATATTATACACATACGCCGCAGCGGCGGCGTATGCGGCTCTAAGACTCAGGCGGCTACGGCGACGCCAGCAACGGCGAAGGAGGGCGCACAAAGACGCGTTTGTCTTGCCGGACGAGCTGTTTCGACGCCTTTTTCGACTGGAGAAGCAGACTGCGGTGTGGCTGTGCGACGAACTCGGCGATGAGCTAGGACGTGTGCGTGCGAGTGCGCTGTCGGTGCAGCGGCGGGTGCTGAGTGCACTGCGGTTATTTGCGACCGGCGGCTTTCACGCAAGCTTCGGCAGCCGACGTCACCTCTGTGCCTCAACTACATACAAATAAAACATGCTTATGCTGGCAAAGAACTTTATTTTCCCTGCAAATCGCACTTCGTGGTAGCCTTATGTTTCCCTGTCGAGGAAAAAGAAGCAGACGACCACACATCACACACTGCAATGCTTCACGCCTTCAACATTTGCCATCGATCGTAAGAGCCGAACAACACAGACCTTAACAAGTTGGCTTCATCGATTTTTCCGCACTTAGATCAACCGCACAGTACCTTGATTTTCAACGCCGCGTAAGAATACAGTATCAAGGCGTGAAACTGCTGTTTTCGTGCAAAGCAGCTCGTTGATGTTTTACCGCCGTCAGCGCACCCCCGCGGAAGCAAAAGTTACCCACTAGAACCCCAGGTGGTCGAAACTTCCGGAGCCCTTCACTACGGCGTTTCTCATAGCTTGAGTTGCTTTGGGACGTTAAACCCCAATAAACCAAACCAAATTTAATAGCCTAACTTCTTGCGCTTCTTGTTTTTCTTGATATTTTTCTGTTTTAAACATAACTTTTTGGCATAATGAAACGATAATTATTTTTATCGCTGTTCATTTCTTTACTATTTTAGCAAAAATTTAGCACACGGTCCCTCGTCGTGCAGACAAATGCTTCGGGGCGCCGCTCTGCTGTAATTGGCTGATTCCTCGTTGCGTCAATTTTGCGTCAGGCGTCGACGTCACATCGTTTCGTCATTTTGACGTCACTGTCAATAACTTTTGACAATTTTTTACACTTCCGTAATACAGCCCCTGGGGTTCTTTATTGTGCACTGACATCGCACAGAATACGGACCCTCTAGAATATCGCCTCCATCGAAATTTTAGAGGCCCATGTACTATGTGGTGGGAAGCCACTTTGTGGTTTTCGACATCGCGCTGATGCTCTTTCATTCCTCTGGGGAATTTTCCTGTTTCGCCTATGTAAACTTGGTTACAGTCACTGTACGGGATTCGATAGACAACGCCGGGAAAGCGGTTATCTGGCAGGGGGTCCTTGTCTTTCACCAGCATACTTCGAAGCTTGCTTGAATGCACGTGTCTAATGCGTAGGTTATACTGCGCGAAAATGCGGGATAAGAGAGAAGCAAGAGACAAGCATAAGTTTGTCTGGCCTAAGGGATGCAAATGAGTAAAACTATCTAAAGCATTATCTTTTCAAATAACGAATGCTTTGAACATAACAGATATGATGCAGATAGACTTTAATAAAGGTGCACAATTTTTTAAGAAATACTGTAAGAAGTTTCTTGTAAACAGCGGTACTAAATTCTCATTACTGTAACTATTCCGAAAAGTGTAACCTTTGTTCTATCTTATATTCCTCTTGTCATGTCTTACCAACTGTAATGTGATCTACTGTCTTCACTTGGCGACGACTTTCACGGTTGCGTCGACTGGGTATAAAGTGCTAATGTGTAAATCATGTATTGGTTTGATGCTCTATTCAGTATACTCCCGATGTACCACTCAATTACTATTTTTTTTTTGTATCGCCACTCTGTTGTATAGAAAATGAAACTGTTTCTAATGCCGTGTAATTCTGACAGGAAATAGCCACCTTTTGTTTTCCCATTGACTGATCCTAGGACGACTGCTTGACCGATCTTTGTAATGCTAGTTTTGTTTTATGTAAGTTATGCAAGGGGGCCGGAGCGCTTGTCAGGCGCTCCGTCGCCTTTAGCCTCGGCCCCCTCCTGGACTGTGTCTGAGGAAACAATAAAGAAAGAAAGAAGGAAAGAAATAAGTGTGAAGTCACAGTGCTCGTGCGTGAAGTTTGCTTCATGTAGCAATGCAGTTTAAATTAAAAAGTCGCGCTTGTTTAATTCAGAAAATATTCTGAAATAAAACTTCCATGTTACTGTATAATATTTTTTGATTCACATCTGTTTTTCATGAGTAAAACGCGCGTGTGTTGGTCGTCCTGCTATCGTCGTTGGCCTCTCTGCGCTTTATCCATGAACATTAATTGTGTGGGATACAACAAACCCACAATTTCGTAATTAAAATCGCATTTATCAGCTTCTATCCTTAACTAAAGAAGAAGACGGATGTTTGGGCCTGCTGCTTATAAGCACAGAAAAATTACCTACGTACGTCGCGTCATTTTCTTTTTTTTTGTTTATTTTGTTTGTCTGCTTTGCGTGCCAAACTGTACTATACAGTTTTACTGCCATATCGTACCTCGCTGTTGCCTGCTGCAATCGATGCAGGGCGGAAATGCTGCTTTGAGTGTTGTGGTGGTCAATCACATCACTGCTCTTTGTTTTGTCCTCTGAAACTTTGTCTTTCGGTGCTGTGCGTTAAAAAATATGAACAGATAATCAAACGATGAGGCAGAAACTGTGAATCACACACTTGTGGTCTTTTGTGCGCGGTCTCTATACGGGCGACATGCAGATGCAAGAATTCCTCTCGTGTTTCTCTCTCTCCAAACTACCATTCGTCGTCATTATGCTGTGAGCCTGGAATTTCTGAGGAGGCAAAGGGCAGCAGTTCGTGCACAGGCGCGGATGCACAGTTGGAGTCCCAGCGTCCTGACGCCTCCCTAATAATTTCCTAGCGCAATCTCGGTCTGGTGCACCTCAGAGGAAGACAGCTTTCTCCTTTTACTACTCATCCACGCTTCTCTGGGCGTGTCTCACTTAGCCGACCAATCTTGGTTTAGGGACCACTAGCCGACCAAACACCCCATTGAAGTACCGCTGGAATAAGGATAGCCACATCTCTTAAGGCCGAAGGCGTAACAGTCTTTATCCTGTTTCTTTTCTTGGTTTGTCATTGTTGACGATGCACTGAAACTGGTGACTAAGAGTATATCTTTAACAATATAGTTACTTTTACGTGCGGCATAGACAAGTGTGTATTGGTGTGTATAGTACACCTTTGTCTGCGTCTTACTTCTGCCCCCCCCCCCCCCCCCCGTTTGTATAAAGTAGCGAAGCAATGCCTCAAAACGCACAAAAGCTGGGCTTCATTCCAACGAGGCCGTTTTCATTTTCTCACTTATGACTGTTTGTAACTGGTACTCAGTAGCCAGCAAGCTAGGGCACACATCTGTAGAGGGCTCAGCTTTTTCGGTTAAAACTGAAGTTCAAAAAAACGCGGCTTACGTTTATCGTGTTTTTTCTTTTCGGTTCAAACCGAAAACCCGACCCCAAGTATAGCATGTGCTGCTGACTGAATTGAACGCCTACATAATATTTTGTCGGGTTTTCGTGCACCTTGTAAGGAAATTGACTATGTCGTTCGAAACGGTGACCTTCCACTACTGGGGCGGTCATGCGAAGCTATAGAAAATCACGTTCTATTTATTTCGTGTCGCCTTTTTGTGCTCTCTTTCGCCCCGCCGCGGTGTCTCAGTGGTTACGGCGCTCGGCTGCTGACCCGAAAGACGCAGGTTCGATCCCGGCCGGGGCGGCCGAATTTCGATGAAGGCGAAATTCTAGAGGCCCGTGTACTGTGCGATGTCAGAGCACGTTAAGATCCCCGGGCGGTCAAAATTTCCGTAGCCCTTCACAATGGCGTCCCTCATAGCCTGAGTTGCTTTGGGACGTTAAACCCCAATAAACCAAAAAACCAACTTTTTGTCCTCTCGTGAATTACTGCCAGAGAATCGAAAACCTAAATCGCTTTCGACACCATGAGTGCTGAGATCTTTGGTCATTGGACCCACCGCGGTTGCGCCGTTATGCCTCTGATTTCACGATTGCAGGATCAAATCCTGCATTTCCCTGGCTTCGACATGCAAAAACAGCCGTGTGCTGTGAGTACATAATAAATGACCTTATGCAGTCGAATTTATTCACGAGCCCTCGTCTGCAGCGACTTTCGTTTCAGGGCGTTGCACCTCGCCGTTAGAGCTTCAAAAGTTGTTAGCATCCCATCGGAGTCTTTATGCAAGCGTGTGCAGCCGCCCATGACTGGGGCAGGAAGTCAACCGGGTGTACGGCACTTTTTGTGCGTGCGTACGGCGTGTCCGGCAACTGTCAACCGTGCGCACAGTTGTGACAGAGCGCCGGCGTGAGTCGCTCTCAGGCCAGATCACCGATGGCGACCCTGTCGGCCGAGATAAACGTTCGCGAGGGAAGATGGCGCTGCCACCTTTCTGAACTCTATTCTGAACTACCTCGCACACAAGAGTAAACAATGTCTGGAGAGAATGTGTAGAAAATAGCGCTAAAAATTCTCGCTATGTTTAATCATTGTTTCCTGACGCATTGGCTCAGCGGTAATAGCGCTCGGCTGCTGTCCCGAGCTGGCGGGTTTCGTCTCGGCTGCGCCAGCTGCGTTTTGGATGGAGGCGAAAGACGAGACGCCCTGCGTTTTCTGCGATTTTAGTGCACCTTAAAGAACCCCAGGTGGTCGAAATTAATCTCGAGCCCTCCACCCTAATAGCCCATGTTACTTTGGAACGTTAAACCTCTTAAACCAACCCAGCAATTTTTAATAATCCAATATCTTTGTTCTGTGGCTTCTTGAAGTTTGCACAACAGTATTTCCTTATCCATAAAACACATGTAGGGGAATGTTGTATCGGTTAGTGGATTAGTTTGTGTAGAATGCAGCGTTGAATGTTTGTCGTTATAAGCCATTTCTTCTTTAATATAAAGACCCCTAAAGTTTGCGAAAAAACTTACCATGAGTCATGCTTCCAGAATTCACTTTGTACGAACTCATTACAACTCGCTACTTTACAGTCGCGAAATACGCACCTAAGCATCGAATCGGCGTTGGCAAAATAGCTTCCCCTCCCACTTTGGTGGCTGAGGTCTCTTTTTCTCTTTCTCTCATATCGTGCAGGAGATGCCTAGCCGCTCCACCGGCCCGCTGTACCAGTTCTTGTTCGACCATCTTGAAAACGGCACATTCGGGGAGCGGCTCCGGTGGCGGGCAGCGGGCGTCTTCCAGCTACTGTGGAGGCGCGGCAACGCTTGGACAGCCTCCAGGGAGGAAGAGTGTGCCATGTTCATGGGGTGGCTTTCTCTTCGTGGCCGTCTATGTGTGGAAAGGTAGAAAAATAAAGACGACTGTGACACCAACGATCACTGTAATAGAGATAATGTTAACTCATAACATGCGTTGAACACGTACGGCTGGTACCGGCCCATTTGGTCGTTACACGGGGTCCCAGTTGAAGGATATCGAGGCTCTTAAAAAGACGGGGCGTTCAGCACGAGCGAAATGGACAGTACCGTGGGGAGTCAGTCGCTCGGCCTTGCCTGCCCAGTGTATTTCCAGCCAGCCTAGTTAATACTGAATAGCTAGCTTTTCATCTCTTCGAAGACTGAAGAGCTTCTTTAGGGGAAGGAGATTTTTGTTCCACCTCCCGTAGACACGCGATGCACATTTATGACCGCCGCTTCCGCTGCGGTCTGAGAGCAACGCGTTACGCGGGTCCACTTTCGAAATACAACGCATCTCACGCGGCCACCTCAAACTCCAACGCCCGTCGTGAACAGTGCTTCTAAGATAGACTTCTTTGAGAGCGCGCATGGGAGCGATGCGGTCACGTGATGTGTTTTTCTATTTCGCAGGCGGCTTCTTACAGGACGCAAAAAAAAAGCAACGCAAAGCATACCTTGCTCTAAACTTTTCAGCTGTTTGTTTTCAAACGTTGTCTACAACTTTCATACTAACACTTTGTTCCTGAAGCCAGTAGTTAAAACTTTAGGTAATCACACTTAATAATGAGATATGCTGACTGAAAAAAAATAATAATGTGGACATCTAACAGCGACTACTAACAGCACTCGGTTGGATGTATTCGCGTAGAATCCTCTTTATTTTTAAACTTATTTTTAGCTCGAACATCCTGTATGCAAGGCTTCGCTTCCACCCGCTGAGAGGCTTGTCCAAGCAGTTTTTTTTAAAATGAAACTCCTGAGAGAGTAAGAGAGTAATGAAACTCCTGAAAGAGTAATCGTAAAATAAAGAAGACTAAGGAAGTAATAACTGAACAAACGATTGAGGGCTCGTAGCTTGCCGAACCGCAAACATATTTTCACATCAGTGTGGGGTGTAATGAAGGTCATGCAATGGCAGTGTTGTAAGTAGCACATGTCTCCGTTGTGGCGTCACTTGTGCCCATCTTGTTTCCAGGCGTGGCAGGGCAGCAAGGAAGGCCGGATTAAGAACTGCCGTACGCGAAACAACGCTTTCGCGCTGCCTTGGCCGAGAACAACAACATAGACCAGGACAGCTGGAGGGGCGAGCCTGCAGGCCACGGATTCAAGCTTAATGTGTTCCCAAAAGATGTCCTAGGTCAGTGGTGGGTACCTCAGCTATCTCCTCTTTTCCGCCAAAGCGCAATTCCTAAGCTACTCTGCCTAAAGGCCATGATCATCGTCATCATCATCAGCCTGGCTATGCCCACTTAAGGGCAAAGGCCTCTCTCGTGTCTCCCCAATTAACCCTGTTCGTTGTCAGCTGCAGCCACCGTATATCTCGCAAACTCCTTAATCTCATCCGCCCATCTAACTTTCTGCCGCCCCCTGCTACGCTTGTCTTCCGTTGGAATCCACTCCGTTACCCCTAAGGACCAGCCCTGTCCAAGCTCATTTTCCCCTCTTGATTTCGACTAGAATGTGATTAATCCGTGTTTGTTTCCTCACCCACTCTGACCTCTTACGGTCTCTTAACGTTACACCTATCATTTTTCTTTACATAGCTCGCTGCGTTTTTCGTTAGCCTACACGTTACTGCCCCGTAGGTGAGTACCGGTAAGATACAGCTGTTATATACTTTTCTCTTTGGGGATATTGATAAACTGCCATCCATGATGTGAGAGGACCTGCCAAATGCGCTCCACCCCATTCCTATTCTTCTATTTATCCCCCTCTCATGATCCGGATCAGCAGCCACTGCTTGCCCTAAGTACCCGTATTTGCTTACCTCTTCCGGCACCTCGCTACCAATTATGAACTGCTGTTCCTTTGCGGGACTGTTGAACATAACTCTGATCTTCTGCATGTTAAACACCTACCGTATTGCTCTGCCTGTCTAACTCATTGATCATGATGACGCTATGATCATGTCAGTTCTAAAGGTTCTAACTATAAACGAGGCAAGCAATATTGAACGATGGTGAAGCTCAAACTTAAGTTATCATGACTCGCTTTCATTTGCATTTTTTGTTGCCTAGTCATACCTTGATCGCGTGTACTTTTGTTGGATGTTTCTTGCAAACAATTTATTTTGCTCCTATTGCTTCTGTTTGCTGTGTTCTTTGCTGCCTCCAGATTGTGTCCTGTTTTGGCTGTCCTTAGTTTTGATGTCAGATGCTTGTCATTTATCTTGTTTCAAGACCCCTAATTGCGGTGTGCTTTGCCGCGTTGCACGCGCCAAAGTCACGAGTCAATGTCAGACGCCCCTCGTCTCACAAGATGTTGGTAGCAGTACGGAAGGTAGAGCTCTCTCGTCCAATCAGGGCTCCATGAACACAGAAAGTAGTCCCTCGAATATTTGAGCAGTGTAGCACTATTAATCAAACAATAAGCACACCAACAGAAAACATAGTTTGGATTGGTAGATTTAGATGGTAGAGAGTGCTTCAACCACTGATGAAATGTACTGACATAGCCCGTACGTACACAGCTCTGCGGAGGCCTGCTACGAGGTAGTGATGCGTCGCCATTTTCCAACATGGCGCCGGCTGAGTCAGTTGTGTCACCTTTGTGCCCTACATCGACAGTGCGCTGTTTTCCCAAGCAAACGATCGCAGTTGGCTTCTTGAAATGCTTCGCGTCGAGAGCAGGGGCAGTTCAAATACGAATGCGCTCATCAAGCAGACGGAAAAACTAACTCAAGTGAGCGAGCGAACGCTTTACCAGTGGACAACACAGACGTTGAAGGCGGACCGAATGTTGTTCTCGAAGGCAGCGTTACAGTGATGGACAACGTGCCATGTCATTCTGTGAAGCAGGATAGAGTGCGTCGGGTGAGTAGCCTCAAAAAGGATATACATGCTTGGCTGTCCGGACAAAGTGTTGCGTGGTTATTAAGGCCGAGCTCATGACGCTTGTCAACAACGTGAACACAGGTGGGGACCGATACCGTGTGGACTGCATAGCCGAAGCTGCTGGCCATCTCGTTGTGCGCTTGCCACTCTACCACTGCCAAATGAACCCGACAGAGCTTGTTTGGAGCGATGTCAAGGGTTTCGTGGCCAGTCAAAACAAGACGTTTAAGCTCCAAAACGTGGAGTCTCTAGTTTGCCAAGGCATCCTGCAAGTGACTGCCGAGAAATGGAAGAATTACGTGCAGCGTGTTATCAATGAGGAAAATATGTTAGGAAACCGGACCACTTCATCGACGATGTTGTTGACCAAGGACTGGCTATTGTTGTCAACCTAGAGGACGACACAACCAGCAGTGTTGAATGGAGTTGTGTTGAGGACAATGAGATGAGCTCCATTAACGTGCGAACCTGCGAGCGAAAGTCAGGACCATTCAGTACTGTCGCAGTGAGAGTAACGAAAATGAGAACCACATCATTTTTCATGAGATGTGGCAGACGCCGTATTGGAGTGCTCCAGATTCATTTTGACCACTTGTGCGCTGGCTTTCGCGCAGCGCATGGGGTTGTTTTGCATTTCGCCACCATCGACATTCGGGTACCCCGGCCAGCATTCGACCTAACATAAACAGTGTAGTGGCAATGCTGGAAGAAATAGATTTATATACGCTAGACAGGAACATTGAAAATAACTGTGACGTAAAAACAGAGCAACTGATACAAAAAGGTGGCGGCAAAAAAAAGAAAAAAGTGGGGCCAGTCAGTCCCTTTCGAACGGGTGTCCGCGGGTCCAAAAACAGATAAACGAATAAAAAGACATGAAGCGCATCTGCTGGAGGTAAAAACAAGCTAACTACTAGTACGCCATTTTTCACATGGATGGAGCCACCTGCCAGCAAATGGCGGGGCGACAGGCGCGTAGGAACACACTAATGTAGTGCACACCATCCTGATTGGACGAGAGTGCTCTACCTTTCGTAGTGCTGCAAACATCTGGTGAGACGGGGTATAGATGCCAAACCAAAACTTCCCTTCAGAGTGCAGTGCAATAGCATTCGAGATCCCTCCAGCACAAGCACTCCTTCTCTTTGATAGATCGCGGGGAATTTTCATACCAGTACGCGGCAGTGGTGCAGTTTAAGCGATGCGTCACTTCCCTTTCAGGGGGTTGTTTCATACACAGCTTCCGGTGGGGCTTGTGACGCCCAGGTTAATTGTTCTGCGCGGATGGTTCTTCGGGACGCTGTCCATCTCTCGAGCAGTGAACTGATGCGCAGTGACACGGCGGGCATGTGGATATTGCACCGGACTTATTTAAATTAATTTTATTGCCACCTGTCACGATGAGCAAGTTGCCACGGCCCGGAGGCAACCTGCTCATCGTGGCAGGTGGCAATGAAATTAATTTAAATAATTTCAATGCAATTGCCACCTGTCCACAAATGACATGTGTGCCACCTGGTTTTTAGTGACACGGACGGACAGACGTTATATTTTTTCGTGAGCAGGACCTCTAATGTTATCGCATTATTAGCGTCTACGATTTTTGTGATTCATCGGAAGCAGCCCATCGCATTGGGCAGTAACAACAGCGACAGTCTTTCTGTGAAGCTTTTCCTTCTCCGACGGCCACGTCTTCTGTCTCCGTGCCGCAGGCGTGCAGCGCAATGTCTTAACGCTGTGGGAAAATTGCGCGCGCCCACTTGTGCTCCAAGTGTGCTGCCTTCGTGGAAACAACCGCTCGCAGCTGGAGAGACCGTTGGTCGACCTTAGCCAGCGCTCCAGGAGGAAGATGGGAGTGTGGGAATGAGGGAAGGGTTGAGGTAGTGTTGCATCGGCCCCGGTCTCCCGGATGAGGTCGCCGGGCACCTCGGACCGTTCCTCGCCATCCCGCGTTGCAGAGCGTTAATGGGGTGTGGAAAGTGAAAGGACAATAGTTCGGGCTTCCGTTATTAGCTCGGTTCACAGGAACACAGACGTACTGCCAGGCACCATTACTGTGTCCTTGGGCAAAGGGCAAACCAATTTCTATGATAAAAGGTGACCCTTTCCCGCTTTAGTCTTACGCAGGGGTTTACTGCGCCGCCCTTGTTGTGTCTTTTTTTTGCGGTAACGATTCTTCGTGTCGCCGTCTCCGTTGCGATGAGCCGTGCTAATTAGGGTCACTGCAGAACAGAGGAATCTTTCAGTAGTCCTGCCTGTAAGACATGTTTTTGTTTATAAACACGCCCATAATATGTCCATGTTCTTATAGACCCGGAGTCACTATTTTCTTTTTCGCTGTCTTCTCTTTATTGGAGTTGCGCAGGAGCCACTGTCCACGTTTGAGAGCTGCGCAAAAAGAAAACGTAGTGTGTAGCGAATAAGAAATACGCACATAAGCTTTACTCTGTAGACAGCCCTTTGAACGTATACTTCAACAAAAAATGTAAAATAATGACACAAATAGCTGGTGCAAGACTATAAGATGTGGAAGATATCCCACTGCACCAGTGAAAGTCCAACAATTTTAACAAAAATTTCGAGGATTCGGAAATTGTAAGCTACTGTTAACGGTCCATTGTTTCAATGACTAGCAAAATGTTTGTTTTAAAATTTTTCCATTGCTTGCATCGAGCAGTTGAGACTGCCACCGAAGACAAATGGGGAGAGAGAGAGAGAGAAAACTTTTATTGCTCTTTCAAGAGATTCGCGGAGATGAAGACTTCTTGGTCGTCCTGCTTGGGCGCTGGCGACTTGAGTCTTCGAGCAAGGGTGGGCCCTCAGTCCAGGGCTCCACTGAGTCGTGCCGCTTCAACAGCGTGCTGTACCAAGGCCCTCTGGACCTCGAGCTCGCTGCTGGAGAGACAGCTCTCCCATTGCTCCTCACTCGGTGTTTGATAATTGTGGAATGCTATGTTTCTTTCGCACTCCCAGGTAATGTGATAGAGTGTAGGTGTACCGCCGCACCAGGGACAGTCTGATCTGAATTACATTTCTGACGATAGCAATAACGTTGCCAGCAAAAAGTTGCAAGTCTGCCGACGGCAGAACTGCGAATATAGTCATTGGCATAGTGAAATCTTACATGTGTGAATTGCGTTGATCAACTTTTTCGAGTTCAAAGATGTTTCTGTCCAACGTTGTTGGGTATGCGTGGTGTATAAGTCTGAAGAAGGGTATACGGGAGGTGGGCTTTTGCAGTAATCTATATTATAGTTAAAATACCAAATCATGATACCTCTCGGAACAACATTCATCGGGTGAAACTATAGATGCTTGTGCCGACAGCAGATTGAGCGAGGTAACGTAGTACTGAGGCTCACCAATTACAAACTTCCAGTCCATATGTTAGGAAAAGGCTTGGAGGAGCCGCTGAAGCCACTATAAAATGCTCTGGCCGTAGTTGTCTTGTTTCAACCTGAGTACCACCCTACTCGTGCTGGAAGCTTACGAAATAAGCAAGGGTTCGAATTAAGCGGCGGAGGGCTAAGAGATGTTTCAAAATTTTTGAACATGTTTCTGAACCCGTAACAGCCTCCTCGTTTCCAACCGGCCCTCCCTCTGCTTGGCGTGAGCTATTAATTGCAGGCATTGTGTTCTTCCACAGTGTGCAGAATCCCTTTTGGCCAAAGGTGACCGGGTCGTGAAGAGCTCGCCGCGGTCGTCGCCTGGTGACGCAGCCTTCCCCAGCCTCGTTGAGAGCTGCGACGTGTACGCCGCGCCATGCCCACCTGGCGACGCGTACCACGTCTTCGTGCAACAGCCGGAGGGGGAGAAGGCTCCCCGATACTACGCCAAGACTGCGGCTGAAGCCCTGTATGCAGCTCCACTTCCCGCCGGCAATGTCGGCCCGGGATTTGCAAGTCTTTCCATCCTTTACGCGGCCCGACCTGGTGCCGAAAGTGGAAGCGGTCATCTCTGGGAACGCCAATGTTGCTCGCCTTTTTAACGTGAGTGATGCTGGAGAGGTTAATACCTTCGCGTGCCTACGCCCTCCTAACGATCGCTTTGACGCGATGGTCGGCTTCTTTTTCAAGTGAGGGCGGCGAGTGTACTGCCACTGCACTTACGCCGAGTGCGCCGTTTACTTCACTCCGCACGTGTGCGCTCTTGCCACCTGCCTTCGATCGGCGGCGGCGAAGCTAAGAAAGTGGAGCAGGTGCGCACAAGCATCGCTTTCGACATTGGAGGACAGAACCAAACCTTCGGTTGCGTGCTTTCTGCTTTGCTTTGATGCGTAAGGCGATTGGATCAACACGCGTGTTTCGCCTTACAGCCGCTAAATAACTTGTGATTTTTTCTCTCAAGCTGCTTCTCTCAACGCAGCACTACAGAGCGGAACACATACAACCAAAGTTTGGCGTCTATGCTCATTTAAACCCCACCTGGATCTCAGTCATCAAATCTAAACTGAATGACTCTTGTGGAGGGCTTAACTTCTCATGCACTGCCAATGACAGAGCGCTTGTTGCGCTTGGTTTTCTTCACAATATTTTGAAAGGGAGAAGTTCTCCGTCAAGGCTGCCAAAACCTTCCTGTGAACGTGGCTTCAGAGGCGTGGGTAGTCTGTTTTCTTTTTTTCTTCTGGCTCGTATCGGCGAAAATCCTGCTATGTGAGCCATTAACAGCTGTTGCTATAAAGAGTAACAGGCTGGTGCACGGTTGCGAGTGCAAAGATGATGCTGCATCGTTAACGGCGCTTAACCTTGATAGAAAATGCCTAAATTACTAACCGTACTCTGAACATTCTAGATGCGCATGAAATATTTCGGTTTGAAAAAAAAAAACGAAATTCTGCAAACTGCGATCTATGACGTGCATGTTTAACAGTTTTTTTTTTCTTTTTACGCTGTGAACGGGACACGGCCGTGCGACTGCGGGTTGCACCTTATCTTACCAAAAATAGTCGGCGGTGCTGAAGTTACAGCTTGCATCAGCTAATCAGAGGCTAATCTGAGGCCGCGTTCGTAAACCTGTCCTCCCCTGTCCGTGATTGGCCGTCTCCGGTTATGTCGTATACTCAGCCCTCATGATTTCCGAGGTCAGCGGCGTTAGCCAGTCACAAACCGTTCTAACTTAACAACAGTGTTGGGGATTCGGACACTGACAGACCGACGCCCACCCTGGCTTCCACATCGGTGCCGCATTCCACTGAGACGGAGTGCTGACAGCGGCTCCTTGCAGCAACAGTCGTAGTGCTAACTGGACGCGCCAAGCCAGCTACCAAAGTGCGAATATACCGCAAAGCGCGGGTGACTGGAAGCAAGGCTGCCGCGCTTTTTGTGTCGATTTCGTGTTCTATCTTCATTTTTCCTTGGGTGTTAAGTCGGTGACCCGCACCTGTTCAGTAGTTGATTTCCTTTAGGTAAGAGTGCCCAAAGGTCACCTTTAGTCAAGCGGAAGTCGTTAGCATCGCCCTCGAAGCATTCGAATGCAATCATATCCAGAAAAAACGCAGTCCATGTCTATATGTTCTTCTTTTAGTAGTCGCACCATGATGCGTGAGTGCATGTTGCATCATGTTGGTTGCCTTTTTTTTTGGCGTATCGTGTGTGCAAAAGCTTCCGCGCGACGTTTAAGTAGCATTTTATGCAGCGTCACGGGTCGCAGCCACGTAAGTTTTAATATGTTCAAGTTTGTTGAACAAAACATTGCTTAGATACCGAACGGCAAGCCTGTAGTATAAACCGCGGGATATTTTGTGGAAACGTTTAGAGTGATTGGTAAGTTTGTGAGTAAAACATTCCCCTCTAGTAGTGGAGGCTTTTGTGATAATATTTTGGCATCTGGTACACCTCCTTTCCTCTGCTTCGTCCCCTCGTAGCTGTTTTACAGCAGTGCGCGTCTACACCTGCGCCATATGGCCGCTTGTTATACGACTTGACTCGCAGATGCGGTGGGCTGTGATATAAGCGGCACCCGAGCTTGATTTGCTAACTTCTGCAACGCCCCTCTCAGTGCACGGGAAACGTATTGCCACGTATCATTGTAGTGTCCGTTCGTTTGCGCAAGGCCGCAGGAAAGGGGTGTTATCATTTGTGTTCGTGACGCGAGAAGCGACCGGACTAATCTCGATTGATCACAGCCATGCCGAGCTGCATCTACGCGGTTCCAGATTACTCTAGATGATCTCGACCTGTTATCTCGAAGTTTCCTTGCCGGCTTTAAATTGAACGATGCCGCGAGCAGCCGGCATTCGTAGTTCGACGATTGACGAGCACGCTTGTTGCTTACGCCGCCACCGAGTGATTCAGTTGGTTTGCGGGTGCAAGTCAGCCCAAATAAAGAGCTTCGTTTGCCACTATTTCTGGTGTCTTCCTGACCGCTGGACTGCCGTCACTACAACGTGACAGTATTACACTGTGGCAGTTCGGGCAACTTTCCCGCCAAGTAGGCATATCAATGAGAGGAGCACACAGTGGTGCTTGCTGCTTATTTCGCGTTGCCGGCGTTTCGAAATTTTCGACCTTTTTTTAAGGGTAGATAGAGGCCTCGCTCATGCAGTGACCGCAGTGCGCTGATAAGGTTCTCACCAGAAAACTGCGGCCAATGCATCGCAAACGTAAGAACATCGGGACCAGGATTTATTCCAATTTCAATAATTCTATTCCATTTGTATTATGTTCCTGTTGTCGCTTGACTGAATTATTAGAATAAAACAGAATAGCAGAGAACTGCACCATACTGTTCTTGACTTAAAGACCAAGTCCTTTTTTTTTGCTTTTTACAATTTGAGTTGATAATCACATCCCAATCGTTAGGGTCCCTTCGCTCTGGTGCAAAAAAAAAGAAACGAAGTACAAATAGAATTATTTGTCTGAAATGGCCAAACGCCAGCTCGAAATTTTTGTCCTTCAGCATACAGAGTCATTATCGACTGCCCTGCGTCCAGTGACGTCAGACACGCAAGGCTTCTTGTAGAAATCATCCCGGTAGAGGGCGCAAAATGAAAAAATTGAAAAAAAAATGAAAAAAAAAAAACGAAAGAATATTGCGAGGCGTTACTTGGTAGTGGTAGCGGCGGGGCTAAATCATGTCCTGAATGCTGACGCCGCACAAGTAGTGAGAAGACTAGCTGAGGGTGTCGACGGTATAAGGGCGATAGCAGAGCAAGCGCAGATCGTGGTGTCTACAGTGCCGGAGGTACAAGGAAGGAATGGAAAGGTTGCTAACGACGTAGTGAATCTTAATCGAGAGATAAGGCCGTTAAGCCTCGAGAAAGGCTTTGAGGTGGTAGACAAACAAGGAAGTGCACAGAGCAGGCTTGGGCAGAGGCTTTAGACGAGATGGCATCCTCTTCAGTGGAAGGGTACGAGAAGAGATAGGCTGGCGTCTGGGAGGACGAGCGGTAGCTTTTTTAGGGGGTCCACGGTGGCTCAGGGCGTACAGGTAGGAAGCAGCGAAGTGGTAAATCTAGCAATGGCGGCTGAGCCCAACAAAATGGCTACTAGGAGGCCCAGAAAGAAAACTATGAAAAAGGAATTTAACGCCAGGATCAGTTACATAAATATGCAAGGGGGTAGAAAGAGATCGAAATGGCGGGACGTTAAAGAACCCAAGGTGGTCGAAATTTCTGGTGCTTTTCACTACGGCGTCCCTCATAGCCCGAGGGGCTTTCGGACATTAAACGCCCATAAACCAAACCAAACTAGTAAAATTAATAATTGTTGCTGCGCCGTGTCCTTCCCTTGAAAACCAGCTTTCTCTTGATTTTGAGGGAATGAAATGCGCATAACTGGACACCTTAAGCACTCAGTGAAAAAAAAAGCATAAATGCTAGCTGACATCATTTAGTTGGCTGTACCAGTTTAAATGCATGCTTGAGGTGTCCTCTGACCAAATGAGCCAAATATCGAAAACTAGATTGTCATACATACTTAGTGCAAATGGGTCCTAGCGTTTCATGAAAAGTGATTTTTTTTTAGGCAGATAGACGCTTTTCTCGGCCAAGTGATGCTAGTATTCGCGAACACCAGAAAAGAGGCGCACCTGGTTATACTAGTTAAATTAATGAATGCACAGATAAGTGAGTTACCGCACCCTATCTTTTCCTTGAAAACCAGTTTTCTCTTCATTTTGGGGAAAGGAAATGAACATAACTGGACACCTCTAGTTTTAACTGCAGATAGGCACTTGGTTGCAATTCAAGATTTTGTAGCTGGCCATTAGTGCAATGGCTATATTAGTTTTTAGAAAACGCAATTACTTTCGGCCCTGTGGTTCAATAAATTTTGGCATTTCTAGTGCAATTAGAGCGCACGCTCAGCGATGTCCATCTAAACGCGTCAACCCCTGGCGCGTATGCCACGTGACGCACCCTGTCCAGCCTGCACTGCGGTGATCACCGTTCCTCGCTGCACCAGCCGAGGCAGAGGCAGAGGTGGTCACGTGGCATGTGCGTCATGGAGTGACGCAGTTTGATGGTCATCGCTGAGGGCGAGCGCCGCAGGCACGCGGTTTTGGAATTCAGCACGAAATTAAAAGAAACTAATGCGGTTATTGCTAATGGCGAGCTACAAATCTGATTTCAACCAGGTGCCAATCTGTAGTCATTAAAAATTATTATTATTTAGTTGCTAACTTTATGGTGTCGACCAGCACCGGCATTACACTCCAAAACACGGATAAGGACATTTGGGAGTAAAAAGAGAATAAGCTGTCCCCTATTGCACAGCCTTTTAATGGGCAAGGTATTCTGCCCATGTTGGGAAGTACACAATCCCAAAATATAAGGAATGTTTGCCCTCTGCAATAGGGGAATATTCCCACTGCAAAGCATAGTGATGTGATGTAGTTAGAACATAGGAGGCGGTCTTTCCGATACTCATGCTCGCGAAAACGGAAAAGCGATTTACTGTATACTTTTGGCATAGCCTGAACCGCTTACCGTGCGCACTGGTACCGTGCGCCGCCAGTGCGCACGAGCAAATTGGTCGCAACACGGCAGGCGTGCGCCTACCTGGCGAGCACGTGGCACCATCTGCCGCCTTCAAGGCGATCTGCGCATGGGCACTGACCATGACCTTTGACCCTGAACTTTGACATTAAACTTTCACTTTGTAATTTGTCGGCAGAGGTAGTAAGAAAGCACCATGTCACGTGATTCAGTTCACAGTTGTGACGTCAGGTATGGGGCGTATATAACCAGAGCTGTGCGCTTGACTTAAACTATGGAGGAAGGAGAGTGCACTGAGGAGCGCACGTATAGTGAACTACATCTTCGAAGATTGCGGCAAGCTTCTTCTGACAATCCGGCAGACCGCTTGCTTACGTCGCTTTCGCTACATGAAACTCTGTTTGGCAGAGTTGAACCGCTGCCTAACTTTTAGTATCCGATTGCAATCCGCATGCAATTTCGGGGCTGTTCTCATGGAAAAAAAGGCATTAAAATTGGGTAATTACGGTACGTGATTAGTACATGTGTCAATAAATACTGAGATAAACCGTCTCGTGAAACAAAAAGCCGTTTGAAACAGCCATTGATGATGAGTACTCTGTACATATCTGGTAAATATTTTCAACATTCACAGATTTCCTTTTAAACTGATACACATCAGTGCGCTCTGTGCAGGTGCATTGTACAGCAGGGCAGCCATTGTATGCATCAAGATTATATTGCAAAATTAAAGGACGTCTGCATAGCCGCCGCGGTGGCTCAGTGGCTGTGGTGCTCGGCTGCTGGCCCTGAAGACGCGGGTTCGATCCCGGCCGCGGCGGCTAGAATTTCTTTTGGAGGAGAAATTCTAGAGGCCCGTGTGCTGTGCGATGTCAGTGCACGTTAAAGAACCCCAGGTGGTCGAAATTTCCGGAGCCCTTCACTACGGCCTCTCTCATAGCGTTAGTCGCTTTGGGACGTTAAACCCCACAAAACCAAACCAAAGGACGTCTGCATCGAAGAAGAGCCCAGTTTATAATATCTTTTCTTTATTGGCAATGACGTTCGAAATATACGCAATTGAAAGCTCATTGACTTGTCTTTCTGGCGTCGCGCATTTATATAACGGTGTGACCTGAATTTAAAATGCAACAAAGACACATTTATAAATTATGTGACTTGAATTTATAATGCAACAAATATACACACCGCTTACGTAGTTTGCGACGTAAACGCTGTTATTGTGATATCGGCCACAGTACTATGCGCCCGGACGTTTTATAAATATGCAACGCGGAAGGCTAACTCATCAAGCTTTGGAATACATAAGTATGATGTTCGACATTTTGAACCCCATTGGCCTCTTAGGAAAATGAAAAAACTGCGCTCACCTTCGCGATATAATCTTACCGTTTAATCAAACAATAAAAGGTTATTAGTTAATTTGCTACTTAATCATCTAATGATTGGGCTGTGTCTTTCTCTGTGTCCGCCTTGTTGCTGCACAATCCAGCTGCACAGACCGCACCGAAGTATCGCCCACAGTGTTTAAAATAAGAATCTGTAAACATTAAAAGAAAATAACTCTCTATAATATATTAGCTTGTGTATGATGAAGCCTGCAAATTTCTTGTCACACGTTTGCAGAGTCGGCGCTATCCTCTGGACGTGGTGCCCTCAGTTCGACCAATGGTGCCCGGCGGTGCCTTCCGCTGAAATGCGAAGGTGAGTTTGCAGCTACTTTTGAAATGCACCATCGTAAGTTACTACACCATGTTAGCAGCCACTTATCTTTCAGCTGGGCATGCTTTCATGTATAGTGCCATATTCAATGTTGAACATCGTCGCATTTTTTTATGCACTGTAAACAGGAATACGCCTGTATCGGAGTAAAGCTCCTTCCATACGCTGTCCTCCGATATGCTGTCCTTCCATACGCGCAATTATCTAATGGGAACGCCGCACTACTTTTTTAAAGGATGCTGGAAACAAATTTATTGATGTCCAGCATGCTTAATGTTTCCAGTCACGTTTCGAAAAATTTCGTTCACAAATAACTTCTGGACAAGTGAGTGGTTTCAGCCAATTAGACTTTCAGCAACCACCGTGGTGGCGGCTGCCTATCTCAAGGTCTCGGGTTCGATCCCGCTTGCAGTACGGCGTAAGTACACGTTGAAGAGCCTCAGATGATCGAAATCAATCCGGAGCTCTCCATTACAGCGCTCCTCACCCATGTGTCACTTCGGGACTAAACACTGCATATATCAAGGCCGTTCAGGAGCAGCAGCTGTCTTGCATGTGTTTGCCACTTCATCTGCATTCGTGTAATAGGTTCTGTTTGTGAAGTTAAATACCATTAAACCAAGTCATTGACGCGTGTACAACTGCTTCAGTGTTCGTGTTTCGATGCAGATAAGCGACCTTAGGCCTCACTCGCTATCATTTAACTCACTTTTCAGTCACACTTCGGAATTAACCTGGATAATAGTAACGACCAGTCTGTCTTAGTAAGCGTGCACTCTATTTGCACTGTTTATGCAGTGTAATCGGGCTGTATACACTGTATACATGTAGGTCGTGCCGTCACTGCCGCAGCCGTTGGTCCCCGCCACCTCGCCCCTACTCCTTCGTCGACCACCGCAACGACTACGGCCCGCGCCGCTTCACACCACGTCCCGATCCGCTCCGTGACTAGCCCGCTCCGTACGCTCGTGGGTCCAGCCGCTCACCTTCCCCATTAGGCCGCCGCTCCCGTTCTCCTACCACACGCCGCAGCCCTTCTCCTTCGACCTCCCGCCACTTCTCGGAAAACTAGCCGATGCAGCCCCCGGAGGTGACGCTGCATCATTGACCCGGCCTGAAAATCCTCTCTTGACCCCCGCTGCCCAACGTAATCCCCTGAATGTTCTCGTGGATGGTGTCCCGGTCCTTGCCCTCATTGATACTGGCGCCCAAGTGTCTGTCCTGAGCTCTTCTTTGGGCCGCCGTCTGAAGAAAGTTTTAACGCCTGCCGCCATGTCCACGGTTCGCGTCGCCGATGGCAGCCCCGCTGCCGTGATTGGAATGTGCACTGCGAGTGTCAGCATTGCCGGCCGTCGTATACCCGTTCTGTTCACCGTCCTGACCAGGTGCCCTCAGGATATAATCCTTGGCCTTGACTTTTTAACCGCCCATTCAGCTCTTATTGACTGTTCCTCAGGCCTTCTCCGATTGGATCTGCCCCTGTGCAGTGACGACTCCACCAGCTCACCTCGCCTTCAATCCACCGAGTTTGCTAGTCTCCCGCCACAAGGTGCTGTCTACATCCCTATGTCTCCTTCTCCTCCCGTCCCTGATGGAGACTAAGTCGCCTGCCATCTCACCGCTGTCATTCTGAATCGTAACGTCCTCTTTCCCCACACCATTGTCCACATCACCAACAACTGCACCTGCCTCCCTGTCCTCAACTTCAGCCTGTCCCCTCAGGTACTTCCGACCGGCATTTCACTTGCTGATCTGTCCTCATTGACCGATTGCACAGTTTCTGTCCTGCCTTCTGACCCAACGACTGCCGTCTCCAATGTCCCTACATCGCAGCCCTCCCGTGAGGATTCTACTTCCCGGATGATAGCGGCCGATCTCCCCTCTGCTGATTCTACAGCTCTTCACAGCCTCTTGTCCTCCTACAGTGATATTTTTTACTTTGGTGACCGTCCCTTGGGTCAAACCTCTGTTGTCGCCCACCACATTGACACCGGCGAGCCCCGCCCTATTCACAGACGGCCCTATAGGGTCTGCCTCGCAGAGCGCCGTGTTATTCAGGCAGAGGTGAACAAGATGCTGGCCCGCAACATCATCGAGCCTTCGAGTAGTCCTTGGGCGTCCCCTGTCGTGCTTGTTAAAAAGAAAGATTAAAACTGGCGATTCTGCGTCGATTACCGCCATCTGAATGCCGTCACAAAGAAAGACGTCTACCCTTTGCCCCGAATTGACGACGCTCTCGACTGCTTGCACGGCGCCAGTTACTTTTCCTCCATCCATCTTCCCTCAGGGTACTGGCAGATCGCTGTCGATGAACGGGATCGGGACAAAACCGCCTTTGTCACCCCGGACAGCATGTACCAATTTAAAGTCATGCCTTTCGGCCTGTGCAATGCCCCTGCGACCTTCGAGCGCATGATGGACTCCCTCCTGCGCGGTTTTAAGTGGACGACATGCCTCTGCTACTTAGATGACGTGATTGTTTTTTCGTCCACATTCCAAAGCCACCTGCATCGCCTTTCAGCCATCCTTGCCGTCTTCCGCCGCGCTGGTCTTCAGCTGAACTCGAAGAAATGTACCTTCGGCCGCCGTCAGCTCAAGGTCCTTGGCCACTTGGTCGATTCTGCTGGGATCCAACCCGACCCCGACAAAGTCCGCGCCGTGCGTTCATTTCCTACTCCGCGCTCCTCCGGTGATGTGCGCAGCTTCTTCGGCCTATGTTCCTATTTCCGCCGGTTCATCAAGGACTTTGCGGAAATAACCCGACTTCTTACCACGCTCCTCAAGAAGGACATCCCGTTCTCTTGGGGACACCCCCCAGCTGACGCCTTCAGAGCCCTTAACAGTGCCCTCACTGCTCCAGCTGTGTTGGCGCACTTTGATCCTTCAGCCCCTACGGAACTTCGCACCGATGCGAGCGGCCATGGCATTGGTGCCCTACTTGCTCAGCGGCAACGCAACAAGCTTCGCGTTACTGCGTACGCCAGCCGTCTCCTTTCTGTGTCAGAGCGCAACTATTCTATTACCGAGCGGGAATGCCTCGCCCTGGTTTGGCCTATTGCAAAATTCCGCCCTTACTTGTTTGGGCACCCTTTCTCTGTTATCACGGATCACCACGCCTTATGCTGGCTTTCTTCGCTCAAAGACCCTACTGGCCGGCTGGGGCGCTGGGCTCTTCGCCTACAAGAGTACACATTTTGTGTCGTCCACAAGTCCGGCCGCTTGCACCAGGACGCGGATTGCTTGTCCCGTTACCCTGTCGATGCGCCCTCCTCCAACGAATGCGAGGCTGACGCCTGCGTCTTATCCATCTCGGCCTTCCGCAACATTGCACAAGAACAGCGCTTGGATTCTTCGCTGCGTTCCCTCATCGACCGCCTCACTGCCAACCGCTGTGATGCGTCCCTCGCCCCGTTTGCGCTCCATGAAAACGTCCTCTACCGGCGCAATATGCGGCCTGATGGCGCTGACCTCTTGCTCGTTGTCCCTCAACATCTGCGCAGCAGCGTCCTTGAGCAGCTTCATGACGTTCCCACGGCCGGTCATCTTGGAGTCTCCCGCACCTACGACAGCGTGCGCCGCCGCTTCTTTTGGCCCGGTCTATACCGTTCTGTCCGCCGTTATGTGGCCGCTTGCGAGCTGTGCCAACGACGGAAGACGCCCTCGGTTCTCCCTCCCGGAGACCTTCAGCCGATTCCAATCCCCGTAGACCCGTTTTCCCGTGTCGGCCTCGACCTGCTCGGCCCTTTTCAGGTGTCTGCTATGGGAAACAAATGGATCGCGGTCGCGACGGACTACTCCACGCGCTACGCTATTACTCGAGCGATCCCAACCAGCTGCGCAACTGATGTCGCTGACTTTCTCCTGCACGACGTCATACTCCACCACGGTGCTCACCGTCACCTGCTCACCGATCGCGGCCGCTGCTTTCTTTCCAAAGTGGTCGCCGAACTCCCCCGCTCCTGCTCCGTCCGTGATCAGTTCGCCACGGCCTACCATCCGCAGACGAACGGCCTCACTGAACGTTTGAACCGTACCCTCGCCAACATGATTTCCATGTACGTCTCCGACCATCACCGCGACTGGGATATTAGCCTCCCATTTGGTAGATTCGCCTACAATTCTAAGCGTCACGATACAGCCGGCTTCTCCCCTTTTTACCTTCTTTTTGGCCGCGATCCTTTGCTGCCCTTAGACAGTGTACTGCCCGCCACCGCCTCCACGAGTCCTTACGCTCGGGACGCCATCGCTTGCGCCGACGCTGTCCGTCTTGTCGCCCGCCAGCGGCTATCGGCCTCCCAAGTCAATCAGAAACGACGTCATGACTGTCGCCGTCGTGAAGTCACCTACTCTCCTGGCTCCCTTGTGTTATTCTGGGTCCCTTCCCGCCGTGTGGGCCTTTGTGAAAAACTGCTCCCCCGATATACAGGCCCTTATCGGGTCGTACGTCCGGTGACGTACGACCCGATATTCTTGTGCATAAAATTTCTTGCTTCTCATTTTTCTCAACTACTGTACACAGCACACATGACCGCGTTATGTGATCTTGGTAATAAAACTGGTTAGGATGTCCAAAGAGCTGCTGCTTTTCTGAACACCCAACTTATAAATTGCTTATATGGAGGCCCTATAGATGTACAAAGGGGGTCAAAAGTTCCCAGGCCACGGGGTCTGCTTTGTGCAGTCAGGCCCTTAACACCGCTTTGAATCTAGCAAGGTTGTGAAAGGTGAGAATGATGGTTCTCCTACCCCGTATAGATACATTCATCTTCGTGGACGACGTAAATGCCCAGCCATGTGACTCAAAAGCAGACCATGTGGCTGGAAACCTGACACCTCACGTACATAAGGTGGAGTACAAGTGCTTCTACGGGCAGTTTGTGGGAATGCGTATTTTTGCTGCAGCAATGTTTTTTTTTGGTGTTTCCCGTTCTAATAATCCTCATTTCATCCTCGACGACGACGTGGTGCCCAGGACGAGCTTCAGCAGCCGAGAAGCACGTGCAACAGCGACAGCCGGTGTACAGTGTGCAGAAGAGTGCGAGCAAGTTACTTCCGCCAGCAGTCCTCCCATCTCGACGAACCCCACAAACCCGATGAAGGCGCAGGAGTGCCTCACATTCTCATTTAAAACCCGCCTTTCACAATGTGCAGTCGTAGGGGTGTCTACAGCAATGCAGTGTTGAACTTACTGCCAATCAAGCATGGCATAATAAAGGGCGTGCTAAACAGCGTGTGGTACTGAATCTTGGTTTTGACATTACGACGGCCGGGAACCCATCATCCAAAAGAAGCCCTGGTGACCTATTTTACTGAGAACACTAACTAGATGGGCTGAAGGCTGATCATAGCCTGAAATTGCCCATCTTCCTGCACAACGGCAGTCTTCACTAATGCCACTTCGAATAAAAAATATGGAGGATACTGCGATACCGGGCCTGCAGCGCACACAGTGTCAGCACCAGATAATTTTTGGCAAGTATTCTTACCACCAAACTACCTTTCTGAAAGCCATTGTTCCTCCCATTCTACGCGCTTTTGCCACCATGGATGCTAGATAGTTAGGGCACAAACAAGCCTGCGGTGCAGTCAACGAGGCAGCGGTTTGGAATGTGCTCTTGAACATCGCCGAAACTCTATACCGCCTAGCTTTGCTCCTGCGCATGCTGTACGGTCTCAATTTTTTAGTCTACAGAGATGAAAATTGACTTTGGGAAGGGCGCAGTCTCATTTTCGCAGGCAGTGGAAGAGTGGATTTGGGCACGTTTGATTTGGGGGAGTATGGTGAAAGCTTGGAAGCACCCAGTCTTTAGTGATCGCCATGTAAGGTTTAGCCACGGCCGCTAGATACAAAGCGCAAAGCGAGGTGCGGCCCGCCACGTCGCACAGAAACGGCGTCTTGGGCCTAGTTCTCCGTGCGCCCGCCGCGGCGCCACTGCTCGGGGACAACTGCTCGCAGGGAAACGCCGCGACAGCTGCGTCGGTACGCCCGTTGCTCACTGTTAGAGGGCGTAAACAGTGCTCTTCCTAGTGCTTGATTAAAGACTGCATTTTTAAGTAATCATTGAAAGCGCCGATTATGTCACAATCACCGCAGCAGGTGGGAAGTGTATGCCTGAACGCTGTCCATAACGCCCGCCTATACGATGCACGACCGGGCGAGCGGCTGTACCTCAGGATGTTGCATTAATGCGCCTGAAGCTTTCGATCTACTTTTAAGGCGTGAGCCTTTTATGGCTCATGACTCGCCAGCGTGTCCGTCCGTCCATGCGTCCGCGGCAGCTGTCATTAATAGTTACTTGAAAAGTCAGTAATGATAGTTAATGGTGTAGTAGTAGATGTACGAACAGTAATGATGATTAGTTAATGATACCCACTAAACGCGCACACTGCGCATGCGCAGTGCCCCATGCGCAATCCTCAGGTGGTTTAACAATGGCGCATGTGCACTGACGTCAAAAGTCACAATGGTCGTATCACCCAGAGCTCTCTCAGGTGCTCTCTGAACGTTGATCGAGGAAGGATGCAGCCCGCGCGCGCTCCAATGTCGCCCGCTACGAAACGCGCTCGCGATGCCGTACAGGAAGCGTTCAAGAGTCGCCAAACGATCTTCAACAGTCGCCAAGCAGAGGGCACCGACAGAGGCGGTTAAAGGCTTTCGCCTCTTCGCACTTTAGATCGTCAAAGTGCTCCCTGATTTTTATTCACTTCTCGCTACCCCATGTAGACGGTGAATGAGACGGACACGCACAACTGGTCACACGCAGTAAATTTCCGCTTCGTGTCACGTCGAATTTTGGCACTTATATACACAAGTTATTGCAATTTATAAAAAAAAAAAAAACGATAATTATAGCTGAAGTTGTCGAACCTCATAAGCCCACCTGCACCCGAGAAAACTACAAAGTACTTGACACTTTCATTGCATTGTCATACAAGAAAGGAAGGAACCATTCACAGACGAAGAACCTTCCTTGACCTTACTTTTTGTAGTCATTCTCTGTAAAATGCAAGGAACATGCCAGAGACCTGTCGCTTTGCGCCCACTTGTTCCTTTCCCTGACAGTACTTCGCGAGCGATATTTTCAGCCACGCTTCTCGACGCTCTAGTTCAGAGGGAAACTCATGATATCTGACAGTTGGCTGTTTTCTGGAGTTTGTGACGGACAGTGGCACACAGCAGATGCGCGGCATCGTGCCCCATACACGTCCCTGACCTCCACACACGCATGCACGAAAAGCCCAAAGAGTGCACGGCAGACACGAGGCAAACATTCATTCACGCGCACGCGAAAAGTCCAAATCCAGCACTGCAGACGCGAGGCAATCGTGCTCACTCACGCGCACAGCAGAAAATCCAAAGAAAGCACTGCAGACATGAGGAACGTGAGTAGTAGTAGTAGTGGTTTTTATTTTGCATTGAATATGGAAGGCAAACGCGGTTTTACACGAGGCAAACGCGCTCGAACACGACGTAGCAAGGAGCGCTTCGGGAGTCCACTCCCGGGACCTGTCCCCGAACAGTGGCGCCCCCACCGAAAACAGCGGCCGCGACTGTAAACTCCGCCAGGACATGCTCACCCATTGTCGGCGGCGCGACGTGGCTGGCCGCACCTCGCTTTGCGCTTTGCATCAAGCGGCCGTGGTTTAGCATGCCGCAGCGCCACTTGGACCCATAGGGACACCTACGGTGCATAAACGTACGTACGCTGACAGCACACTGGCGCCTTTTTGAGCTTCGCTTCCAAGGAAATGCGGTGCCTGCGACAGAGATCAAACCAGAGACCTTAGGATCAGCAGCAGATATGGACTTACAACTTTCAACCACAGTAGGCGGGTCCACCAATTGTGTAGATACCGTGATGCCGCAACACTGTGGGCACCCCTGAAGAATGCTAATTGAAGTTCATGGTTGCTCGGCCGAGATATCCTGCATTTTAATGAAATTTTAATGAATACTCTTCCAGAGTATGTTGTGCGGAACCTTCCCTAAGCGGCGTACAATGTATAAGTGTTCTAACCTGTATACAAGCTCCTATTTTCATTTGTCACAAGAATAAACAATTAAGCTTCCTCATGCTCAGCCAGTCTCTGCTTCAGCGATTGTCATCCGATTCCAAAAACCCCAGGTGGTAGAATTTTCCGCAGCCCTTCACTAAGGCGTCTCTCATAGATTGAGAGTCTTTGGGATGTTGAACCCTATAAACCAACCAACCAAACCGCAACGGCTCGTTGTGACACCTGATGAACGCTGCTCTATCAGTCCACTGTGGCTCGCGTACAAGTTCATCCAGCGGTGTGCAGTAAGTCCTTGCTCCGTCACAATCAACGAAGCCGCAATGCCTCCAAACGCAAGCGAAACGAAAAGCCCTTGGCCTGAACACTTTGCATAAAAGCAGCCAACTGCACTAAGTGCGCCTGTTTGGCTCCAAATGGTAAGATTACCCTATCAAAGCCGCTCTCTCTGGTTGCATTAAACAAGAGGGCGATATAGGGTGTATTGCAGAATAGTGGGTACCAGTGAACGTGCACAGAGCAGTTACTCTAGCGGAAATTTTAAGCGCATGCACACTGATGCCAGATATATCCCTGTACCCCTAACCGATAGGTCCCTTATTCAAATGCACCCTAAAGACTGTCTTACCCTAAAGACTGTCTTAACATACTGAATTAGGGATCACAGTCGTTTATCACCACTCATTTTTCCTTCTGTGCTAAGAAGGCAGGTACACCCGGCCGGCTCTTGGAATACTTGAGATACTTCGAGAAGGAGGTCGCTAGGAGGGAGATGAAAAAATTATGGGAGTTGCGTAATCTTACGTCCAGTATGCAGGCATCCTTGCTCCCCCCTGCAGACCATCGCAAGACTAGGTGACACATTATGCGAGGACGGCGCGCTCTGCAGGAGCCGGGGTTTCCGCCTATGGCCAGTCCCTTCGTCGCCAGCTCGCCGGCCACTCCTAACCATTTCGTACACAGCTCTGTGGCACAGCGCCTGTCACTATGCGAACCCTCACGTACGCATCTACACGTGAGGCTCCTTCTTGTAGCTGTTTGGCCTTTACTCTTCGTCTTCCAGACGTCGGTCTGCTGGTCCCCACACTACTGAGCACTCTTCTACAGGGTCTTTCTTTCGTCCATATGCGGGACTGATCGGTGGGCAGGAACGACAACCTACTATAAGTCCTCAGAGTCGTGACAGGCTCGATATGGTCGGTTTTGAAGTGACGGCACTTCATAACTGCGCGCAACAGCTGCAAGCAGCACCTTTGCCAAGGCAGATGCGGGACGGTTGGGTCGGAGGGCGGGCCCAACCCAACCCGGGAGGACTGGGAGGCGACCCTGCTCGGCTGCCACGACTTACAGGCTCAACAAGCCTTCGTCGGGCGCGCCCGGGCGGCGGCCACCGCGACTGGGGTCCCGTACTAGGGACCTCCAACTAGTGTTTGTAAGGATCAGTCTCTTAAGGGCTGCTCCAAACATACCTCCTGTCCCTCTTTAATAAATTTTTTTACCACCAACACCACCCCACCGTCAGACCAACCGCAGTTGGCAGCCAAGATTCGGCGTGCTCGTAGGAGAAAGCGTCACCGACGGCTTAACAAAGCTGTAGATGAAGCAGAAGGCGAAGCCAGCAGGCTTCATCATAAGAAAGAACACCGCTGTCAGCCCAAGGCTGCTCACAAATGCAAGAAGGAGGCTTCTGACCCAGCTGTGCCCAGTCACGCCATCGCAGCTGCGGGAACAGCTTTTCGCTGAGATGTTTGCGTTATTCAATACCTTAGCCGATGCAATTTTTTTTTGCTGAGTAAGAGTACACACGGATCCATACAAAAAAAAGAAAAACAGGTGTTTTACTTTTTCGGAGCACTTCTTCAGTGGTGGCAGCATTAGGTGACAAGAACGCACACTCTACTTTTTCCCTGTAAGGAGACCAAAACAAGAAATCAGGAAGCGATAACAAAACACAATATCTGTCAAATAGAACAAAGAATATCAATCCTAGGACAGCTTCATATCAGGAAAGCCATTATGAAAATGATAGAATAGCTATGCATGCATTAGTAATGACTGCTACAGCCTTATGTACTGCACAGTATCACTATCAGTGCTGTCATAATTATAGAATTAATAGTTACCAAAACTACCCGCACCGAACAGTGTTTTAGGCAACCCTGACACCTCAACTGTGCTCCTCTTGGAAATATTGACTCACTGGCGGGGGTGAACCCACCGCGGTGGCTGTGTTTGCTTGTTCGACTGCTGAGCAGGACGACGCAGGTTCAGTCCCTGCCACGGTGGCCGCGCTTCGATTGAAGCGGAATACAAAAGACTCCGTATGCTGTACGCTGTCAGTGGTCGTTCCTCGGTGGGCCAACTTCATTGCATTTATTAACCCGAAATTAATCCGAAACCGTCTCTTCCTGGTTCTATTCCCTCACTCCTCAATTACATTTCCACACGGATTAGTTTAGGCGTCCACCCCTAGCGCGTGTATTTTTGCGAACCGCTTGTTTTTTGTTTTTTTGTTCTGCAGGAACTTCATCATCTCGCTTCCTACTTCAGCACGCATTGTGGACACACCCACGTTTCTATATGGCGACTGCGAGGCGACTGAAAAACTTCGAACGCATTGGGATGGAGGCGAAACGAACTCCCGTGTTCTCAGCGTTTTTAGCGCTTAAGAGCCCCGGGTTGGTGCTATTAATCCGAAACCCTGCAGTGCGGTGTACCTCAAAGAGTGTATGTTGCTTCTGCACGTTAATCCCAACACTGCCATTTTTTTTTTAACCATAAGCTTTACTACGTCCTGATACACGTTTCGCCGACTCCTTGACCTTAAGCCGCTCCGATGAAGAATGGACGCTTCGAAAGGAAAGGTAACGAGCATCACTTACCCTCTGGAGCAGTGGGCACCTCAGTCGCTCTTTAAGGTACGTGGCGGTAGTGACAGATGTGCGCTGCATGCGTTGGCATTGACAACATTGTGCCAGGAACTCGGCGATGACGCTACAGGCCTTGGGCTTTCGTTGTGTTCATTGGCGTCTACAGCGTTTTACACTCCGATCATTTTAAGGAAAGGGACTGCACATAACTGGCTCCCTGGGACAGTGGAGGCCTGAATCGCGATTACGTGGGGTGTTGAGAGAGAGATATGGGCTCTATGCGTTAGCGCTGACAACGGTGAGCGAACTCTCGCGATCAACCAGGGCCCCCTTCCAGGGTGGCAGGGTGGGTGGGGGCTTGTGTAGATCAGAAGACAAATAGGAATTCCTTAACACTCACGTGGGAGAGCATCCCGTTCCTCTCGATCGTAACGCCTCCCAAGGCTGTGACAACCTCGCGAAATACTTGCATAGACCTTCTCTTTGAGAATCAAGCATTGGTGCAGCAAGTCGAGCGCATATATTTATGTGTTTCTCCGACCACAAAGCTTCCTTCATGACCATAAATAACTGTTAGCGGAGTGTTCCGTGAGGAATGAATATGTGTGAAAAGTAACAAGCTGTCTGTGTTGCTCGAATTCTTTGCCTCAATATATCGAAAAGCTGAAACAGCAAATGTGCTGCGCGCAAATTTCGCATTAGAAAGTAACGTAAACGACGGCATATTGTTAAAGCAAAAGCTTTACAGAGCCATGTTATGCGTTTCGCCGACTCCTTGACCTTCAGCCGCTCCAAAACGGCGCCGAAAGCGATGAACGGGAGCTTCGAAAGGAAAAAAAATGAGCATGACTGGCCCCCTGGAACAGTGGGCACCTCAGTCGCTCTTTGAGTAACGTGGGGGTAGTCACAGATGTCCGCTGCATGCGCTGGCATTGACAGCGTTGTGGCAGGAAGGCAGCACTGAAGCCATAGGCCATCGGCGTTCATTGTGTTGTTGGCGTTATATATAGCAGAGGTCTCGTGACTAACGACAAAAGTATCTGTCCACGCTTCGGCGACCGCGGCTTCGGCCGCTTATCTGTTTTTTTGAGCAGCGTCCGCTCCGGGGACGCCGTTGTTGCTGCGACGCGCGTCATTCCCAGGGGTGGTATTCTGCCGGTGTCGCCTTTTGCGACATGTCGCATATGGACGGGGCCTAAAGAAGTGCTTACAGATGCTCGAAGAAACGGAAAAAGCCGCCGGCACTTTCGTCTGCGGTGCATTCATTCACTCCGAGAAGCGACAATTTACCACTGCTGATCCACTAGTAGCAGTAGTTTCGTATCTTTTATAGCAAGAATATTTGCCATCACATGCCGTCTAATGTTCAAAAAAACATTTGCAAATTTTATATAAACTCGCTTTACTTCATTTAAGTCTATAAAACACCGCGAAAAAGCTCCAAATCTATTTTTCTTTCGTTCCGGACGGTTGTGCTAGGTTTCGGCTGCGTTTCGGGCAGTTGCAGACGGTAGCAGTGTAGCTGGAGGTCCCATTAGGCTTGCGCGCTCCAGAATCGAGAGCGTATCTAAAAAACTAGGCTGAATTGCAGCTTAAACTTTATCGTCGAAGCAAGGTAAGTCATAGCGAAAAGTAACAACACCAGTAGTTGCCGGTAAACATGCCGACCGGAATCGCAAGGACTGCTGAATTGGCTGAAGCGGGCGGCTCTCGCTTGAAAGGACGTCGCCATGTTTTCACGCCAAGGGCGCAAAAGCCGCAACTGCCGATTGCGTTCGTACGCTAACGGTAGCCCGTCGCCCGCTCGAATCGCTTCAGCGCATTCCGTTGTTCGGCTAAGCGTAGTAAATTGGGGCGACGTCACGATGACGTAGCAGGAAGGCGGGTCCGTGTCGTCACGCCGCCGTCACCGCGGCTCGAGCCAATCAGCGAAGAGCGAATGCGACATGTCGGAAAAGGCGACACCGGGAGAATACCACCCCAGGCTCGTGCAATTTCCTTTTCATCCTTCTCTCAGTCACAACAACAACAACACAACAACGCTAACGACAAAGATATCGACGCCAGGGGCAGCACGAGACCAGTGAGCGGAGAGAAGGGAGAGCGCGTGCATGAGCGTGAGTGGCTCTGGTGACGTGACCTTGCGCCAAACACGACGTGTCTCCCGCATCAGTGCAAGAGACGCAGAGTGCCGGGTGTCCATGCCCCAGATAGATCTTCATGAGAAAGCTCTGTAGGGGTCTCCTTGAAGTTATCGTCGGCGCTTTGGAGGCCCTCTGGCATTTTACTGGAACAATCGCGACCGACAGCTGGTTTCCACAGCGGCGGCCTCTCCGGGCGATCAACACATCATAGCATAAGGTGAGGCATGTAGTCCACTTATACATTACAACGCCATTGCGTCTCCGAGGACAGGGAGGGATAGTGCGTCTCCGAGGGCAGGGATGGTAGTCGGGCAATTGTTTGGCCAGTTAAGGTTTCTGACGCGAAGTCTAACAGGAATTTTCAGCCGGTAATGGGACTTCTGGGCATTTTCGCAGCGGTCACAGTGTTCTACTGCGTTCGGCAATTACAATCGCAAATTACAATCGTTCCCTGTCAGTTTTGTCGATGGACTATCTACATTCGAGTATTTGCCAATGAACGAGCCTTTCCGTGTGCGAGCCGGTTCTCGATTTCTAGGCGATATGTAAGTACATACGAACCTAACTGCCAGCGTCTTCCAAGCTCTTCCGAAACGGGTTCGTCCCCAGCGTAGCCTCCTGGAAGACTGGCTCGTGACACACCAAGTCTACCTCGCACAAGGCCTTCGAGCCACAGAGGTGACTCACTGGCTGAAGTACACCCACTGCCGTGGCTGCGTTTGCGTGTTCGACTGTTGATCAGAACGGCGCAGGTACAAACCCCTGCCATGGCGGCCGCGATTCATCTGAGGTGGAATACAAAAGACGCCGTATGCTGTACGCTGTGAGGGGTCGTTCCCCGGTGGGCCTAGTTAAATGCATTTATTAACCCGAAATTAATCAGCAACCGTTCTTCCTGGTTCTCTCCATTCACTCCTCAATTTCATTTCCACGCAGATTAGTTCAGGCGTCCACCCTGAACGCGTATATTTTTGCGAACGGCTTGCTTTTCTTTTTATTCTGCAGGAACTCCATCTGGCTTGCTACTTCAGCATGCGTTGTGCACACACCCGCGTTTCTGTATTGCCTTTTTTTTCGTTGACATTTCGATGGCACCGAGGAGGCGACTGGAAAAATCCTCCAACGCATTTCGATGGAGGCGAAATGGACGCCCGTGTGCTGAGCGTTCCTAGCGCTTATGAGCCCCGGGTAGTCTATTTCGAAACCCTCCAGTTCGGTGTACCTCTAAGAGGGTGTGTTGCGTTCCTTCGGGACGTTAATCCGGACACGGCAGTTTTTTTAAAACGTAAGCTTTACTACGTCCTGTTCCACGCTCCGACGAGTAGACCTTCAACCGCTCCGAGGCTGCGCGGAAACCGATGAACGGGAGCTTCGAAAGGAAAGGAGCAAAACTGGCCCCCTGGTAGAGTGGTGACCTCAGTCGCGCTTTAAGCTACGTGGCGGTAGTGAGAGATGTGTGCCGCATGCGTTGGCATTCACAACGTTGTGGCAGGAACGCGGCACCGAAGCCTTAGCCCATCGGCGTTCGTTGTGTTATTGGCGTCGGCGTTGACATTATAGACTCGCATGACTTTTTTGGAAAGAAAGGACGCATCGCTGGCTTCCTGGATCAATAGACGCCGCAATAGCGTTTTCAAGTACATGGCGGTGGTGAGAGGTAGATGTGGGCTCCATGCGTTAGCACTGACGACGCTGTGGCAGACAAGTGGCATTGCAGGAATAGGCCGCAGCGTTCATTCAGTGAGTAAACTCGCTATGAGCTATTGACTTCCACCTGCCAGGGTGGCAGGGTGGGCGCGCTTTCTATCCAGTGTCCGGAACGCAATTAACGTTACTGACGCCAAGGCGCGTCTAACTGCCGGATACGTCATAGCTTTCGCTCTCTAACCGGGTTCAACATTAGTTAAACCGCAGCTATTAGGGCGAAAGCCTTTAATGGTTAATTCTCCCGTCCGTCCGCCGGCGTTACATCCAGCGCCTGGGGTGACTCATCACTCCCACTTCCTCCCACCCTGTACAAACAGATGACGGGTATTCACCGATATATGCGAGACAGCTACTGCGTAATTTCTTTTCCTCAAATACAATTTTCCGTCCCCTGTTTCATCTTTCACGCCCACTGCCTCCCTTCCTATGCGGTGCGGGTGTCAACCGAGAATTATTACGCCAATTCCTTTCCTCAAAAAGTATTGCGTTTAGGGGTGCTTCCAACCGGCAAGGCATCGCGCCGAACCGGTGGTGTCGTTCCGTTCGGTGGACTCCCTGGCAGCGCTACAACACCTTGGCGCGTTCGACTCCAAAAGGCGAAGCTTAAGTAATTAACTAGCAGTTAATTCATATTTTATCATTAAACAACAATTAGCCTTTAAATAGTAATTGCCATTACTTAGAAATTACACATGTTTTCTGATGTCATCCAGAGGTGACGTCACCAGTGCCAAGGAGGCAGTCAAAGGGGTGCGAAAAACCTATCGATCCCGGCCGCGGAGGCCTAATTTTGATGGAGGCAAAATTCTAGAGGCCCCTGTACTGTGCAATATCAGTGCACGTTAACTCCAGGTGGTCAATATTTCCGGAGTCCTTCGCAACAGCGTCCCTCATAGCCTGAGTTGCTTTTGCGCGTTAAACCCCAAAAAAGCAACCAACCTTTCGCCTCTACACGCTTTAGACAGTCAAAATGCGACCTGAATTGTTTCCCTCTGTCACTCGCATCAGTACGTCGTACGTATGTACCACGTGTCCATGGCCTCCTTCCCGTATCGTTTATGGCAGGGTTTTACCCCGCAATGTGCCTCAGGCTATGAGGGACGCCGTAGTGAAGGGCTGCGGAGAATTCGACCATCTGGGGTTCTTTATCGTGGGACTACATCGCGCAGTACACGGCCTTCTAGAATTTCACCTCCACCGAAATTCGACCCATGCGGCCGGGATATAACCCGCGTATTTCGGGAATGAAGCCCAGCGCCATAACCAATGAGGCACCGCGGCGGCTGAGGGCGCTCGACTACTCAGCCGGAGTTACATGGTTCGAACCCGGCCGCGGTGGCTGCGTTTTGGTGAAGGCGAAATGCAAGAGGCGCTCACGTGCTGTGCGACATAAATGCACGTTAAAGAACCCCAGGTGGTCGAAATTATTCCGGACCACAACCCTCTCCCCCCGTCACTAAGGCACAACTTTCTTCCTTTCTCTCTCACTCTCTTGTTTATGCCTTTCGTTACGGCGCAGTTCAGATGTCCACCGAGATGCTAGTTACCACGTAGTTTCCTTCCCTCAAAACAATTAGCAGTGGCTTAGCTCTGCTATGCAAGGATATAATTAGCATGAGGTGAGGGCGAGGTGTCCACATCTCGGTGGACTCCTGAACCAGAGGGAAGGCGCATAACTGACCTCTCTGAACAGTGGACACCTCAACCATGCTTTAAGCTAAGTGGCGGTAGTGACAGGTGTGCGCTGCGTGCGTTCGCATTGATAACGTTGTGCCAGACACCCGGCTCCGAAGCCATAGGCGTTCGTTGTGTTCATTGGCGTTGGCGTTGACGTCTTACACTCCGATCATTTTAAGGTAAGGAATTACGCATAATGGCTCCCTGTGTCAATGGATGCATGAATCGAGCTTATAGGGGCGTGGGGTAATGAGAGTGAAATATGGGCTGCAGACATTGACAAGGTTGTGCCAGAAAAGTAGCGCTGAAGCCATGGGCCGTCGGCGTTCATTGTGTTCATTGGTGTTGGCGTTGACAACGTTTTACACTCCGGTTACTTTAACCCGCCGGGGTGGCTCAGTGGTTATGGTGGACGGCTGCTGACCCGAAAGACGCGGGTTCGATCCCGGCCGCGGCGGCTGAATTTCGATGAAGGCGAAATTCTAAAGGCCCGTGTACTGTGCGAAGTCAGTGCACGTTAAAGAACCCCAGGTGGTCTAACTTATTCCAGAGCGCCCCCCCCCCCCTTCCAACTTACTACGGCGCCTTTTTCTTCCTTTGTCACTCCCTCGTTTATCCCTTTCGTTAGGGCGCAGTTCAGATCTCCACCGAGATGCGACAGTTACTGCGCCGTTTCCTTTCCTAAATAAAAATGGCTGAGGCTTAGCTTCGGTTAAGCCTAGTCAGATTCGAAGCATATTGTCGCCGAGTTGCATATCGAGCACGCCGCTTGGCTGGACGTTCTTCACGCTCTTCATCGGTCTCTGTAGCACGCCGCAACTTTTGCTTCTCATTCAAACGAGCAGCCCTGTCTCCAGGAGGCATCTCTATCCCGTGTACGCCTAGCAGAGGCAGGCGCACCCCCTTGTATACCGCCGCTCCAGCATCACGTGTTCACTACAGCGCACCTAGCGGCAGAAGCAGGAAACACATTGGTCGCGACGCCTCGCGCGACGGCGCGAGCTGGGGCCCCGTTTCTCCTATGTCGTTACGTCACGCATCACGTGGTCCTCCTTGGTCGCGACGCCTCGCGCGACGGCGCGAGCTGGGCCCCCGTTTCTCATAACCATATGGACAACGGAGGGAAACATGGGACAGATGGAGGAGGTCCTCCAAGAGGCTGCCAGTACGGTTGAAAAGTATGCTGAAGAATGCGGACTGCGCTGTTCCCCGGACAAGTCGGAGCTCCTCGTCCTGCGAGGGAAGGGGGATACTGCATCGCTGGAAATCTCGGTCCATGATACACCTATTCCCGAGGTGGAAACAATACGGATTTTGGGGCTGCTCATTAACAACAAGGGTGTGAACGCAGCAGTGATCACCAAGCTCCGAACGGTGTGCGAAGAAGTCATCCGTATGATATCTCGGATCACAAGCAAGAAAAACGCCATGCAAGAACAGGATACCCTTAGACTAATACAGGCCTTTGTCATCTGCAGGATAGTGTACGTGGCCCCGTACCTTCGTTTGAGGAAGACCGATCTAAACCAACTGGACGTTATCATTCGAACGGCTTATAAGAAGGCACTCGGCCTACCCATGAAAGCTTCTACGGAGCGTCTACTAAAAGTAGGGGTACACAACACGGCTGATGAGTTGATTGATTAGCGCCCATCTTACAAGCTAGGTAGTGCGACTGGCCACAACTACGACCGGCTGCAGGGTCTTAGAAGATTTAAACATTAGCTTTCCGCAGCAAGTGGCTGGGAGACAAGATATACCTAAAGAGTGGAAGAGCAAATTCCTTACGCTTCCGCTTCCCAAAAACATGCACCCGGAGCATCATCATGCTAGACGAGTGGCGAGGAGCAAGAAGATGAACGAGTGCTATTCAACAAAAGAAGGAGCCTTCTTCGTGGACGCTGCGGGTCCTGTACAAGGAATATCAACAATCTCCGTGGTGCACCAAATGCAAGTCGTGGACGGGCTTTCAGTTCGTAACGGGGACACACAGGCTATGGAGGAAGTAGCGATAGCCCTAGCTGCAACGCACTCCGAATCTAAATACATAGTTACAGATTCCCAGGCGGCTTATAGAAACTATATGCGTGGCAGAATCACGCCGCTAGCCTGCAAAATTCTTAGTCAGTGTAGGACTTCATCTGAACGGAAGGAATTAATATGGGTACCAGGTCACCAGGGAGTTGAAGGAAACGAGCACGCACACGCTTCGGCCCGAGCTTTTCTTCCCCGGCATCCTTCTACGTCCTCCCTTCCTGATTCTGGCTCCCCCTCTCCGCTAACGACATATTCAGAAATATTGCAACATTTGCGCCTTGAAAGGCAGCCACTCCCGAGGCCCGCTAAGAGTCTCAGTAAATCAGAGGAATGTCACCTTCGCAGGCTACAAACTTTGTCTTTCAATAACCCAGCTACGCTTCACTCCATTGAGCCCGAGTCCTTTTCAGCACAGTGCAAATTTTGTGGCCAGAAGGCAAACTTGGACCACATGGTATGGGCTTGTCAGCAAAATGACAGCATTGAGGTCATAAATCAGCCAACGCGGGAGGGCTGGGAGGCGACCCTGTCCAGCTCGGACCTCGAGGAACAACGAGCCCTCGTCGCCAGAGCACGGGCAGCGGCTTTCACCAACGGCGTCCCGGACTAGGGACCCGATCAGCCTTCCCTTCAACTAAGGCATTGTGGCTTTAATAAACGTTTTCATCATCATCATCATCTGTTGTGACGTCACGCACCACGTGGTCATCCTTGGTCACGACGCCTCGCGCGACGGCGCGAGTTTGGCCCCCGTTTTTCATCTGCTGTGACGTCACGCATCACGTGGTATGACATGGAGGTCACGAAAGGTCAGTGGTAACGACTCCGCCGCGCTCGAGGAGCTGGGTTGGGCTACTTTAGTATGCTTCGCATAAAAATGAGAGGTCTCATGACAAATGAAGATATCGACGCCAGGGGAAGCACGAGACCATTGAGCGGAGAGTAGGGAAAGCGCGTCCGTGTACGCGAGTGGCTCTGTTGATGTGCCTTTTGTGCCGAACACGACGTGTCTCCGGGTTTAGTGCAAGTGATGCAGAGTGTCCGGTGTCCATGCCCCGGACAAAGTATTCATGAAAAGGCTCAATAGGGGGCTCGTTGAAGTTATCGGCGGCGGTTTGGTGTCCTTCTGTAATTTTCTTGGAGCAATCGCGAACGACAGCTGTTTTCCACAGCGGCGGCCTCTCCGGGCGATCGACACGTCATAGCATAAGGTGAGGCATGTGGTGCACTTATAAATGCGAAGCGATGGCGTCTCCGAGGAGAGCGAGGGTAGAGAGGTAATTTTTAAACCAGACAACGTTTCGGCCGGTAATGGGCATTCTGAGCATCTTCGCAGCGCTCGGCGCGTTCTACGTTCGGCAGTCGAAGCGTTCTCTGCTCTGCCATCGGAAGCTGCAAGCGTTCCCTGTCGGTTTTGTCGAAGGACTATCTATCTACATTCGAGGCTTTCCCAATGAATTAGCCTGTGCGTGCTGGAGCCGCTTCCCGGTTTCTAGGCGATATGTAACTTCATACGACCCTAACTCCCTGCATCTTCCAAGCTCTTTACGTGAGCTTCGAAATGGCTTCGTCTCGAGCGTAGCGTCCTAGAAGACTGGCTCGTGACCCACCAAGTCTACCTCGCACAAGGCCTTCGAGCCACAGAGGTGACTCACTGGCTGAAGTAAACCCACCGCAGAGGCTATGTTTGCGTGTTCGACTGTTGAGCACGACGACGCAGGTATAACTCCTGCTATGGCGGCCGCGTTTCGACTGAGGTGGAATACAAAAGACGCCGCATGCTGTACGCTGTCAGTGGTCGTTCCCCGGTGGGCCTATTTAATTCATTTATTTACCCGAAATTAATCCGCAACCGTGTCTCTTCCTGGTTCTCTTCACTCGCTCCTCAATTTCACTTCCACGCAGATTAGTTCAGGCGTACACCCTGAGCGCGTATATTAAGCATGAAATGCTTTTAGCCCCCGTTGTCGGCAGTGTGGTGACGTCACGCCGAGACCGAGAGCCATCATCCGGGCACTGAAATCCAGTCATCCGGGCACTGAAATCCAGATATCCGGGCACTGAAATCCAGTCATCCGGGCACTGAATTCCAGTCATCCGGGCACTGAAATCCAGTCATCCGGGCACTGAAATCCACTCATCCGGGCACTGAATTCCAGTCATCCGGGCTCTGAAACGAGAACATCCGGGCACCGTACGAGGCTTAGCGAGATTTAACGAGACTCCGTAAGCCCTCCTACGCGACCGGCATGCAAGCGCTGGTTGGTCTCCAAACGAGACAAAAAATAACTGCTGCCAGTGCCTTCTCAATGTTTATCAAGATATCAGTGGAGCTGTGGGTTTGATAACGCACGGAATTATAATTTCCGATTTCTAATAACGCGTGCAAAAACCACATAAATTGCATGTTGCACTTCGTTGTCGTACGTGATACGGGGGAGAAGCGCTGCGTTCAAAGGGCAAGGCATCGTGCCGAACGGGTGGTGGCGTTCCTCCCTTCCTTTACGGTGCGGTTCGGGTGTCCACCGAGATGGCATAGAATTACTGCGCCATTTCCTTTCCTCAAAAAACCTTGCGTTCAAATGACAAGGCATCGCGCTGAACGGGTGGTGGCGTTCCTCCCTTCCTGTACGGTGCGGTTCGGGTGTCCACCGAGATGACATTAGGCCCGTAAACATTTCATGCTTACTCTACTCTCGGTTACGGGAGAGGCAGAGATTTTTTTTGCGAACCGCTTGGTTTTCTTTTTATTCTACAGGAACTCCATCTAGCTTGCTACTTCAGCATGCGTTTTAGACACACCCGCGTTCCCGTATTGCCTTTTTTTCGTTGGCATTTCGATGGCACCGATGAGGCGACTGGAAAAATCCTCGAACGCATTTCGATGGAGACGTAATGGAGGCCGTGTGCTGAGCGTTCTTAGCGCTTATGAGCACCGGGTAGTCTAATTATTCTGAAACCCACCAGTGCGGTGTACCTCAACGAGGGTGTGTTGTGTTACTTCGGGACGTTAATCCGGACACGGGAATTTTTTTCAAGCAAAATCTTTACTACTTCCTGTTACACGTTCCGACTACTCGACGTTCAGCCGCTCCGAGGCTGCGCCGAAACCGATGACGAACGGCAGCTTCGAAAGGAAAGGAAAAGAGCATAACTGGCCCCCTCGGAGAGCAGTGACCTCAATCGCCTTTTAAGGCGAAAGCCTTTAATGCCTCACACTGTCGTTAGCAGACGCTGTCGGCAGCGGTGCGACAGACGCGTCGGCAGCGATGTCGGCAGCCGTGTCGGCAGATTTGTCCGCCTTTCGGCGTCACTGCTTAAAAAGAAACTGCGCCGAGGGTGGGAATCGAACCAGAGCCTTTGGCATTTTAAGCGGAGAGACTACCACTCCGCCACGAAGGCTTGAGGTTCGAGCATGAATAAAGGCGCATCTAGTGAATGCATGGGTATCATAAATAAAATAAAAGGAATGAAGTGAAGGAAAGAAAAACAAAAATAGGAAAATAAACAAAAAATAAAATAAGAAATAAAAATAAAAACAATAAAAGCAAGAAAAGAGGGAAAACAAAATATGTAAAATAATAAATGAAAACAAACAGTGCGCCAGGAAACGCTTTCGCCTTGCAGCACTTTAGAGAGCCAAAGTGCCCCCTGAATTTTTAAGCTACGTGGCGGTAGTGACATGTGCGCTGCATGCGTTGGCATTCACAACGCTGTGGCAGGAACGCGGCACTGAAGCCCTAGGCCGTCGGGGTTCGTTGTGTTACTGGCGTTGGCGTTGACACCGTTATAGACTCGGATGACTTATTTGGAAAGGAAGGACGCATAGCGGGCTCCGCTGATCAATTGACGCCTCAATAGCCCTGTCAGGTACGTGGCGGTGGTGAGAGGTATATGGGGACTCCATGTGTTAGCGCTAACGACGTTGTGGCAGACAAGCGACAATCCAGCGCTGTCTATCCAATGTCCGGAACGCACTTAACGTTACTGACGCCAAGGCACGTCTAGCTGCCCGATACGCCATAGCTTTCGCTCTCTAACCAGGTTCAACAGAAGTTAAACCGCCGCTATTAAGGCAAAAGCCTTAATGGTCAATTCTCCCGTCCGTCCGCCGGCGCTACATCCAGTGCCTGGAGTGACCCACCACTCCCACTTTTTTCCATCTTGCACAAACAGATGACGGGTGTTCACCGAGATATGTGACAGCTGCTGAGTAATTTCCTTTCCTCAAACATAATTTTCCGTCCCCTCTTTCTCTTTCATCCTTCACTCCCACTTCCTCCCATCCTATGCTGTGCGGGTGTCCGCCGAGATGACAAAGAATTACTGCACCAATTCCTTTCCTCAAAAAGCGTCGCGTTCAGAGGTGCTTCCAACCGGCAAGGCATCGCGCCGAACGGGTGGTGGCGTTCCGTTCCGTGGACTCTCTGTCAGTGCACGTTAAAGAACCCCAGGTGGTAGAAATTTCTGGAGCCCTTCACT